>NW_024870720.1:12707000-13348000 GCF_019054845.1 Dipodomys spectabilis | reverse complement strand
TGAGATGCTTGGAGCCACAGTATATGCATTTGGACACTGACAGAAAGAATTTTCCAAAGGAATATGTCCTTGATAGCTAAATGGAATTATCTCTAAAAGACTCAGAAGAACTTAAACAAAGCTATGAAACTTCCATTGGCCTGGGTAAAATCAACCCTCTCCGTGCTGTCATTCCACCTGCAGCAAGATTAAACAGAGAGCCACATGACCAACAAAGCTGCCACTAGCCCAGGAGTACTAAACCACCTGCTTTCTGCTACAAAGGACTTAAGTAATCAAGAAAACACAGGCTACAAAGTATCTACCGATGGGAGTCACTTTTCACTCTTCTCCAACCAAAGAAACTATTGTGCTGTGTGGTTAGGTATCTATGGTTCCTCTTCTTCCTCAGCCATCCTATACTTCACTTACACAGGACCTACAGGCTGGGTCCTTATTTCCTCATTGCTGTTTTGTTTTTGTTTTGTATTTTCATTGTTCTTCCCCTAAAAAAATGAAACAAAAGCAAGCATGCAAATAATCAAGCAAAACACAAACCAACAAACAAAAAAACCCAGCTTTTGTGAATTACATGTGAAATCAGACCATTATTGAGTTTTTTGCTTTTTTTTTGTCAGTTGTGGGGCTTGAATTTAGGGCCTGAATGCTATCCCTGAACTCTTCTGCTCAAGGCTAGCACACTACTACTTTGAGCCAAAGCTTCACTTCTGGTTTTCTGATGGCTAATTAGAGGTAAGAGTCTCATGGACCTTATAGAAGAAATCACCAAACTTAATCTTTCCCCTTTTAGTACATATCCAATAACTGAAAGAAGTTGCATATAGAAGCCAATAAGCTCTCTCCTCACCCCACAAATGACCTTTAATTTTCACAGTGGTTAAGTCACCATAAAAAAAAAATTACATGTACTTGGGGCTGGGAAAGTGGCTCAGTGGTAGAGTGCTTGCCTTGCATGCTCGAGGTCCTGGGTTCGATTCCTCAGCACCACATAAGAAAAAAGCCGGAAGTGGTGCTGTGGCTCAAGTGGTAGAGTGCTAGCCTTGAGCTGAAGAGCTGAGGGACAGCGCCCAGGCCCAGAGTTCAGGCCCCACAACCGGACCCCCCCCCCCCAAAAGAATTACATGTACTAGAGAGAATTCAGAATTAGTATACTGCACCCTCAGAAATGCTGTACTAAAAATTCAAATTAACTAACTACTCAATAATAAGAAGACAATAACCACTGACTAGTAAGGTCTACAGACATGACCAATCAGGTTAAGTAGTCCTTCACTTATGTATTACTTCCTTTTTTTTTTTTTTTGGTCAGTCATGAGGCTTGAACTCAGGGCCTAGGTGCTATCTCTGAGCTCTTCTGCTCAAGGATAGCACACTCTCACTTTGAGCTATAAATCCACTTCTGGTTTTTTGGTGGTTAACTGCAGATGAGAGTCTCACAGAGTTTGCTGTCTAGCTGGCTTTGAACTGTGATCTTCAGATCTCACTTCCTTCCTGAGTAGCTAGGATTCAGGTGTAAGCCACCAGCACCCAGCTTCACTACTGTTCTTTATTGAGTCATTGACCAGTCTCATGCTAACTCTTCCTAGTTCAACAAGGGTTTAGTATCTAGTCGTCTGTCTCTCTATCACTTTTCCATACTCCTACACTTGTTGACTTAAGAATCCACAAATATTATACTTATAAACACCCTACCCTCTTAATTTTTATATTTTGTATATTATTTTCTTTCAGTAAAACTATCATGATCATAAACTTTAGAGAAGTTATTATTACCACAGCACTATATCTTGGTTTCTAAAATTCCATACTCTTCTGACAAATCACTACTTTCTACTTCTCCCGTCATTTCTGCTCCCAATCAATCCTTTTTTTTTTTTTTTTTTTTTGTCGGTCGTGGGACTTGAACTCTGGGCCTGGGCGCTGTCCCTCAGCTCTTCAGCTCAAGGCGAGCGCTCTACCACTTGAGCTACAGCGCCACTTCCGGTTTTCTGGTGGTTTATTGGAGATAGGAGTCTCACGGTCTCTCCTGCCCGGGCTGGCTTTGAACCGCAATCCTCAGATCTCAGCCTCCTGAGTAGCTAGGATTACAGGCGTGAGCCACCAGCGCCCGGCTTCAATCAATCCTTTTGGAAAGCCAATATAATGTTCTACCACTTCTTCCAGTGCGTCTTGCCGCTTCTTATACTGCCTTTCTCATGTGGCTTATTGCAATCAATCCTTCCTGTACACATGCTCTTAGCTCTCTTGCTGCTCTCATTTTCCATCTTACTCACTAGAGGAACCCAACCATGAGTGAAATAAAAGTTTCCATGTACCTCACATCAGCACCAAGCAGCTGAACATTGCAACAGGACATTTTTTAATCCTTTCTTTTTTTTCCAGTCTGACACCGGGACTGGAACTCAGTATCTGATGCATTAGCTCATTGGCTAGTGCTCTACCAACTGAGCCACACTTCCAACTGAGAGTTTCCCTTTTCTAAAATTAGAATTCATTAGTGTACAAAATGGTTGTTTTTCTGTTTTTGTTTTTGTCAGTCATAGGGCTTGAACTCTGGGCCGGACACTGTCCCTGCACTCTTTTTGCTCAAGGCCAGTGCTCTACCATTTTGAAGCACAGCATCATTTCTAATTTTCTGTTGTTGACTGGAGACAAGTTTCACAGATATTCCTGCCCAGGCTGGTATTGAACCACAATTCTCAGATCTTAGCCTCCTGAGTTAGCCAGGATTACAGGCATGAGCTGCCAGCGCCCAGCTTACAAAAGGGTTTTTATTGTGACATTTTCACACATATACAAGGTATACTGCTTAACCTCGCGCTCACCACCCATCACTCTCCTTTACCCCCTTCCCACTTGTCCAAATAATTTCAACACATTTCATGTTTCTATTTTCATACACACAAACAGGCTTCATCCTCATTAACTCTCTTTGTTAACCCTCCCTCTTCCCGCTGGAGCCCCCACTCCAAAACAAAAACAAGATTATTTTTAGACAAAGTCTCACTATGTTGATGGCCTCAAACGCATGATTCTCCAGCCTCAGTCTCCTAAATGCTGGGATTATAGGTTACCTTACTACATGTGGCTCCAAATATGCTTTATTCATAAATTTTAAATCAGTCTTTATTCTGTTTGACAGTCTTGCTATATTCCTTGGTCTTTTTCCCCCTCTAGATAATTATTTCACAGCTCCTCATCTTTCTTCAAAACTCAAATATACCTATCCCACTTCTCACCTTTGGATAATAATAATCTTCTCACCTTTAGATAATAATCTCCCTTCTTACCTGAGAAAATAAAAGCAGTTAGACGATCACTGTCACCTATTCCTTTAACTAAATCTATCAGTCTGCTAGCATCTGTAGATAAGAACTTTGCATACTGTTGGTTACCTTGCATATACCATCAATACTCCCCCTAGAAAGCCAACCTTTCCACATGTACATTAGATCCTGTCCTTTAGGCATATCAGTTCTCCTCTCTTCACTCTCTGCCTCTCTTTCTTCTTGTTATTTTCAAATAGTTGTACATGGGGTTTCAACTTAATGAGTCCACTTTTGTGTTTAATGCATCTTGATCAGAGTCACCACTACTATCACCACCCAGTAACTCTTTTTTTATTTTTATTTTTTATAAAATTTGATTGTAAAGGTGTTGTACAGAGGGGTTATAGTTACATAAGTAAGGGAACAAGTACATGTCTTGTTGAGCATTGTTACCCCCTCTTCTCATTTTTCTCCCACTTCCCCCACAACTCCACCCCTCCTCTAGCAACTCTTTTTGTTGTTGTTGTTGTTGGTCATGGGGCTTGAACTCTGGGCCTGGGAGCTGTCCCTCAGCTCTTCAGCTCAAGATGAGCACTCTACCAATTGAGCCACAGCGCCATTTCCAGCTTTTTCTCTTTATGTGGTGCTGAAGAATCGAACCCAGTGCATGCGAGGCAAGCGCTCTACCTCTGAGCCACCTTCCCAGCCCCCCAGCAACTCTTTAATCCAGCGATACCCTTGGCATCTCCAGTGTTTACTTCTGTTCTTAATTATTTTCATAGAAGGATATAAATTCTCTCTGGTGTCCTTCAGTGAATGCCACAGTTTTCTACTTCTTTTTACTGAAATAGTCATTAAAAATGTCTGCTACTGCCAGATGTGGTGGCACTCACCTGGATTCACAGATACATGGGAGGCAGAGATGAGGTGGATCTCTGTCTGAGGCCAACCTGGGCAAATACTCTTTGAAGAATAAAGTCAAAAGGGTTAGGAGTATAGCTTGCTGAACAGGCACAAGACAATTTGTTTAAACCTTAGCGTCCCTCCTCCCCTCAAAAAGTGTCCTTCCTAGCTTCACTTTGTCACCTCATGTTTCCAACCTACCTTGTGCCAATTCCAACAGGCCAGCATTTAATCTCACTCCATTCTAGCATTACACTAAGTGAAATGCTCTAAGGCCACTTTTGTCAATGTATAAGACTATCCTCTTTCTTGGCAAACTAAGATTGGTCACTTCTAGCTAGGCCTCTTAGCAGCATTTGATTGGATCTTGATTCCTTGCTTCAGCATCTCTTCAATTGGCTTTCAAATCACTTGGCTTTCAAATCACATCATTAGTGACTCCTTCCGAGAGTTAAATGTTGGAACACATTAAGCCCTCAACTGTTGTTTTCATTTTCTTTTTTCTTTCTTTTCTTTTCTCTCTCTTTTTTCTCTTTCTCTCTCTCCCATTCTCCATTTCTCCCTCTCTCTTCTTTCTTTCTTTCTTTTTCTCTCGCGTCTCTCTTTCCCTCTCTCCCTCCTTCCTACCCTCTTTCTCTCTCCCTCTTTTTCTTCCCTCTCTTCCTCCCTCCCTCCTTTCCTTCCTTCCTTCCTTCCTTTTTTCCTTCCTTCCTTCCTTCCCTCTTTTTTTCCTTCCTTCCTCCTTTTCTGCTGATTGTGGGGTTTGAACTTAGGGTCTGGGTGCTGTCCTTGAGTTTTTTTGTTCAAGGCTAGTGCTCTACCACTTTGAGCAACAGTGCCACTTCCAGTTTTCTAGTGGTTTATTGGAGATGAGTCTCATGGACTTTCCTGCCCAGGCTGGCTTTGAACCTTGATCCTCAGATCTTAGCCTCCTGAGTAGCTAGGATTACAGGCATGAGCCCAGCATCCAGCTATGTTGTTTTCTTTATTTGTGCTCATTTATGTTCCCTTCCTTGATGGTCTTACCTAGTTTCCATGGCTTTAAGTAATACCTATGAAATGAAGCTCTTCAGTTTATCTTTCTGTTCCTAATCACTCCCCTAATCTTCAGATTCATATTTCATTCCCTATTTGGTGACACCCCTTATATGTCTGTTTGGCATTTCCACTCAACTCTCAATTTTCTTTCTAAACTCTTCCTTTCCAAATGTTCCTCATTTTGGACTTCTTTGGTTTTTTTTTTTTAATATTCAATCATTGGCAAGTGCTGTCAGTTCTATATTATAATGTATTCGGAAATCTCACCCTTATATGCTAACATAATGTTTCCTCTCTTCTTTTGCAATGTTGTTCTAATATGTCTTTCTGGTTCTATTCTTGTCTTTATATAGTTCAGTTTTCACAGAGAATCCAGACAGATCTTTTAAACTTGGTAGCCCAAATCTTATCATTTACACAATGATATCAAAGCCCTATAATGATTTCCCATTGCATTTAAAACAAACCTAGTCTTTACCAATGTTTATAAGACCCTAATGATATGGTCCATTTTTCTGACCTTTTTCTTTTACCTATACCTATACCTATACCTAGTCTTATACCTACTCTTCTTTGACCATGGCAAATTTGTTCCTGTTACAGAAAAAAATGGGGTTTGTACAAAATCTGAGTGTGCTTTTAGGACAGACAAAAAACTTAGTGTTCTAAGTAATTAAGCATGATGGAGCTCAGATAGACATACCAATTGAATCAAATTGCATTTTTAATTATACACACCAAGATACACATATACACATACATTTGTGGTTTGAGATGAGCTGAAGTAATGAACTACATGAAAATTCATAATCATTTAATACTTACTTGGGTTGTTGCTGACTGTAGTTATCTTTTTTTTAGCCAAGTCTGCTTTGATTTGGGTTATTTATGATATCATGTACTTTTCCCCCCAGCGGAAGATGCAATGAAGACATAAAATCTAGTTCTGTGGGGATTTTTTTTTTTTTTTTGGTTGGTCATGGGCCTGAACTCTGGGCCTGGGCACTGTCTGTCAGCTCTTCAGCTCAAGGCTAGTGCTCTACCAGTTGAGTGTGCCACGTCCAGCTTTTTCTGCTTGTGTAGTGCTGAGGAATTGAACCCAGGACCTCATGCATGCAAGGCAAGCACTCTACCACTGAGCCATCTTGCCAACCCCTCTGTGCTGTTTTTGAATCAGTAATTCTATTTTTTCCTACTCTTTCCTTCTTTAACTCTCATAGAAAAAAATCTCTTTTTCACTTTCCCTTCATTCTCATTCCCTTCCCCAAACCTTTTAGAGTTCTAGCTGTCTCAAAATCTAAACTAGTTTAGATTATAAACACCCTGGGAACAGAGACCATGTCTATGTTGCTGGCTTCATTCACAGTACCTAGCATAATACTTGCTACATACTTGACACCAAAAGTCTGTAATAAATTGAAAAATAGACAAATAGAAAAGTAGCTTATTTTTAACACCCTGATAGAGAAGAAGACCCAGTCTTCACAGAAATTAAATTATTCCATCCAATAAGAATTGCCTTTCCAGCTGTGGCTCAATTCGTAGAGCGCTATCCCTGAGCTGAAGAGCTGAAGGACAGCATCCAGGCCCAGAGTTCAGGCCCCACGACCAGACCCCCCCCCCAAAAAAAAAAGAATTGCCTTGCCAGAACTGTCCTTTAAGAAAGTTCTTAGGAACTTTCTTAGGCTGGTGAGGGGAGGAGAGTATAGTTGTGGAGATGGGAGAGAAGGGATGGTAGGGGAAAACAAAGGAGGAGGCAACAGTGCTTGATAAGAAATGTAATCATTACCTTGCTCATGTAATTGTACAGTATTTTCACAATAAAAAACTTATTTTTTTAAAAAAGAAAGTTCTTAGGAGTGTACACTTCCTAGTTAGTGGAACTGACAACCATCATGTCCATCATTGTGGGTCTCAGCCTTAACCTCATAAATCTGAAACTCAATTTCATCATCATGCCATCAACAGATCCACTTCTTAAGACTGGACTGACACAACTGGAATTCATAATACTGGTGTATAAACTAGAATGCCAATTTATTGGTTTATCCTGAGAACTATAATCACCATAAGAATTGGAATATATGAAGTCTGTATAATCAGAGTGTGGCTGTAGCAAGGCTTTACAAGAAGCCATATCAAATAATAGGAGTGCTTGCTAAGCAGTATGTTGACTAAGATTCAGAAAAGCTTGACTTCGTATCTCAGGTCTGCTATGGACAAACTCTGGATTCTTGAGAGTATTACTTAAGCTCTGAATCCCTTAAATTTCCTCAGCTGTAAAACAATAACAGTTCCTTTGTATAGTAGAAACCTTTTGGGATGTCTTCAAGGCCACATGAGTTCATTCTTTCTCAGGGTAACCACCTTTCCTAGCTCTCTCCTTTCCTCCTCCTTCTATAAACATAGATCTCTAGTATCCTTGGTTTTATATCATAACCTTATACCACCCTCCACAGGGAAATGGGTGAGGTCAAGAGTCTTAACTTAGGTGGAATCAGTCAGGTTGTCTTTCTTAGGAATTTGTAATTTATTTATTTTAAAATCATTTTAAAAAATGATTTTTTGCAGTACTAAGAGTCAAATCGAGAGCTTCATACATGCCACCAGTGTTCACCCACTGATCTACAATCCCAGCCAGCAATTTGCAATTTAGACCCAGAGATTCTATCTAATCTGATTGGTTTGCTTGAATAAAGTTGTGTGAACTTGTAACTGAAGGCTGCCTCTGTGAAGTAATGATACCTAAGTGTGTGCTGCCAGTTAGTTGAGATTAGGTTTACAGAGGGTGGGGGTAGGGGGTCTGTGGGGGGGAAACAGGACACTGTCTATCACCCCTTGTACTTCAGAAGCTCAGCAGTTTTTCCTTTCTTGAGATAGTTTTGTGACCTCTCATCTAGCGCCCCTTCTTGCTTAGCTAGTCAGGCTTGCCTTCTACCATTTTCAACAAAAGCACCATGACCTACACAGAACTCCATGGTTCTGTAAGTGAATTAGCACATATAGAACTCTTGTAAAGCAGTATTCCTGATCTTGGGATAGACAGATAACTTCAATCAATACAACCTTTCTCTCTAAGAGCTTGCATGAAGGCTGCTGATAGTATTCTGTGACTCTCCTATTTCTTTGCCTAGTTGGCTAACCATGCCCATCTTGATGGACCTTTGGTCTTTTTAGCTACAATGACACATTTTTATTGTTTTCAGACATATGTTGTAGGGTTGGGAGCCATTCTGGTTTGTTTGTTTGTTTGTTTTGTCAGTATTGGGGCTTGAACTCAGGGCCTGGGCACTGTCCCTGAGCTTTTAGCACTCTACCATTTTGAGCCACAGTGCCACTTCTGGTTTTCTGGTAGTTAATTGGAGATGAGAATCTCATGGAATTTCCTGCTCAGACTGGCTATGAACCATGATCCTCAGATCTCAGCCTCCTGAGTAGCTAGGATTATAGGTGAGAGCCACTGGTACCTCGTAATTCTCCTTTCAGAATCATTATGTGTTGGCTTTACAATGAACCTGAGCATGATCTTTAAACTCTGCATGCATTTCCATATTTCTATTATTATTATTATTTACTACTACTATTACTACATTTTTGTGGTACTAGAATTTGAACTCAGGGCCTTGTAATTGCTCAGCTTGCTTGCTCAGCTTTTGCCCTGCCTCTTGAACCATGCCTCCAGCTCTTATTTCCACATGTGATGTGTTCTTATACAATGACAATAGTTTATATCCACTTAGTGGATCCATGCATAAACTCTGAAAATGGCAGAATCTTCATATCAGGAGAGTTAGCTTGAAGCCCAAATACTGTTTGTATTGCAGTAACTCAGCAATGACTCTTCCTCAGTTATGCTGGCCACCAAGAGTCATTGCTCTTCCATTAACACCATTACTTACGTGGCATTTCCTTCGCCACCATTTTCACTCTTTAGCCAGAAGTTCTTTAGTCACAAGCTCTCTACTGTGAAGGACACTTTTGATGTCAGTACGATTTTGGAAGCAAGAACAAATTGTTTTCTTACTTGCATGAAAATTACCAAGCTGACATCCTACAAGCTAAAAATGTTCACATAGCAGGACTCCTATAAATAGACCCTAAATACTAAATTGTGTTGAGTAGAATTTCACAACAGCTATAAGATATATCTACATATGGTTCTTAAAGCTCAAGTATGGAAACTGTGACCTTCTACATTACCAGGGCATCCAGAGTTGAAGATGTTTCACAAAGGGAAAAACCATACAGATAATTTGTTTCACCAATTTGACTAACAGGAGAATTGCCTAAGGGCATGGTATCTTTGTAGGACAATTTTTTTTTTTTTTGGGTCCGGTCGTGGGCCTGAACTCTGGGCCTGGGCTCTGTCGCTCAGCTCTTCAGCTCAAGGCTAGAGCTCTACCACTTGAGCCACAGTGCCACTTCCGGCTTTTTTCTTTTTGCTTATGTGGTGCTGAGGAATCGAACTCAGGGCCTCAGGCATGCAAGGCAAGCGCTCTACCACTGAGCCACCTTCCCAGCCCTGTAGGACAATTTAAAAGATTGTTTACTTACTGCATTTACCATATCTCTATGTTAAGGAATAGTTTACTGAAAGAGAATTTTAATTTTTCAGCTATTTTGTAAAATATTTACCACATTAGAACTTTATTATATGTAGCAGATAAACCATTTCCTGTTTAACAAACACCCTGAAAAATGTCAATTACATTTTATTTTGCTACTTGAACTTGAGACTTTGCTTCATATAGAATAGCTACTATATTACTAATCTGTTTATCTTTTATATAATTAATATGTAGGTGACACACACACACATTTTGTTCTATTGGCAGTTATTGACACTAAAATTCAGGCCAGATTTAGACTTGCATAAAGGGAGTAAAACATTCAAGCTGTTATTTTGGTGTTTTAAAGAAAAAAATCAAACATTATTCAAAAGATGAATCTATTACTAATAATTTTGTGGTAATTATGGTAAAGCTGTTTTTTAAGAGTATCTGAACCAAAATTACCGACCAAATTCTCTTTTTTTATTTCACTATAGCTGACCATACAAACATATTCATACATATGTTTTGCATTATTATGATTATTTGAATTAGGATAGTAGGATTACTTTATCTGTGTACCTTCCTAGGTACACAGTATCTAAGAGCTACCTGCAAAAAGGAGTAAAGCTAAATTCATAAGGTAAACTTTGGAAAGGGTAATTAACTAATGTCTGAGCAAGGCTCTGGTCCCGAAGAGCCTGACCTTTTTATATATCTTTTTTCCCCCTCTTTTCACTCTTACCTCAGGAGTTTCATTATTATTTTCCTCCCTCTAACTCCCAACCAGTGCTGGAGATCTAACCCAGACTATCAATCTTGCTCTATCACTGAGCTACACCTCTAGACTGTGTGTGTGTGTGTGTGTGTGTGTGTGTGTGTGCCTGCACCAATCCTGGGGCTTGAACTCAGGGCCTGGCACTGTCTGAGCTTTTTTGCTCAAGGCTAGTGCTGTACTATTTGACCCACAGCTCTACTTCCAGTTTTTTGGTGGTTAATTGGCGATAAGAATCTGAAGGACTTTCCTGCCCAGGGTGGCTTTGAACCAGACCCTTAGATCTTAGTCACCTGAGTAGCTAATATTACAGTCATGAGCCACTGGCATCAGGCTCTCCTCCTGATTTTTGTTTATTTTTTTCTAGAGATCAGTTAATGATACCTGCTACAATAAATTATTGCATTTTCACCAAAAGCTTTTTTTCCTTACCTTAAGAAAATTATCAGCTTTTACTTTTTACTAGATTTAAAGGCAGAAGAATAAATGAATAGGCTTGTTGGGAATCTACAGTAGAATCCAAAATTCTAACTACCAGGGATTTTTCTGAACAGTTAGTGTCCCTATTTGCTGACCAAAAGAAGCTATTGGACTTCCCCTAAGACTATGATGTATAACTATTAAAAATGGGTCCTGTGCATAAAATAAAAATAGATGCTCTGTTTTGGCTAACATGCTGACAAAAAACATTATATTATTGCAACAATTTGATTAAAAATATGTTTATCCTCACTGCTGACATCCAAATTCTCCTTCCAGAGAGTCTTAAACTGTTTTGTTTTGGAAGGATACCTCAAAAAATGATTGAGACACTGAGTTCTTACATGTCAACTGGTGACCAAACGTCTGAAAGGGAGTTAAAACTGTGTTGTTTGGTTATTTGCTTTAGAGGAGAAGAAAAATTCTTGGCTACTGAGAGAATATTGAGAAGACAGAAGAGGGGAAAAGAACATGCCAACAGAATGAACATGATTCATGGGTCATGGCTTAAGGCCATGAGAAACCACAGGTCACAGGCATTTGAAAGGACTCTAAAGAAGAAAGTGTAAACTGGGTATGGTGGTGCATACCATTAATCCCATCTGCTAGGGAATATGAGGAAGGGGAATGGAGAGTTGGAGGCCAGGTCAGGCAAAGCAGTGGAGGGTCTGTCTCAAAAACAAAGTACAAACAAAAGAGCTGCATAGTATGTGAGAGACCCTGGATTCAGCTCCCAATCCCAAGGAAGGAAGGACAGAAGAAATTGTATAATACAGACATCTCTCAAGAAGAGAGATGCCCCCCACAAGGACACCACAATAATCTGGGATTACATCAGATAGCATAGTAGGCTAAAGGCATACCTTCATGGTAGAGAAGATGCTTAATATGCCACCAGCTCTGGATTCAATTCCTAGCACCCAATAGACAGATAAAATAGTATAGTATTTGCATATAACCTAACACACACATCTGGTCTTACTCATCTTTAGATATTTATTATAATACCCAATAAAGTATAACTGTTATGTAAATGAGTGGTGATACTGGATTGTCTAAGGTATAATAGGAAAAAAAAGTATCTGTACATGCTGTAGATGCATTTTGTTTTCTTTTGTTTATGTGGTACCAAGAAATTGAACTCAGGGCCTCTTGCATGCTAGGCAAGCACTCTATCACTAAGCCACATCCTCAGCTCCACATATTTTTTTTTTTCAGTGTTTTAGATCAATAGTTGGTTGACTGTAGATGCAGAACCTGCGGACCTACCTCACACACCATTTGTTACTATTTGCCAGGTTGTGGCATGGAAGAACAGCCTCCTTTAGTTCCCAATACTCCTGTGAAATCTACCAATCTAACACACACACACACACACACACACACACACACACACACACACTATACATACACACTATATTTATGCATTTTTTGGTTTTTCTGTAAGAGTCTCAGAGAGGGAGAAAGGACCAATTTAGAGGCAAAGGTGCAAACAAAATCATCATTCCCACCCACATCTCCCTTGAGAGTCACACACAAACGCAAAATTCTGCAGAGGGATTTTATACTTGTGTAAACTCTTCATGCTGATTTCTAGAACTTATGAGACCAGGTGTCTCCAGCTGGCACTTGCGGATTTATGGAAGAGACTTTATTTGTTTCCTTTTGGTTGCCAGGAAAAAATACAGGATTCCTAGTTAAGTTTGAATTTTAGATATAGTTTGAATTTTAGATAAACTAAGTGTACTTCTTAGGATAAATATGTCCCAAATATTGCACTGGGCTGTAGCAATGAATTACTCTAACAAGTGCTTCTGTAGATACCTAAGGCAGCTGCCTCACTGAATTTAGGCCTCATTCCTAGTACATAATATAATTTCTTAACAGGGTTTGAGTTAAGCCTGTCCCTCTTTTTGTAAACCAGTGGTAACTGTAGTTATATTGAAAGAAGTAGTTTAGCTTCTTCCTCTCCAAGGGCAGATATCAGTACCTACCTATGGAATTGCTGTGAAATTTTGATGAGTTCTTCACATAAAGCATTAAGAACAGCCTGGTACAGGTAAAATAAAAATGCTCGACTCTAGGGCCTAGAGTCCAGAGTCTAAGCCTATGACCTCTATATTCACCATTCCTGTCTTTTACTAACTCATTCTTGATCTAAAGTTAGTGATCATTTATTTTTATGTTTACTTTGTTATTTTTTTGTTTTTTGAAATAGGATTTCACATCCTAGGCTAGCCATGAAGGCCTTGATTTGCCATCTTTCAGCCTCTGCTTCCTAAATGTTGGGGTTCTAGGAATAGAAGCGACACCAAACCTGGTGAAATTTGTGATCTTTTAAAACTGACAATCTGACAGTCACAATTTTGATACAAAGCCTTCGATGGCTTTCTACTACTTCAAAGAAGATCTTTTAGGCCTTGAACACTTTTGCTTTTACTTAACTTCCCAACCCCACTTCACCTAGTATTTTCCAGGTCTTTCAGGGGCAACAAGGTTTCATATATATTCCTTCCCCCCCACCATGTCAATTCCTAATTATTTTTTTTAGTCCTGTTCAAGAGTCTTTCCTCAGAGAGGCCTTCCCTGACCTGGCCTAGAGTATAGTTCATAGTTTAGACACTCAATACTTCTTCATAGCCTTTATTATACCAGTTTCCCAATTAGATATTATGTGATCAGTATAGTATATGTTCTATCTTGTTTCCTATTGGTTGCCATTTGTAATAGACATTATAGTCTCAAGACTAAGGTAGTATCTAACACATAGTAGGTCTTTTACCCACACAAAAATAATTATTGATGACTTAGATTTTTAGTTAATTAGAGCAGCTATGGCTACTAGGCCAAAACCAGTTTACTACCTGCTTTTGTAGAACTGACAATTTTTTACATTTCTCAATGATTGAACAAAATTGGAATAATAATATTGATATGTAAAAATGAAATGAAATTCAATTTCAGTTTCAACAGAAAAAGGTTTCATTGTAACATACCCCTGCATATTGGTTTTGGTGACTTTCATGCTGTTGAAATGGAGTCGAATAGTTGTAACAGAGACAGACTGCAAATCTAGCCTGCAAAGCCTGAAGCATTTACTCTCTGGTCTTATGTACAGAGTGTGCTGACCCTCATGTTAGATAATAGTATTTTTGAGCTCTGGGTCAGCTTGTGTTAAAAAGCAACTGCAGATGGCTTTGCTCAATTGTCAACTGTTTGCTTCTGTTGCTGAAATGGAGCATTCTATTTATTTTACTTAGTTGGTAGGAGTAAAGAAACTTTTCTTTGTCCTTTGTTTTTCTGCTTCTCTGTCAACATACAGAAGCCCCAGCCCCGCAAAGGAGATCATTCAGTGTTGCAACCTTGTAACTGCCCCCCACTTCAGACTTTAGTTCTTTGCATAGCTCATGAGTTCCTTTCCAGAATGAGATAATGAGTTGATTGGTGGCAGAAATAAATTTAAATAGATTGTCTGCATTTTTCCATCTATTTTCCTCTAACTCAAACCTGGAACAAGTTGAGAACTGCTTTCTGTCTTCTTTTAAAGTATCATGTCCCTTCCCAGTTTCATACTTACCAGAGTAACACTTCAAAATATACATTAAACTCCAGGAAGGGTTTAAAACAATTTCTAAGTAATTTTACCATTGTACTACATAACCATCTGAAACAATGACAAACTATTTATTCCTTCCCCTCGCCTTTTAAAAGTTTTAGTTTTATCTTTAAGTAGTTGTACAAAGGAGTTGCCATTTCATAAAGCAGTTTATAAATACATTGCATTGTTTTTTTCTCTTTTGAGAAATTTAATTAAAAGTATCTGATCTGAAAAGTAACAATGGATGTATTTTGGGGTGATTCAAAGATATTTTTAGGGCTAGAATAGACAAAGGGGGTTAGACTGAATGAATATCAGTGTTTTACCTCATGGACAACAATGAGGAACCTCCTAAGGATTTAACAATGATTTTTTTTTAAAGCAGGGAGCTTTTTATCCCAAAAGGAAAAGAGGGAGTTTTTATAATTATAGTATATTCAGGGAAATTCAAGAAGTATTTTGTAAATGTATCCAGAAGCAGTATAAGCGTCTCTACATGTATTCTGGCAGGAAGCTAACACGATAATTAGTGCTGACACTATAATATTTGCTCATGGGTAGAGTGAAAATTAATGAAAAGTCAGTTTTTTCCTCATGGATAATATGAAGAAATGTTAATAATATCCTGTGTGTAGATGTATGTGTATGTATATGTGCACATGTGTATGTGTGTGCACATGCGCACCAGCAGTGAGTCCGAAACTTAGGGCCTGGGCACTATCCCTTAGCTATTTTGCTCAAGACTGGAATTCTACCACACCTCCACTTCTGGCTTCTTTTGGTGATTAATTGGAGATAAGAATCTCATGGCTAGCTTTAAGCAGCCTCCTGAGTAGCTAGGGTTACAGGCATGAGCTACCAGTGCCTGGCTTTTCTCCAAAGTATTTTAAGTAAGGGGAGAATCAGAAATTCTTTCTAAAATGCCTTAATGTCTTCTTTCTGCTTAACTAAAATGCTCTTAATATAAGTTTCTTTATGGATTAAATATCTTTCAGTGATATTCTCAATGAATATCAGTTGTTATTTTACAAAGGTACACATTTATATATAGAACATGAGGAGTTGGGCATTCTGTAGGAAAACAAGGAAATTTTTATTGACTTACCTTTTCTTTAGAAGTTTTTTTTCTTTTTCTTTTTTGTGAATCTTGGGGCTTGAACTCAGGACCTGAGCATTATCCCTGAGCCTCTTTGTACTCAGGGCTAGCGCTCTACCTACCACTTGAGCCACAGCACCACTTCCAGCATTTTCTGAGTAGTTTATTGGAGATAATAGTCTTATGTACTTTCTTGCCTGGGTTGGCTTTGAATCACGATCCTCAGATCTCAACCTTCTGAGTAGCTAAGAGTAGAGGTGTAAGCCACTGGAGCCTGGCTTTTAGAAGGTCTTTTTAATTTTTAATTTATACACAGTAATCATACAAATTTCTGAAGTACGTGTGAAATCTTAATACTTGTACACAATATATAATGATAAGCTCAGGGAAACTGGCATATCTCTCTCCTCAGACATGTCTCATTTTATTTGTGTTGGGAACATGCAGACTCCTTTCTATCATCTATTTAAAATTTGAAATTGATTATTATCATAGCTAAGCGATGGTGGTATAGAATGTTTGAGGTTATTCCTCCTACCTACCTGGGCCATTCTTGGGTAACCAACCTTATTCTGTCTTCCTCTGCCTTCATACCTTTCTGAAATTCCTTTATATAATCAAATTTCTAAGAATTTATTTTCTCATATTTTGACTCATTTTTGTTTATATTAATAAATTATCTAGGAAAACTTTTTAATGGTTTAGTAACTGTTTCTTTATCTTATACTACTAGAAAACCACTTTTCATATATGGTGGTCACCCATGAACTTCAACAGAAAAAAAGAAAATTCTTTTGCTTCTTGGTGGAAATTAATTATATTCTCTAGAGAATGGAAACATAGCCATCATTTTCTTCCCTTTTCTCAACTCAATATATATATATATATATATATACATATATAAATATACAGTGAACTTAGAAGAATTTGCAACAGAAATAGCAGCAATTATTCTGAGGAAATTATTGGCTGACCTATGGTAGTTCTTTGAGGATCAAGTTTCTATACATACAGAGAGAGTAATGATCATAATGTATTTTGTTCTTTAAAAGACATAAATAGGGATCTTGCAAGGATTTAAAAGGTTTAGTCTCATTGACATATTGGAGACATATATCTTTTTAAAGAATAGAGATCTTGTGGGCTGTGGGATGGCTCACATGATAGAGCACCTGCCTATCCAGCATTAGATTCCATGTTCAAACTCCCAGAGCTAATCAATGAATGAAAGAATTAAAAAAAAAAAGTTCAATACCCTAGAGTTAACCAGAATAGGGGATCAGGTTTAGAAACAGACTTAGGCCAGGCACCCCTGTCTCATGTTGTATCCCTAGCTACTCAGGAGGCTGAGATCTGAGGATCCTAGTTCAAAGCCAGCCCGGGCAGGAAAGTCTGCCAGATTCTTGTCTCCAATTAACCATCAGCTCTGTTGTTCAAATAGTAGAGTGCTAGCTGTGAGCTGAATTGCTTTGGGACAGCACCCAGGGCCAGAGTTCAAGCCCCATGACTGACCAAAAAAAAAAAAAGAAATAGACTTAGGTAATGAAGTTTCTAGAATGGGAAAGCATAACATCAAACAACCAAATTCACTAAGGATGGAATTGGCATTTCACCCAGTAACACAACCTTAAGAATGACCTGCATGTTATAAACTTCAGGTTTGCAGATTTTCTAAATTCTTCCCCACTGTGAAATGCCAGCAGGAGTATTTGTGCTAGGAGTCTGGGTGTGTGGGCTGAGTATGATAAATGAGCTTATTGTGGGCAAGTAGCAAATACTTAGAAAATAAATTATATCTGAATGGTGATCTCAGCAAAGTTGTTTAAGGATGAAAGTCTAGGAGGGGTCATTGTTGACTGCCTTCTGGCACCATAAGCCCAGTGCACTAGGACAAATGGACATAAGTATCATAAAGCAGGTGTTTCAGAAAGAACTTGAAAATGTCACCTTGACCTTTAACAAAAGCTGCAGGTGTGTTTATACTGGAAATACTGGAAGTCTTTATTTCCAGAAGATCACATTGGTTATTAGGATATTCTAACATAGACCATTAGAACCCAGAAGCAATCTCAAAGCTCAAGTGTAAGACTTAGACCGGTGATATCCATCAATGGTAGAATTTGTGCATCCACTGGTCCCTGGGTTCTATTTCCAGCACCAAAACAAACAAACAAACAAACAAAAAACAACAAAAAGCAGCCAAACAAAAAACAAAGCTTTTAAAGTAGTTAAATGAGGAGGTTTCATTTTGGAACATGTATATGAACAGATACGCGTACATATGGTTGAGCCTCCATATTCACAGGTTCTGTGTCCTGAGATTTAGCCAACCTTGAGTGAGAATGTTCAGGGAAGAGAGAGAGAAGTTGTTGATGTGTACTATGCAGTTAGTTCTATGAACTACAGTGATTGTGTCTACACCAAACATGTACAGATTTTTTCTTCTTCATTGTTCAGTAAATAGTATAGTATGACAATGATTTGCACAACCTTTGTATTTATTATTACAAATAACCTGGAGATGATTTAAAGGGACCGGATATGTGTAGTTTTTTTCTAAACAGACATCATCATGGATATGGGGGGAAGGGATGACTGTATAAAACAGGTTGACAAAGAGATTTAAGGGTATTCAATATGACATTTTTATATCTGTGAAGGCGATATAAAGGCAAAACAACTAGCTTCTAGTTTCTTTAGTAGTGACATCTAAATTTCTGACAATGCTGTTCAGTACTTAGGAGTATCCACACAAAATTTTTTCACTTGGGCTCAAGGAAAAGTCTTGTTTATCGATTACCTATTACTTACGTTTATTTCTTCTTTTCTGGTACCAAACTTCTAAGTACTGCTCTCTGTGTGTGTGTGTGTGTGTGTGTGTGTGTGTGTGTGTGTGTGTGTGTGTGTGTGTAAGAGAGAGGGGGAGGGAGGGGAAGAAGGCTGGTGGGGGCAGAGAGACAGAGAGAGAGAGAGAGAGAGTCAGAAAGCTGCCAATTTCTCAGTACCATAGGACCCCAGTGGGACATCACTGCGAATGTACTGACATCTCAAGTCTCTCCCATGCTCAGTAGCAATGAGAGCGAAAACTTTTAATCATTCCTACATCGGTCCTAAAGTTAACAACTGTATGCAATTTTTGTAGAAAGTACTACGTCTAATGCAGCCGGTGATGCAAGATCAACCTTCTGACAGACTCTCCCCGCCCTTTGGGGAGATGTGCCACAGTCCTCTAAAGCCTTCTGGTGCACGATTGGGTTCAGCAGGGGTGTGGAAGGGGTGGTGGGTGGGGATGGGGGGGTGGAGTGTGTGTCCTTTCTACAGAAAGAGTGACAAGTTCTACACTTTGCGGTTTGCATGAGGGGCCAATCTGTTTAATCTCTTTTTTTTTTTTTTAAGTAATTTAGTTCCGGTGCAAACGGCAGAAGCAAAGGACATGACTTAATCTTAACTTCTAAGAAAAAAAAAAGGTCTTTAATGTTTTTCTAAATGATTGGTTGCGAGGCAAACCAAAATAAACCTCCAGGTTTGCAGAAGCTTTGATCAAAGCTCTTCCAGGAGCTCAATGCCAGAGAACCCAAGGTGTGAGCAGAGTGGACAGTGAGTGAAAACTTGCGGAGTTAGAACTAGGGTGTTAGGGGATTCTAAATGTAATCACTCCATTCTGTATAGGTTCCTCAGGACCCAAGAGCTAGTCCCGTATTCCTGACCCGGGGAAGATTTTGAATTTTCCCTTTTCCTCCTTTTCCCACTCTAAAATACGCCACGAGTTTGTCTTCGAACCCTACCACCATCGAGAAGGAAGTGTTCTTAGAAAAAGCCCAAGTAGAGAAGACTTTGCGACTGTCTTTCTCAAACCCGTGAAGGGAGAGCAATAATGGGCAAGGGGCGTGCACACCAGCCTCTTTCTTGCCCAATCAGGTGCACAGGAAGATGTCCTTCTACCAATAAAAATAAAGTTCGCTTTCCGGAGGCGGGAGCATAAACCTTGACTGCCAGTTCTCCAAAGCTACGTTCGCGGAGAGAGCTTAGAGTGATTAGAGATAGGGCCAACCCAGAGAAGGGGGCGGGGAGAGGGCGGGGTAACTTCTGAGTGGCTGGTGGACTGGCCAATAGTAGGTGAAGACCGCTGTTCCTGTGGTAGAGCTTCGCACCAATGACAAAGGCGACGGGGTGGGCGGGGCAGGGAAGGGGTGGGAAGAGCTCGCAGCACCGCCGGCGCCCGTCGGGTTCTACGAGAGGGAGAGGGAGAGAAATCCGGTTAAAATCCTAGTCGGAGGGAGGTTTAACCACAGATCGGTTCCGATCGGATTATTCCTTAAAGGGGACGTGCCATTGTCAAGAGAACGGAGCCTGGGGCCCGAGGGCGGGGACCGGCGGCGCTGGAGAAGCCAGGCGGCTGCACTTGGACGGGGGTCGGGTAGGTGTCGCCTGGAGAAAGGCGCTTCATTTCACTTTCCATTCCAGCCCGCGGGCCGGCGCTGGGCTGCCGGCCGCCTCGCGGCCCCGGGCGCAGTGGGAGTCGAGGTCGCCGGCCCTCCTCGGGCTGGAGGAGAGAGGCGGGCCGGGTCGGCGGGCCAGTCGCGCCGCCCGGGTGGAGACTCCTAACGGACACTCCGTCGCGGCGCAGCCCCAGCATCAACCGAAAACCCGTGGGAGCCGCGGCGGGTCTCCGCGGAGCGCCGCGCGCCGGGCGCCCCTGAGCGCCGCCTTCCCCTCCCGCGCCCGATTCTCGCCGCGCTCCCGGTTCCGCTCGGCGCGCGCCGCCGCCGGCGCCGCCGCCTCGCGCGCCCGCCTTCCTGAGCGCCGGGCTTCGGCTCGCGGGAACCGCCCGGCGGCGGGGAGGTCGGCGGCCACATCCTTGCCGACCGGGCTAGGGAGCGAGCGCTGAGGCTGGGGAGCAAACTTAAAGCGTGGCGGCGGACGGGCCGGCGGCCCCCGGGAGGCGACCGGAGGCGGGGATCCGCCGAGCGCCGCGGAGGTCGCCTGCCCGGCCCGGCATTGCCCGGCCCGGCATTGTCCGCCTTTCCCTTCGCTCGGGTCTCTCCGCCCACTGCCCGCGGCCGTGGGGAGGGGTGCGCACCCGGGCGCCGTGCCCGCGCCGCCCAGGGCTGGCGGCTGCACCCCCGGACCCGGAGCCTTCCGGAGCCGGGGTCGGCCCCACCGACGACGCCGGAGCCACCGCCCGCAGGCGGGCCCGGCCCGCGGGGCGCGCGGGCGGCTCGGGGTCCGCACCCGCACGGGCTGCTGCTGCAGGAGCCCCAGCTCTGCCTCGCAACTTTTTTTTGTGCCTTTTGGTGGAAGTTGTTGCTTCCGGGCGGCAGGTTCTTTGGGCAGAGCCTCGGCCCCTTCGGTCTGGGCGGGGGCCGAGGGCCAGGATGAAAGGATGCTTGCTTTGCCTATGGTCTTTGCGGCCAGCCCCGTTCCTCGCCACCCCAGATTGCCTTTCTAGTGTGTAGATTTTGCACACGAAATATACACAAGAATGTACGGGATCATTGACCTCTCCCAGATCATGATTCTAAAAGAAAACAATAAAGGGGTGTGTGTGTTGTTGAGGAGAAAGCTTTGAATTTACCTTCCTTTGAATTGTGGACAGTATTACCTGGACTATGGCTGAGACAGTTGGAAGGATGTGTGGGTTGTTGGGGATTGTGGGGGGGGGGGGAGAGGTAACACACAACTAAGACGCTTCCCAGGGTCTATAGATTTAGGGAAAAAAAAACCCCAGACTATTGATGAAAATAAAGTTTTGTTTTTTTAAAAAGTGTTTTACTTATGGGAATTGTAGGTATAAGTAAAACAACTTCTACAACTGGAAGAACAAATAATGTCCAGTTTGAACATTATCACTTGGTGCATTACTTGTCAATACTTGTTAAATCATAGTTAAGCAGCACATTCCTTGTTATGGTCCTTATTTAGTAAAGAATGTTTTCATCAGTATTCATTTTTGGCAGTTTTTTTTTTCTTGTTCTTTGTGGGATACTTGCCTGTGTTAAGTTACGACCTTATAAACAAAGTAGCATTGGGTGTGTTATTCTGTAGACTTGCTACTCATTATCAAAAATAGCATTCCATTTTTTTTTTTTTCTTCCGCTCCTGTTATATTTTACAAAGTTAATTTAGAACACTGAATTTTGTTGAAACACAAGTCCCAGCAGTTTTTTCATTTTTAAGTATTACTAACTTTTTAAGTGTGCTTATTAACTCACTGTCCAGTAACTTCTGAGTAATGTGGAACATTGAAAGTTCCAAGGCTCAGAAGTAACACAGAAGTTATACTTGGGAAACTGAAAGCCAATTTCAGATAATTCAGTTCTTCCACAGAAAAAATTGGGAAGTGAAGACAAAAAAATGATCATCTTGATGATATGTGGCAATGTTACACCCTGTAATCCTCTTTTCTTTTCCCCTTTTGGATCTTCTGGGATATAGATAGCAGTTGAGCATCTAGGTATAATACTTTTATTCATTTTATTACAAAAAATAGATGTTAAGACAATTGCAGAATTTCCATCTTTGTCTGATTACCAGCTTATTTAAACAATAGTGAAGAGGATTTCTGAGTTTTTGAAAGATCATGAAAAGAAAATGTTCAGGAATAATTAATTACCTTTGAAATGTTCAGGCCATATTTCCTGAACAAGATTTTTTTTTTCCGGTGTGTTTCCCATTTGTTTAAACACACTTTTTGTGTGTGTGTGTGTACAGATTGACAAGACATTGTTTTGAGTTGTGCCTTGAGACACTTGGGACAGGGACTTTGTTCAACACTTCTGTTAGGATCCTGTATGTCACTTTGGACCCTTCTATGCCCAATAAATACGTGGTGGTTGGGGGGCTCATGACTGCTAGGTAAGCCTTCTACTACTGACCAACTCTCACTTCACCTCTCCCAGGGTTTTTTTTGTTGTTGGTAATAAAAATTTGAACAGTGATTGGTTTGTTGTGGGGAGAATATACACAATCTATATGCTCTTTGTTAGTGTATAAAATTGCGATTTAATTTTATATCTGCTGCACAGATATCTTTTATGATGATGATGACGATTTACTATCATTTATTAGAACCAGGCTTCACCTGTCAGTAACATCTGTTTAGTACCCATTTGTTCCAGGAGTATTATGGGGAGATAAAGTAGAAATTTGATGACAGTCTTGGCTCTTCAAGATACAATTCAATGGAAATAATCAGAATTCCTACCCTTAGGAAAAAGAGTGGGTGTCTCAGAGCCGGGACAAGTGCAGAGTTCACAGTGAGACAGGATTCATGCCCAAATGGTAAAGGAATATCGGGATGAGATAAAAGAAACCTACGGGAAGGGAAGGTTTTCATGGCTTTTTATAATATAGTTGAAGAACTTTTCTTATAAAGTAGAGAAGTAGACTGGGCATGTGTTCTCTCCTTGAGCTATTTTTATTTATAAAATATTTTTCCTTTTGGGGAGGAGAACAGAGAGAGTGCTCTGACTTTTAACTATTGTTACCCCATCTGTCCCCTACCCAGTACAAATGTCACCTCATTGCAAGTTCTTCCTCTGGACTCCTAATCAGAAGGGATTACTCTTTGGCTTCTACAAAACACTCCTAGTGCAGGCTGTGGTCTGACTGTCAGGATAGTGGTCATCTATAATTTTCCTTCATTAGGTTGTAGATTTTGGTAAAATTCAGCAAAAGAAGTTGGGAGCCTGATCTGTCATTTTTACTGTTACCTAAAATGCTTGGGCAGTTTTATTAGCCCACCAATATTGTATAAACCACGAATTGTACAGAAGCTCAAAAAACAAATCTCAAAAAGCTTAGTTTTATTTGGAGGGAAGTTTGTCCTTATTAGTGAAGTTTCCCGTGCTCATTGTAAAATACTGATACAAAAGAAGATTTAGAATGAAGGTCTCATAACACCATTGATTACATTTTTGTAACAGTTGTTAATGACTTATTCTTCCAGTTTGTCCTTGCATACTTACAACTGTTTTACATTATCTCTGATATTTGAACATTTAAATTAGTAAATTGTGCTTACTAGGAATGGATAACTTACTTGTTTTTAACTTGTCCAGGCTCAGTAGTTTTGATTTCTTTTGTTCAGATACAGGGCTGCCCCCAGTATGTTTGAGTTCAAAATGTGGACTTTAAAATCTTTTTAAAAAATTGATCAAAGCTAGTGTACTGGAACATAATTTTACCTGCCTTTGCCATGAAGTGTTTTTGGAGTAATTGCTAAGAGTGTGTGTGTGTGTGTGTATATATATATATATATATATATATGTATATATATATATATATATTCAAATTTCTTGATTCTTCTTATCTCTAGAGAGAATGTTAAGATGTGCTTTGAGACTGCCAGCACACCCTTATAGTATCCTGAGGGAAAAATACAGATTTGTTCATGGCCAAATCACACAGAGATCTGATTCCTAAATGTAGATTGTTCATTATAATAGGGGAGCTATGGCTTAGGCTGGTGTAGGAGGTGAGAAAAGCTTATTGTTCTAGATGCTTCTCTATAAACTAGTCCCTCGTTTTAGAAAAAGGTTTCTGAAGATTCCTGGTAGCCAGCCCAGCTGCAGCCTGCCAGGTGGCCTAATCAGCCAAAAAAAATCTCCATTCAAGAGCAAATTGGGGGTTATGGCACTGACTGAGTCTACCCGAGGAAGCCTTGAGGATGACTAAGTCTATTATTCCCCTGCTTGTTTACGGTTTTAAATAGCCTCTCCCAAGTAATCCTAGCAAACCCACCTGTCCTGCCATCAGAGGTGGGTTCAGGTGTGCTACAGTGCTGTTGAAATAAACCCTTAACCCCTAGAATTTTTTTTTTTTTTTAAATTACAGTTCTATGCCTTTGGGGCAGAATGTTCCTGAAGTACTGCAGACATCAGAGGTGTCTAACACTTCACAAATGTTATCCATCTGTAACCTACCTAGCATATAGTTCATATTTTGCTCATAGAATAGTAACACATTCCTTCAAGCTCAAATAGTAAATAAAAACCTTTACCAGGATTTATAGTGTATTTTTTTTTTTTGTTGTTACACAAAGTAACTTGAAAAAACCCTTGTATTATAATTTAGTGTTAAATGTTTCTAGCTTTTGCTGGATACCTGCCTGTAATCCTACCTACTCAGGAGGCTGAGATCTGAGGACAGCAATTCAAAGCCAGCCAGGGCAAGGAAAAGTTCGTGAGACTATGATCTCCAAAAAACCGGAAGTAGCGCTGTGGCTTAAAGTGGTGTAGTGCTTGCCTTGAGCTGAAGAGCTCAGGGACAGTGTCTAGGCCCAGAGTTCAAGCCCCACCACTGTTAAAAAATAAAAGTTTCTAGCTTTTATAAAATGGACCCCTCTCACCATCACTCTCCCTGAATGAAAAAAATTGAATTGTTAAGACAGGGACCATGTAGTACTGTCCGTAGTGGGCCACCCAGGCCAGGACAAGTGTGACCGATGGTATAGAACCTGTGGAGTTTGATAAGAATGCAGCCGTTTTCCAGCTTTTGTGAACAGTTAAACAGGTTTAAGTAACAGCTTTTCTGAAATAAAATTCACATACCATACTATTTACCTATTTGAGATAAATATTTCAGTGGTTTTTAGTATATTGTGTATGTTACAATTAATTAGAGAACTTCTCATAAGCCCAACTCTGTCCCCCAGTCCTAGCCCTAAGCAACCACTGAGCTACATCCTGTCTCAGTACCGTTGTCTATTCTGGGCATCTCACACAAGTGAAAACTAACACTAATCCATGCATATTGCTGTGTAGCTTGGTCCCTCTTATTTATAAATCCTAGGAGCTTTCATGATGTTGTGTAGCTTCAGCTGTAGAAAGATTCCCTCCCGCCCACCTCTTTTATTTTTCTTATTTTTTGCTAGTACGGGGCTCAAACTCTGTGCCTCAAACTCCCTTTTAGCTTTCTCTCCCCAGGGCTGTGCTACCACTTGAGCCATGGCCTCCAGACCATGGAAAGATTCTTTTTAAAAATTTTTACTTTTAGTTTTATTTTTGTTGGTTGTGGGGCTTGAACTCTGGGCCTGGGTGCTGTCCCTAAGCTCTTTAGCTGAAGGCTAGGGCTCTACCACTTGAGCCACGGCGCCACTTCCAGTTTTCTGGTGGTTAATTGGAGATAAGAGTCACACGAACTTTTCCTTCCCCAGGCTGACTTTGAACGGCTATCCTCAGATCTAAGCCTCCTGAGTAGGTAGGATTACTGGTGTGAGCCACCTGCACCTGGCATGGAAAGATTTTTTTTTTTTTTGGATCGGTCATGGGGCCTGTATTCTGGGCCTGGGCGCTGTCCCTCAGCTCTTCAGCTCAAGGCTAGTGCTCTACCACTTGAGCCACAGTGCCACTTCTGGCTTTTTTTTTCTTTCTTTTTTCTTTTTTTCTTTTGTGGTGCTGAGGAATTGAACTCAGGGCCTCAGGTAAGATTCTTTAAGAGGAAATTTATCTAAATCCCATTCCACATAAGTCTGCAGTGTAGTGGGGGAAAAGTTTTTGCTCTTGGAAAATGATTACTCTCATTTTGATGATACTTCTTTGTACTTATTTAATCATTTGGTAACTGAAAGTAAACAATTTATTTCATATTCCACTGACTGTACTTTAAGGGCAGCACTTTAAAAGAGGCTAAAAGTACTTACTAAATTTTAATCATCATTGACAGTAATAATAAGATCTTTTAATTGTTCAAGGCCTTGTATTTGATTAGAAAGTGCTTCATAATGTAACCTTTTTATGAGTCCAAGTCAGAAGACATATTTAATCCCTATCTTCCCTGCTAATGTACCAAATGTTACCGGAAATTGGAGGCAGCAAAATTGACCTCAGTCCTTGCATCCAGTGAGAGAATTCAGGCAAGACGTGAACATGGTAAAGGTGATTGGAAAGGTTGTAAGAAATATGGCAGAGAAAGAAGGCATGTGGCATAGATGCACTTCAGGAAAACAGCACTTCAGCCCATCTTAGACATCTTGCACTGTAATCACTGAACCTTGAGTTAAATAGTGGGAATTGGAATCTTGAAGATGGCTTGTTTCCTATAAGGTTGTGACACCAAGGATTTAGTGTCTTTTCTTTATTTCTTCATTCTTTTGTCCTTATTTCTCTCAGTTTTTATAACCCCTTGCCCTCATCTAGTTGTCAGTCAGGTTTTGGTTTATCAGCTGATCCCATCTGCAAGTTTTATAGGCTACAACTCCCTGATTGGCTGCTTTTCTACTTACACATAAGTTGATCACAAAGAACTTGTGTTGCTCATCCACACATCCGGATAGGACCATGCCTTTAATATATGCCTTTTGATATTCCCTGATAAACATGATAAAAATACTTCTGTTAGCCTCTTTGGGCCTTATTTTCTGTCTTATAAAAATGAAAGCTAAATTTGACTCCTTAGTAAATAATGTGATATGTTCTTTGCATGTTCTGTCTTTTAAAATAGCAGGATGCAGCTTTTGAGTCTCTTGTAATTCTCTACACTGATTAATTTCACAGTTTTCTGGTCATTTGTTTGTCCTTTTGCAATTTTGAGTGACCAATTTTGATCAAGCCTGACAATTGATTGCTGGTGGTTTATTGATCTCTCCAGGGGCCATCAGCAGATTTTTCACCAACTGCGTCTCCTTGTTGGATGACGGCAGTTGTTAAGATTCATGTGTATGGGGCTGGGAAGGTGGCTCAGTGATAGAGCGCTTGCCTTGCAGGCCTGAGGCCCTGGGTTCGATTCCTCAGCACCACATAAGCAAAAAGAAAAAAGCTGGAAGTGGGGCTGTGGCTCAAGTGGTAGAGCGCTAGCCTTGAGCTGAAGAGCTGAGGGACAGCGCCCAGGCCCAGAGTTCAGGCCCCATGACCGGACCCAAAAAAAAAAAAAAAAAGATTCATGTGTATTTCATAGCATCCAAACTTAGAGGTTAAGACGTGGGTTATTTGTTTGTTTATTTTGGTGTCTAAGGTCAATGAAAAAGGAATATTGTGTTCTCTTATTGCGATAGCCACTTTTTTAGATTGTAAAATATTCACCCATGTTTCTTGTTGCCTGAATGAATTTAATTCCATATTTCAACTTGCCAAGATTCCTTGTTTTGCTTTTTGGTATGTCTCCTTATTTCATGATACCCTTCTATGTGCATTAATTTAGTTCAGTAGTTTTTCCATTTAAAACTTAAGATGGATTATGCTGTCTGTAATACCAGGGGAAAAATATGTTTGGTGTGGTTCCATTTGTGTGTTTAGAATTTTAATGAATTTAACAACAGAAATCCCAGCCATTAGTATCCTCAGCTTTCAGTGTATAAACCACCATATTTTATTTGTCAAGGAAACCATTCCTTTCTAAATTGTGTCTGGTTTTGGGGGTTGATTTGTTACTTCTTTACTGTTAGCTGTTATGTCTTTCTTTGTCTTCATTACACCTGTCTGTAGAAGGCTCCTCTTTGTAACTTCATGGAGTATAGAAGCACACTGTGGTATAGTGGAGAGAATTGACAGATAACTCTGGGTGAGGAACCACAGACTTGCTGTACTCAGAGCTTTGGTGCTAGGACCTTGTTATGCTGCTTTCATTTCTTTCCAGGTTCTGGACTGTTAACAAGAGGTAGAGCTTCTGTTTGATTTTAGGGCTAATGAACAGGTGGTATAATTATCTTGTAGATGTTTAACTTTCTCTGAGTTTAAATTCTGTCCTATTAAGTCTAACTCAAGTGCACAGAGAATAACTGTGTTTTATTTCTTACTCCTTGTTTTGTGTGTGTCGGGAATTGAGTGCCCGCTTCATGCATGCTAAGTAACTACGTGCTCTACCACTGAGCCATACTGCAATCCCCATTCTTCCTGTTTTTTTTTTTTTTCATGGTACTAGAGTTTGAACTCAGCGCCTTACACTTGTTGAGATTACTTGAACCACCTTTCAGTTCTGCTTTTTGCTGGTTATTTTGGAGATGGAGTCTTTGGACTTTTCTGTCCAAGCTTGTTTGGAATCAAGAGCCTCTAGATCTCAAACTCCTGAGTAGTAGGATTACAGGCATAGATCATCCATACTGGCTATTGTTCCTTTTTGAATGACTTGATATTCTATTTCTTTGGAGAGCCATCATAAGTCCTCTACCACATGGCAGGATACTTGAACACACTGCTAATCTGTTTGTCAAATACCAGAACCTATTATAATTCAATGAGCAGAAATTAAAGGCCTTAAAGACTATAAGGCTGCTCGTATAATAGTGAAATGTCTGTTATTTAAACATGGTTTTAATTTATTCACTGAAAATATTTGGCAGTACTGGAGTTTGAACTCAGGGCTTTTTGCTTGCTAGGCAGGTGAGACACAAAGTATTTAAATTTAAAAGTGTTTATGGTAATTTTTTTTCTTGTTGATTGTGGGGCTTGAACTCAGGACCTAGGCAATTGTCCCTGAACTCTTGCTCAAGGCTAGAGTTCTACCACTTAGAACCACAGCGCCACTTCCAGTTTTCTGTTTTTTTATTCGAGATAAGAGTCTCATGGACTTTCCTGCCCCAGGCTGGCTTTGAACCATGATCCTCAGGTCTCAGCCTCCTGAGTAGCTAGGATTGCAGGCTGGAGCCACCAGCATCTAGTTTATGGTAATATTTTATTTGAGGTAAATTACCTTTGTAGTCACTCATTTCTGTTTGTATTGATACAACTTGGAGTATATCTTTAGATTAGTATTCCTGGCAATGCCATGTCTTTAGTATGCTTTAAATAAATGTGTAGAGTTTTAGCCACATTATTTCTTCATTGTTGTTTTACTTTTTCATGTTGAATAACTTATAGGATCTCATTTTTCATTTTGTAAAAAAATTATTTACTTAATTTCGTGTGTATTTTATTGAATTAATACTATATAGGTATTTTAAGACATACTGAGGAGGAAAACGTTTATGATAGTGGAACAAATTGACACATCCCTTAATTCACACAACCATTTCTCCCTTTGTGGCAATAACTAATTCAGAGCACTATTATTAACTGTAATTCTCATGTTGTATGTTAGGGTTTTTTTTCCCTTCCAGTACTAGAGTTTGAACTCAGGGTCTCACATTCTTGGATTTCTTACTCACCAAGCTTTTATAAGGACCATACTTATGTGCCAGAGTTCATAGAGCTAGAGTCATCAAAACGTTGCTGTCTGTTGGTTCCTTCTCTTATGTACTTAGGATTTTTTATTCCTAGATATAAGACTAAAAAGATGCTAAAAGATACAAGACTAAAAAGGAGACATGCAGAAATTCTTGCAAAGACTTTTCTTTGGTATAGTGGTGGCATTGAACCCATGGCCTTATTATGAGCAAGTGCTCTACCACTGAGGATTCATTCACATTTGGCTGATAGCACACCAACCCCCTTCATGAGGACTTCAATTGTCTAACTACCTTCACAATGCCTCTCCTCATACCATCACACGACCAAGCAGAATATATGGGTCAGACATTTACATCTGGTATATCCTTTTTTCCTCTGTAATTATTAGCTTTGTTTCTTAACATGTGGCCTCTTCGTATACCACAACCTAAACCTTTTTTTTTTAGCCTTTTTTGCTCAAGGCTATCTTTCTAACCCTAGAGCCATAGCTCTACTTAGAGGTAAGTATCTCACCTATTTTTCTGCTTGGGCTTGCTTTAAGCTGTGATCTCAGATCGCAACCTCTCGTAGCTAGGATTATTACAGTCGTGAACTACTGGCGTCCAGCAGAAAGCATGTTGTAAAAACAGACAATACTTTTTCTTTTAAGGAAGTCATATAGAAGTCTCAATTAGAAAGGACTGGAAAGGACACAAAGGTGTAATGCCTATGTGCCTCTGATCATATGAAACAATATTTATTGAAATAAACTTTAGGAAATAGAAATGAGTTTTTTTGTTGTTGTTTTTGTTTTGTTGTTTTTGTCTTGTTCATTTGTTTTTGGGAGGTTAAGGGGAGTCCAGAAATGGAAGGACAAATGGTAGCAGTGGTATTCACAAGATATGAAAAGAGATTGTTTTGGTTTTCTGTTCCTCCCATCCCCCCCATGAAAGAAGGTAATAGAAGTATACCATTGGAGGCTGTGCTGTCATCTGACTCCTGGTTCTGTTGGTTCAGTTCCACAAATATTTACAGTAATATCTATACTCTTAACTTGTCACTGTGCATTGAAGGCTCTGAAAGTGCCACGAGCAACCTCAGATTCCTTATGTACACAATAAGTAAAACAATGTCTCAGTAAATGTGTTTTCAATAGACAGAATAATCTCTCACCTTCCCAGAACGTCAACATCTTAATTCCTTGGGCCTGTGAAAGTTATGTTACCTGGCAAAAGGGAAAGAAAGTGTCTGTGGAATTAAAGTTGCTTATCAGCAGACCTTCAGGTGAGGTTGTTTTAGATCAGAAGGTGGGCCTAATGTGGTTACTTGTGAAAGTAGAATCAGAAGGCAGAAGAGGCAGACACGAACAAGAGTAGCTTGAGGAGGACATCGGTCATAACTGTCTTTGAAGCCATGGAGGGCTAGGAGCAGCCTGTAGAGCGTGGAGAAGGCTGGAAAGGAACTTCCAAAAAGACACATGGCTCTAATGACGCTGGATTTTTAGCCCAGTAAGACCATTTTGGAATGGTCTTATCTCCAGATAAATTTACGGAAAAAAATTGTGGTAGCTTTGTTATAGCAATCATTAAGAAACTGATTTAGTGCTTCTGTAATACATATCAGGAGCTAAATGTTTTCTTCCTCTCTCAATTTTTTTTTGTTGGTTGTGGAGCTTGAACTGTGGGTCTGGGTGCTGACCTTCAGCTCAAGGCTAACGCACTCTTGTCACTTGAGCCACAGTGACACTTCCTGTTTTCTGGTGGTTTATTAGAGATAAGAATCTCAGGGCCTTCTCTGCCCAGGCTGACTTTGAACCGTGATCCTCAGATCTCAGGCTCCTTAGTAGCTAGGATTACAGGTGTGAGCCACCAGCGCCCAGCATTTTTTCTTTCTCTTAATGCAACCTGTTCAACCACCTACTAATTTTTTTTTTCTTTTTTTTTCTTTTTTTTTTTTTAGAGAAAAAGATTTTTTTTTTTTCCTCCAATCCCATAATCCCATTCCTGCCACCTTTTCCATCACCTGTGTATTTTGGTTTGTTTCTCCTCTGTATTCCCTGTGTTGGAATTATGCCTAGTGCTATCTCTTTTGGGAGAACTCCCACTTGATCTTGCTTCCTTTCAGTTGTTCACCTTTGGTCACCCTGTGATCAGACACTTTGTATATCTGCAGAAGCTCTCAGATAATTTTCACTTTAACTCTTGAGAGGCCTGCTACAGGTGACATGAATTACTCTGTAAGTATGTGTGCTTTCTGGCTCATGAACATTGCTGGTTGTGATGAAATGAGGAAAAAAATGGGAAGAGTTAGTACCCTGCAGAATATGGTGGTGGGCAATTAATAAATCATCAAGCTGTTTAACAGCAAAGAATAGGAAACATCAGGACTGTCAGTGGGAGTTATAGTGGTAGATTTCATAAATGAAAGGACAAAGTAGAGATATCATTTAAGACCAGAACAATCTTTAAAGGCTTTCTATAAGAAGGATGTTTGAGCTAGGAATTGGAAGAATTTGCTTCAATAAAATAATGTACATTGTCAGAAGTATAATTTACCAGTTACCTTGTATTTTTTACCAGTTACCTTGTATTGGATTTTTTTAGGGTTGAACAAACACTTGTAGGTTTAAAGAAAATTATAAACAAAATCTAGAGTAAATGAATGATATATTTGTCTTTATTTTAGAGAGGACTGTGTGATACCTTAGTTCTTGGGTTGCCTTGACTGATATATACTGCTTTTTATTGTTACATTTTAACATTATTACAAAATCTGTCTTTGTTTTGAAAGCTAGTAGAATCTGAGTCATTTGCTCAAAACATTGACTGTGATTACATTTTCAAATGAAAGTATGACATGGGCTGAGTAAAGACAATTATGTTAGGCTAACATGCATCTTTATAGAGATTAGAATGCCTAAGACATTACTGTATTTCAGGCTCAGCGTTTACACTGTCCCTTGTTGAACAATGGGGGATAATGTTGGCTAGATAACCAGCTACACAATTAGTTGAATAATACTTTTAAAGGTTAATGAAGCTGGGTGTTCATGCCTATAATCCAAGTATGCAGGAGGCTGAGATCTGAAGATCATGGTTTGAAGCCAGCCCAGGCAAAGTCCATGAGACTTAGTGCCAGTTAATCACAGAGAAAGGTGAAAATGGCTCTGTGGCTCAAGTGGTAGATCACTAGCCTTGAGCAAAAGAGCTCAGGCACAGTGCCCAGGTCCAGAGTTAAAGCCCCATGACTGACTCAAAAAAAAAAAAAGTTAATGAAATTGGTGATATCTAGATAGAAATTTCCAGTGGTATGCTAACATTCATCATTCATCTTTTTCTGATGAAGTGAATGCAATGTTGGACAAGGGCTAATATGTTTTAATGAATGCGAAGTCATATCTACCCAGGGGCTCAGAAAGCAGCTGTACAGTTATAAGGGCAAGAGTAATGTGGTTGGATTGGATACAGACACCTTTTTTTTTTTTTTGGTGGTTGTTGCTGATACAAGGCTTGAACTCAATTCAGAGTTGTGAGCTTTTTATTTTCTCCCCTGCCAAACCTGGGCTTGAACTCAGGGCCTGGGTGCTGTCCCTGAGCTTCTTTTGCTCATGACTAGCACTCTACCACTTGAGCCACAGCTCTACTTTCTGAGTAGTTTATTGGAGATAACTGTCTCATGGACTTTCTTTCCTGAGCTGGCTTTGAACCACAATCCTTAGATCTCAGCTTCCCAAGTAGCTAGGATTTCAGGCATGAGCCACTGGTACCCAGCAACCTCAAGCTTTTGTATGGCTTTTTTTTTTTTTTTTTTGCTCCCAGCTGGCACTCTACTATTTGAGCCATGTCTCCAGTCCTTGGTGTATTAATTAGTATAATAAATTTGGTCTGGATAGAATGTAATATGACTTCTAGCAGGTTCACAGGATCATAATGTAGAGTAATAGGAGGAGGAGGGATGGCACTATATATAGTCTTGAATTATTCTGTATTGTACACAATATATATGGCGAGTATATTGTATGTTACTTTGAGCTAGAGGGTAACATTTCAGAAGGAATCAGAAAACAGAAAATAGTGTGTTAGTGACCACATGGAGGGACTGGAACCCTCATATACTGCTTGTGGAAATATAGAATGGTATAGCTGCTGGGGGAAAGAATTAATGGTTCTTTAAACAAAATAATTACATATACAATTATTTTGTGTCCCAGATATTCCACTCCTAGGTATAATCCAAAGAAACAAGAACAGGTATTCAAGCAAATACTTTAAATAATGGATAACAAATCCAGAAAGGAGGTAAGTCCTTTGAAAGGGCTCCTTCCAAAAAACAAATGCTAATGAGGATACAGAGAAAGAGGAACTCTCTCATACTGCTGGTGGGAATGTAAATTAGTAGTCATTTTGGAAAATATTATGAAAGTTCCTCAAAAACTTAAAAAAAGAGAACTATCATATGATCCAGCAATATCACTAAGGGATATGTAAACATATATATCTCTATATGTGAAACAATCTAGAAGTCCATTGAGGAACAAATAGTTTTACTTTAATTAAAAAACAAAAACAAAACAAAAACAAAAGCAAACACCTCAGTAAATACAAAAACAAAAGCAAACACCTCAGTAAATACTGGCTCATGATGTGTATATTTTTTCTTTATTTCACTAGGATGCCAAGACAATTCAGTGAGGTCAAAAAAGTCTTTTTAATAAATAGTGCTGAGACAACTGGATAATCCATATCAGTAGAATAAAGCTGAATGCCCTCTTGATCTCGTACACAAAAATTGGTGATATACTTAAATGTCAGAGATGAAATTATAAAGTTCCTAGAAGAACATATGGGTAAGGGTCAGACTGAGTCTTCTTAAGACACCAGAAGCACAAGAAACAAAATATTCAGTAGTTAAGTTGGATTTTCATTAGAATTAAAAACATTAAGAAGCCGGGCACCGGTAGCTCACGCCTGTAATCCTAGCTACTCAGGAGGCTGAGATCTGAGGATCACAGTTCAAAGCCAGCCCGGGCAGGAGAGACCGTGAGACTCCTATCTCCAATAAACCACTAGAAAACCGGAAGTGGCGTTGTAGCTCAAGTGGTAGAGCTGAAGAGCTGAGGGACAGCGCCCAGGCCCAGAGTTCAAGCCCCACAACCGCAAAAAACAGCAACAACAAAACATTAAGAAAGTGAAAGTATGGAATAAAATATTTGCAAGTCATATCTAATAAGGGAGTTAATCTCTAATAGTAAGAACTTTTGCTATTCAGTAAGATAAACTCAGTTAAAGTGATGAATGAATTGGTTCATTTTGTGGTGAATTATATCTCAGTAAAAACTTTAAAAAATGAGTGAGGTGGATTATCTATAGAAGAGGTTTCTAGTCTGCAGGTGAAATTCACAGTTGAAACTCTGTTCCCAATCTCTCTCCCCTTACCTTTGGTACTGACCAGGATATGCAGGTTATGAACATTCTGTTCCTGTATTGTATACACGTGTGCCAGTCCTGGGGCTTGAACTCAGAGTCTGGGTGCTGTCCTTGAGCTTTGGATAGCACTTTACCACTTGAGCTACAGCTCTACTTCCAGCTTTTTAGTGGTTAATTTTCCTGCCTGTGTTCGTTTTGAATTTTGATCCTCAGATCTCAGTCTCCTGAGTAGGATTACAGGTGTGAGCCACAGGCGCTCAGCTTCCTTTGTGCTCTTCAGTTTTAATGAAGTCTTTTGGGACTTTATTTTTATGTGGATCCTGTCTTTTTAACTATGCAAATATTGTGGAGTAATGAGCTTGGTTTATACATCTTTTTATAACCCATGGCAATAAAATAGGAAGCTATTCCTAGTATCAGAGTCAAATGGGTTCTCTTCCTGCTCTGTCAGTTTTTTCCCCACACCAGAACCATAACTTCCTTGACTGTCCCCTCCCTGTCAGTTTGGTTGTTTTTGACCACATTTAACAGACTATTGAGCTGTAGGTGACTTTTCCTCTTACTGCCAGTGGCTGCTATGGCTCTGGGTGTTCTTTGCTAGCTTTTGTGCAGGAAGCCAGGAAGTAGGAGGTACTGTGGATGCTGCTTCTTGTGTTCCCCATCTCTGTTTTGTGCCAATTCTAGGGCTTGAACTCAGGGCATCTTGCTCTCACTTGGCTTTTCATTGGAGGCTGATGCTCTATTTCTACTTCTGTTTTTTTTTTTTTTTTTTTTGGTGCTGATGGTATTAACTCTGAGCTTTTGTGCTCAAGGATAGTGCTTTACCACTCAAGCCACATCTCCACTTCTAGCTTTATGGTGTTTGGTATTTAATTGGAGATAAGGGTCTCAAGGACTTTCCTTCTTGGGCTGGTTTTGAACCTCAGAGTGTAGCCTCCTGAGAAGCTAGAATTACAGGTGTCAAGGCCACCAGTTCCCTGCAGTTTTCAGCTCTTTGTTAGATACATTTAGTCTTTTGGATTTTTCTGCTTTGTCTAGCTTAAATCCTCAACTCTCACGTCTCAGCCTCCTGAATAGCTAGGATTATAGGTGTAAGTGAGCTCCCAGGCCCCAGCTTGGTGAATCTTTTGTGAGGAAGTTGCAGATAATAGAACTTTTAAGTATTTTGCCACATATCATTAAAAGAGAAGCTTTTCTCAAGTGATCAAAGAATAATGGGTCAATTTAAGAAATTTAATGATATTAATTTTCCTGGGTTGTGTTCTCCAGGAAGCAGAGGCTGAGACAGAACTATAATTGTGCAGTAGTGAAAGGAGGAGGAAACAGGCTTGGACAGGTAGTGCTTACTTAAAACCAGCATGCCAGCACCAGAGTTAGATTTGTAGTCAAGATACCCATTAGAGAAGTTCTGTGATGGGCAGAACTATACTACCACCATTTGCCAAGGCTGTCTTTAGAAATTCAAAACTAAGTGGCATTCTAGTACTTCAGTGGTTGAGATAGAAAGGATTAGGAGTTCAAGGCCAGCCTGGGCTACATAAGGAGACACTGTCTCATAAAAGAAGCTGAAGCCAACTTGGATGAAGTGATCAGCTCAAGAACATCCATTAACCTTTGTCCTCCCACCTTTTGGATGGGAGCAATTGATGTATTTCCATGTGTTCCATCATACTGAACTGTTATCCAATGTACTGTCCATATTCAAATCCACAAATTGTCAAAGAACATCTCATAGCAAAGTTACCTTCTCATCAGTTCTTCTTTTATGAAATTCCTGTGTGTTTCACTTGTCTGAACCAGGGTACTTGTCAACTTATAAATCTATCACTGGCAAAGGAGGGTCTAATGGTTGGGAAGGGGCTACCTTTCCTAATCATGTGTTTTTTCATCTGATACATAAACAAAAAGTGAGAAAAAAATGAGTTCTTTAACCAAAAAATAAGGGAGGAAAGGCTTTGATGTACAATCAGCAGCATTTTGCTGGCGTATCTCTTTTTTTAATTGAGAAAAGAAACTACCTTTTGTCATTAAGCCAGCTACTTAATTATTCTGTCTTTTGAACTGAATCTGTTCCATTCGTCTTTTTATGGAGTTCACCAGTTTTCTGATTAATAGGATACGTTATTGTCTCGTCTTCTTCCCAGCTGCTTTCTTGGGACTTTTCCATTTTTACTCTTGGATCATTTCCACTGTTTCCTGTGTAGCTCATGTTAAATGTTATTGATTTTCATCCTGGTTTTGTTATAGGATACCTTCAGATAAACATCTTTATTCTAGTCTAGCTTGATCAATCATTTGGATATAAAAGTCTAGGCCTGAATTATTTTACTTTGGCAGTTTTTCAGGCACTGCTTCATCTTCTGCAGTTGATTCTGATTTTTTAATTGGATTCTTGATTTTATTTTTCCTGTCACACCATTAAAGAATGTTCTTTTCTTGGTAATTGTGATATTTTATAGAATTCCTCTTGATTTTTCCTTTTCAGGGAGCAGAGGATATGCATTTCCTCTCATTTCATTGATCATGTAGCTTCCTATCTTACTTGGTACTCCTTCCCTATTACTGGTCTTTTCTTAACTTCGATGATTTTAACACGTATGTAGATGATCTCTCTGTTAGTCTTTGGCCTCTTTGGAACAGGTTTGTGTGTATGTGTGTGCGATGTGTGCACCAGTATTGGGGCTTGAAATCAGAGCCTATTTTCTTAGTTTTTTGCCTCAAAGATGGTGCTGTCATCTTAGCCACAACTCCACTTCTCCCTGGTGTTTTGGTGGACACTGAATAAGCCATTCCTCATTCCTTCATAGAGCAGATTTGTTCAGATAGTTAGCAGTCATGAGCTTTCTGGGCTCTTCCTCAGCTTGGAGGGGCAGTTATAAATATTGTTTAACCTAAAGTTATTTGCATTTGTTCTAATCTCCTTGGCAGTAGTTGGTTTAGACATGGTGACACATAAGAAGCTTTCTGGGGGTCTGGTTTCATTCAGTTTTTTTTCCTCGGCCTTCCACCTCCCCTCCTGGTCCTGGGGCTTGAACTCAGCCTGGGGCTGCCCTTGAGTTTTTGTGCTCAGGGTAGCACTCTACCACTTGAACCATAGCTCCACTGCTGGCTTTTTTTTTTTTTTTTTGGTAGTTTTTAGTGGAGATAGGAATCTCACAGACTTGCCCAGGCTGACTTTGAACTGAGATCCTCAGATCTCAGCCTCCTGAGTAGCTAGGATTGCATGTGAGCCACTGGCACCCAGCTTTCATTCAGTTTCAAAGGTACATTTCTTTGGAAGTTGACTTGGAGCTCACGATACTTGGCAACATGATGAAAAACTCTCAACTCAAAATCATCAAAAGTGGAACTCAAACTCTAGCTCTGCCTCCCTGTGTTTTTTCCTCCCTCATCTTTCTAGTTTCTTAGGTCAGAAATCTTATCGTTATCCCTAACTCTTTTTTCTCTTACACATTTCTCCTTCTATTCATTAGAGGATTCTATGGCTTCCTCCTTTAAATTAAATTTAAAGGCTTCTTTATGTTATTTCTACTGCTGCCATTCCTGACCTCACCACCCAATGCTTTCCTGGGTTAGTGCAATAGAACAGCACCTACCTAGTGAGTTTTCTGAGGGCTCAGCAGATGTAGTTAATTGACATAGGTCAAATTCCACATCAGGTTCACTTGGGAGGATCCAGGGCAGCAAATAGCTTCCAAGCAGAAACATTCTCCTCCTTTCTCCTATGGATCCTTGTGGCAATCCACACACAGACACAAAGCAGTCCATAAACAAGTGGCCTCTTCCACTTTCAGCTGAGGGGAGAGTTGTAAGCTTGCCTGGATGGATCTATAGCCAAGGAGCCCATGTTCCATAGAAGACATTATCTCACAGAACAGCCGGTGACTGTAGCTTTCAGGATCCGTACGCGGTATGTGTCCCATTACTGGGCCATCTTATTAAGTGGATCCAAGAGTTAGGGTCATTTAACTTTATAGCTCCTCCCAGTCCCTTTGTCATGACCAATAGATCACTTTTACCCTAAACAGTGTTGCTTAGTAACACAGTTGACATTCTGCTGTATGGTTTCCAGGGAACAGTGCTAGCAGAACCAATGGAATCAAAGAGCAATTTCTCATGCTCAAGTATGAGTTTTGCTAACACTTCAAGTCACTAACAGTCACCGGAGATCTCCTGGTTTTGAATTTCTCTCTTTCCTCAGGTCTTAACAATACCCATAATGACCCTTTTATTTATATTTATTTTTTAGTTGGTACTGAGGGCCCTCTGCCTGTTAGGCAGAAACTCCACCCCTCAGAGAAACCCTTTAAAATAGATGTCAAGTCACATGATTTTCTAGCAGACTCTAGAGTAGCTCTGTACTTTTCTGAGTACAGCTGCTATATAGCTCCTACCTAAGCTGGTTCTTATAACCTCTCCAACCCCCTTTCCTACCATTTCCTTGCTTACCTGTTTAACAAGTTTTGTTGCTCTAATATACCAAATGGGTACATACAGTCTTTGTAGACACCTCACCTTGACTGGGATGTTCTCCCCTTGTCCCACTTCGAATCCTTTCTATTTTCTTTTTCATAGCTCTCTTATCTTTACATACTTAATAATTCATCTGTTATACCTATTGTTTGTTGTCTTGCACTGTTGGTATGCTGCCTCCGTGAAGGCCAGATGCTTCGTGTGCTGTGTTGATTGGTAGATCTCAACTGCCTAGGTCAGTGCCCGACACCCAGCTGATGCCTCCTGGTGTGGATGTTTGTGTGTTTGACTAATATAAGCATTTGTTTCCAAATATTGGGTAGAGGGCAGTGGGCCAGGACTGAGACCCAACTCTGGGCAGTTATAGTGTTTTGTCAGGAAGGAGGAGAGAGATCCACATGTTCCCTACATGGGATGGCTAACCTTGATCTCATATTCTGTTGGCCAGAACTATGTCATGTCATCTTGGTCAATTACAAGGAAAGCTGGGAAATTAATTTTTAGGTAGGTATGTCAGATAATAATTTGATGCTTAATATTTTAGATGAGTACGCAGAAAGAGCTTTCTTTAAATGTTAAGTATTATAAAGTATTGAATTTTCTTGAAACCATTTTTAAGAGGATCTTTTATTGCTTTTTAATAAACAATTTAATAATAAATTTAATAAACAATTATAAGACTTGAGATTGTCTTTGGAATAGTGATGCAAATGTTACTTTTTATTTTCTAACAATATCACTTCTTTGTTTTGATGGCAGCCAGAGGTGAAAACATGACTTTTAAGATTTGTGGAAGCAATGTGAATTCAAGGTAGTTGAAGCAGGGCTTTTTGTCAGGGAAAACAAAACAACAACAAAAACTCAAAAACTGTTGCAATTCAAGACTTTATGAATTGTTTTATCATCTTGTTTCATTATCTTTTAACTCAAATTAATGAGATGATCTTTTATAAAACCCCAAAATCTAACTCTAATATATCAAGAAAAAATATTATGAATTCACATATGGTTTTAAATCTAAACAAAATATTAACTAATGTGAATAAAATCTTCCTTCCTTCCTTCCTTCTTTCCTTCCCCTTCCTTCCTCCCTTCCATTCTGTTTTGACATGGGGCTTGAACTCTGGGCCCGGGTGCTGTCTCTGAGCTCTTTTGCTCAAGGCTAGTGTTGTACTACTTTGAGTCAGTGCCATTTCCAGTTTTCTGGTGGTTAATTGGCTTCAAACCAAAACATCTGATCTCAGCCTCCTGAGTAGCTAGGATTACAGGTGTGAACTACCAGCACCCAGCTATAAAATAAGTTTTAAAACAATATTCTTCCTAGCCTGCCCTCATTCTAGCATCCTGTTTAATACAGCATAAAGTAGTTTAAAACCAAAACAGTCATTTATTTTGCTCACATAGCAGGGGTCTCCTGGGTTCAGGCAGCCGTTTTCTCTTGTAGGTTCTCACTTGAAGCTGCCAGCATAACTGGTTTGGGCTTGGCTTGGAGAGGGAAGCATCAGTCAGCTGGGACTCCTGTCTTTGAGAGTTTACTTCTTGTGGTCTCTCCACAGGGTGGCCTCAGAGAAGCAGGATTCCCAGGAAGCCTGGGGCTTCAGCATGGTGTCTCAGGAGACAGGCAGGAGCTCTTTGTGGCTTCTTCTGGTATGCTTCAGAAGACATCCTCATTTCTGTTGCAGTCTGTGAAGGCTTCCCTAAGACCACCTCTAGGAAGGGAGGGGCACAGCCCCTTCTTGCTTGGAAGGAGGAGCATCAGAGAATTTGTAGTCCTGTTTTAAAACCACTACATGGCTCTTCCACTGTTAACGTCAAAATGAGAGCAGTTAGCACGATAGAAATCGATGCCTTTTGAGAAGAAGGACATGCTAACAAACCATGGCAGCATTGTGTTAGTTACTTTGGCACGGCTCTGACAAAATTCCTGACATAAACAACTTATGCAAGGAAGGATTTATTTCGCTCACTGTTTCAGAAAGTTTATTCCCTGTCACAGAACATCATGTGGGTACAAGGGGTTTTCACCTCATTTTAGATAGGAAGGGGAGAGAGAGGAAGGGAATTGGGACCTGGTATAATCTTCCAAGTCCCGCCTGAGTAACCTACCTGCCAGCTAGGTCCTACCTGCTAAAATTTCCAGAACCTCCCAAAGTAACACCACCAGCTGGAGATCAAGAGTTTAGCATTTGTGTCTGTAGGGAGCATTTCATAGTCAAACAAAGCGCTCATGGGGAAATTTTTTTTTTTTAATTCCATAAACTTTGTAGACATTGGGTGTAAAGGAAAAAAGAAACTTTTGAAGGGGAAAGAAAAAAGGAAAGTGAGCCTTTAAAATAAGAAATATCATACATAACAGGAAAAGATATTTATTTGTTCAGAGTTACTGTGTTATATAAGGAGACTCAAGGAATCTTAGAGAATGGAATAGCAAACAAAGTCAACACATTAGTTGCATGTGACTGATTAAAAAAAATCAAAGGTATCAAAGCATTCAAATAAAAGCTGTAATAACATCTGAGACAGCTATAAAATGCAAGTGAGACATGGTGGTACACACCTGTAATCCCAGCCCTCAGAAGGCCAAGGCAGGAGGATCACAAATTAAGGCCTGCCTGAGTTACACAAAACAAGTGGGGATGAGAGGGAAAAACAAGGAGAGAGTGAGGGACAGGGAGACATTGTCCAAAAAAGAAAGGTACTCTTAACCTGACTTGCGTAGCTATAAAAATACATTAACCTCTCTGTACGTCACTTTTATAATAATAAAAATACATTCAAGAAAAATTTCTCACTGGTATCATTTGAAACCATCTCAGGACTAAAATTTCTGCCTGAAATAATGTTAACTGTTTTTATTTTTATTTATTTATTTTTATTGTTGTCAGTTGTGGGGCCTGAACTCTGGGCCTGGGCGCTGTCCCTCAGCTCTTCAGCTCAAGGCTAACACTCTACTGCTTGAGCCACAGCGCCACTTCCGACTTTTTCTGCTTATGTGGTGCTGAGGAATTGAACCCAGGGCCTCATGCATGCAAGTCAAGTACTCTACCACTGAGCCACCTTCCCTGGCCCTGTTAACTGTTTTTAAAATCTTTCCCATACTTAATCTAATTTCAGGGATCATTTTACACAGTAAGATTTCTATTACATTTACCACAACTGTACTACTTCAAAAGGTTATGTTTATATAAGTTTATTAAGAAATCTGTAATATCTCCTATCCTGTTACATAGTATGAAATTATGTGATTTACACTCAATATAAAAAAATAGATATTTTGCTGGGTGCCAGTGGCAAATGCCTATAATCTTAGCTACTCAGGAGGCTGAGATATAAGGATCTCATTTCAAAACCAGCCCAGGTAAGAAAGTCTGTGAGACTCGTATTTCCATTTAACCAACCAAAAAGCCAGAGGTGGAGCTGTGACTCAAGTGGTAGAGCATAAAAGCTCAGGGACAGCACCCAGACTCCGAGTTCAATCCCTAAGACTACATACACAAACACAGAATATTTTTTTAAAAAGAAATGACAAACAGTGCTTTTCTTTCTTTTCCTGTATATACACATAGACAGATGAAGGCAAAGAGTAAGTCACAAAAGGTTTAGTGAAGATATAGTGAGGAACAGTATGACTAGAGAAAAACATTAAGTTTATAGGGAACCAAACTGGAACACAAATAAGAATACACATATTCAGGAATTTGGTTAAGCAGCCTCAGAGAACTTTTAATTAGGGTAGCAGCATCACCACAACTGAGTTTTAGAAAGGTATACTAGCACAGCAGATAAAAGGAAAAACTGAGAGGAGGCCATTCAGGTGCATATCTGAATGCCAGGCTAACGCATGGCAGTGCCAAGCTCCAGTCCAGCATGGAGTATTGTAGCAACTATCGTAGCAAGATACTGTCTTGGGCTGGGAAGGTGGCTCAGTGGTAGAGCGCTTGCCTTCCATGCATGAGGCCCTGGGTTCGATTCTTCATTGCCACATAAGCAGAAAAAGCCAGAAGTGGTGCTATGGCTCGAGTGGTAGAGCACTAGCCTTGAGCTGAAGAGGTGAGGGACAGTGCCCAGGCCCAGAGTTTGTCCCCTTGACCGGCCAAAATAAAGAACAAAACAAAACAAAAAAGCAAGATACTGTCTCGAGGAAGAAAAAAAAAAAAAGGTTTGGGCTAGGGTACATAGCACCCAAGAGGTCTTGGGTTCAAATCCCAGAACTGCAAAAAAAAACATTAGAGGATTTTCAGACAGAACAGAAATGATCTATAAAATCTGAAATTATAAATGTTTGTGCTAAGATGGTGGTAACTATGACAATGGAGGAAAGTAGATTGGGAGGCATTTTAGATGACTGATTAAATGATACCTAATGAGCAGTAGGAACTCAGTGTCTGGGAGCAGAAAAAAAAATATGGTTAACGTAAAAAATTTGGAAGTGGAGCTGTGGCTTAAGTGGTAGAGCACTACTCTTGAGCAAAAATGCTCAAAGACAGCCTGAGTTCAAGCTTTGGAACCAGCACTCTTCCCCCCCCCCCCCCCCCCCCAGAAATAAAACAACCCCAAAACAAAAACAGATAAAAATTTAGTAAAAGGTCTGTGAATGTTTCTCAGGTACTACAACTATGATTCCTCTCAGTAAACAGAGATTTCTTTAAAAATAGTATATGTGCTTTCAGCAATTTTCTCTCTCTCTTGCAAAAGCATTTTTTTTTTAAATTGAAGTGTGAATAGTGCATTAATTGGATTGTACTGAGGAAGGACACAGTACTGAGATTGTCTTTTATAGTGGAGAGTGACTGATAACATCAATCTATTTTAAAGGCCATAAAGATGGTGCTTAAAGCTGTGAGACTGGGCAAGTTCATGTATAGATAGAAAAGACATTGAGGAATGAGGCATGATGAAAAATAAGAACAGCAAAGAAAATGGAGAGACACTGACCAGGGAAGGCAGAGGCAGGCTTTAGCTCTGTGGTGTCCTTGAAGCCTAAAGAGGAAACACTTCCAGGTCATGATCAGCTGGACTGTACATTGTAGATTAGTTAAGCCAAATGAGGATTAAAAAATTGGGTCATGCCAGATACAGTAATTTATGCTTGTAATCCTAGCTATGTGGGAGACTTAGATTGGGAAGACCGAGGTTCCAAGCCAGCCTGGGCAGAAAAGTCTACAAGAGTCCATCCCATCAAAAAAGCTGTGTTTGGTGGCTATAACAGAAAGCCTCAAATAGGTGTTCTCAAGGCCTGGTAAATACTGGAGCAAGAAGCAAGATCTTATTTCAAAAAGTAACCAGTGGAATAAAGGACTGCTGGAGCTGTGGCTCAAGTAGCAGAGCACCTGCCTTGCAAGCACAAGACCTGGAGCTTAATCCCCGGTGAAAAACTCCTTCCAATTAATTTTTTGGAAAACTAGGTTGTTCAGAGCAGTTTTAGGTTCATGGAAAAATTGAGAAGCTATAAAGTGGTTCCACAAATGGCCTGTCCCTACTTGTGTGTGGTTTCCATGATCGTGTCTCCCACCACAAGTAAATGCTTTCTCTGGAAGTTTAGAGATCATGGTATCACATTTCTTTGGTCAACACAAGTCACCAACGGTGCCTAACCTGAGGACAAAGACAACTTTCCATAAAAGACATGGACTTGATGAAAGTGAGATACAAACAAATCTGTGTTTTAAGCCACTGATAATTGGAAGGTCTGCAACATAAAACAACCTTGCATGAACAGTGTATTGGTTTCAGATGTTTCTTGATGTGTAGTCCTTCTAGACTCCATCATAAATTGAAAATAATCTGAAGTCAGAAATCTATTTAATGTAAATATTGTAGCTTATTCATTAGCAAACATTATAGCCTAGCCAAACTTAAACAGGTTCAGAACACTTACGTTACCCTACAGCTGGATAACATTGTCTAACACAAAGCCTATTTTTTAATAAAATGTTGAATATTGACTATCTCATGTAACATTGAATACCTTTATCCAAAACGCAGCTCTGTAGACTATGGGTTGCTTGTTCTTGTGATTGTGTGGCTGATTAGATGCTTGCTGCAACTCTCTGCCACTACCCAGCATTGTAAGAGTATGATAGATACTGTGTATAACTTTATAGGGCATAGATCAAAATTCAAACTGTGGTTTCTATAGAACACATGTTGCTGTCTTACTCTCATAAAGGTGAAAAATCATAAGCCAAGCCTTTAGAATTTGTCATTAATATAATATCATTTGCATTTTTTGAGAGAAAGTGCCCCACATATCTCTAGTACTGGTTTGTAAACCCTCTTTTCGTAACTCTGACCATTATGCCATCCCTTTAATAAAGCAGCTGTCTTTGGAAAAAGCAAAGATTTTGCTTTCACACCTTTGTTTAGATGTTAAGGTCATTTTTCATTGGAATTCAGAAAAATTGTGTGGCTGTGACATCTTGTCTTCACTTTTTCCTTTTTCCCCAGGGATATTATCCATTGCAGATGGCAACCCCTATTTAGTTTAATGAACTTGACGATGTATTTCCTTCTGGGTCTTGCCTTGGTGTGGACTGGCAGAAGGCTGTCAACTCCAGTGGATAATGGCTGATGTAATGACAGATTTCTCCTCTTTTTTCTTTATTTCTTAAGATATTTTTGTGCAAACTCAGTTTCAGGTGTGTAGTAATGTCTACTCCTTTATAATTTCTAAAGATGCTTGAGTTTTCTCTATGAAATTATCTAGGGGAAAGTGGAACAGAGTTGAATCCTCGTTGTCACCTGAATGTTTCTCCTTTTACATTTGTTCCAATGTAGGTTGATTGACTGAGGAGTTAACAGGAAGAAAGGAAAGTGTTTAAAACCTGTTATTTTCCGGAGCTATTAGGTTACAACATGGATGTGAGAAAAGATATATTCACTTTCTCTGTTGGGGGTATTCTTCCTGTCAATCTGCATGACTGTAGATTCAAAGTGATGCAAATGGAAATTTCTATTTTTTTTTTTTTTTTTTGGGTCCGGTCATGGGGCCTGAACTCTGGGTCTGGTCATGGGGCCTGAACTCTGGGTCTGGGCTTTGTCCCTCAGCTCTTCAGCTCAAGGCTAGTGCTCCAACACTTGAGCCACAGCGCCACTTCCGGCTTTTTTCTTTTTGCTTATGTGGTGCTGAGGAATCAAATCCAGGGCCTCGAGCATGCAAGGCAAGCGCTCTACCACTGAGCCACCTTCCCAGCCCTGCAAATGGAAATTTCTGGCATTGTCAAGATTCATTTTATTTCACAAAATGCAAGACTATTGATTTTTTTCCCCCAGTGCTTATTTATTATCATGGGCAGCATTCATTTAATCAACAAATGTTTATTGCATTCTTGTGGCAAGTAGATCGAGGATGGTGAACATCAAGAAGATAGCTACTTCCCTCCCAGAGCTTGTGTTTAGCACAGGGAGGTGAATGCAAGTGGATCCTGAGCTCTGTGAGGCAAATGAGTGGTGGCCATCAGTAATCTCAGATGGAGTGGTGAGAAGGACTCTTTGAGGGCCCTTTCGATGATCTGGATGCAAGGAAGGAGATGTGCAAATAAGCCTCATAAATTTGAACTACTGAGAAAATTGGAGTAGTTAGAATAGGAGAAAGGAGAGGTCAGAGAGATCCTGGATCTCTCCATGTGCAGCACCCCTCTCAACCCCCATTTGATGTGTGAAATTCATAGACTTTAAGCATGAATGAAATGACTATATTTGCATTCTAAAAAGATCACTTTGGTTACTATGGACAAGAATTGAGAATGAGTAGATGCAGGAGTATCATTTAAGTCTCTTTAATTGGGGCAGAGATGATGATGGTCCTTACTAAAGTGGATGTGGAGAGAAGAAGACAGATTTGAGACCACTGGTATTTTGAAGACAGGGTTGACAACTTGTTGATGGAACAGTTGTAGGATTGTGAGAAAAAGGAAGGAAACAAATGGAATATGAGGTACTTGGCCCTTGCAGTCAGGATAATGATGATGGTATTTAGAGTTGCAAGCTGAGGATAGGCAGATTTGGGTCTGTTAATACTTGGTGTGAGGTCTTTTAGATGTCCAGGTGGGGGTCTGAAGAGAGTCAGGAGAACAGCTCATGAGGAAGAGAAAAAGTGTCAGGAGAGTACATGGCATTTTGAAATCCAAGGTGTTTCCAAATGTGGGGAGTCAATGAAGGTGAGTCAGTGAAGGTGAGGACTAATATTGACCTTAGGATTCCATGAGGCCAGGAAGGTGTTGGGAATGTCGACAAATGCCCTGATGTCATGAGGCCCGGAAGCCAAAGGTCTTGGGAACGTTGACAAGGGGTCCTGTGGAATGCAGAAACAGAAGTCTTGGGATGGATTGAAGACAGAATGAGATGCAGAAGAGAAGCAGGTGTATTAAGAAACAGCATGGTTGGGGAGGGCTTTTATTACAGAGCCAAGAATTTAGTAAGGAGGAGTGTTTTGATAAAGAGGTGGGGAGTCTTTGTTTTATCTTCGTTTTTAGAGAAGATATGTTTCCCTGCTGATCCCCAAGGAAAGGAAAAAAGATAAGAGTTTTATCACCTTGAAACTGCTGTTCTCAGTTTTCAAAATGATTTGGCATGGTGGTGGGTTGAAAGTTTTGGCGGCCTCACCATCTTTGAGGAGCCTTTGTCATTTTATTTTTCTCCTTTTGGCTTGCTTAGACTTATTGTGTATCTGATAGATTTTTATCTTTCCCATTTCTGGTAAATGGTGATTATTAGGAAGTTGAACCAATTGTGTATGAAAAGTGCAAAAGACATTTAACAGGGAATGTGTTTCCCAAGGCCCATTGTTTTTCACAGAAAGGAAACCACTGACTTCTTGTTACATCAGTGAAGATAAAATTATTTTGTGAACACTGTACTCCTTTTATGGCTAACATTTTTCATACTGTGATCAAAAGAAATTATGAAAACAAAAAGAATGAGAAGTATAGACTTTTGCTGAATGGAGATTTACTCAGGGAAAATATTTGGAACAAAACCTAATTTCTCATGACATTTTTAAATTCCTGTGATTGTGGAAGTAGTTGCTACAATTTGTGGAAAAGTACAGCTGAAGGAAGCGAAGTTGGAAATATATATATATATATAGCTTTTAATAATCTCTTGAAATATAAAAGAAAATTTCATCTAATTTTAAGGGAGGAGGAAGAGGGAAGGGGATGTGGGAGAAAATGAGGGACAGGGTAACACTGTTCCAAAAGAAATGTACTCATTACCTTACTTATGTAACTAACCCTTCTGTACATCACCTTTACATAAAATTTATATTAAAAATAATTTTAAGGGAGGAAATGACCAATACAGGATGTTAGGAATATATACTTTCAGTCTGAAACATGAGGATGAAATGTGTATTTTGGTAAATATAGTTAATGTTATAGGAGAACATATTTAAGGGGTAGAGTACGTGTATACAGCCTAACATCTCTTCTCCCATTGTAAATTCATGTAAGTATACTTGAAATTTATGTAAAAAGTCCCAGCTGGGTTGATGGCACATGCTTGTAAATCCAGCTACTTGGGAGACAGAAATAGGAATCTTAAGGTTCAAGACTAGCTCTTACAGAAGCATAAGATCCTTTCTGACATCTAAGGACAAAAGATCTCAGTCAAGGCTCAAGTGCTTGCCTAGTAAGCACAAGGTCCTGAGTTCAAACCCCAGGACTTGGGGCTGGGAAGGTGGCTCAGTGGTAGAGCACTTGCCTTGCATGCCTGAGGCCATGGGTTCGATTCCTCAGCACCACATAAGCAAAAAGAAAAAAGCCGGAAGTGGCGCTGTGGCTCAAGTGGTAGAGTGCTAGCCTTGAGCTGAAGAGCTGAGGGACAGCGCCCAGGTCCAGAGTTCAGGCCCCACGACCGGACCAAAAAAAAAACAAAAAACAAAACAAAAAAACAAACCCCAGGACTTCCCCTCCCCCTAAAAGAAAAAGCTAAAATGACTATAAGATGATATGATAAGAGATTTGAGCTCAACTGTTTTTGAGGTCAATTTGAGCTTCAACTATTGAATTTCTCAGTTTGGATTTTGTTCTGGTCTTTGTCGCATTCCACAAAACAAAACAACCCTCTAAATATGTCTTTGGCAGTAAGGAAGCCTCCTGTTTTCTGAGCTTGTAAGAAATTTACATGTGGACTAGAGTCTCAGAATAGCTGGAGATTATAAAATGTTTGGGTTGTAAGAAAGTAACCCTTCATGCTAGCTCCAGTGGTTCACGCCTGTAAATACTAGTTACTCAAGAGGCTGAGATCTGAGATTTATGGTTTGAAGCCAGCCTTGGCAGTAAAGTCTGTGAGACTCTTCATCTTCAGTTAATCACTGAAAAGCTTAAATGGGAGCTGTGGCTCAAGTGGTAGAGTGCTAGCTTTGAGCAAACAAAACTTAGGAATAGCACTTCCTGAGTTCAAGCCTCAGGATGGGCACACACAGGCAACCCACCTCTCCCCCCCCCCCTCCCCCCCCCCAAAAAAAACAACCAACCAACAGAAAAGAAAGTAACACTTTCACTAGTGTGGTGATCTCAGTCTTTAAAGGAAATCTGCATATGATTGGTACATGGTCTATATTTCCCTTGTAATGTTACTTGTTTTATAATGCCCCTTTCTGTCCTTCTACTTCTGGATGAGGGCAAGAATAAGCCATTCTTCAAAGGGCAGATAGTATGGGGTTTCACTTACATGCAGGACCCAAGTGGTTAAACTCATAGTGTGGTAGGTTGTCTGTAGGGGCTGGGCAGAGGAAAGGGGTGGGAGTGGGGGTGAGAAAGGATTACTGTGTAATGAGTAGAGTCAATTTTATAAGATAAAGAGTTCTGGAGATGGAAGATGGTGGTGATTGAACAACAATGTGACTTTTTAATGTGTACTTACAATGCTTAAGATGGAAATTACATGTTACTTCAATTTCAATAGTGGAAAAAAAGTAAATGATATTACCCTTTTTGGCAAATATTATTAAGGACTCAAGTCACTAAATCATTATATAGTGATTTGCTGTTCTTTCATTATGGATGTGTAAGATTCCTAAAAAGTGAAAATTTTATCAGAAATTTTTTATCTCTCAGAGGTGTCAGACTTCAAACTTTGCCTGTAGGAGCAAAGAGCACAGTGTATCTGGAAAAGACATTTTGTGTTGTTTTGTTTTGTCTATTTAGAAATGTTTATTGGGTACTCATTGTGTCGAAGGGACAACAGTGACAGCATTTGTTGAATGATACCTGCCAGCTATTGTTCTAAGTTTACACTTAAAAACACTTGAGAAAGTCAGCACTTCATAATCTAACAACGCTGGAGGGTGTTCTCATTTTGCAGTTGAGAGACCTGAGGCTCTTGAGTGGGTAGGTGGTTTTCTACTTTAAAAGCAATTTGAGAAGAATTTCAATAGATAGAAATGAAGGGAAGACATACTGGATAGCAGAAAGCTAGCAGGTAGATTGGGGTGTAGGAATGAGTAAGATGTATTTACAACAGAGCGAGGTTCGGCTTGACTGAAGTCTGAATAACCTTAGGGAGATGGGCTAGTGGTTCTTCTCTTAGAATCCTGACTTCCAGCAGCATGAGCTCAGACTTTTATTCTGTAGCATTGATGGGAATGAATTACCCATGAGGGAGATTGTATGTATGGAAGCAATATTTGAAATGCACTGGAGAACCTAAGAGTGGAAGCCACAGACTAGGTAGAAAGACCACTTAGAATGGTGATTTTTTTACATCTCAGTATTGCAGTGACTGGTAATTGAGGAGTAAGTTGAGAGACAGACAAGAAATGAGAGGCATGACTGTGTGGTCACAAGAGAATATGGAGGCTCTCTGGAGCATGAGTGCGTTAAGGCAGACCTTTTCTGTGTGTGTGTGTGTGGCTTCCACATACACACGCATATAATAATTACCTGATTTATAAGTCATGTGCGGTTTTAGCTTTAGCTTTGAAAACGGAGGATGCTTAGAGCTCCGTGTGAAAAAAATGTCTTCACAAATGAAACCGCCTTCATAAGAAGGAGGAATTTGGCCTTGGCTGAAGGTTTGATGTTGGGTAGCTTCTTCCTGTTTATGAGATGAGGCAGAGCTGGTCTGGAAACTGGAGAGTAAAAAGTCTCAACCTCTGTCAGAGGGAATTTAGTAGGTTGATCATCGTTCTATAGAGAGGTATAGAATAAGGTAATGTAACCATATTAGTCTTTTATACAAATAACTCAGGAGCTCTTTTACACAGCATTGGTTGTAGAGTAGACTGAAAGTTGAGTTGTTTAAACAGAAAAATTGTTTAAACAGAAAATTTGTTTAAAATTTTGGGGCAAGATATATACCTTAAATATTTTATGAGTAAATGTATGTGTTTATAGTTCTGATCTATTCATATACAGGCAAAATTTTTTAAATAATGTTTTTAGGATATTTTGTCTTTATTAGATCATAGAAGCAAAGCATTTTCCTTGTAAACATTTTTTATATAACATTTGACTAAATTGTATAATTGTAGCAAATAAACACATTTCCTACAATTTTGGAACAGTTTACTCTTGGTAGGCACACAGCTCTGTTGTTTGGAGAAAAATGAGATGGTGTATTGGAGAGGACCCTCATTCCTCCTAAAGAAACTGATGTTCAGGTATGACTTGTTCATGGCTTTAAGATGGACAGGAAACCCATTTTTAAAAAAAATCCAGTCCTTTCTCCATTCTAAAGAGTTGCAGGGTAATAGGGAGTAATATGTCAGCTATTAGGAAGTTGTAAAGAAATTATAGCAGAGAGAGAAAGAGAGAGAGAAAGAGAGAGGAAGGGAGGGAAGAAGGGGAAGGAGAGGTTGCATTTGCACAAGAGAGCAAGTGTTGGTACTGGGACTTGAACTAACACTATCAAAGGGCTTTCTTGCTCATAGCTGGCCCTTTACCACTTGAGACACACCTCCACTTTTTTTTTTTTCTGTATAATTGGAGATAAGAGTCTTGGATTTATCTGCCTGGCCTGTCTTTGAGCCTCAATCCTCATATCTTAGCCTCTAGAGTAGCTAGAATTACAGGCATGAGCCACTGGCACCGGGCTTAGTTTCATTAATAAAATTCACATATAACTATATGCCATCAATTTAGTGTGTACAATTTGTACTATATATTCACCAAACTGTACAATCAGCACCAAGATTGAATTTTTTGTTTTTTTTTTTAGGAGAATACTTCCATTATTTCCTAAGAGAAGCCCTGTATTTAGCCGTCTCTCTCATCTTCTTTCTGTCCTGGCAACCAGGATTATGCCTTCTTTCTAGATTTGTCTACTCCGGACTTTTTTTGTGTGTGTGTATGTGTAGGGGGGTGTCTGTGGGACTTAAACTCAGGGCCTGGGCACTGTCTCTGAGCTCTTTTGCTCAAAGCTAGTGCTTTACCACTTTGAGCCACAGCGCCACTTCTGGTTTTCTGGTGGTCAATTTGAGATAAGAGTCTCCTGCCCAGGCTGGCTTTTAACTGTGATCCTCAAATCTCAGCCTCCTGAGTAGCTAGGATTACAAGCGTGAACCACCGGTGCCCAGCAGCTCTGGACATTTTATATAGATAGAATCGTGTAAAATGTGTTTGTTTAAGAATGACGTCTCAGTATAATGTTTTTAAGATAGGTAACAGTGGAATTAGAAACTCACTTGAGCAGGAGTTTTTCAGTGTTGTTTGCTTTTTGGTGGTTAATTGGAAATAAGAGTCTCATGGGTCTTCCTGTCTTGGCTGGCTTCAATCAAACACAGTCTTCAGATCTCAGCCTTCAGAGTAGCTAGTATTACAGACATGAGCCATGACACCTGGTCTGTAAATAAGTGATTTTTCTCTTAGGTTTTTCTGGGTTTTCCAAAATTATACAAGCATTTATTAATATTATACTGAGAACAATTAAATCACTTTTAGCCAGGTGCTGGTGGCCTATGCCTATACTCCTAGCTACTCAGGAGGTTGAGATTTGAGAATTGTGGTTTAAAGCCAGGCCAGAGAAAAATCTGTTTCTCTTACCAACAATTAAAAAGCTTGAAGTGCAGGTGTGGCTTAAGAGGTAGAGTGCCAGTCTTGAGCAAAAAAGCTAAGCAACAGCACACAGGCCCTGTGTTCAAGCCCAATTACTAAAACAAAAACAAAAAAAAATTTTTTTTTTTGCAATATACTTGAGAAAGATTTTGGCAGGTGGCAAAAAAGAACATTAGTCCTTAAAGAATTTTCATTGTCTTGTTTTCTGTCTCTATATAGATTGTTTTCTCTGTATATTTGAGATATTTATATTTAATTTAGTTGTGTCTCTGGGTATTTAACCTGTAAGATAAGTGAATTCTTGACCAAATTGTAAGTTATAATACTAATTTTATTCGCTATGTGTATTAGATGGCAGCTGCTATAATGTTAAGAACATTTGTTTTAGACTTAGCTGTTATTAACCATATTTCCTTCTTTTTTGCCTTTCAGCCTTCAACATTCCATATTTTGCTTCATACATGGAGAGTCACTCCTCCTTTGCTCCTGTGTACCTACTTGAGTGCCTGTAAAGAATAAGCTCCTGGTTGAAAAGGTTTCTAGATGGATCCTTTTCAAATTTGTTGTCTTTTCTACAAACTCTGTGCCTCAACACCCATTTCTAAGTGGTAAGAATACACTTAAAAAATAATTACGAATTCTAAAGTGTTTGCACTGCTTTCCCTCTTTTCTAGGTCTCTTCTTTTTCTCTTTTTGTCAGTATTGGGCTTGAAGTCAGGGCATGGGATCTGTCTCTGAGCCTCTCTGTGCTCAAGACTAGCATTCTACCACTTGAGCCACAGCAGCACTTCCGGCTTTTTCCATTTAATTGGAGATTAGAGTCTCACGGACTTTGCTCCCTGGGCTGTCTTGGAACCATGATCCTCAGATCTCAGCCTCCTAAATAGCTAGGATTATAGGTGTGAGCCACCCATGTCTGGTGTTGAGCAACTTTTTATGTGTGTACTTTGTATAATTTCTGTGTAAGGCTAAGGAAATTATAATGGTACTGTCTTTTCCTATCTAAAAGTAATTGAGTCTGAATCATGAACACATACCTTAAATCCTAATGATTACAAATTATGTCAGTGTTTATGGACATAATAAGAGGTATGTAACGCAAAAGCACTGTGTGTCTTTCATATTTTAGGATTTCTTTCTGAAACCATAGATGTCATCTTTCCCAGCAGGTTTTGTGGATATCTCTGAGGTTTACTTAGAACACATCTGTTGGAAGAGATGGCAGAGGGGGAAGGTGGAACAGAAAAAATTGCTAAATTGGAGACTGTAAAAGTAAAATATTGAAGTAGGTGTATTTTGAGGGTGTCAGCAAATATTTACCAAATGAATGCCTACTATTTATGAATGAAACTACATAGTGATATTTAGCACACAGTAAAAAAGTAAATCATCATATGAGGACTATGGTGTTAGATGAGGCAGAATGCTAATATGAAGAATGGAGAATAGGGTACAGATTAGTCTAGTTTTTATGATTAACTGCATCACCTTATTTATTTATTTTGTGTCAGTGTTGGGGCTTGAACTTGGGGCCTTGAACCTATTCCTGAGTTTTTGCTCAAGGATAGTGCTCTACCATTTGAGCACAGCTCTACTTCCAGCCTTATGATAGTTAATTGGAGTCTTACAGACTTTTCTGCCAAGATGGTTTTGAACTGCAGTCCTTAGATCTTATCATCCTCAGTAGCTAGGATTACAGGTGTGAGCCACCAGGGCCTGGCTTATACCATGTTCTTGAGTGTGAGCTAACAGACTTAGTAAACCTCATTTTTCTCATCCATGAAATGAATGAGTTATACCAAATGATTTTTTTTTCTTTCTTTCTTTCTTTTTTTTTTTTGGGTCTGGTCGTGGGGCCTGAACTCTGGGCCTGGGCGCTGTCCCTCAGCTCTTCAGCTCAAGGCTAGCACTCTACCACTTGAGCCACAGTGACACTTCCGGCTTTTTTCTTTTTGCTTATGTGGTGCTGAGGAATCGAACTCAGGGCCTCTGGCATGCAAGGCAAGCGCTCTACCACTGAGCCACCTTCCCAGCCCCCAAATGATTTTTAAGGGCATTTTTTTCTGTGATTTTTGTATACTTAATACTTTAATGAATAAATTGATAGACACTTTTTATAGACACTTTGGTTTATTTTTGATAATTGTGAGACAAGAATAAGGTCTATCTCAACTATTAGAGTATTTTTCACTAACTATTTGAAATTAATGTCTTTAACTTCTGCTTGAAGTTGATGTCTTGCTTTTAATCTTTTTTTTTTCTATATTCTTCCTATCTTCTGCAGACCTGTAGAACATTCTTACATTTGATTCAGATGTATTCTGCCTACTCTTGTGCTGTATTAATTCCCATACTTTTTGGCCTATTTATTGTCTACTTTTTCCCCTTAGTTACTTTCTAGGGTTACTCTATGTTAAGTCAGTGATTCTGAGTATCCCCCTCACTCCCTGTAACTTCCTGTCTTTGACCTTTTTAACTGTATAGATTTGGCCAGGTCTTTGAAGTCTATAAAAGATCAAACATCCATATATAAGTATACAAAATAAATTATAAGTTTATATAAGCTATATATAATATGTAAACTTAATTTACATATTATATATAAACTTAACATATATATGTGTAAACTTAGTTTACATACTATATATAGTTTATATAAACAAACTGCTGAAGTCAAAAGAAGATCTGTTATGTGTATATGTATATCTATCTATCATTTTTTTTTTTTTTTTCTTGTTTCATTCCTAGCACTTGAACTCGGCCTGGGTACTGTTCCTCAGCTTTTTTGTTATTGTTGTAGGTCGTGGGGGCTTGAACTCTGGGCCTGGGTGCTGGCCCTGAGCTCTTCAGCTCAAGGTGAGCGCTCTGTCACTTGAGCCACAGCTCTGCTTCTAGCTTTTTGGTGATTAATTGGAGATAAGACTCTCATGGACTTTTCTGCCAGGGCTGGCTTTGAACAATGATCCTCAAATCTCAGCCTTCTGAGTAGCTAGGATTACAAGTATGAGCTGGTACCTGATTACAAATATAGGTTGGAAATTTTTGAATTTTTCTTAAAAAATTTCCTTACTATTTGAAAATTTTAAATAAACAGACTGAAGCTGGGCATGGTGGTATACCAGTGGTCCCAGATACTCAGGGAGGAGACAGGGTTTAGGCTAGCCTGTTGTCAAAAGTTAGCAAGAGACCTTATTTGAAAACTAAAGAAGGACTTGATAAGGCTTAGCTGATAGACCCTGAGTTTAATCCTTAGTATTACAAAAATAAACAAACAAAAACTCAAAACCCCACAAAAACAAAAGTTAACACAGAAATCAAGAACAACAACAAAAACTGATAAAAAGAATCCCTTTATGTTTACTATCCAGATTAATAAATTATCAGGTCTATATCAGGTCATCATTTGTGTTTATCCCACCAAATTTCTTCTTGTGCCTTTACTTGAAATCAAATCCTAGATGTTATATGACTTATTAGTATTTAAATATGTATCAATAGGACTCTATAAAAAAGAGAAAGGTGATACTACCATTATCCCTGTTAAAAGAAAATTCCAGTTATCAAATATCCAAATAGTATTGATTTTAATTTTCTTTTTTAATTTTGTTTTTATTGTTATCATAAAGGGGAGTTTTATAGTTTTATAGACTTTTATAGAGTACATTTCTTTCTTTTTTTAAAAAAATTATTGTTTTAAATTTATGTGGTACTGAGGAATCAAACTCAGGGCCTCATACATGCTAAGTAAGCCACCTTCCCAGCCAACAGTGCATTTCTTTTTGGATAGTGTCACCCCTTCTGTATCTCCTAATTTTTCCCTCCCATCCTCACGCACAAGTTATATAGTTCATTTCAACAGTGAGTACCATTGCTGTATTTGTTCAGTCTTTTCCCCTCCATTTCTGCGCCTTTGAATTCTCTTGTAAATTATAAAAATCGTTCATTTGATTGGCTCTGGAATTGTAGCACTCACCTGCATGGCAAGTGGTTTGTTTTGCTCATAAGATTCCTTCTCCCCATCCTCCTCTTGTTTCTGAATCTAAGTCTCACTATGCAGCCTAGACTGGCCACCATGCTCATGCTCAGCTTCCTTCCTGAGTGTTGAGGTTACAGCACCTCTCCTTTTTTCCCCCTCAAAATTTATTTGCTGAAGAGATGGGGTCATTGTCCTATAGATTTGGGTTTTCCTGTGAGGTGTTTGTATTTCTTGGTAACTGGTACAGTAGTTGGGTCCAGAGAGTTGATCATATTCAAGTTTTTTTGGCAAGTCTGAAGATTTAGATATGATAACATGCTGAGACACCTGTCTAGTGTCCAAACATCTAGCTGTCTCTCTTTTTGTGCTGATAAAGACTGACTCACCAATGGCAATTGGGTCAGGGTTTGGGAATTTCTTTTCTGTAGGGAGGCAGTTAGTATATATTTGTGGACTTAATCATGTTCAATAATACTACATAGGTTTATTTCCTCAGCTTTTGACAACTGTCATTCTGTTCTGTTTTCTTTCTGTGACTCTGCCTTATAAGTGGAACCATATAGATACAGTACTTACACTTTCATTACTAACATATTTCCCTCAGCATAATGTGTTCAAGGTCATCTATGTTGTAGCTTGTGTCAGAATTTCAACCTTTTTTATGGCTGAGTGATTGCATTATTCATAGATACCACTCTTTGTAATCCATTGATAGTTTCTACCTTTGAATTGTGGCAATGTTATCGTGAACATTGCAGTTTGTTACACTCTTATTTTTATAATAAAGTTTCTAAGTGTAGTCCGTACTAAAGAGAAGGTGATTATCTTTTTTTTTTTTTTTTGGGTCCAGTTGTGGGGCCTGAACTCTGGGCCTGGGCGCTGTCCTTCAGCTCTTCAGCTCAAGGCTAGTGCTCTACCACTTGAGCCACAGCACCACTTCTGGCTTTTTTCTTTTTGCTTATGTGGTGCTGAAGAATCGAACCCAGGGTCTCAGGCATACAAGGCAAGCGCTCTACCACTGAGTCACCTTCCCATCCCCAAGGTGATTATCTTAAGTGTGTGAATACCAGTATGTGAGGATCATTGCGGGCCTTCTCAGACATACTGTATTACTTGTCAATCTATTTAAGTGAGCTTTCTGAAACCACTCCTCCACTGGCTTTGGAATTCAGGACCTCATGCATACATGCTTGTTTGCTTGCTTGCTTTCTCTCTCTCTGCCTTTCTCTCGTTTTCCTCCCTCCCTCCCTGGTTCCCTCCCTCCCTGGTTCCCTCCCTTCCTCCCTTCCTTTCCCCTCTCCCCCTCTTCCTTTCTTTTTAATATCTTTATTGTAAAGGTGAACAGGACAGGGAGTTACAGTTACATAAGTAAGGTATTGAGTGCATTTCTTTTTAAACAGTGTTACCCACTCCTTCATTTTTCTCCCACTTAACCCTCCCTACTCTCCTTCCTCCAATGGTATAGTTCATTTCCAACATAGTGTCAAATGAGTATCATTGTGCATTGGTTCATCATTTGTCTTGAGGACCTCATGCTTTCTAGAAAGGCATTTTACCATTTGAACTATGTTCCCAGTCCTATGATTCTTAATAACTATTCTCTGTTGTAGTTACGCCAATAGTTGGCTATTTTTAGTTCTTTATTTTGTGTGTGTGTGTGTGCACGTGTGCATGCGTGTATATGTGTGCATGTGTGCATGCGTGCATGCATGCATGCATGCCAGTCTGGGATTTAAACTTGGGGGCTGTCTTTGAGCTTTTGTGCTCAAGGCTAGCACTCTTACCACTTGAATAGAGTAGCTCTACTTCCAGCTTCTTGGTGATTAATTCGAGATAAGAGTCTCATGGAGAGGCTGGGAAGGTGGTTCAGTGGTAGAGTGCTTGCCTTGCATGCCTGAGGCCCTGGGTTCGATTCCCCAGCACCACATAAGCAAAAAGAAAAAAGCTGGAAGTGGTGCTATGGCTTAAGTGGTAGAGCGCTAGCCTTGAGCTGAAGAGCTGAGGGACAGCGCCCAGGCCCAGAGTTCAGGCCCCATGACCAGACCTCCCAAAAAAAAAAAAAAAAGAGTCTCATGGGCTTTTCTGTCCAGGCTGGTATCACACAGTGATTCTTAGCTCTTGGCCCCTTCAGTAGCTAAGATTATAGGCATGAGCCCTCAGCCCCCCGCCTAAGTTCATTATTTTTATTTGTGATAATTTAATAATTAGTCTAGGATGTAATTTAGTTTTATGTTATATGTAATAGTTTCTTCCTTTTCTATTAGTAATTCTAAGTTTCCATTAAGTAATTCTAAATTGATTTGTTTTAAGTTAAAAAAGGCTATTCATTATTGCCTTTTACTTTTTCTTTTTTCTTTTTTTTTTTTTTTTTTTGTGCTGGCTCTGGGTTTTGAACTCAGGCCTGGGTGCTGTCCCTGAGGTTTTTTGCTTAATGCTAGCATGATACCACTTGAGCACAGCTCCACTGTTGCTGTCTTTGGTTCTTAATTAGAGATAAGAGTCTCATTGATTTTCCTGCTGGGCTGGCTTTAAACTGCAGTTTTCAGATTTCAGCCTCCTGAGTGGCTAGGATTACAGGTATGAACCGCCTGGCTTATTTCTACTTCTTAAAAATATAAATGGTAGAATACTATGGCTAGCATAGTGGTAACCCCAGTTATACAGGAGGCTGGCCAGGCAAAAGAGAGTATCTAAAAGATAACTAAATCTAAAGGGGCTAGAGATAAGGCTTAAGCAGTAAAGCCTTGTAAGTACAAGGTCCTGAGTTGAAACCCCAGTACCACGAAATTAAAAAAGAAAGAATAGCCAGGCGCCGGTGGCTCATGCCTGTAATCCTAGCTACTTAGAGGCTAAGATCTGAGGATCTCCGTTTAAAGCCAGCCCAGGCAGGAAATTCTGTGAAACTCATCTCCAATAAACCACCAAAAAACCAGAAGTGGCACTGTGGCTCAAGAGATAGAGCACTCGCCTTGAGCTGAAGAGCTGAGGGACAGCACCCAAGCCCAGATTTCAAGCCCCATGACTGACAAAAAAAAAGAATAAAGAATAAACAGTAGAATACTCTATACCTTTCTCCAGTACATTGTGAAGGCCATTTCTTAGTTGTTTTTTTTTTTGGTCGGTTGTTGGGTTTGAACTCTGGGCCTGGATGCTGTCCCTCACTCAGTTCTTCAGCTCAAGGCTAGCATTCTACCACTGGGGCCACAGTGCAACTTAATTATTGCCAGGTTCATCCTAAGGAACCTGGCTGTTTTCTCAACTATGTAGTGTGAGTGCCTTTGTATCTAGATATAACTTAGTCAACAAAATGTTAAAATTTCCAAAGAAATTTCATTGTAGTATTAATTTCCATTCTTCATTATGATAGAGATTGAGTATCTTTGCAGTGTGAGAATACATCTGCATATTTTTCTGTTAACTATTTTTTTAGGCCTTTCTTTAGATTTGTTGTTTTTTTTTTTGTCGATGGTGGAGCTTGAACTCTGGGCCTGGATGCTGTCCCTGAGCTTTTCAGCTCAAGGCTAGTGCTCTACCTTTGAACCCCAGTACCACTTTCCCTTTATTGGTGGTTAATTGGAGATAAGAGTCCCATGGACTTTCCTGCCTGGGCTGGCTTTGAACTGTGTTCCTCAGATCTCAGACTCCTGAGTAGCTAGGGTTACAGGCCTGAGCCACCAGTGCCTGGTAGATTTGTTGTTTTTACTTTGTGAGCTTTTTACATATTAGGACTATCAACCTTTTATATTTCTTTTTCTTCACAGTTCAGTAGAGATATTCTCTAATCTGTTTTCCACCTGCCTCATTTTTCCCCCCCTCAGTCTTTTATTTATTTTCTTTTATTTATTTATTTTGTAGGTTGTAGGGCTTGAACTGAGGGCCCGGGCACTACCCTGAGCTCTTTTGCTCCAGGCTAGTGCTCTACCACTTTGAGCCACACCTTCACTTCTGGTTTTCTGGTGGTTAATTAGATGTAAGAATCTCACAGACTTCTCTGCTTGGGATGGCTTTAAACCACTATCCTCAGAGCTCAGACTCCTGAGTAGCTAGGATTATATGTGAGAGACACCAGTGCCTGGCTTTCATTCTTTTCTATTGTACATTTATTTTTCTAGCTAAGTGATCATTCTCTAATGAGTTCTAGGCCAGAGGCCCAACTCCAAGGCTTCCAATATGTCAGTTTTGGCTCCTCACTCCAATATGCCAGATAAATAGAGTAGTGATGAAGGGCGGAGAAACGCGATTTATTCTGCAGGAACATGCAGAAGGAAGAGGCAAATGTTCCTATCACCTTATCTTAAGGATACAGAGAGACATAAGCTTTATGTTTAAGCAGAATAAGAATTTTGGCAGAGGGTGAAAGGTATACATAATTAAGCAGTTCCTACTGGAGTAAGGCCTCCTTGATCATTATCTGGTTCTGCCCAGAGTTCTGAGGAAGTTTTATCAGTGTCATCACTTGAGATAAGCAATCTGGTTCCCATGAGATGATTATTCCTGCTCCAGGGTGCAGCCTCATCATTATAAAAATTGCCCTCACTGGTGGTGGGGGTAGTTTGTTCTACAGGGTTCTTCTGTTCATTGGGATAGCTTTTAGGGTGTACCATAGAGATGCCAATGATTACTTTTTTCTTGCTGGAACCCAAGGTGATTGTAGGAAAGAGACTCAACAAAAGATATAAAATGGATGCAGGCATACCTAACCTTTCTCTTGCTTTGGAGACAATGTTGTACTGTTAGTGCTTTTTAGCGAAAGCAATTGCTAAGGTACCTGTTAAAATTTGGTATTTGATGACTCTATTTGATAACTTAGACGTATTCTGAGTATTTCTTTAAATGTGCCCCAGGTAGAACTTGACTTTATCCATATTATTGCTGTTTTTATGTTCTTTTCATCATGTAATGGTGTGACCGTTTTCCTAGTTGAGAAATTGGAGTGACCTTTTGTGGCTTTATTTATTATTAGTTTAGCAAGTGCTTGTTGCATACCTACCAGGATTTATGTACTGAGTTGGTCTCTGATTAACCAAGTCATAATCATAGCTCTCTGGCAACTAATGGGGAAATCCATAGTGAACAGACACAGATCTAAATGTGTGGTTACATAGTCAAAAAAGAACTGAAAGGTTAGATTGGAGGGGTTATATGTTGCTTTTTGATTAAATGACATTTAGATTGAGAGTTGAAGAGTGATTAGGGTAACCTGCTGGTCAAAATTAGTTTTTAGACTTAAGAAACAGTATGAAAGGAAGCAAAGGCAGGAAAGGAGATGAAAGGCCAGTTTGACTGGCTGGTAAGAAGAGGAGTGGAAAAGGAACGTTAAGTCATCTGGTTTACTTTAATGATCTGTATTTGGGAGGCTAAGTGGCGAGGATCCCTTGTGCCAGGGTAGCCTGGGCTGTACCCTGTCTCCAACCATGATGATCTATGAAAGGAAGTGCATGGTTAGATTGGTTCAGTTGTGAAATTCTTTTTTTCAGTCTACTTCAGGTCATTACAAATTGCTGTGTGTGTGTGCGCGCTCGAGCATTCCTAGGCTTCCACTTGTGGCCCTGGAGCTGTTCCTGAGATTCTTTTGCTCAAGGCTAGAACTCTACTGCTTGAGCCACAGCTTCACTTCCGGCTTTTTATGAGTAGTTTATTGGAATTTCAAGGCCTTTCCTGCCTGGCATGGCTTCAAACTGTGATCATCTGATCTCAGCCTCCTGAGTAAGGAGGGTAACAGACATGAGCCACAAATGCCTGGCTTGTTCCAGTAACTTATTTAGGAAACTTTTTCTGAATTATTTAGATTTTAAAAACATTGGTCCTACCTCATCTAATTTGCTTCCAAAATTAACTTAGAAATCACAGATTTGTTAATATATTATTCTTCTCCCAAAAAGTAGCTCCTTCAAAGTGAAAGAATGAGGTCAGTATCTGTAATGGAAGGATTTAAAAAAAATTTTTAAAGGCTTCTGGGTTTACCTTTCGGTGAAGACTGCTTTGTTTAGGCAATGAGGACTGATTGTTTTTTGCTCTTAGCTCATTCTCAAATTCCCATCTTCCATCATAATATCTCTGCCCTCAGACCTCTTCCCTCCCCTACTTTTTTTTTTATTTCTTAAAGGCTGAATCCTAACAATTTCTTCACTCAGATGATTTTTTTTCTTAACCTGTGACTTATTTTCATTTGTTGATATGTATGTCAGTTTTAAGATTCATTATAGCCTTTGTTATATTAAAAGATGTATATGTATTTATTTGGAATACAAAGAATTGTATGTTTTTCAGTTTAGAGCTGAGAGAGACTCAAATTTATGGACTTGTATGAGAGTAGGGGAGAGCAGCCATGGAAATTTCTTTTAAAACAGTTTCAATTTTAACAGGTATCTTGCCTAGAATTATCAAAGAGTGACCTCATTCAGAGTTAGACAGAGCTTATCTTTTGAAGCATTCAGTGTACTTCATATAATACATAAGAGTCTACATTTTTTTTTTGACAAAAGTATGCTTCTGTGGAGTGTTAGAAAATTCTTCTGACTTGAAGTAATGGTATATATAGAGCATAAAATATTCAATTTCCATGGTGGCAGAGAATGGCCAAAGAATATGGAACATTATGAAATGTATACTGATCTTATTTGAGACATCTGGTGGACTAACTGCCCACCACACTTTCTAGCATGTTTCTAGTTTCAATGTCATAGTCCATGCATTTTTAAATAAAGATTAGTATATTTGATCTAACCCTTGAGTGTCATATTTCTGTTGTGAAGAGAAGGGTGCAACTGTACATACATAGCTTGCAGAATGATCTTAAGTCCTTTTTTTTAACCCTCTGTGATGCTGGAAATTGAATTCAGGGCGTGCCAGACAAACATTTTATGCCGAAGCCATATCCCCAACTCTGGTACTCATCTTAAAAGAAAAATCCCTTTTCTGTCAGGCGTCCTTGGCTCATGCCTATAATCATAGCTACTCTGGAGGCTGAGTTCTGAGGCTCGAGATTCAAAAGCAGCCCACAAAGGTGAAAGGCCATGAGACTCTTATCTTCAATTAACTACCAGCAGCTGGAAATGGACCTGTGGCTCAAGTGGGAAAATGCTAGTCTTGAGCATAAAAGCTCAGACCCTGAGTTCTTGCCCCAGGACTGGCATACAAAAAAGATGCAAACAAACTAAAAATTCCTTTTTCATTGACTCTTTTTCTCTTTTCCTTGCTTTCTTCAATTGAAGTTAAAAAATCACTTTGTCTGTGTTATTGGATCAACTATAGTAGATCCATTATGTTGTTTTTCACTTGTGAGGAAATTTCTTTGAAAGCAAATGCTGATTTTTTTTTTTTTTGGGTCCGGTCATGGGGCCTGGGCGCTGTCCCTCAGCTCTTCAGCTCAAGGCTAGCGCTCTACCACTTGAGCCACAGCGCCACTTCCGGCTTTTTTCTTTTTGCTTACGTGGTGCTGAGGAATCGAACCCAGGGCCTCAGGCATGCAAGGCAAGCACTCTATCACTGAGCCATCTTCCCAGCCCGTAAATGCTGAATTTTTTATGTTGTAGTTTTCAACATATGTAATTTTCAAACATAAATCTTTTAGTTTATTTGGATAACCTCTTGAATTAAGTGACTACTTTTGGGTGATTATAATACTTTTGGTTCTATACTGAATGGAATTTACTTTTGCCATCTAAAATGTGGTAGAGACTAAACCTTTAAATCTATTTAAAAAGTTTCTTGAAATCACATTTCAAGTTTTTAGTGTTTCAATAATATTAACTAACAAAAGTATTTTGACTGGGGCTGGGAAGTGGCTCTGTGGCTCAAGTGGTAGAGCGCCAGCCTTGAGGTGAAGAGCTGAGGGACAGCGCCCAGGCCCAGAGTTCAGGCCCCACGACCGGACCCCCCCCCCCCAAAAAAAAAGTATTTTGACTTATTTTCAAGTAAAATGTTTCAATGGAAACTTTAAAGCAGCTTGCTTAAAGTTAAATTAGGATATTGAGGCTTAGTTTGTGGAATATAATTTTATTTAAAAAATTATCTCAAACTGTAAAGTGTTAATAGGTAAGAGTTAAATTATCATTTAGTACTGTGGTCTTCAATCATAATACATTTAGTTTAGAGTGATAAAAGCTTTTATTTTTAAAAGTCAGAGTCTATAAAACCAAAAATATTCCACATAACTCATAGATTGACACAGGTTTAAGAAAGGCTTAAAAGATAAGGTTGTTATGAGTAAAATATTGCATTTTGCGTAGGATTTATGGAACTAGTAGTGATGGTGAAGAAACCTGATGAGAAATGACTCAGTTCCTTAAGTTGTCCTCTCCAAACCTCATTTCCTTTCCCATTTTAAGTCATACAGGACTTACAGCATTAATTCACAAGACTGGTATATTAAAGGCTAAGCCAGTGTCGTGTGTGTGTGTGTGTGTGTGTGTGTGTGTGTGTGTGTGTGTGTGTGTGTGTGTGTGTGTGTGTGTGTGTGTGTGTGTGTGTGTGTGTGTGTGTGTGTGTGTGTGTGTGTGTGTGTGTGTGTGTGTTCCTGTGTGTGTGTGTTCCTGTTTGTACCGTTCTGGAACTTTATTCCACACTCTTGTTCTCAGGGCAGTTTAGGACGGTATCATCTCAGAGCCGGATGAGACCCACCCCCACACTCTACACCCCACACCCCTTAGGGTGTGGGTTGTTAAATTTGTTACTCTCGTGCCTCACTGCCTACAGTAGGGCTTTGTATTCAACTGGGCTGTCCTCATTTTCTGTACCTGGTGTTAGGTTTCTAGAAAAATTTAAAAGAATAGTCTTTACCTTTTGCTTTACTCCAATAACTCTCCCAGTTAATATTTTATGTCTAGCCTCATGTGATTAAGAGGTATATTAAACTTATTGAGAAGAGGTGCATAACCTAATTTGGGTCTTGGACAGGAAATAACATTCAAAAGGGTCATTCAGATGACCCAGAACTCTACTGCACTGAGTTAGAGAATAAATATTTCTCAAAATAGAGTGAGAACAAAGCAAAAAGGGCACCTACGGACTCAGAAGAACAAGGGTGATTTGAGTAAAGTTTCATTTAAAACTACAGAGTTGAAGCTGGGTGCTGGTGGCTTACACCTTTAATCCTAACTACTCAGGAGGCTGAGATATGAGGATCGGTTCAAAGCTAGCCCAGGTTTATCTCCAATAAACCACTCAGAAAACCGGGAAGTGGTGCTGTGGCTCAAGTGGTAGAGTGCTAGCTAGCCTTGAGCTGAAGAGCTGAGGGACAATGCCCAGACCCAGAGTTCAAGCCCCGTGACCAACCGACAAAAAAAAACAAAACGAAACAAAAAAACAACTACAGAGTTGATCTCTTTTTTTTTTTGGTCAGGTCTTCCTTATAATGTAACAGCAGCTGGTATGAAATTTTGCAGCCGATTGAATTATCACGTGTATAAACTTTGTTTTCAGTTTGGGATTACTTCTAAAACTCTTGACTAATGGGACTGTTGCTTTACTTTATAAAACTTTTCATTTTGTTTTCGTTTGTTTTGTTTTATGAGCTGTAGCTCATAAAGTGGTAGAGTGCTAGCTTTGAGCAGAAGAGCCCAGAGATAGTGCCCAAGCCCTGAGTTCAAGCCCCCTGACCAAAAAAAAAAAAGTGATATGTAAGTGAAGGACCTAACCTGGTTGGCTACATCCAGTAGACCTTTAATATTCAGTGGTTATTTGCTTATTATTATTGAGTACTTAATTTGAATTTTTTAGGACCTTATTTCTGAGGGTGCAGTGAACTAATTCTGAATTCTCTCTAGTATATGTAGTTTCTTTATGCTAACTTAGCCACTGTAAACAATAAAGCTTATTTGTGGGGAAGGTAGAGGGCTTATTGGCTTGTATATGCAACCTCTTTCAGTTCCTTGATGTGTGCTGAAATGGAAAACCTTTGTGGTCATCTATGGTGACCACATTGATTTACAGTGTTATGTGATTAACTTTGAAACATGTTACTTTCTATATAGAGAATGATCTAAATAAATTGCTATTATCCTTTATAAGTTATTCCACAGTGAGGGAGCTGTCAAACGCTGTACATCTCACCGTGCACAATACTTTCTTTCATAACTGTGGGGAGGAGGCAACAGCAAGATAACCACTTCTGGGTCAGAGCCAGTAGCTGTTGTAGCTTCTAGGGTAGTGGTAGAGTCCAGCTCTGGAACCCGGCACCCTGGGAATTATGACCTGGATCCTTGCAGTCAGACAATACTATTTATTGAGCCTGAGCTCAAGAAGAAGCCATTTGTGTGGTTCTAGATTGTCTTCTAGTTAGCTTCTGCTAAGAAAGGCAGTGAGTACTACTCCAATGAAGCTTGTTCTGTCCCTTTCCTCCACTCAGATTGATGACTGTTTCCTTTGTACTGGTGGGGCCTGAGCAACTGAGCCACTGCTCTTCTCAGAACAACGGAAACATATCGTTGCATGCCTGTCTCTTCAGCTTGTCCCCAGACTCCTCCATGGTGTGTCATTCACTGCGGATTCCAGGAGCTCAAGTTGACTCTCAGTGCGTGCTCTTCCCCCCTGTGACTGTGGAAGAGCACTAGTGCCTTATTGTTGAGTTTTAACTGTTAACTGTTCGGTGATTTCTTTTGACTATGTCAGTTCTTTAATGAAAAATCTCTAGAGACACTATTCCCACCCCCACCATCCCTCATTCTCATTCTTCTGCCAGGGCAAAGCCTGTTTTGTTTTTGTTTTTGATGTCTTAGATTCTTCATGAAGTTTTTAAAAGTATATTTTATTGGAATTAACAGCAGTTATCATTTAGAAATCCAAGAAGAGGTGAAAAATGTAAACTGTTGCCGGGTGCTGGTGGCTCACACCTGTTAATCCTAGCTATTCAGGAGGCTGAGATCTGGGGAACTCTGTTCAAAGCCAGTCCAGGCAGGAAAGTCCATGAGACTCTTTTCTCCACTATATCACCAGAAAACTGGAAGTGGCGCTGTGGCTCAAGTGGTAGAGTGCTAGCTTTGAGCTGAAAAGCTGAGTGCCTAAGCCCAGAGTTCAAGCCCCACAACCCCACAACTGACCAAAAAAAAAAAAAAATTGTCCGCTGTTAATATATATATATATAAAAAGTTGTAGCAAGGGGCTGGGAAGGTGGCTCAGTGTTAGAGCGCTTGCCTTGCATGCATGAGGCCCTGGGTTCGATTCCTCAGCACCACATAAGCAAAAAGAAAAAAGCCGGAAGTGGCGCTGTGGCTCAAGTGGTAGAGCTCTTCAGCTCAAGGGACAGAGCCCAGGCCCAGAGTTCAGGCCCCACGACCGGACCCCCCTCACCCCCCCAAAAAAAAAAATGTTGTAGCAAGATTGCTGAGTGTCATTGGCTTACATCTGTAATCTTAGCTACTCTAGAGGCTGATCTGAGGATCCCCGTTGGAAGCCAATGTGGGCAAGAAAGTCCTGTGAGATTCATCTCCAATTAACTACCAGAAAACCAGAAGTGGAGCTGTGGCTCAAAGTGGTAGAGCACTGGCCTCAGTGAAAAAGCTCAGGGACAGTGTCCAGGCCCTGAGTTCAAGTCCCACGACTGACAAAAAAAGAAAAATGTTCCTCTTACAGAAATCAGGTGATGTTTCCCATAGTATATCTCAGTAAAAAATGTAAGGTAGTTATTATTATTATGCTGATGTTATTTGTACACCTCTAGGTACAAATGATGTTATTTGTACACCTCTAAGTACAAATAAAACATTTTGGTGACTCTGTTAATCTGAAAGTATTGTTTATGATGTGCCTAACTTGGTACCAAGATGAGATTAGACACAAAGAGAATTTGGATTATGTTATGTTGCCACATAATAAAATGACTTATCAAATATTCATGTGGGCACATACAGAGGCATAATTGTATTCTTGTAATGCACAGTATAAATACTAATATTGTCTTGGAGAATCAGCCTGGTATGCTGAAGCTGTGGTTTGGAAAAATGCATTGTAGTATATTTTTATCTGTGGGAATTACTGGCAAGTGTAATTGAAAGGAGGGTCTAAATGCCGTAGTTGTTTACTTCACTTTTGATTTCGGCTTATACATTTTGGGTTATATTATTTCTTTGATGATCATTGATCATAATTATCTTGTAGAAGTTAAACATTAAATGTACTTCTAAAAATATATCTTAAAATAACTTTTCCCCACTAACATAGCTTATAAGATATGTAAGCGGGAGAATAGTAGATAGAGGTCTACTCTTCCGCTTAAACATTCATCAAGTTCTTGTTATCTTTCTGCTTATTCCTTTTCCTGAGTTCATGATTTTATTGGTACATGTACTTTGTCATAATGTTTTTCTTGTAAATATTTCCCTGTGTATTTCATTTTCTCTTTGTTTGTCTTTTCTTCTTTGAACTTGCTGTCCCTTATCTCTTTCTGTCTAGGATTGAGCTCTGTAAGTTGAGCCACAGTTCTTCTTCCGGCTTTTCATTGCTTAATTAGAGATAAGAGTTTCATAGATTTCCCTGCTTGGCATTGAACTGTGATCTTCAGATCTAGGATTGCAGCTACTGATACATGCCTTTCACTATGCATTTCTGCATTCAATATGGCCTTTTCATGTTATTTGAGATAGCAGTAATATTTCAAGAGTGTTCTTAAGAGAAAAATCAAAGCCATATACAGAGATTCCCAATCTTTGTATATTATTATATATAGCAGCAGAGAATTGAACGTGATGCTTAGTATTAAGTGAATGATTAAATGATGATAATGATATCTTTATAAAATAACATTTTAGCCTCTAGAAATTGTATACTGTAATCCCAATTGTATGAAATGTTTAATGTTCACCTTTGATTAAAGTATTTAAAGATCTGTACAAAATTATTCCAGATTTAATTAAGCTATGATTTAATAGTGACAGTCTCTAGGTGGTAAGAGTTTTGACAAATTTCGTTTCTTCATTACTTTTGTAGGAAATTCTATGTTTGGTTGTCTATGAGTAAATGTGATTATAACTAATAAAATTTGTTGATTCTGCTTGTAATACTCTAAATCTGTTCAAGTACTTTTCTTCTTTGACACAAAATTCTCACACCAACCCATGAAAATTTGTCATCTTTATTGCATAGATGGACAAATGGAGCTACTTAATCATAAAGAGATTGAGGTACTTTCTCTGTGATTAACTACTTGATAATTTGAGTATCTCCTTTAGGATTTAGCCTCTGCTTTAAAATCTGATATTTCTAACAATTGATAAAGTATTAGAAATACTGTTTTCCCTTTTCTTATGTTAGAAAAACAAAAATGTAATGAGGTTGTTAGCTCATGCTTGTAAAATCCTAACTGAGGCTGACATCTGAGGCTCTTGGTTTAAAACCAGCTAGGGTAGGAAAAATCTCTAACTCTTCTTATCTCCAAAAGCTGGAAGTGGATTTGTGGCTCAAGTGGTAGAGCTGTGAGCATAAAAGCTCAGAGACAGTGCTTAGGCCCTGAGTTCAAGTCTTAGGACTACCACCACCACCACCATCACAACCATGTACACAGACACATACAAAATTTGATGAGTGTTTAGTATATTAGTCAAGAATATGTTTTCCTTTAAATTGATAGATATTTCATTTTGTGAATATATTGAGATTTTTTCTGACTGCTCTTTTTTGTTCTTTAGTTAATTAATTGTTTTGCTTAGAGGAATAATGTGCAATGAACCTCTTTGCAAGCAAAGTTTTCTGTGCATTTTTGATGATCTTTCTAGAATTAGCATTCTTTCTTTCTTCTCTCTCTTTCTCTCTTCTTTCTTTTCCTTTTCCTCAGATCTCAGCCTCCTTAGTAGCTAGGATTACAGGTGTGAGCCGCCAGTGCCTTGCTCTAGAGTTAGCTTTTAGAAGTGGCATTATTAGTGAAGGATCATGAATATATTGAAAGCTTTAGATACAAGTTGTAAGATTACAGATGATAATTCCATTTTTGTTTTGTTTTTTATATTCTGGCATTTCTACCCAGGGCCCGGTGCTTGCCTAGCAGACACTGATACCACTTGAGCTATGCCCCAGCCTCATTATCCTTTAGAGAAGTTGTTTTCAGGCAATAAATCCCAGAGAAACGGATCATCTAAGTTACCAGTGGGAATGGGTATCTCCATAGTTTCTCTTGTGGAAGTTAGGTTTCTCCAAGCTTGCTGGAGGCATTAAAAGACAGGCTTTGTAAATTAAATTGTGGCCATTTACCTGTACTATGAGCTTGAGCTGCTGCCTGATTCTTCTCCCCCTCCCCATTTGTGATTTAGATTAGCAAATTTATTTCTTTTAAATTGTTATAATATAAAATAGTAAAATATGCTTATGAAACTTCAGAGTTTTCTCTCTGAGGTTTGATTTTATTAGACCTTCATATTATAATTAGATACAGCAGTTTTCATTGTTTGATGTTTTTCAGACTATACCTCTAAAAGGTATAACACACTGATTAAAGATCATAATGCTCCTCAAAATGTTTTAGATAGTCAGTTTCCAAATTAAAAATGAGAAGATTTCTAATAGATAGCTGTTCCCTTCTGAGGATAAGCAGTAATTGAAAATTGTGGCTAGCTTGTGATAGATTTTTTTTTTGGGAGGGGGGCCTGAACTCTGGGCCTGGGCACTGTCCCTCGGCTCTTCAGCTCAAGGCTAGCGCTCTACCACTTGAGCCACAGCGTCACTTCCAGCTTTTTTCTTTTTGCTTATGTGGTGCTAAGGAATGGAACCCAGGGCCTCAGGCATGCAAGGCAAGTGCTCTACCACTGAGCCACCTTCCTAGCCCCTTGTGATAGTTTTTGTTAAACGATTTTTATTGTGTGTTCTTGTGTCTTCTAAGACCTTACCTCCAAATTGATTATGTAGTTTTAGAGAAAACTACATTTAAAATCAAAAGCCTTGAATGGGAAAAGAGGCATGTTTTAAGGGCCTAGAGAATAATGAAATTGGAAAGGGAAAGTCTCCCTATAAAGATATTGAGGATGTTAGAATTGTATTATTCTGGAAAACCCACAGCTGGTAATAGATAATCTGATACCTAGTAATTTATGAGAGGCACAAGTGGAATAGATAAGCTTTGACTCAAAATTAAAGACTATACTTATTTGAAGGGACAAAAATGAACTTTTTTTTTTACTATAAATATTGAAACGTAAAATTACTATATATGGCATAGATCGTAATATAAGGCGTTTTATTAGAGGCTTTAAATCTTTATTTAATGCTTGACTTTACACTTAGGGTCTCATACTTGGAAGGTAGACACTGTACCACTTGAGTCATACTCCCCGCCTCCCATCTTTATTAAGTCTTTCCATAATTAGTGGTTAGATCAGGAAGGCTCTCACTTCTGTTAAATTAAATGTTCATGTTGGATGGAGAGATCATTTTTTTCTCTAGATTTGCAAAGGAATTACACCCCCAAAAATCGGAACTATAAGAATGTAAACTTGACAAGGCTAGGGTGGTTTTTTCACTGTGTTTTGGCAGATAGTAAATATTGATTAGAAATATATTGTGTAAATTTATGTGTAAGGTACTGGTAGTAACGAATATTTAGAAGTTGGGGGCTAGAAGAATATTCTAGATCTGTAAGCTGGAAGTACATGCTTCATACTGGATTGCATCTACATTTGCTCAAAATTTTTCTCTTGGGAACATGGGATGAAGAGCATTTATATGATACATTTTTATTCACATGATGTTATTTTTATTTTCTTTGCCAACATAGAAATATAATAAAAAATGCTAAAAATACATACTCATTCACCACTACTAAAGAAAATTTGTACTTGGATGTTATTTTCATTTGATTCAATAACAAAGCCTTTCTAGAAAACTTGGGAAAATTGTGAATGGAAAATTTGCTGATTGATTTTCTTAGGTCAAGTACTATGACAATAACTGCTATTCCAGCTGAAAATGTAACATCAACAAAATACAGACAAATTTACCTGCAGAGAAGAACATTGCTTTATCAGCAAGAGATTTAGATTTTTTTTTTGCACTGAAGCCCAATTATTCTAGCCTTAGTATCATTATACAGCATTTTATCAGGTCATGTAATCTGTGGTTATATTATTCAGCATATTCTCTATACTTTAAAATTTCTGTGGGAGAAGATTAAAAAGAATAACTGAGAGAAGGTTAAAATATAAATCCCGTTTTAAAAATTTATTTTAAAAAGTATTGTATTTTTTAAATGGGTTAGAGAAAAAGAAAACTACTTAAAAGTTGGAAGTGTGATACATCCACTTTTAGTTTTATGATAATTAATTTTTGATGGTAAGTAAAAGACTGTGATCAAAAATTATTCTAACATCAACTTTATGTATTCAAATGTTTTTTTTCTTTCGTGTGATTGTTTCTAACACATTTATAAGATTATTTCTTTGTTGCTTTGTATGTTCCTCCCCCACGGTAGAACCCTGCTTTCACTGTATTGGATGTTGTTATAATTTGTGGAGGGGAAGGGAACAAACAAATCGTTTAACTAGGGATACAGGTGGACCCATTGCAACAATGAGACATACAAGTCGTTATGTCGAAAAAACGAACTTTACAACTTTGGTGGGGGGCAGGGAGGAGGGTTGGGTGGGGGGGGGGTGGGGGGAAGGATGGGAGGGGAAGGGGAAACAAAAGAGGAGGCTACAACGCTTGATAAGAAATGTACTCCTTATCTTACCCATGTAATTGTAACCCCTCTGTACAGTATTTTCACAATAAAAAAAAAGAAAAAAATTATTCTAGTAGTTTCTTGTTTGAATAATTTTTAGATTTTTTTTGGTCTTTTCTTTTTTGATACTAGGGATCACACCTTTGCCACTGAGCTACAGCCTAGCCCTATTCTAATAGTTTGTATCTGTCAGACTTAAAGGATACATGTTTTAGATTTTAAATGTTTTATATAAGAATTTAATGCAGCTTATGTTTCCCATAGTTATTTTGGTATCACATTGAGTATATTTGGTAATGTTTGCATTCTTAACCCTCAAAAGATGGACATAATATTACATCATTTCAGATTTTTATATAATTTTATTAGACCTTGCAAGATTACTAAAAAGCTTTAATAGAAGAGTAGGAGTTGGCTTTCATGGATTCCATGTCTGGAAATATAGTTCTTCTCAGTCAAAATACAATGCATTTCTAGGTTACCATGTATTCTGGTATTCAAGTATAACACAAAATACATTTTGAAGTCAAATTTAGATTCCTAGTTGAGATCTTTGAAGTGGTTTACCTACATCTATTTTATCCTACGTTATAATCTTTTTATCCTCTGGGGTTATCTTTTTTCATTTTATAGGATTGTTAGCATTTCTAAAACTTTGCCTAAATATTGAGTGAGCATTCTTCCTTTATGAAAAAGACTTCATGTTAATTATATAATAGGCAAACTTTTTTTGTTATTGAGACCAAATATGCCATACACGTAGCTTTCTTTTCTCCTCTTCAAATTATAAAGTATTCCAAACATAGCTGTATATTGAGAATGTTGTAATGAACATTATTACTCTTCGCTTTTCTCCATTTACTTCAAATTATTATTTCTTATATTAATGTATATTAGACACATCCACATTAGATATCTTACTAAAATTAAGGCAAATATTGGCATTCATTTAATTATTCAATAACTTTTCAAAAAGGAAATGAGGTTAATGTGTCATCTGATACATTTTATTTACTCTCTGGAGTGGGGTAAGGCAGGCTGTTCCTGAGGGACTGTTTAATCTGAGGTTCCTCAAGGGTCAAGTCTGGGCTGCTATTCTCTATTTGGTGCCTATGGAAACTTCTAGATCTGTACTCCTAATGCAGGAGAAAAGTCTTGCCTTTTAAAAAGCCTTCTGTTTGTAATTTAGCTATTTATAATGTTCTCCTTATTAATGCCAAATACTAAGTGACATTGTTTTTATGACCATTTACTTTTTACACCAGAAACCACAGCATTTGTCATTTACAACAGAACTGCCTATAGGTAACCTCTCTGCCTATAGGTCAGTACCATAAAAGTAGCATTTGAAAAATGGGAATAAAATGTACTCTACAAATAAAATGTTCTCCAAATAAGTCAAGTGAGAGGACGATAATCCCATGTCAAATAATATGTTTGGAGACAAGATTAAAAAAAAAACAAACATTCAAGGAAACAGGAACACCCTTTCCCATGTGGGAAACAGACAAAACCTTTCTATATTTCCAATGCTGCTAAAAATGATAGTAACATATAAAAAGAAAGCCACAGAAGTAATATTTTCCAGGCTAGCTTAAAGGTGAATTTATTTTTTGAAGAGTGAAATGTTGAGAATAGGAAGTGTATTTGGTTTCCTGAAGAGGTATTGAAAGCTTGTGGGCATCAATACCAGGAATTCTTAAAATGAAAACAGTTCTATGATAGTGTGGCTCCAACAATAGTGAACCTATCAAAGTGTGACGTTGGAACTTATTGCATCCATTAAATAATGAAGACCTCAGTATAGTGGTACGAAGCAATCCTAGTTGGAATTGTTGCTATATTCCTAAAACTACATTGTACTCTAGTAGTGAGTGATTAGTTTTGATTTGTCCCAGAAGACAAGGTTGAAAAAAAATTACATCTCATTAAATATTGCACAATGCATGATTGTGTCTGTCTCATAAGACATGTTTTTTTAAAATTTTTGCATGAGCTTATTTGAGGGATAAAAGCTGAACCTAGTACAAATAAATCATCAAGAATTATGGCAGAATGTGGGTGACATATTGGTAACAGATATTTGATGGGGCGGTAAAAATTTGCAGCAAGTCTGAGTGAGATAGATTATGAACGAGTGAGAATGAATTAGTGTTCATATTTACTAGATTTAGAACTTGGAAAATTTGGTCTTAGTTATGATTTCGTAATACATAGCTCTTGAGTAAATGAAACATTGTATTTTTATAACTTGAACAAAGGGATTTCAAATTGAGAGTTTTTAGGTTCAAAGGTAACATTTCAGAGAATAAACGTTTTCCTTTGGGTTGCATATTAAATTGATTAAACAGGGAAAAAAACAGTAGGAAACTAGTGAGACTGATAGGAATTTCAATATCAGTTTTAACATACAATTATTAAAAAATGCCAATACCTTTAATGTTAGTAAAACAGAATGTGCACGATCACATGAGAGTCCTTAATGTGGACAGCTCCCTGTGGCTACTGGGTTTATATTTAGAAACATTCAAAACAGTAGTTCAGTCTTTGGTCTCTAAGTTATTATATGTAGGCTCTGAAAAACAGACATCTCAAATATCTGTAGGTGGGATAAATAGTAGGCCTAATTTGGTATAGGAACTGTTTTGTAAATCCATATTTTAACAAATAAAACAGTAGTGTATTAAATTTGTTATTGAATAAAGTATTATCTGAGTTCAAGCATTGGCTTGTAAAGGGCTTACAAAGAAATGCAGGGAGCAGGTGACTGGGGATGTAGCTCAGTGGAAGAATGTTTGCCTAACATGCAGAGAGGCCTGGATTCAAACTTCAGTACCTCCTGGAAAGGAAAAATTATAGATTAAAAGAGATTTAGAGGTTTTGTTTATATTTGGATAAGAACAAATGGTTTAAAAGAGCCTGGCACAGGTGGCTCCTTCCTGTAATCGTAGCCACTCAGGAGGCTGAGATCTGAGGATAGTGGTTCAAAGCCAGGCGGGAGGAAAGTCCATGAGACTCTTATCTCCAGTAAACCACCAGAAAACTGGAAGCGGTGCTGTGGCCCAAGTGGTAGAGCACTAGCCTTGAGCTGAAGAGCTGAGGGACAGCGCCCAGAGTTCAAGCCCCATACCTGACTCCCCCCCCCCCCCCCCCCGAAAAAAAAAAGACAGAAGACTTGGCAGTATTTGGGCACTGATTGGTAGGAATGTTATAAGAAATTGTGATGACTTAATAGCCAGTTAAGTTTGGCTTATATACTTACTGAATTATCAACAAACACTTGTAGGTCTCGGGTTTTCTTTTGAACAGTTCAGAGTAGAGGTCTATGAAGATAGAAATGGAATGTGGTTTGTGATGACTTATTGAAACTGGGAATAATGGGCATTCATGTTAGTACTCTCAGTAATCTTGCATGTTTGAAATTTTCTGTAGTAAACACAGAAAAAAATGTAATATGCCATTATTGGAAGAGGATGTCTTCAGCATAGGCAACTCTGGAATGTAATCAGAAGGGGGGATATGCAAAACAAAAGCATTCTTATAAACATACCTGATAGGTAAATGTTGAATTTTGTTTTTCTTCAGAGCCGAAGCCATTTATTTGAATCTTGGATGACTAGCTTCTAAATGCTTAATTCTGAAAACTGCCCAAGTCATAAAATCAGGATTAGATGATCCAAGTTACCACCAAGAAATTACAGACTCAAGTGACACGGTAAGATTATATAAATATTCTAAAGGCTAAATAATGATGAAGGCCTAAAATGATCTTAAAATGCTGTTTTAGCTTCTAGCTTCTTTTAGAAAAAGCTTCTTGATTATTAGGTTTTTAAGACTATGAAATGCCTGAGATAATTAATTAGTTAAGTGTCAAAGTTTATTCTGTCTGGCATTTTTGAAGTTCCAGGCTGTGGATGACTGGCCTTATTGTTTTGGGCTTGTGATGGGGCAGCACAAGATAATGGAAGTGCAGTGTGGAGTGGAGCAGATCCACTCACCTTATGGCCAGGAAGTGGACAAAAAGAGAAGAGGGAGCCAGGACCCACAGTGTCCCCCTATGTGACCAGGACTGGGCCCTACCTCTCAAAGGTGTTACCATCTCTCAATTTTGCCAAGCTTTAGGCCAAGCTTTTCATATGTGACACATGTGGGCCTTTGGGAACATTCAAGATTCAAACTACAGCAAGTCCTATGTTGTGATCATTTAAGTACGCAGGTGAGCAGAGTTCTATGGCCTTTTGTCTTCAGACTTGGCTGGCCAATAATGGGCACACTCATTGGAATGCCATGCCTCTTCTCCTTTGCACTGTCTCAGGGTAGGAGCTCAGCAAGCTGATGCTGAAAAAGAATATGCCTTTTAAGTTGCTTATTTCAAGATGCGTTACATACATAGACTACTTTGTTAAATGGCCCAAAAAATTAATACGTAAGCTAAAAATGAAGACAAGAAAGGGAAGGGGTGGGTAGGGAGGGTGGGTGAGAATGTTGAAAGGGGTGACACAGATAGGAGGCACTGTATCCCTAAACTGCATTGTTAAATGGTAACTCTTTGGTACAACTACTCAAAGCTAATGCAAATATTCAAAAACTACTTTCTCACTAAAGAAACCACAGGTGTTTATTAGGGATCAGCATTGGTAAAGAGGGCAAGTGGGATAGGCTAGGGTAAAGGAAACAGAACTCCAGTGCAGGGACAACAAAGTTAGGCCAACCCTTCAGGGTCTGTGGTAGCTCTGAGAGTTGATTTCCCTTACTTACTATTGTAAGCTTGAAGACACATCTCAGTGCCTTTGTGTCTCGCACAGATCATTAAACAATCTGCTCAGCAAATATTTGTTGCATTAAAAAAAAATCAGAAAAACTATGTGTTCCCTCTGGAGCCCCTAATGTTTAGAGCCCCTCTTGTCTTAGGTTACCTTATCCTTCAGCTCTTTCCTCTCTGCAAAAGAAATGCAGTTTTAAACAATGAGTTGACAGTGACACAGCTGCTTGCTGTGTATATTGTGGATGAACATAAAGGTAACTTCCCTTCCACAATTCGCTTGTGTAGCACACTACTCTGTCTCTGGGCTCGGTAGATAAGAGCAGACCAGCTCCCTAGATAAGACTCAGGCCTCTCTGCCTGAGGCAAACAACAAACCTAGGATATAATGACCATGAGATCATATTCATAAAGAGAAGCAAATGTGTCTTTCATATGACTTCCTTGTTGTTGGGGTTTTTTTTTTTTTTTTTACCCCTTTTTATATAGACAGAATTTGTATTTTACCTTCAAATATTCTCTGAGACTTAATACTTTATTACTACTTTACTATAAAGAACCTTCACATACTATCTTTTAAATGAACCAACTAAGGAGTAGTTGGCTATATAAGTAAGACTGTAGCAAAGTAAAGATAAAAAAACGAAGTAATTTCGAAGTAGACCTTTCTTTGGCTTTTCTTTTACAACCATTTTCCAGATAGTTATAGAGATCCTGTATTATGTAAATAATTTCCTTCATGCTGTATGCTAGAAGAATGAGATTATAAATGTGTTTCACTAGGTGATTTTTGAAATTATTTAAATGTGTGTCTTGAAGTTACAAATGTGATTACTCAGGATGCTTCCTCTTTTTCTGTTCCCTTTGTCTCTTCATTTCCTTCTTGCTCACTTTGCCCCCCAGCAGAGGGCAGGCAAAGAAAGGGTCAGAGTTAGATAATAACTTCAGTTCTCAGTGTGTTTTATAGGCATTCTATTAAAAACTTTATTACATTTTTGGATGACATTAAGGGGGTAGAATCAGCTATTTTTTCTACTTTAAGACATCTAGTGACAATATTTTGAAAAGTAAATTATAATGTTGGCTTCTGTACTTATTTAAATTTTTTTTCTTAATTCCTGGAGTTTAAATCCAGAGCCTTGTGCATATTCAGCAAGTCTGAACTACTTGAGCTATGCCCTTTCTCTTTTTGTTTATAATTACATGAGCTGTCCTTAAACTCAAGATCCTCTCAAATTAGCTGGGATTATAGATGGTTACTGTTATACTCAACCATGCTTTGCAAATTCTCCAATTTTATGCTCTTAGTTCTATTAAAATTTTGTTTTATTGTATGTACAGAGGAATTACAATTACCAATGTCAGATATTGAGTACATTTCTTTTGAACAGTGTCACCTCCTTCCTCATTTTCTCCCAGTTTTTTCCCTCCCAGTCCTCCTCCCTACCCCAGTCATATAGCTCATTTCCAACCTATTGTCTAGTGAGTATCACTGCTGAAATCTATTTATTTTAAATAATCAATTTTCTCATAATTCTTGTCAGTAATACTGATAATCAAATTGATCACGGTAAGGAAGAAGTATTGTGTTTAAAAGTACATTTGGAATGGTCATAATGTAGTTTTTTTCGTATTCTATAGAAATTGCTTCTGAAGTCTATTAGTAGATTTTCAAAATGATAAGAATTGTTTTTTGAATACCAGTTCCTGTTTCATGCTTTAGCTGTAAGTTTATTTGAAAGGCACACCTCAGACCAAAGTAAATTTGTCTTTACATTATCACAGCAAATGTTTTCAAAGTCTTAAATGTTAAACTAGAAAGATACTGAGTACTTTATGGTCTCAATATTGCTGTTACCACCCATTGTACAAGTATATGTCTACACATAGTGCAGTTTTACAGTGGAAAGCTCTTTGGTTTGTTATCAGCACAAACAGTATAGGTCCTAAAAATCAGCTTCCAAACAGCTGGTGGTTGACCTGCGGGGCTGTAGCACCGCCTAAATTCACATGACGTCTCTTTGCTCTTTGACACAAATAGTGTACCTTAACTTCCCATCAAGGAAGTTGGTGTAGGCACCTTTCTGTGTGCTTGTGGACTTGTAATGGAAAAGAAGCTTCAAATGGATTTTTTAAAGAGAGTCGTTCCTCCCATTCTTTCTGGAGACATGATTTCTGAATCTAGGGACAGGATTCAGGAAAATTTCCCAAGATTAGTTAAGGTGCAGTGTCTTAGTATGCTTTCATCTGAGAAGATAGTAGGTGATCAAGACAGAAATAATTTGCATGGAAGTAATTGTGACAGATACCAACATCAGCAATTAGGTAAGCTAAAAACACATTTCTTTCAAGAAAACACATTTCTTTCAAGAAACACATTTCTTTCTTTGGGAAAGCAAAATTGTTTGTGAAAATATGAAATCCAGGGAACATGGGTCTTTATTATGAAAATCTTATTGTACTTGGTCTAAATTTTTAATATTAAATATTTTGCTTTGAATTTAGGGGAAGAAGTATTTATATTGTAAAGCAATGTAAAACCACTAATAACATTGGCAGGTTTGATAATCTCTGGAAAATATTTTGATGAAGGATTATTGAAAAATGTTATTAAAATTTGTACCATATATAAGTTAAAAATGAGATACTAAATTTTATATATCACTATAGAAATGACTTATATTTAATTTAAAAAATGTCTCACTGTTTTGTTCTTAAGATAACAAATATCTAGAGTGAAAATATTGGAGTGAAATACTAAAAAGTATTTTAAGAACTAAGCAGTGTAGAGTGCTTTTCTAATGTGCTTGGCCTTGGGTTTGATCTCTATTACTACTGCTTAACGTGCCCCCTTTCCCCCCCCAAAAAAAGTCTTGTAGTATACAGTGATTATTTTGTATCGTAGTGCTTTTGGCACAAAAATCAGTTTTTAAATGATCAAATGGCCAGCAGGTAGATAAATATTTTAAGTTTTAAAATTTCTGGTTAACAACACTTTTAAATGATCTGGGCGCCAGTGGCTTACGCCTGTACTCCTAGCTACTCAGGAGGGTGAGATCTGAGGATCACAGTTCAAAGCCAGCCTTGGGCAGTAAAGTTCATGAGACTCTTATCTCCAATTAACCACCAGAAAACCAGAAGTGGTGCTGTGGCTCAAGTGGTAGAGCACCTGCCTTGAGCTAAAGAGCTAAGGGACAGCTCCCAAGCCCAGAGTTCAAGCCCCAGGACCCACAACCCCCCCCCCCCCCCAACAAAACAAAAAAAAAACACTTTTTCTTAATCGTGAAAATACTGTACAGAGGGGTTACAATTACATGGGAAAGATAATGAGTACACTTCTTACCAAGCATTGTAGCCTCCTCCTTTGTTTCCCCTTCCAATCCCATCCTCCTCCACTCCCCCCCCAATCTCCCCCCCCCCACCAAAGTTATAATGTTCGTTTTCAACATAAGACTTGTATGTCTCATTGTTGCAGTGGGTCCACCTGTATCCCTATTTAAACTATTTGTTTTTTCCCTTCCCCTCCACAAATTATAACAACATCAAATACAGTGAAAGCAGGGGTTATACCGTGGAGGTGGGACATACAAAGCAACAAAGAAATAATCTTATAAATGTGTTAGAAACAATCGCATGAAAGAAAAAAACATTTGAATACATATCTTTTTAAATGTGTACATACATTTTTGTTGATAGAATTTAAAAATTAGTTGGATTATTATCTAAATGTTTGCTGAACTTGTTTTTTGTTTTTTTTTTTTTGTTGTTGTTGGTTGTGTGGCTTGAACTCTGAACCTGGGCACTGTCCCTCAGCTAAGATTGGACTTGATGTTTAAATGTAATATGATGTGCTTTCTTACATCTTCTTTTTTTTCTCTCTGTAAGCTTGATCTTTTTTTGTCCCTCTACCCTTTGAATCATGCCTCTGGCCCTTTTTTTTTTTTTACTTTATATTTTTTTGAATAGGGCTTCCAGTTGAGTGGTGACCTTCCCACATATTCTTCTTTTATGCTGGCATTTTCCTTGTTGAGAATGGGATATGGCTTAATTTTTGGCTAAGCTGGCCTCAAACCATGATCCTTCCAGTCTGCCTCCTAAGTAGCTGGGATTAATGGCATGAGCTACCATACCCAGCCTGTTCTTGCCTCCTCCACCTCTGCCCAAAAGAGTACCTTAAACTCTTGGATTAAATTAAATTTGAGGTAGATTTTTGTTAATTTGTAAACAGAGTCTCAATAGTCAAGATTTGTCATAATTACATTAATTAAGGACAAAACAAAACATAATTAGGGAGTACTAACAAATCTGATCTCTGTTGGAATTCCTAGGCTGCAGGGCAAGTTCTCAGTGGGGTGACCTGACCAGGTTTACTCTTTGGAGTCAAAATACAACTTTAGGGAACAACTTTTAAAATGAAAGGAGTTATGCAGGTATTTTAAAGTGTGAGGGCTTTGAATCTCAGGATTTGTTATTACCTTAGTATTATTCATGAGAAAAGTAGAAAGAGGAAGTGCAGTTTACTTTCTTTACCTATGCTTTCCAGTGGCTGGGGGGGTGGAGATAATATAGGTGGTTAACCAGGAAAAAAAAAATGCATGGGACAGTTTACCTATGGGGTGTTGTAGGTTTTTATTTTTTCCCCCATTTAATGAAGGAGAAATTAAACTAGGAAGAAATTTAAGATAGATAATAAAAATAAGGAGCTATTTTTTTCCAGAGCAAAACTGGTATGTAATCTCATAGCTGTATACTTGAATCAATTTTTCTCCAACTTCTTGAACTGTTAATTCAATATTTTTGAAGTTTCTAAGGGATGTTAGACTAGATTGTCAGATAGATGAACAATTGTAGTTTTGGTAGAGGATTAACTGAGAACAAGCCCAGCTTGGAAAATGTAGAAACCACCCTACTACTTTTAGCTGTAGAGTTATTTATAAATACTTAGGATTTCTTTGACAAATTATGTGCAGAGTTGATAAAGTGTGCTAGCACTTTGTAGAACTTTTTCTTTGCTCTTGGTATTTTTTTTTCTTTCAGTTTTAAACTTTAAACAGGTAAGCAGTGTAATATTAAAAACATCAACAGTCTGGGAAGGTGGCTCATTGTGCTTGCCTTGCATGCATGAGGCCCTTGGTTCGATTCCTCAGTACCACATAAGTGGAAAGAGCCAGAAGTGGTGCTGTGGCTCAAGTGGTAGCCTTGAGCTAAAGAGCTGAGGGATGGCGCCCAGGCCCAGAGTTCAGGCCCCACAACTGGCCAAACAACAACAACAACAGCACTATAGCCATTCTCAAACAGTCCACTGGGCACAACATGATCCCCTATCCTTCAGTACAGGAGTAATGAATGCCTGAAGCACAGTGCTCATTGTACAATTCCCCCATGTCACCATTTATGCTCCCAGTAGGAAGAGTTGTGAACATCCTGAGTTGCTTGCTTTTTAAACTTTTTTATGCCAGTTATACTTATTATTGTGATTATGTAATTTAATTACCTATTACATAATTTGTTAAAATATGAAATTGAAAAAGAATTGTTTTAGTGTTAGTAGAGTTGGGTGCTTTGGTCAGATACCATAAGGATGAATTCCTAAAAAATGAAATACATGCTTGAATTAAATGTAGGGCAGAGAAGTATACAAGATTGTAAGGATTTTGCCCTTGGATTTGTTCTAAAATTGGAAATCATAGCTAATGTACCTGGGTCCAGATGTAGACAAGGAAGACAAAGGACATAATCAGTCAACCATCCCAAAAGACAAGGCCTTGGCCCTGTATTAGAGACTGTGGATTAAACAGGAATTTTACATTTGAAGCTAAGTTAAACTGTATCTCTTGAATTTTGTATTATTAAAGTAGTTATTTATTCGCTGTACTTAGATCCTTAGAATAAAGAAGGCGTCAAAAATGATTGCAGTGGGGGTTAAGGGATACAGGTCATATAGTCTTTATTTTGCTTAGGAAATGCTGAAATACCTTTCTTTTAGTTTTTATGTCAAGTCGTGATTATATGATCAAAGACTGATGCAGATCAGTTTGGATCTGGAGGTGTAGATCACTGGTAAGAGTACTTATCTAGCATGCATGAGGCTCTGGATTCCACCCTCGCTCTGTCCCTCTCCCTGCCCTGCCCAAACATCCCAGACACAAATATCCCTTCCAAACAAAACCACAACCCAAACCTCTGATTTTTATTGATAACTATTAGTAGTTCTACAACATATAATATTAATTGGTAAATGTTGGTGCCATACTCCTGTCTCTATATCCTGGGTAGCATGTGCCACCATGCCTCGCTGTTTTTTGTTTTGTTTTGTTTTTGTCTCATTACTGAGGCTTGAACTCAGGACCTGGGTGCTATTTTTTAACTCTTCTGCTCAAGCTGGTATTCAACCAGTTGAGCTACAGCTCCATTTCCATAACATTGAGTTTTATAGAATTCTAAGAGGGGAAACAATGATAAATTGAACAGGAAATAAAATATTAAAATTATAAATAAAATAATATAAATATTAAAAGTGAAAGAAGTATATGAGTATCTGCTTTATTCTACCAAAATTTTAGAAGCTCATGTAGGCTTAACCAAATTGCTTGAATTTTTTAAAATCATAAAGTGTTAATAGCCATTTCATTGTTGGAAAAGTCGGTATTTGCTCTTTTTATAACCATATGTCATTGCAATGCATGGCTTAGAGCAAGCCTTTTTATGGAGCAAGATCCTCACTTCCCCCTTTTGGGGGACTTGGCAGATTCGAATTATAACAAATGGTCTACTGGTATCGATTGTTCTATGCTGAGCTTTTCAGCATAGCCAGCTTATCAAGGGTGAGCCAAATGGAATGGCACATGTTTTCAACTTCTATTTTAAAAGCTGCTGTTTATATTTGACTAGCAAAGAAAAGGGTATGCACAGACTTCTTAGTTGTATATAATTGATCTTTTCAGTTTTGTTTTTGCAGAACATTAGGAGTTAAATTGTCTAAGATGGTTTTGCTTGATGCTCCTGGTATTGCATAGAGGAATATCATGGCATGCCCTTAAACAATTGTTATTTTTTAATTTTTGAGAAGGAGAATGAATGGATGGGTAATGAACAACCAAGTCTTCATTGAAGACCAGATGACAAGGGAGTGTTGAGAAAGTACTGGGAGACAATCTGACACTTCAGATGCTGGTAGTGTTTATTTTATCTACTGTAATCACTTTATAAGAAGGCCTTTTAGATGATTTCCTCAGATTACATGGCTGAATATTTTTAAAAATTGAGATATTTAACTATGGTTAAGAGTTAGGGTCAGGGCCTTTATTTCTTTGACTTTCAATTGAACCTGGAAGAAACCAACTGAAAGAAAGCATTTGTTTCCCTTTTAAGCAGGGATGGCTTCCCCACTTTCCCTGTGTTGATCCTGAATCACTATCACGGGCTGGTAAAATACAGCCATGCAGGCTAGGCATGGTGGCTCATGACCATGATCTTAGCTACTTGAAGGCCGAGATCTGGAGGACCTTGGTTTGTCAGTTTGAGTAGAAAATTTATGAGACAATACCATCTCAATAAAAAAGCTGTTATTCCAGCTATATAAGTAGGAAGCATAAATAGGTTTGTGGTCCCAGCCAGTTGGGCAGAAAGTAAGACTCTTATTTGGAAAATAATAGAAACAAGAAGGACTGGAGGTACAGTAGAATGCCTGTGTAGCAAGTGGGAGGGCTTGAGTTCAAATCCCCCTGCCCCCCATTTCTCTTGTAAAACAGCCATACACCACATGATGTCATGGTCAGTAACAGATTGTACATATGGTAGTGGTCTCAAAAGATTATATCACTAAATGATAAGCTGTCTGGGTTTGTATAAATTGACTCTGAGGTTTGCACAAGGAAATTGTATTTCTCAGAATGTATCCCTATGCATGACTGTATTTTAGTTCCTCATATCAGGTGATTTTCAGCCACTGTTCCATGGCTCCCAGAATCACTCCTAATGCTTTAGTTTTCCTGCTTCTACCAAGGTTCCTCTTGGACCAGCCTAGATTTAATCAGCTGAAGGTTAAGTCTTGTTCAGATCCAGAACTAGATTGAGGCTGCACCTGGTTCAAACATAGTATAGTACTCTATCTTCCTGGCTGATGGTTCTCTCAAGGCTCACCCTGCTTCTTTCTTACTTAACAAGCAAAAGGAAGGTAATATTAAATCCAAAGCAAGATAAGTGAAAGGAAATGAGAAAGATATATAAATAATTATCCGTAAAACATAGGAGACAATAATGGTGTAAAAATGGGCATAATAGCAAAAAGACAGCAGAACATATTAGCTGGATATAGTGGTATGCCCAGCACTCAGGAGACTGAAGCGGGAGACTGCTTGAAGTCAGAAATTCAAGCCAGCCTGAACAACAAACTAAAAGTAAACAAAAAAATATACTAAAGAAACTAACGATGTGGTTAAATGAAGAGTAATAGATTAAGATGTAGTTAAATGTATATGCTAGGCAGGTTACATAGAAATAAAGTGCTCTATAAAGGGAATTCAGGATGTGCTGTACAGGCCAAGGGTTAGCCCCACCCAAGTACTAATGGTGGCCTTTGAGATGAGGTAACTATAGATAGTCGCTGCTTCCAACTCCTGGTGACCTTACAAAACTGGAATTGTGCAGAGGAGAAGTCTCTTGAGTGAATAGCCTTGAGGTGATTTCCGTCACCCTTTCCTCCCAGTTCATTTCTCTCTTTTAGGACTCTTAGCTCATAATCTACTATTTTGGCTATGCCATTTAATATCAAAGTATTGTTTCTTTTAGCAGTTAGTGTGGGTTCTTTGAACACTCAGCTGGTCTGGTTTGTGTGGCTAAGCCTTAGGCTTAGCTTAGTGATACACAGTAAAATAAGCAGTCAAATTCAGTTCTTTGGTTCTAGTCCTTTATAGAGCAAGATTTTGCTTAACAAGAGCTGTTGTCAGTTGCTGTATTTAGCCCACTGATTTTTCTTTCATAACCATCCAGCACATTGCTTAGAGGGCAGTGGTTCATCAAACCAAAAACAACCTTCTTATCAATTTCTAAAGAAAAGGAGAAGACATCAAACTGAACAAACCATCCAGACGAAGGACCAGCAAACTTTTTCTACAAAGGGCAAGATGGTAAATATTTGTAATTTGCAGGCTTTATATCTCTGTCACAAGTACCCTATTGTAGCTTTGTATGGTTTTATGTCATACATGTCTATGTATGTATGTCATAGATAATTCTTATATATATATACACATACATACACATATATATACATATATATGTATACTTAAAACATCCTAAAATTATTTGAAGGATAAAAATTTCTCTTAGGCTTCTGGATTTTCCTGTTATGTATTTTAAAGTATATATAGATGTACTAGAAATGATATAAGCAAGAGATATATCTCTATTCATGTGATTTTTTTTTTTTTTCCCCTAAGTTCTCATGTGCTTAATTAAAACTCTTCTAGGGAAATCTTACAAATATGGATTCTGAAAAAAAATATGGCCTCTGATTTACTAGTTTAGAGTGAAGCTTTAAGGAATACTAAAATTATGAAGTTAGGCTCTTTTATCAAATTACTTTTGAAACAGTACGCTGTGGTGGAAGTTAGCCAGCCATAGTCATTTTTCTGTTTTGGATTCGTCTATTTGGTGGCAGTGGACAGTCCCTTATCTTTCTAACTCTACTTCCTAGGTGTGTTTCTTTGTCTCTGTTTTTTGGTGACTCTTTGTTTCCTGGTTTCTACTCTTCCTTATGGTTCTTACAACCATATCACACCCTGACTAACCCCTTTGTTTTGAAACAAGAGTGTGATATCCAACTGACCTCTCACTGATTGAAGATTTACTATGCTACTGACAGTTGAGGACAAGTACAGAAAGAGAGGTGTGGCTGTAGGTGAAAAAGGCCTTTACTTTGTGAGCAGTGCTTCCTGGGTAAGGTAGCCATAGGTCTGCCCAAGTACCGGGTAGTATGGTGTGTTCTTTGTTGTGCTGAATGTCAGCAGTGCCAACTTCATGCTTACCGCAGTCCTGCTCTCGGCAGTAAATCTGTGTTCACTCTATCTGTGGTTCATAGAAGTTTATTTGTACTCTCTTAGTTCAATTGACAAATTGTGATATAGATACCCTTTTCTATTCCAAACATCTAGTGTACATATATTGACAGTGAAGGTATGTTAGTATTGATGATTCTAGTTTCTTTCATGCTATATATGTACATATATATCTACACATATGTATGTATCTATGTATACATAGTGTGTTATAAAAATATAACCTTAGTAACTAAGAGCTTTTTGAATAGAAGTCTTAAAAATCTAAATTTTTATTTTTATTTAAATTTTTAATTGTTATTATAAAGGTGATGTGTGGAGGGGTTACAATTGCATAAGTCTGGTGAAGAGGATGTTTCTTTTTTGACAATATCACCCTTTCCCTCTCTCTTCCGGTTTTTCCCTCTCATCCCCACCCTAGATTTTTATTAATATATTAAAAGTTACTGTCTGAAGTTTTTAAGAGCTCAAGAATACATTTTAAATATAGCCAGAAAACGTGGACTTTTGCTCATGTAATAATCTTAGTGTTGTGCCAACTGATAACAAATTGGCATGGCTGTGACGGTAAGGAAGAAAGCATGATTACAGGCTCTATTTTTTTTCATTTATAGCAGAGGAAGCAATTTTTTTAAAAATGTGTGTGAATGATAAAAAAAGAACTAAAACCAAAAGCTAGGAACAAGTTTGGCTATTAATAAATACCTGTGTCAGGACCTTGATGGTAATTGTACCTTATGGCATACAAAAGAAATATAATTGCTGTTCCATAGGTTTCCACTCCTGAAATGATAGTGCTGAGTTAAAATGACTTTTACAGGCTTTGTGTTGCTAATTTGAATATGTTGTTACATTGCTGGACTCTATGGAAAGCCACTTAGAACTATGATTAAATATTTGACTAATCCTTCTAATATAAGCAGTTAATTTTGGACATGACCTGAAACCTTTTTACTAAGAATTCTTAGGACTGGTTTTTCCCTTAACACTGTAGGTTTTTATTTGTTTGTCTTTCATAATCCTGTATTTGATGTACAGTCTCTTTTATTTTCCCTCAGTTGATGGAGTGTACTAATTTGTTGTTATTATTGAGTAGCACATACTTGAAAATAATTCATTATGTTTCCCCTCATGAATAGAGAAGAAGTTCTGAGAGCTTTGAGGAATTGCTTGTATGCCTATATCTTTTCCCTCTCTGTCCTTGTCTCTAGGCCCCACATCCCTTTGTTCTCTAGATTTAGCCAAGGCTAAGCTTACCAAATTTCATTTTATTTTTCTATGTCTGATAGTTTGGGATACCATTATTTCTTGAGATTCTAATATGAGGAATAATCCATCCATTTCTGTTCTTTTCCTAAGAATGAGTTATGAATTGAATTTTACTTTAGAGTATTTGGAGTATTAAATTCTAATGAATTATATCTTTCCAGATGAACCCAAATTTCATTATTTATCAGGGACATCTTGTTCAGACTCTATCTAAATACCAATATTGTATTAGATTCACTGAGATTTTTTTTCCTAGTGTACCTTGTTTTGATGTAAGGAAGTGTACCTTTGTCTACTTTCCACTGAAAAATGTAAAACAAAGTGGTTAAGTCCATGAATTTTTACAATTTTAAAAGGCATAGAGCTAATGGGAACAGACTACAAGAAGAGGGAAGGAAGCCTGCTCTCTAACCTACAGTAGGGCTGCCACGGTTGTCATCGTCATCTCCACTGTTGGCCATGGTACCCTGTCTAGGTCAGGAGGAGCTCCAGACCAACTAATGATCAGAAATTGTGATTTTTCTGAAAAACAAAGCATTCTTTAATGTATTGTTACCCAAAATGCAAGGAGGAATATAGTTGAAGGAAAATATCCAAGTCAGATTTTTCTGCTTTGCCAAGGATAAGCTATCAAAAGTAATTTCAGAAGCTATCTTTTCATGGTGATGCTATCAAAATATACATGTTTATACAACTTGGAGAATTCTGACTTCATAGAAAGTATAAAGCGGAAAACTTTCATCTTTGGTTTTCTGATAAATTTACAGTAAGTTTTAGCCTATTTCTTGGTTTCTATGATTAATTGGCAGGGAACTCATTGGAAGAATAATGGCAGTATCATTATTTGATAGTAAGGGATTGAGAAAGAAATTGGAACACAGTGGGAATTTTGCTTGGTCTTCTAAAAGAATTGTTGGATGTGTATGTAATTTTCCCTGTGATTTGGATAATAAAAATTTGAGAAGAGTTAGAAAGGTAATACTTATTGCATTAAGTAAGTAGTGCTATGATGCTTGTGACAATTTGATTTATTGTTTTTATTTTAGATAAAATTCAGAGAAAACCATGCTTATCCACATGAGCTGTTGAAGTAGTCTGAATTCAAAAGAATAGTTCCATTTTCCTCAGCCCTGTGTTTACAGTGAACTTCTGATACAAAATGGAACTCTAAAATAAGCCCTGAAATCTATTTATATATTTGGTTCCCAGAGGAAATAATTTGCCTAGGGTATATGTAATTTAGTGATTGGCTGATTAGATAGAATAGAAACTTCAAGTTCTGATTTATTCTTTTAGATCTACAGGGACAAGTTTAAACAGAAGAAAACCCATTATTATTAAAGCTGTGAGAAAAATCATCAATTTAACCCTTTCTTTCACAAAAGTTACCATAATCAGACCTTTGTGGCAAATAGTTAGGTTCACTTTTGTAGTTTATACAGTTTTACTAGGAATGAGCCTCAGTTGTCTTTATGGGGCATTGTAGCTAATGGTATTAGTAGCTTCTAAATCTTAAGTAAGGTTGGCTCAATAGAAATAGAAAAAAACATAGCAAAATATCTCTGGCTATATATCCTAATCACTTGTCTGTTGACATTAATGGCCTTGTTTGTTTGGATCGAGAACATGGTACTCCCTGAATCTGTTAACAGTTATTTGATGAAAAGAGGACTATGCTGTCAAATCACTTTGGGAAATACTTTCCATTAGACAGAAAAATAAATCATTTCTATAAAACATGGAGTCTTTTGCATGTTAATAAATTGTTAACATAAAGAATGAGATGGTCTAGGCAGGGCTTTAGACAGGGGAATACCCTTTATTCAGTCAACATCTGAAGGCATTTGTATTTCCTTAGACCAAGAAAAACCCTGCTCTAAACTGATGCTGAGATAATGTCTTATATGAAACAACAGTGCTGTGGAATTAGGTTCTATGTTGGTCAGCCCTTGAATCCCTCATTTGAATTGACTTTTAGGTCTGTTTATGAGGGAGCATATCTCATTCTTGGGCTACCAAAAATAAAAACACACAGAAAAAACACCAACAACTTCAAATGACCTGCCCACGAATACCACTACCGGTGCACATTTCTTAATGAATGTGATTTGCCTTTTCCCCTTAGCATATGGCACTAGTACATTGAAAGATGTTGTGTTAGCAAAAGTAACAGTGAACTGTTATGAGGTCCAAACACTTTCAGTTTGCTATTGACATAAACTGTTATTTTAGTTGTGAATTGTTTCTACTGTTTTGAAGAACTTGTAGGCTTTTTAACAGTATCTAAGTTTAAATTTTTATTCTATGGAATACAGTTTACAAAGTGTCCTGTATTTGAACAAGTTAGTTATCATTGTTTGCTGACTTTTCGACTGTAAGAATTTCAGGGTAGTTAGGTGGTATAGGAAGAATAGAAGACCGTATGTTTTAAAAGCTGTCCCATTAATATAATGGAGTTACCTCTTTTGAGTAAGTTGCATGCAGCAGAAAACTGTCCTGAGCTGGTCAGTTTCAGAGGTGGATGGAGGCGCAGCCAGTGCTCATGACATCATCTCTCATTCCATTAGCCAGCATTATTATCTACAGTGGTGAGGGAGACTGGACTTTGTTCATTATAGGCATGCCGAGAGCCTCTGCTCACTCTGGGCGCAGGGAGGGGTAGAGAAAATGTACTAGCAGATCCCTAGAGGAAACTGACTGGTGTGGGGAAACATCACTGTTTTTTTTTTTAGTTGGGGGAGGGGGGATCACCTATTAAAAGAAGAGATTTACAGATCTTTTGCATTGTTATTTCCAGGGCTCTCAGTGAGTGAGAATAGTTAGCATCCAAGGGCAGCGCTTCCTCCCTTCTGTTTACTAGCAGTAGTGATGAACTGAAAGCAGCCAAAGGGAGCCTCTGCTTCTCCAAACTGATAACAGGGACATAAACCGAGAGGATAATTTTGGCCAGGTGCAGGTCTGCATAAAGAAAGGTAAGGGTGTCCTTCAGGGCACTTGTAATAAACTTGTGAGCTTTAAATTCAACGGGATGGTTCATCTGCATTCAGAGCGCTTCCCCTATACTTGTGCGTCACTGTGAGACTGCATGGTAATGAGCCAAGGCACTGTGGGCCAAACCTCTGCTGCCTGTGAGAGGAGAGGGGACAGCAGCGTGGAAAGACGGATCGACAAAACCGCTGCTGCTGCCTCCGCCGCCGCCGCCTCCGCCGCTGCCCCTGCCCCTGCCACTGCCACTGCCCCTGCCTCGCCACCGCCACCGCCTCGGCTGCCTTCACCGCTCTTGCAGCCCATTGAGACACGATGTTGAGCCTACAGGATTCTGTGTTTTTTGAAATTAGCATAAAGTCCTTGTTAAAGTCCTGGAGCAGCAGCTGTGAGTATACCTTCCTCAGTAGGGGGACTGCTGAGGTGTAGTGATTGTTGCCATTCTTTGCATGCTTTCTCATAAGACTCAGACAAATCGAATCAAAGCTGTTGAAAAATACCATGAAGAATGTTTTTGAGTGACCATCATTAAGGTAGTTAGACAATCTTGATGCACACACCTTGGGCAGGTAGACTGTCAGTAGTTTAATTCTCTCTGACTGAAATGTGCTAGCCTCGATTTTCTGGTAACGTGTGTCTTGCTTGCAAAGTTTCTTATAATTGGGCAAAAATGGGGGAAATGAAGATGGTGAGAAGTAGCTATAAATTTCTGCAGGGTAATCTGACACCAGTACTATTCCATAGTTCTGTCAGCATAAAATATATGTTTGAGGCTACAGCAGCTAAGGCATCAGGCTGTTTAATAGAAGATTTCCCCCCCTATTCTTATCATTGAAATTACAATGTAAACTACTCATTACATAGAAGTAATTTTTATGTGTAGCACATTTTCTGATAAAGAACACTTACGATGATCTACTTTTATTTCAGAGTTCAGTTAACTCAGTAAAACTAATGCTACTGGCTATTATCCTACTCACAATTCCCTTTCTAAAATGTGAGTTTGGCAGAAATATGAATTTTCTTTAGTTTTTCTAGTCATTTCCATGATACTTTTTTTCTGACGATCTCAAAACACTTAAAAAATTATTTATTACCTGAGTTTGTGTGCTTTTTTTTTGTCATAATTATTCAAGCTAATGCATTAAACAAACTCTGGTTCTACGCACTTGTTTATTTTGACCATAGAATTTTGAAGTATAGGAAGTCTGTGACTTTTCCAAGGTCATGTGGAGAACTGGAAGAAGAGCTCAGTTGTTCTCACTCCCGACTGTGTGCTGGTGCCTGGGTGAGCTAATGAATAAAATATAAGAAATGAAATTTGCTTTTTTTTCAGTTCTTTATGGAAATATTTATTTAGTGTAGTTTTGTTTTATAAGCAAATAGTATCAAAGACCAAATGTTGACCTGAAGAAAACGTCTTTAGAGATAAGGCTTTAATTGAATACAGTTGGAGATTTGTAATATGCCACACATTCTACCTTTTTTATGCCCTTTCCTTTTTGATCTTTAAGTAATTCTCCCTTGCAGAAATATTTCGTACCAGATGGCAGAAAAATGTTTTTAAAAAGTTTTTAAGTGAGTATGTATAGTTAAAATGTTGACAGAATTATAACAATTGACCAATTGAACTTAAATACTTTTACTAGTTCAAAGGAAGCTAGTAATTTAGAATATATTTTTGCTGACGTATATGAGAGTATATTTGCTAATATTTCCCCCTTCTCCTTCGTCTTCCTCCTTCTTTCATTCTTACCATGTACGTACCTTAAAATAATAAAGTAAATTGAAATAAAGCTAAAATTAACAGGTTCTTACAGAAAAGCAGTATATTATAATACCCCAGAATCTGGCCTTGTAAAACTTTAGTTTGTTTAGGTACTTGTCAACACTGTAGTTGTTTTGTGGCTATTTAAATATTTCTACATGTTATTGTGTGGACCCTGTAATCAGCCAGAGCCAAGTCTTACTTAGTCATATTCTCTGAATCCAAGAGCGAACTGAAAACAGATGTTAGCAAAGCCTTGAATTTTAGCTTTTAGTAGTAAAATGATTCAGTCTGTGGGCATCACTTTGCCCTTGGGCATTCCTAGTACATCTGTACTTTTTACAGGTTTAAAGTACTACATTAATATTGAAAATAAATTGTTGGTATCAACCAATGTTTAGTTAGGCCTTAATCATATTCCTATAGCCCTGGAAAATGAGAGGATCTTTTTTATATCAGCAGCTTGTATGAATGTCTTTTGTATCTTTAGTTGGCTCCATTGAATTAGAGAAAAGTAGGGTGGGAATTAAGGCATTATAGAAAAGGATGGTAGTTAGCCTTTTCTTTCTAGGGTGTTTTTACAGCCGTAACATGAATCACATTATAATTGTTGAGCATATACTGTACTGTAGTAGATAGAAGGAAGTGAGATGTGATTTTCGTCGTCTGAATTTATTTAAAGACAAAATATCATGGAAAGTTACAGTAAGGAAGTTGCATGAGCGATGATGTATATGCTTTCTGACTTAGGAGATAACTGTTGAGATGAAAGGAACAGGAAGTGTAGAGACAGAAGGAATCCTGTTAAACACAGGGATCTCAAGAAACTTAGAAGGAAGGGTCTTTTTCAGGTTTGAGGGTGAGTAGTTGGATATATCCCATAGTGGTATACAGAACTGAGATCCAGCCTTCCTAAACCAGAAACCAGTAGTCAGTCAATTCACCCTTCACGCTATATCTTTTAGTCATTGTCCAGGAGTTGTTACCCAAGTATCTAAGTTTCCTTGCTTTTTTTCTCCAGGCTTCTGTTGCTATAGCTTTGGAGTAATTTAGAGCCCTCTCTCCACGGTCACCTGGATCAATGCTATTACATCCTTGTATGTCCTGATGTGTCTTCCAATTGTTGCAAAAGGATTCTTTTAACTAAAGATATTTTGCTAAAATATCCCTCCCTCACATTAGTCTATCAGTCCTCTATGAAACAAAGCTTTTCCTCTTTCAATCCTAGCTCATTTGTCATCTCTTCGCTCACTCTGTTTATCCCATTCTGAGAGCATTCTGTGCCTTTGTATTAGCTGCTACCTGTGCCCAGAATGCACCTCCGCCTCTGTCTGTTCACAATGTATCCTCGGAGTCCTGTCTGTTTCATAAGAAATTTATATTTATCTTTCACTACCCATCCTGGAGTCAGATTCTTTGAGTGCTTCATCTATTCTGTGCTTCACTTTGAACGTCTTGACGCCATTACCCTTACTTACCCTTGTGTCATTACTTTTACTTGAGTGTAACATCCTTTGGGGTGTAGGTTGATTGTCTTTTTGTTCTTCTTGTAAGTTTAAGAATCAGTTAAGCTCTGGGGAGTGTACAGCCAACTAAGAAATTAGATAATTTTGTAGTAATTTTTGTTGAAATAAAAAATAACAATGAAGGTAAGAGACTAAATATATGATCCTTCTTTTCCTTTTTGATTATTAATATTACTATACTGTGATGCCTCTCAAGGGAACAATTCTTGAATCAAGAATGCAGAAAATTATACCATAGTGATTTAAAGTATTTCATCATTTAGCAAATGTTTCTATTTATTGTGGGGCAACCACAGTAAAACCTGATTTATTAATAGCCTTTAAAAAGAAAGAAATGAAAAAATTTTCATTAAGTAAATTTGTATATTTTAGATCTTGCCCCCGGCTTTCCAAAAAAAGAAAAATCTAATTTTTGTAATGTAATAACAGCAGTGTATACGATAGCATATTATAATACCATTATATACAGTATATATTACAGTATTTATAGTGTTTCATCATTGATTATAATAATGTTTATTTGTGAGCTCAATTTACATGGCTTGTATTAGGCTAGATGGTACTTTTCTATTAATTGTTGATGCCCTCTGGTTTCAGGCCTGCTTAGTTGGCAGAATGTTGATGCAGTGGTGCTGAAGTTTGATTAGAGTTGAGCTTATTTTTTTCAGTAACAACAATGAAGTGACATTCATATGGCCTAAATTCAGGATTTTGTCTTTGTGCCAACAGTTTTAGGCATTACTGAATCAGGAACATTCTGTTAAACCAGCTGTGTAGTGAGGATGTTATCATTTAAAAGATTGGCTTAGTTCCCTAGAATTGATAAGACAAAACATGATTTGGTACTTAGATCCTGTCCAGTTATTATCTGCAGTGTTAATTAAGTCCACAGATGCATGTACTGTCCATATAATACATCTTGTAACGCTCTTAGAATTTCACTTACATAATTTTATATAACTGTATTTTGAAGGACTTGGTTTTTCTGCTCAGAGGCATAGGATAAATTGTTGTGTTTTAAAAACTGTTTCATGGAAGTGGTGCTGTGGTTCAAGTGGTAGAGTGCCCACCTTGAGCTGAAGAACTGAGGGACAGCTCACAGGCCAAGTTCAAGCCCCACAACCGATCAAAACAAACAAAAAAAAACCCAAACAAACCAAAAATTAAAAATAAATACTTTCATAAAGTAGGAGTAAGTCTGGTAAGGAACTAAATTACATAGATAACTTGGATTTTTATACAATGAGAAGTTACAGTTTTTAACACTCACTTCCCTGTGTATCTTGGATTACAAGATAAACAGTATATCTTCATCTAAATTTCAATTAAGATTTGTTATTTAATTGAAATAAATCTTGCCACTTATTGGCCTGGTATTTTGAGATGCACGATATATGTATATCTTCTCACATTGTATGTGCATATTATCATCTCATGTAATAATACAAATGTGATGAGAAGTATTACTACTATTAAAAATTTCTTTGTTATAATTTATATGCCATAAAATATATCTTTCTAAAATCTTCAGTTTGCTAGTTCTTCACATACTTACAAAGTTGTGTAGCTATTACCACTAATTGCAGAACATTTTCATCATCTCCAAAAGAAGTTTATGTCACTAGATACATTACTTAGAGGTGAGTTTTTTTTTGGTGACTACCTCCTTTTCACTATATATTTCCAAGTTTCATTGATATTGTAGCATGTATTGATACTCCATTACTTTTTATAATGGAATAATATCCCATTGTATGAATTTATTTTTTGCTTATTCATTAGTTGACAAATATCTGATTTTATAGGGAGTAAACTAGGGGCTCAGACAAGCAATACCATGAATACTTTATGCCCCTCAACTCCACACACACTTTTTTCCTTTTCTTTGCTGTTTACAGTGCTTGGGGTTTGAGCAGAGGACGTTGGGAGTGCTAGTTAAATGCTCTACCACTGAGCTTACATGTCTAGCTCCGAATTCTTTACCTACCTAACTTCACTTAATTACTCAATTAAACATTTTCCTAATGAAGTGGTATTTAGGCAAAATCTAAAGAAGTGCCTAACAGTTTGGAAGAAGAGTAGGTGGGCAGAAGAGATAATCAAGAGTGAGAGGTAGAAGGAAGTAGCCAGTTTCTATGGGAGAAACAGCTCTTGGAAGAGTGATGAGAATGAGGCAGCAAGGGTAGGCCACAGTGAGAACATAAGATCTTGAAAACCTTGTTACTAATTTAGGTCTTAATCTTAAAACAAATGGGGACCCATTGATGAAATTTGTAATAACAGTTGCTGTGATTTCAACAGATTTCCATCTTTAATGGGATGAGGGTAGTAGAAAAGGGGTGAAAAGACACACAATATGCAGGGAGAGAGGATGTTATTGTAATAGACCAGATATGGGAACAAGGTTAAAGAAATATAGAGCAATTTCTTTATTTGCTAAATAAGTATATAATACATACTGCATGGTAGGTACTCCTTTTATGCCCCGTACAGAATAGCTCATATATCTTAATCATGGATATGGGAAATATTTAAGTGGTAGAAATAATATATCTTGGGAGATGAAGGAGACTGAACTAGGTTTTATAAAATCTTGTAGGGTAATTTTTCATTTCCATTGACAGTAATTTCAGTGATAAATCTGTTGAGAATTAATGTTGGCCATAGTGGAAAAAATCATCTATTGCTTAATACTAACATACTTTCTTTCCTCAGAGAAATCTGTTTTTGGAAATACTAGACAAACCAACTAAATGCTCTATAATTGGGAACTCTTTGTGATGGTCCTGAAAACTATATTTCCTGGATATAGACAGCATTGAATTTGGGAATCATAAGCCTACTTATCTCATTTCACAAAGACGATGTTTTTTTCTTTTTTTTCAAGACTAAAGATTGTGTGATTATTTATTTGGCTTTGTGACTTGCTTTTCTTTGCCAGTATTGGGTCTTGAACACAGAATTTGTGCACTATCCTTTAGCTTTTTCGCTCATGCTGGTACTCTGCTACTTGAACCACATCTCCACTTTCAGCTTTCTAGTGATTAATTGGAGCTAAAAGTCTCATAGATTTGTCTTCCCACGTTGGATTAAAACTGTCATCCTCTGGCTGGGAAGGTGACTCAGTGGTAGAGTGCTTGCCTTGCATGCATGAGGCCCTGGGTTCGATTCCTTAGTACCACATAAGCAGAAAAAGCTGGAAGTGGTGCTGTGTGGCTCAGGTGGTAGACTGCTAGCCTTGAGCTGAAGAGCTGAGGGACAGGGCCCAGGCTCAGAGTTCAGGCTCCACAACCAGCCAAAAACAAAATAAAACAAAAACTGTCATCCTGAGCCTCCTGAGTAGCTAGGATTACAGGCTTGAGCCACCAGTACCTGATAACTAATAATATGTATATTTATATGTCACTCTCCCTCCCCCCCCCCCCCCCTTTTTTATTTGTGCTGGTCTTGGGGCTTGAATGCAGGGTCTGAGTGCTGCCACTGAGTTTTTCGGCTTAAGGCTAGCACTCTACTATTTGAGCCACAAGTTTGCTTCTGGCTTTTCTTAGTTAATTGGAGATAAGAATATTACAGACTTTCTTGCCTAGGTTGGCTTCAAAACATGATCCTCAGATCTCAGACTCCTGAGCTGCGAGGATTATAGGTATGAGCCACCAGCACCTGGTCATGAGTCATTTTTATCATAGGGAAACTATGGAAGAGAAGAGAAGAATGATTCCAATAAAATCACCTTAGTAACTAGTATTTTTAAAGATAAAGTTATTGATTGATTTTGATATTGATGATGCAGATCATGGTTTGCTGTTCAGAGCTGCCTGTTGTTGGAATGTATTGGAAACAGCACCTGCTCTGTGAACTTCATCTGAAAAGAGGGAAGGGGAACTGTGGAAGATTTTTTGGGAGAATATAGAATATTAATAGGTTTGAATTTATGTAGGCAGGAGAAGAGTAATGGGTTACTTTATTTAAAGATGGGATTTTTAACTAGACTACATGTGGCAATAATGCACAGAGAGGAATTAATGATTTTAAAGTATTATGTCATTGAAATCATGTACATGTACCAAGATAAATGCATGGAGCCATGAACAGTAAGTAAGATGGAGTGATAGAAACTCGAGAGAAAAACTGATCTATCAGAATTCTGGTATGAGAAGACTCATATTTGACTTTTCAAAGTCAGAGTTTTGAATTGTTTCATTGGGCTTTCACTTTGCTTATTAGAGCTCTACCTACCACCTACATTTGTTTAAATTTCTCTCAACTGCATTGTAGTATTATGTAAACAGGATTTTATTTATGTGTTTGTTTGTTTTTTACTTAATAGTCGTGGGGCTTCAACTCAGGACCTGGGTCCTGTCCCTCAGCTTTTTCACTCAAGACTAGTGTTCTACCACTTTAAGCCACAGCTCCATTTCTGGTTTTGAGGTTGATTAATTGGAGATGTGAGTCCTACAGACTTTCCTGCCTGGGCTGGCTTTGAACTGAGATCCTTAGATCTCAGCCTCCTGGTGCCCAGCTAAGTTTTATTTTTATGTAGCTTTTGAAACTTTTAATGAACTCGTTGTATGGAGCCAACTGTTCCATTTTAGGAGAATAATGTATAAGGCAATGTCTGTGTTAGAATCAATGTGGTGCAGCTTCCAGAAATGCACAGATGCTGGGGCCCCACTTCAGAGATTTTTGATTCTGATTCAAAGTGTAGCCAGAAATGGCTGGGGAAGTTTAGGATCAAGTCAGAAAGTTTGGCGTTGCCGTCATGCTGAGAGTAGATGTGAAATCTTTTCCAGAGGACAGAATCATAATAAACAATATGACAAATAGGTTTTAGAAGTTTTCCAATTTACTAATTCGCAATGAGAAACATGCCAAGTGGATACTAATTCTACAGTTGGCCTGTGCTCCCTTTGCTGTCCTTGTGGAGTAAGTTCATGCACAGCGAAGGTCTTATCAGAAGGTTGTATGGGAAGCCTGATGATGAAAGAGGTATGTGTCCACCACAGGGCAGAGCCAGCCTGCCTTTATTCAGAGCATTCCTCCACTGTCCATACTTGATGGCAGTACATAGCCCTCAGCAGGTGTGTGTTGTGTTACACACACATTCACATGCACACATATAAAACTCAATCTCATTGCAAGATTACATTTTCTGAATTAACTAAGCTTTAGCACTTTTTGATATGTTTATTGGCCTTTTAAATTTGTTTTATATGAATTGGCAATTTACCTTTGCCAATTTCTTTAGTGTTGTTTTCTTGTTATTTTGCAAGAGTTCATTGAATATATTTTATATTACTTACATTACAATTTTCCAACTTTGTCCTTGTTTATAGTATCATTTACCCTCAGTATTTAAAAACATTAAAAAGTTTGGAAATATATTCATCTTTTTATTGTTAATAATTTTGTTTTCTATCTTGGCTAATCATTTCATCTGGATTTGTTATGCAAGGCTATGAAAATTTATTTTCAACTTCATGTACATCAGACTTTGTTTTCTGAATATAGAAGATACACTATTTTGATAATGATTATAGGTCCCCTGATTTGGAAAGTACTTTTTTTTTTTTTTTTGTCAGTCTTGAGGCCTGAACTCTGGGTCTGGCGCTGTCCCTGAGCTCTTCAGCTCAAGGCTAGTGCTCTACTACTTGAGTCACAGTGCCACTTCCAGCTTTTTCTGCTTATATGGTACTGAGGAATTGAACCCAAGGCCTCATGCATGCAACTCAAGCACTCTACCACTGAGCCACCTTCCCAGCCCCTGGAAAGTACTCTTTTTATTAAAATATATATTTTTTCCTAGTCCTTGTGCTTGAACTCAGAGCCTGGGCCCTGTCCCTGAACCACTTTATACTCAAAGCTAGTGCTCTACCTCTTGAGCTGCCGTGCCACTTTTAGTTTTTTTTTGGAGTAGTTTATTGAAGATAAGAGTTTCATGGGCTTTCCTGCTCAAGCTGGCTTTGCCTGCAATCCTCAGAGCTCAATCTCCTGAGTAGCTAGGCTTATAGGCATGAGCCTGTAATGAGCCAGTAATTTTAATGCCTGGCATTAAAATACAATTTTTGTAGTGTATCTTGCATGTTTATTCCCCCAGGTCTACTCTAATAATTATTTTATCATGTACAGTTTAGACAAAATGCTATCAAAATTTTAATTGGAATTGTTAATTTGTTAATTTTGTGAGAATTGACAATTACATTAAGTTCTCCCATCTACTAGTATGTCTTTCCATGTGTTCAGATATTTTATGTTCTCTAAGAAATCCTTATAGTTTCTTCCATATAACTACTGTTTTTCTTTTTTGTGTGTGAATTAAAAAAATTACCTTTAAGTAGCTCTAGATGCATTATATTCATAAACTGCTTTGTTAAATGGCAACATCTATGTATTTCTTACTAAATTTGTCCCACCTTATTTTGTGACTGGAAGACTTTTAATCCACTTTCATTTCTAAGTGATTATTGTACTTTTTACCCATTTTCATTTCTAGGTGATTATTGCATAGAAATTTTTTTTTGTATTTTTCAGTATCTAGGCACGTACTCTTACTGAAGTTATAACTTCAGGACTTTTATGTATCTATTTATATATACATATATATAAATACATATATATGAAATACACACACTGAAACCGGTTAGTAACCTTTTTATCACTACAACAACATGCCTGAAGTTAACAGCTTATAAAGAAGAAAGGATTAGTGTAGCTCATGGCCTTCATGGAAGCTATAGATTTTATTGAGTGGACATCATTTTTTTAGGTCTTTGGTAAGGGAACGAGTACTCACCTCAGCAAGCAACAGTACTCACCTCAATGATCAGGAAGCAAATGTGGAAGAGGAAGAGACCATGGTCCCATCATTCCTTGGGAGAATACCCTTAATAACTTAAGAATCTTTAATGAGGCCCTTCTTCTTGAAGGTCCACAGAACTTCCTAATGAAGTTTTGACTGTTCCAACATTGCTCAAAAGTCCAAGTAGAAAGCCTCCTCTGAGATTCAAGGCCAACTCATTTGTGAACCTCTCTGCAAATACAGAAAGCAGATTACCTAACTTCTAAGATGCAATGGTTGGGCAGGCACACTGTAAACACTATTATTTTGAAAGGATTAGGAAAGTAGTAAGGGGAGACTAGTCCAAAGCAAAACCAAAACTCAGTAGAACAAACATAAAAGCTTCATATTGAGGATTGAACCCACTTGTGGTGTGTGGCAGGCTTGTAAAGTTTGGCCAGTTCTGCACATGCTTATTGCTGTCCACTTGGCTTCTGCACTACTTTGTTTATTGCCTGGGCAATTTTGCAGGCTGCCTGCAGCTGTCCATAGCAGACATTGCCCATTGCTGGCTCCTATACCTTCTACATCTTCCCATTGTGGCTTTGGCTTTACTCTTAAAACTCTACACATCACCCAGGCAGAGGCTGCTTGAAGGGACTCCAACTCAGTTGCACACTTCGTGATATCCTTTGGAACATACTCCAAGGTCTCCTTCACATCATGAGGTATGTAAAAAGAGGATAAACAATCCCATTTCCAGGACCAGTTTTCTATGGTTATTTTTCTATCACTATAATAAAATACTTGAAATAATCAGGTCTTCAAGGTTCTTGTTGACCACCAGGCTAGATGCATTGCTTTTACTTTTCTGATGTGGGGTGCAGAATGGCAATGGAGTGGACCATGTATAGGAAACAAAAAGGAAGATGCGAAGGATTTGGGTTCCACAGTTCCCATAATGCCCTGCAGACCTCCCACATAGCCCTTCTTTCTAAGGGTCTATAGCATTTCCCAACAGCGCTACTCTGGGAAGAAAACCTCTAATGCAACTTTCTCAGGGCCATTTAACCTCCAAACTGTGAGATAACCTGTCTTGATTTGCAAGTGGGGTTTGATAAATATTTAATATTTGCTTTTACTTGTTTGTGACTGTGGGTACCATTAGATGTGCACTTACACTTTTTTGTCTGTCAGTTCAATGTGGGTTAGACTGCTACATATTTTCAGGAGCAATCCCAAGAGAGATGGAAGAGAAAGTAGCCTTGGCCTCTGTTGGACGATATCCAGTTCAAATATTAGGAGGAAGTCCTTTTGTGTTTTGTCTTCTCTCATCCTAGCCTCATAGGACTTGGCTGCTTGTGTACGCTTCTCTTTGCAGCTCAGGAGTTAGAGAAGATGGCTACACCAGATGGAGCCTTGCTCCACTTATTTGCTGGTCAAGGGACTGTAAGATTTTGGTGCTTGGATTCTTTGTTTTGTATTCTTTTTCTTTTTCTTTGTAGTGCTGGTCCTGGGACTTGAACCCTGGGCCTGGGTGCTGTCCCTGAGCTTCTTTTGCTTAAGGCTAGTGCTCTACCGCCTGAGTCACAACTTCACTTCTGGCTTGTTAGCAGTTAATTGTGGGTAAGAGTATCATGGACTTTCTTGCCCAGGTTAGCTTTGAACTGCAATCTTCAGATCTCAGTCTCCTGAGTGGTTAGGATTACAAGTGCTTGAATTCTTATTTCAGGGACACCCTCAACAGGTTCTTAAACTTGTGTTTTTCCACAAGGAAAAATCTGCCACAGATTTTCCTTTGTTAGAAGGAGAGGGAAAAGGAGTGGGAGAGGGAGAGGGAGAGGGGAGGGGGGGAGGAATATGTGACCATGACTTAAACTCATGGCCTCGTGCTCTTGCTTGAATTGCTTGCTAGCTGGCACTATGCCTCCATCCTGTCTTTTTTTCTTTGCTGGTTATATTGGAGATGGAGTCTACCTGGATAGGCTTGGAACCTCCACGCTCTGATCGAAGCCCGCTGAGTGGCTAGGCTTACAGAAGTAGGCCACTGGTGACCAGCTCCCATGTGAAAATTTCAAATGCTACCTTATCTTCTAAGGTTTTAGAGTACTTTTTAGCTGAGCTGCTGAGCTTTGAAAGCTTATCCTAAGAGTACCAGAAAATAATAACTCAGGTATTCTCTAGCTGAGTGAGTAATGGATTATTTAGATGACAGGTCATTTTGCTTATGCTTCATAATAAGTGTTATTTCTGTAGTAGACTTCAAGTAAAAAGCATTGAACGCATGCCAAAGATGTCATAGGGCTGCTATGTTTAGAAACAGTTTTTAGCGGGAATAGTTTAGATTAGGATAAATAAACGTTTTAGGACATCTGTTCAGAGAAGAGCAAAAGTTTGATTTTTCTACCCGTTGGAATTGAACCCATAGCAAAAGCACTGAACTGAATATGGAGAGGATATGACTTTACTCAGAGAAAATAGATGGAAAGTGTTTAGGAATAAACATAAGATTCAGATAGATATTCTAGGGAGGGAAGGGTACATTGTTACTTGGGTACACAAAAGAATACAAATTAATGGAGGATATGCTGGCTTCTGAATGAAGAATCTTAATATTATAATGATGCCAATTTTATTTAATATGTAGAGATTTTCATAAACATGGAAATACAAACGATTCCAATAGCTGAAGACGTTGAGGAAATGGAAATATTTGTGCCAACAGGCGTTAAAACCTATTAAAAGGTACAGTAACTGAAAGTATAGTGCCAACAAAAGGAAGAGATGAAAAGAATAGAAAATTGTGAAAGTGTATTTGAGTATGGACCTAGTTCATGATATTAAAATCAGAGATAGACTTTCAGTAAATGAACTCAGATAAATTGGTTAAATATTGGAAAAAATATTTTTTTATATTAACTCTAGTTGTGAGTAGCACATGTTTATAATTGCAGCTCTCAGGAAGTATAGGCAGGAGGATTGTGAGTTCTAGGCCAGTTTGGGCCCAATGGCAAGAGCCTGTCTCTCTTTGGATAATTTGTTGAAAGGTCTACCAATACTAAAGGTATAACCCATGGAGGGTTAGAATTTGCTATTTTTCCCTAATACTGAGTTCTTCTTTTCTCCTTTTAACTTGTTAACATATGACTCATTTTGTTTTCAGAACTTTTGTCTTTGAGCTTGTTCCAAGCTTTAACTTGAACATATGTTTGATACAACTTCTTTCAGACACTTGGTTCTGGTCAAGTAGAATAGGTTTGCAATTCTTTTCCTTCCTTTTTTTTTTTTTTTTTTAATGAAAAGACTTTATCTTAGAGACTTTCACATTTACAGAAAAATGAGTAGAAAATAGAGATTTCCCATATATATCCCTTCTCAGTTCCCTTATTCTTATGTGGCCTGGCGTGTGTGTGTGCGTGTGTGCGTGCGTGTGTGTGCGTGAGTGTGTGTGTGTGTGTGTGCGTGTGTGTGCGTGTGTGTGTGCGTGCGTGTGTGCGTGCGTGCGTGTGCACGCGCGCGTGCGTGCGTGTGTGTGTGTGCGTGCGTGCGTGCGCGCGTGCGTGCGTGTGTGCGTGCGTGCGTGTGCACGCGCGCGTGCGTGCGTGTGTGTGTACAATACATGCGCATCTTCTCTGCTTAGCCTTTTCATCATTTCCGTCTTCTACCGAGACCCTTTTAATTGTCCTCATAGTTTTGTCTTTCCCTGAATGTCACAGTTGTAGTCTTTTCACATTGGCTTCTTTGATTAGTGATATGTGTTTTCACATTCCTTCATCTTTTTATGGCTTGGTAACGAACACCTTTATAGTGCTTCATGATACTACTGAAGAACATCTTGGTTGCCTCTGTGTTTTGGCAATTCTGAATAGAGCACTGTAAACATGTACGTGAGGTTTTTGTGTGGACATAACTTTTCAGCTCCTTTGGGTACAGATGAAGGAGCAGGATTGCTGGATCTCAGGCATTGCGGTCATTGTTGTTGTTTTGTATGTGTATACCAGAGCTGGAGCTTGAATTCAGGTCCGGGCACTATCCCTTAGCTCTTTTGCCCAAAGCTGGCATTCTACCCCTTGAGCCAGAGCTCTACTCTGGCATTTTGGTAGCTAGAGTAAAAATCCCATCAACTCTCCCGCCCAGGCTGGTTTTTGAGCCATGGTCCTCAGATCTCTGCCTCCTAAGTAGCTAGGATTACAGGCATGAGCCACTTGGCTTGGCATTTAATTATAAGAAAGCAAGTTTTCTGAAGACATTTCGTTATATTTCTACAAATTCTTGCTGGGATTTGGTGCTTTTGAAGTTGAGGCATTCTTGTAACGGTATTGGCATTGTTTATAATCCCCTGAATATATATAGAACTGAGCATATGCTTATTTGACATCTGTATGTCAGTTAGCTTGTGCCCATTTTTGTGAAAATACTGTACAGAGGGGTTACAATTACATGGGCAAGGTAATGAGTACATTTCTTATCAAGCATTGTTGCCGCCTCCTTTGTTTTTTTCCCTTCCCATCTCCACAACTACACCTCCCTCTCCTCCCCCCCACCCCCGCCCCCGCACCTAAATTGTAAAGTTCGTTTTTTCAACATAGCATCTTGTACGTCTTGAACATCTCATTGTTGCAATGGGTCAACCTGTACCTCTATTTAAACAATTTGTTTTTTCCCTTCCCCTCCCCAAATTACACCAACATCAAATACAGTGAAAACAGGGGTTATACCTTGGGGGAGAGACATACAAAGCATCAAAAAAAAATCATGTGGTACCTTATAAATATGTTAGAAACAATAGCAAGAAAGAAAAAAACCACTTGTGTCCTTATCTTGGTTGTGCCCATTTTTAGTTAGGTAATTTTTCTTACTCTCTGTGTATTTTCGATGTCAGTCCTGTAACATTTTGTCTCAGCTCATTTTTGTTTTATTCTCTTAAATTCTTTTGTGGAACTTAACTTTTTATTTTAGTAAATTCTATCTTAATTATTTTTTTCTTTCATGAAACATGGTTTTAATGTGTGGGTTTATACCAAGATCACCTAGATTTTCTTTGTCTCCTAGGAGTGAAACTATTTTGCACTTTATAGTTACATTTAGGATCTACTTTTAGTCTTAGTGGAAGATAAAAATTCTATGTCTGGATTCTTTATTTTTTAAAAACGACATGTGTTTTGTTGTTCTAGCACCATTTGTCGAAAAGTCTCCTTTCTTCAGAAAAGTCTTCCTTTTCTCCCTTGTCAAAGATCAGTTGACTGTATTTGTGTAGGTCTATTTCTGGGCTGTCTGTTCTGTTCCATTGATCTGTTTGTCTATTCTTTTGCCAGTAACACAAAGTCTTGATTACTGTCGCTTTATAATATGTCTTGAAGTCAGGTAGTGTCAGGACTTTATTCTTCCCCTTCAATATTTTTTGTCTATTCTAGGTCATTTCTCTTTCTATAGAAACACTGGAATCAGTTTTTTGGTATAAAAATGAAATAATTCACTGGCATAAATTTATGATTATTATTATCTTTAAGTAGTTGTACAAAAGAGTTGTCATTTAACAAAGTAGATTCTGAATACAATATGTCTTGATCAGTGCATTCCTTTTTTTTTCTTAAACTAAGAATTTGCCTTTAAGAGGGCTGGGAAGGTGGCTCAGTGGTAGAGTGCTTGCCTTGCATGCATGAGGCCCTAAGTTCGATGCCTCAGCACTACATAGCAGAAAAAGCCAGAAGTGGCACTGTGGCTCAAGTGGTAGAGTGCTAGCTAGCCTTGAGCTGAAGAGCACAGGGACAGTACCCAGGCCCAGAGTTCAGACCCCACAACTAACCAAAAAAACCCCCCAAAAACCAACAACCAAGAATTGCCTTTAAAATGCAGATATTTTATATTTTGCTATTTTGCCTTATGCATGATGATGATGATGATGATGATGATATGATGATGATGATGATTACTATTAGTGTGGTTGGCCTGGGGCTTGAACTAAGGGCCAAGGCACTATCCCTGAGCACCTTTTGCTTAAGACTAGCTCTCTACCACTTGAGCCACAGCTCCACTTCTGGAGTTTTTGGTGGTTAATTGAAGGTAAGAGTTACATAGACTTCCCTGATGTCGCTAGCTTCAAACCTTTATTCTCAGATCTCAGCCTCCTGAGTAGCTAGGATTATAGGCTTGAACCACTGTTGCCCAGCTTGCAACTTCTTTTTTAATTAAGTTAATTAGTTTGTAGTGCTGGGAATCAAATCCAGGACCTTTTACATACTACTAGGCAAGTACGATACCACTGAGCTCCTCCATATATTTTATTGTTTAAGTGGTAATTGATACTTTCATTGCTGACCAATATAAGTAGTATTTATTGAAATAGTAATTGTAAAGTACCTTGTTATATTTCTGAATTATATAATCTACACTCAAATATTTTCATGTAATATGAATGTAGGTATACATCTGTGACTATGCAGCAAAAAAATTTTATCTGTGAATCCCTCTTCTTGGCAGCTTCCAGAAGACTCCATTGAGATCTTTTCATACCATATCTTTTTGCAGGAATTCAGAAATACTCCACTTTTTGAGAATCATATATTTTGAGGGATGCTTTTATTTAGAACATTGTAGGGCATAGTGGAGACAGAGAAAAAGCACCTGTCAGCCCCCTCTTATGAAGTTCTAAACCTAAACATGTGTAATTTTAAGGGTTATAGGTCTGCCCTTATTTGTCTCTTCTCTTGACTGGATTTAAATTGTGGTTTCAAGCATATAAAGTTCAAAAAATATGAAGAATATAATCATTTTATTGAATATATTAAGTAAATCAGCACAGTGAGGTAGTGTTAGGCCACCTAAATACTTATTTTCTGTTGCAAAAAAACAATTTTAAGAAAAACGTAAACAAAAATAATAGAAATGCTAAAAATTTAAGTAGTTAGTTCTTACTTTATTCCTTTTATTAGCAGTTAAAACTTAGTAGTTTTATATTCCAAGGATGTTTAATACAACATTGAGTTTTTTACTATTTTTAATTCGGTGCCTGAATTTTGTTCTTAAGAATTATACTTTAATACCTATGTCTTTTGTAAGGGTACATTTTTCAAATTTTATAGTGGCATGGAGAGACACATTATTATTTAACATTATAAAATATTTAATTCAAGTAGTAAAGTGTTATAAAGTTAATATGATTATGTGGAAACTACTCTTTCTGCTTAGGGTGATTTCTCTTGGCTTCTCTCCAGAACATTTAAAAAACAATACCCTTACCAAAGCTGGGCAGTATACTGAAATATGAAGTCGGAATGGAAAATTTTGATAAAAGAAATAGAATATTTGATGATTGTCTTTAATGTATTAATGAGGTTAAATTCTAATTTGGTTTGTTCTGTCTTTTAAAATTGTTCTGTTTTCAATTTGAGAATGTTTGTATTACTTCAGTCCATCTCCACTAATGCTTTGTGTATGAGAAAATAAGGGAAGAGGTAACACTTCAAAAGAAAATGTACCCGTTGGCTGGGAATGTGGCTTAGTGGTAGAGTGCTTGCCTAGCATACGTGAAGCCCTGGGGTCAATTCCTCAGTACCACATAAACAGAAAAAGCCAGAACTGGTACTGTGGCTCAAGTGGTAGAGTGGTAGCCTTGAGCAAAAGAAGCTCAGGGACAGTGTCCAGGCTCTGAGTTCAAGCCCCAGGACTTGCAAAAAAAAAAAAAAATGTACTCAGTACCTGACTTATATAATTGTAAACTCTCTGTACATCCCCTTTACAATGATAAAAAACTGTTAAAAGAAAATAAATTTAATTATATGCTGCAAATATTTTTTCTGCCTGTTATTTTGGTTTTGTACACATTTCATTGTTTTGATGTGTTATTCTGAAGTTTTTTTTTTTTTTTTTGCATCAAACACTATACTTTGAACATTTACTGAAGCCATCAGGTATTTTTTAAATGGCATTTTAAATATTTATGTACCATTCTATTAATTTTTGCTAATTCCATCCTATGTGATTAGATTGTTTAGTGGCCTGACATTACTATCAGTAGACATGTTTATTGTTACATTTTTGTATTACTAAACATAACAAACATGTTAATACCTACTAAGAAATAATATGAAAACAAATAACTGTAACTTTGGTAAGAAAAATGTTTGTATTTGAATTTTCAAACCTGAAATTTTTCTGCTTTGGACAGTAATTCAGTAAAGATTTCCTACAACTTTGTCTTTGTTGGTAAATATGTTATACCTCAAGATATTTGCCTATGCTTAATTTTTAAGGAAGTAGAAGTTAGCAAAGGCAGATTATTTGATAATGTCTGAGTAGTTCTTTTAACAACCCCAAATAACTGAAAACATTTTTTTAAGATATCTTTTTCTACAATGACATTTGTTAACAGAATTCCCTCTTTAATAATACACAATGTTGGATCATGATACAGAGTAAACAAACATGTCATTGTGTAAAATAATGTTCACTGTGTTTGAAGAACTGTGAATTTTTGTTTTGAATTTTTTTATTATACAGTTTTGGTTCTAGAATATAATACATAATACATTTAACTTGGAGTGAAAAAAATAATTTTTTAAGATGAACAGTTTGCAATGATCTTTAGATTTTTTTTAACAGATTTCTGTATATCTACATAGCATATTGGATAGAGTAGATTTTTTAATAGAAAATTTTATTGTAAGTTTTGAATTTATGTATTTTGAACAAATATATTGTCCTTTCATTATATATATACAAAGAAATTCAATGTTTGAATAATTATGTTCTGTCTCCCCTTCAAGGATGAAGGTTACTTGTGGTTACTTGTATGAAAAAGGTAGTAACTGGAATTTAGATTGAGATGAAGTATCAACTTGTGACTTTCCCATTAATACTCTAAGTATACTAGGCCAAAGGAGATCATACAAGGTGAAGTTGGAGGATGGAGGGGAGGGTTCATACTCTGCAACAGTTAAGAGAAAGGGGTAAAACTTTATAGCATGCAGTGATGTGTGTGCTCTTTTCCTACCAAGTCTAGTGCAACTTAATACTTGCCAGATACTACTATCCCCATCTGAGTAGATGACAGACACTACAATCATTTGAATGATTCAAATAAGATTCCATGAGCCATCATTACCTCCCCTGGATACCTAATTCCCTAACAGATGACAAATGTCAGATCTTTTTCTTTCTTTGTTGTACCTTCACTGTCCTTTTAGCCTAAGCTTTGATCATCTCACCTGGATTTCTATAAGGTACCCTCAATTTTGTTTGCCCTCTTCAAAACCATTCTCCAGGGAAGAGAGAGAAATCTTAAAGAGAGATCAAATCCTGTTTGTCTCCATATTAATACTTTCCCCTCAATATCAGTTGCATTTAGAAATAAAATGAATTTCATTAATGAATCCTAAAAGGATTCTTATAATTTACATTCTGACAAATGATCCTACCCCTGTTGCTTCCCTTGGTTTTCTTGTTTCTCAAACAACCATGAGCAGTCTTGTGCTGTCTATTCTAAGTTCTTTGCCTTGCTGACTCTTTTTTATTATTTAGGATCCATGTTCAATGAATTCTTCTATGAGCAAGCTTTCCAAAGTAATAATATTTGGATCTTTCAATCCTATTCTTTTTCTTTTTAATCACATTTGTTTTATTTCCTCCATTGCACTCACCTATTGGATTCTAATCCATATTCTCAATAGGTATTTCTTATGCATCTACTGTATTCCAGGCATTGTTCTAGTTACTTGGACAAATGAGAAACTGTAGTTTCATTTGTAACTCACCATACAAGTGTAGGGGGGAAAAAAGACCCCAGTACATAATAAACTGCATTGCAGATATGCTTGGCAGTGTGTTAGGTGGCAAGCGTAATAGAGAAACATGGAGTAGGTAGGAAATTGATATTGGTGGTCTAAGGTGGAGTTCAGAGCAGGCTGCATATTAAATAAGGTAGAGGTCTTATCCATCTATTAATGTAGAGTTCTTTTGTTTCTTTTACTTTTAGCTTCAGCAGTGAGCAAAGTAAACAAATACTGTGCTTCTTCTAACTTTCATTCCACTTGGGGAAAAAGGAATATCATCATGTCAAACATTACGATTGACCCTGATGTCAAGCCTGGTGAATATGTCATCAAGAGCCTCTTTGCAGAATTTGCCATTCAAGCTGAAAAGAAAATTGAAGTTGTAATGGCTGAACCCTTGGTGAGTAAAGCTGACCTATAAATCTAAATTTTTTTTGACTTTTGCATTAACAAAAATTTTCAAAGGAAATAATGTGACTTGAAAAAATATCCTGAAGGATGGGTTAAGAGTGAAGTGGTGATCCAGAAACTACAATGACTTTAGAATCCACTTTGATAGATTCCTGCAGGTCACGAAAGAACAGAAAATAGACTTTACCAGTGAGAATTGTGAGACCAGTTAAAACATAAGAGGAAATTAAAGAAAATCTAGAATATTCTGAAAGTTGTTCCTAAGATTATATTCGAGTTTGTAAGAAACCAGTGGCATATTTTTACACATGTAATGCATGAGGAAGAAAGAGAAAGCAGAAACAAAGGCTTAGGCTAGCTTCTGAAGATCTGTAAATACTGCAGAGGGATAATGTAGTGGTTAGACATGAAGGAGAAGAGATTGAAGACAAAGGCTCTTTATTGTATATAGTTCAGGATGGCATAAAAGAAAATTTAACTCAGGCATTAATGCAGAAGAAAGAGAAATGACAACTAGAAATCAATAGAACTTAACAAGTATCAAATAGGAGTGGCATTTTGAGTGAAAGTTAAAGATGGTTTACAGTGTTAAAACAGATAAGAATATATTTACTTAGAAAAGGTAACAGGGATGTTTTAGGTAGAAAAAGTGAGTATGACACTTCATTCATATGCATTAGCTTGACTTACTGGTAAACCAAAAATATGGAATTCTGTGGTAGTTGATAATTCTTTTTGAGAACTCAGATGAATAAAAAAATGTTGATTTTGGCATCATTTATATTGAACTCAAAGGGGCAGGTGAGACTCTTATCACCAATAAACCACCAGAAAACTGCAAGTGGCTCTATGGCTCAAGTGGTAGAGTGCTCTTCTTGAGCTGAAGAGCTGAGGGACAGCATCCAGGCCCAAAGTTCTAAGCCCCATAACGGATCAAAAAAAGAAAGAGAAAGGAAGAAAGAAGGAAGGAAGGAAGGAAGAAGGGAAAGAGAGAGAGAGAGAAAGAAAGAAAGAGAAAGAAAGAAAGAAAGAAGAAAGGAAAGAGAGAGAGAAAGAAAGAAAAGAAAGAAAGAAAGATAGAAAGAAGCAGTGTAAGTAAGTTATTCTGGGTTTGAAGGGAGTAGACGTGTTATGTACCAAGATGACAGTGCATGGGGAAAGATGGGCATTGATGCTGATGAAGATGAGGATGTAACAGATTAAATCAATTTGTTCCTTATGCAACTGGATTAGGGTAAGGTGTTTACTAACTTGAGACTCAGAAGATACCTTGCTTGTCTGAAGTCCACAGCCTGGATTGGCAGAGTGAGGAATGGGCACAATACTGTAATCGTAACTTCAGGGACTATGTGCTTCCTCACAGGATAGAAGAGAGGGGAGATGCCATCCTAGTTGAAGGAACTATTGTTACCTCTTAATTTTCTTAGTGAAGCAAGACTTAAAATTACTGTTTGTAAAGGTGAGCTTCTTTCTGATCATTAAGGTATTATACTGAGGAGAGCATCTATTTCTTTAAGATAGATAACTAAATCATTGGCCAAATGATTTCAAAACTATGCACATCATTATATATTGCATTATAAATTACTGATTTTTACACCAACATATTTACAGCATGTGCACAATATAAAATTCTGTTTTAGAACTAGTAATTGTAATGTTGGATATCAGTGGTTCACACTTTTAATCCTAGCTACCCAGGAGGCTGAGATCTGAAGATTGTAGTCCAAAGCCAGCCTGAAAGAAAAATCCTTGAGACTCTTATCCCTATTCGACTGGCAAAAAGTCAAAAGTAAAGGTGTGGCTCAAGTTGTAGAGTACCAATTATACACAGAAAAGCCAAGGGAGAGCAAGCATGAGACCCTGACTTAAAGTCCTGTACTAGCACCAAACAAAGTTATAAAATCAGAAATGATGTTTTAATCATAAATGCACTTAATCCACAAAACTTTGATTTTGTTTTTTAATGGTCTCTTTAAGTATGTGATATATTGCTCCAGTAGCCTATGAAATGGCATACACTAAGAAAGGAAAACAGTTTAAAAATAAACATTAAAATATATTATGATGTTTGAAAATACAGAAAAATTAGGAATATCTACCAACACCCATGATCCCTCACCCAGCTGCAGTGATTTTCTGCTTGTGCATAACACATTTTGAAAACATTGCAGTTTGGTCTTATCAGTTTTCAAGTATTAAATAGACAATAAAGAAATTTTAATTTTGAAATGTAAAGAATCTGAAAGAATTAAGAGAAAATAGGAATGAGATTACCTAAATTTTAAAATCATTCTCCTTTTTCCTTCTCATCAATGTTTAGCTCAGGCTTTATCATAGGAGGCAGCGCACAAGCTTCTAACCAGCCACAAGCCACAAGGTAGCCCATCTCCATTCCATATCCTTTCACTCAGTGGGTTTTATTTCATGTACAACACAAATATTGTCACCTCTTTCTTCTTCAGACCTCTTACTCATTATCATAGGAATAAATTCAAGTTTTTGATAGGTATTTCCGGGTCTTAGTCTTGGCTTATAAGACATTATCTTACCCTAATTTGTCATGATACTTAAAATATTTTTTGCATACACCCTTGTCCTATTGTATGTGCACACATGTGTATGAGTACATGTGTATGTTTCTTGCAACTGAATTTTTTTTTTTTTTGGTCAGTCGTGGGGCTTGAACTCTGGGCCTGGGCACTGTCCCTCAGCGCTTCAGCTCAAGGCAAGTGCTCTACCACTTTAGCCACAGCACCACTTCCGGTTTTTGAGTGGTTTAATGGAGATAAGATTCTCACAGACTTTCCTGCCCGGGCTGGTTTTGAACCGTGATCCTTAGACTTCAGCCTCTTGAGTAGCTAGGATTATAGGCCTGAGCCACCTGCGCCTGGCCTGAATTTTTTTTTTTTTTTTTTTTTTTGGTCAGTCATGGGGCTTGAACTCTGGGCCTGGGTGCTGTTCCTCAGCTCTTCAGCTCAAGGCAAGCGCTCTACCACTTGAGTTACAGCGCCACTTCCAGTTTTCTAGTGGTTTATTGGAGATAGGAGTCTCATGGTCTTTCCTGCATGGGCTGGCTTTGAACCGCGATTCTCAGATCTCAGCCTCCTGAGTAGCTAGGATTACAGGCGTGAGCCACCGGCGCCCGGCTGAAATTTTTTTTAACTCCTGTCTTCTTTTTTTTTTTCTTTTTTTTTTTTTACAACTTCACTTATTTCTTCAAATGTTTCATAGTGGTCCTAGTTAATCTAAATATTTATTTTACCATAATGTGTATTATGTATCTATGACCATATAGTAATTGTACATGGTACATGCTTATATGTACATATGATGTACATATATGTACATACATGTACATATGATGTGGTACTTGATGCCAGGGACACCTGGTCCCTGCAGCATAGCCCATGCTGTAGATACTTTTAGGAAAGGGAAGGCTGAAGATTTGTAGTTTCTGTTGAATTCAGCCTTAAAAGGCACTGCTGTGGCATTCACTCTGTTGTTCTACCTAGAGACTGTATCATTTTTCTATCAAACTTCTCAGTTCCTTTTGAATAGTTTGGTGCTACAATACTTCATTTAACAGGTATTTTCAGAGATATCTGTTAAGATACAATTCCACAATGATGGGCAGTAGTGGTGTGGGTTGCAGCAGTACCTCAGTGTGTCTGTCCCATCGTCTGCCTTGGAGAGAAGAGGCACTTCTGCATATCCTTTCTGACACAGCAGGAAAATTCCCAAATCCTGGTCAAATTTTGCAGATGCTCAGCCTTTGTACTTCCATACACCACAGCAGCTCCTTATCTAGGTCAGAACTCTGTCAGCTTTGTCTTCATTTATATCCGGGTCTGGGTAGATTGGAAATCTATAGCATCTAGATAGTGAAGATACACTTAATCTAATATTGTGGCAGTGTTTACAGGTTTATAGGCCTCCATTATGATTTTATTTATTTTGAAATTTATTCTGCTTATCACCCTTTAGAGTCATTCAAAGAGTTCTCTTGAGTTCTCAAACGATAGTATTGCAGAGTCACTTCAAAATCAGCAGCATCCAGAGCTTGTCAGGTACAAGGAGATTGGAGGGCTCATGTTCCATCAGGATAGCGGGTTACAGAAACACTTAGAAGCACAAATGTCAGTGGCTTTTGCTGAAAGAACTTAATCTATCGCTAAAATGAGAGAATTGGCTTTTTTATTCCCTTATTAGAAACCATAATAAAAGGAGGTTAAGGAGGCCAAAGGAAGCCGAAGATTAGCTGAGCTTGATATTTAGCACAGCTTCATTTTAGAAAGAGCACTGAGGAAGGGCAATCATTGATTGAAATTGCACCTTGGAAACTATGCAATTCAGTACTTTAGGTTCTTCCTAAAAGGAGATGGATCGATCTTGGGCAATGATCCAGGTAAAGACTTGCTAGCCTATTAATCTTGTAGATTGCCAAGGACTAGAAAAGAAGGTAGAAAAATGGCTTTAACCAATCACCTGATCATCTAGACCTTAAGTAGCCGGTAGGCCCCAGCATTTAAAAAACTCTACAATTAACTTTGTTTTTTGAGAGTATTAAATACGTATGTATTTTTAAAGAATTTTTTTTCCTGTGTGACCAGCTTGGCAGAATTTTCTCACTAGTTTTGTCTTCTGCTTGCAATTTTTTCATGTTATATTTTAAGAGTGAGCTGTGTGTGTGTGTGTGTGTGTGTGTGTGCGCGTGTGTGTGCGTGCCTGTGTGTGTGTGTGTGTGTATGTGTGTGTGTGTGTTTGTGCCTGCCTGTGAGTGCCCACGCACTGTGGCTTGAACTGAGGGTTTGAGTGCTCTCCCTTAGCTTTTTTGTTTGTTTGTTTGCTAAAGATTGGGCCTCTTTCACCTGAGACACAGCTCCACTTTTGGCTTTTGGGGGTGCTAATGAAGATGAGAGTCTCATGGACTTAGCTGTCCAGGCTGATAGCAAACCACGATTCCCAGCTCTCAGCTTCCCCAGCAGCTAGGACTGCAGGCATTAGCCACTGGCACTTGGCTGGAAGAGATTTCTGATGTGGTTTCCATTGTCTAATTTGGACCAGCAATTTCAGCTCTTTTTTTAGTCTAAGTACCCTGAGATGTTCTTGTACTGCCCAGAGTGGGAGAGTTTAGTCATTGACTGCTAGCAAGCGTCATCAGGGGCTAGAGGCAGAAGACAACTAGGGATTTTAGTATATACATTTTTCTTAACCTTACTTTCTCTTTTTTTGTTTTTGTTGGTGGTAGGACCTGAACTCTGGGACTGGGCGCTGTCCCTCAGCTCTTCAGCTCACCACTTTGAGCCACAGCGCCACCTCCCTGTCTTTTCTACTTATATGGTGCTGAGGAATCAAGCCCAGGACCTCATGCATGCAAGGCAAACAGTCTATCACTGAGCCACCTTCCTAGCCTTAAACCTTACTTTCTTCAGTGTTGTTCCTCATTTTCAGTTGGTATATCGCCTAGTTGGAACTTATTGCCTTAAGAAAGGCAATACCTCTGTAAGATGAAGAGATTGTCTTCTAAAGATTCTAAATCTTCTAAAGATTCTAAATCTTTCCTAAACAATTTTTTTGTAACAGTCTTTCAACCACCATTATTTTTATTCTTACTATTCCTATCCTTACAGAGACCTAACTTCTCCAATGCGAGAGCCTTCTGGGATTTGCAGTATATCACTTGGGCTATCTTTACTCTCTGTGGGCCAAGCTTATGTCTCAGTGGTTATGCTCAAATGTCATTTTCCTGAATTTTTCCTGTCATTTTTCTCTCCTTTCCTGAAGTCTCAGTTCCCATTCCACCTTCCTGTCTTACTGTCTGTCTAACATAACATACAGTCCCTTTGCTCTCTTACTAAGCTGTCAGGACCAAGAGTCTAGGGGTTGTGTCCAGTTTGCTAATGGCTGTGTCCCGAGAGCCTAAAACTGTGCCAGCCATGATAAGCACTCTGTATATGAGTGATTACCAAGGATATCAACAGACTTCTGTGTTCTCTTTTATCTATTTAGGAATCATTGTTTAGTGAGATGAGTTAATTTTTTTTTTTTTTTTTTGGTTGTTGTTGGTTGTGGGGCTTGAACTCAGGGCCTGAGTGCTGTCCCTGAGTTTCTTTTGTATTCAAGGCTAGAGCTCTACCACTTGAGCCACAGAACCACTTCCGGTTTTTGAGTGGTTAATTGGAGATAAGAGTCTCATGGAGATTTTTATGCCTGGGCTGATTTTGAACCTCAGTCCTCAGATGTTAGCCTCCTGAGTTGCTAGGTTTACAGGCATGAGCCACTGGCACCTGGTGAGTTAATTGTGTTCTTGCTTACTTTACCTTCTCTCTCTCATTGAACTTTTGATTTTGTTATTATAAAAGTTATATTACTATCATCTTAGTGGGGAAAATGTTGGTTATGTGTGTTCAGCCTGCCATCTTTAATTCCAGTTTACCTTCATATTTCAGTATCATTGTTTTTGTACTGTTAAAAATCTTTTCAATAAGTTCTCCTGCTTTTATCTGCTGTTATTGATAGTCTGTGTATACAGAAGTATAGAACAAATTAGAATGTAAAGGATTGTATACGTTAGAATCATTTATTTTTATATTATAATGAAAATAGTAACCATGTGAAAATTAGAAATAGTTCTACTAAAGGTTATGTAAATCATCCTATATAAACTAGTCTTATTCTTTCTAGCAGTTTTATATTATTTCAATAAATGAAAATATATTTAGGTTTTTTTTTTTCCAGCTCCTATTGGTATTTTTGCACTTACTCCATTTTGGTTTTTCTGTGAAAAAAATGCCACTATGTTATTAGCATAACATATAACATTAGTATAAGTCTTAATATAAATGTGTCACTGTAGGTAGTAAATATGTCTTATTTTTAGTGGTAAGTTACATAGACCATCAGCATTTTAAAAATTATTGTGTCTTAAAAGTCAGTACCATTTTGACTCTTTTCCCGAGTCTTAGTTACTGTAGGTAACCATGATCCAAAAATATTAAACATAGAAAGTCCCAGAAATAAACTAATTATGTAACTTTCTTTATAGTATGTTGTGGTAATTGTTCTATTTTGTTATTATTGCAACTGATACATGAAAAAGAAAGTAGTATTTTTAGGGTTTGTTGCTCTCTGAGGATTTAGGCATCCACTTGGAGTCTTGAGAACATATCTCATAAATAAATGGAGAGTGCTGTATATCTCCTTGATTAGGACAGCCTGAGCCACACTGTAATGAAGCTGAGAGGTTAACAAAGTTCTTACTAGTGATTTATGCTGAACGCAATACATTTAAGTACATGCTTTTGTAAGGATGGTAAGTGTGGGCATTCTTTCAAATTAAAAGCCTGGCATTGTTGTCTCGTACCTGTAATCCTTTACTCAGGAGGCTGAGATCTGAGGATCACAGTTTGAAGCCAGCCCAGGCTTGAAAGTTCATGGTTCATATCTTCAATTGACGTAACAAAACACTGGAAGTGGAGCTGTGGCTCAAGTTGTAGCATGCTAGCCTTTGCAAAATTGCTCAGGGACTGTATCTAGGCCCTGAGTTCAAGTCTTGGGATAGGTATGCATACACACAGACACAGACACAGACACAGACACACACGCACGCACGCACGCACGCACGCACGCACGCACGCACAATCATTTCACATGGGGGAAAAAACCAGCTCCTCTTCCTGCTTCAGGAAGAGCTCAATACAGATATTAAATCTTAGAAATTTTTGAGGAAGCATGGTATTATTGAGAAATAAAAAGTAATAAATGTAAGGCAACAGTGAATTTCTGAAAAGGTTATCATTCTTTATTACTGCTTTTTTCTTTAGTTATTAAAGATCTTAACATTTAATATTTACAGTGAAATGGGGATCAAATAAGTTGGGAGAAAACTGTCAGCCACACCCTAGCTCCCAGTTTAGATACAAAGTTTTCTTTAATGTACCTTGAAAAGCTTAGCATTTTTTTAAGGATCAGATGCTTTTGGGAACAGTGTTCTGCTGGACTTCCTAAGAATATTACTCACTGTTGTACTTAAATTTTAGAGCTAGTTAATTTGACACATGTATTATTATATAGTCATCATGTCCCACGTGACTGGTATACAGTTTGGCTATATGGACAGAACAACCGAAGTGTGTTCAGCCTGTAAGGGATTCTGTGATTGGTACAAGCCCTAAACCTTTCCTTGTTAACAGATTAAAGTGCCTTGGTTTCCAAGTTTGTCTAGCCCCATTTAAGTTAGTTAAAACATGATTCTCATACAGATGGGGAAATGTTTATATTTCCATAACATTTGTGATTTTTTAAATTTAAATAAAGTTTGGTCATAATGAGAGAAGGAAATTTGAACTCTGTTGAATAGGGAGATATCATAAGCTGACTGGATGACACCCTCCACTTGGAAAAGGGAATGTTCCTTCCTCATTGCACAGATTGTAATTGTCCATCTCTTTTGGAAACACCAGTACCACTATATCCAGAAATAATACTTTACCAATTCTCTGGTATCTCTTTTTTACTTTTATAATTTTTTTAATTGAGATTAAGTGATTACATAAATTTCACAGTTTTGTGGGATAGTAATACTTAGTTGAAGTCACAAACACATTTTAACCTTCACAAGGCAAATTGTCATTATCATGGTCTATAAAGTTTGTGAATTCTATAAGCTTTGACAACTCAACTATCCAGTTAACTCAACACTTAAAATGTAATAATCACATGAGGTTTGAAGCCAGCCTCGGAAGAAAACTCCAGGAGACTGTTATCTCCAGTTAGCTAGCACAAAGTCAGAAGTGGAGGTATGGCTGAAGTGAGAGAATGACAAGCATGAGTGAAAAAGCTGAGCAGGAGTATGAGGCCCTAAGTTCAGTCCCCAGTACTGGCATAAGAAACTGACAGATTCTCTCCCCCCAGTTACAGCTAGATAAACATATATATTGTAATCTGAGAATGCCAAATTTCTTTTTTCTGATGGTACGGATGATTGAACTATCAGAGCCTTGTGCTTACAAGGCAGTAGGTGCTCTATCATAGCCATACCCCCAGCCCTTTTCCACTTGAGGCAATTTGAAGGTAGGGTTTCACTTTATGTTCAGGTTGACCTGGTAGAGTGCTTGCCTAATGCACATACAAAGCTTTGGGTTAATACAACAACAACAAAAAGATAAAACCAGTTGTACAGAGCTTATCTACAGTATAGAGTAAAGACTCGGTATATGATAGGCTGAGTTCAGAGTTTACTTTCAAGACTTAAAAAAATTGTTGAGAGTTGAAAGTTCCTGCATAAAATGAATAGATTTTTTTTTTTTTTTGCCTATAGTGCTACTGATGGAATGTTAAAATAAGAAGAATCGACTTGGCAGCAGGCCTACATCTAAATCATATCATAATGAGAGTAATTTTTGATTAAATAAGCTGCTTTTCTAAGGTGATAGTTCAGGCAGTCTAGCTAGTTTTTAGTAAGTTTCAGAAGGTGATAGCGTGCATTTTCGAATTATTACAGTGCATAGAGACAAATGGACTACTTCGTGTTATCCTCTTTTTTTCATCTTACCTAAAGCTAGCATATTGCTAGTTTATTTTTTGGTATGAGGAAACGAATACACAGAGAGCTCAAATTTTAGCTTATGACCATTTACCTGATGGTGTTAAAGCCAGCTGCCAAGTCAGTCATCTGGCTGCTGTGAGCCTAGCTCCTATTGTCGTGGGAGGCTGCTGTCCTCTAAATACCAGGTGAATGAATGAACTGAATAATAAAACATACTGGCAACTTTTGAACTCCAATCTAAACAAAACCTTTGTTGAGCTTTTAGCTTGTAATCAATGTAAGAACTGTTGAACTTGATCTTGTGATTCAGTCGCTCCTGTTAGAGTATGGCCTGTGTGGGAAGTTTGAATCCTAGTCCTGTGATTCAGCAAAGTGGAAGTTCATGTATCTAAAACAACCTAATTACACATGGAACAAAGGCACAATCAATTCTTACATTTAAACTGCTTATTATATGGAAGATTTCTACTATTTCGTATTTACACTTTTTTTTAATTGTAGGAAAAGTTATTGTCCAGATCTCTTCAGAGGGGTGAAGATCTTCAGTTTGACCAGGTATAGCAATTTTTGTTTTGGAGGGAAGATGGGAGATATTTTCCTGGAAGGAAATTGTGTAATATAATGGTCTGTTCCAATGGTCTCACATTAAGAAATTTCTTTTGCTGGGCACTGGTGGCTCATGCCTGTAATCCTAGCTACTCAGAAGGCTGAGATCTGAGGATCGTAGTTCAGAGACAGTCGGGGCAGGAACCTCCATGAGACTCTTATCTCCAATTAAGCACCAGAAAACCGGAAGTGGCATTGTGGCTCAAGTGGTAGAGTGCTCACCCTTGAGCTGAAGAGCTGAGAGACAGCGCCCAGGCCCAGAGCTCAAGACCCACAACCGGAAAAAAAAAAATTCTTTTGTTTCATGATCCCATGTATCCTTATTCAGTAGATTCTTTTGGAATTAATAGTCTCTTTTTATTTATTTATTTTTTGCCAGTTCTAGGGCTTGAACTCTGGGCCTAGGCACTGTCCCTGAGCTTCTTTTGCTCAAGGCTAGCACTTTACTATTTGAGCTGAGCGTCATTCTTTTTCCTATGATTAATTGGAGATCAGAGTCTCATGGACTTTCTTGCCCAGGTTGGTTTCGAACCACAATCCTCAAATCTTAGTCCCCTGAGTAGCTAGGATTACAGGCATGAGCCACTTGTGCTCAGCTAGTATTTGCTTATTTTTAAGCAGGTAATAGAATAAGCTATATACTTTATTGATCTTAATTCACTTAGCATTTTAGAACTTTTTACTTTTCATCATTAATCTTTTTTTTTTTTTTTTTGGGTCCAGTTGTGGGGCTGAACTCTGGGCCTGGGCGCTGTCCCTCAGCTCTTCAGCTCAAGGCTAGTGCTCTACCATTTGAGCCATAGCGCCACTTCCAGCTTTTTTTCTTTTTTGCTTATGTGGTGCTGGGGAATTGAACCCAGGGCCTCAGGCATGCAAGGCAAGCGCTCTACCACTGAGCCACCTTCCCAGCCCCTCATCATTAATCTTTTTAATAATATGCCTTTGAAATTTCTCTCAGAAAGCTTCTAAATATCTAAAAATTCATGTGGCACATCCTCTAATATTAGTATTTTTCCCCTGCTGAGATTATATGCTGGTTCAAATACTGTTTTATCATAGTTATTGTATTATATGTTGATTATTTGAAATAATCAAAAACCTAGATTAGCTTTCTGTTGTCACCTAGTATTCCTGGCCACATTACTCAAACTGTATCTTAAGGAAAAGAAGTCTGGGCCTGAGAATGTGGCTTAGATATAGAATGTATGAATCAGCCCTAGGTTTGATTCCTTGATACCACATAAACAAAAAATAAATATACTTAAAAAAGAAGTCCTTGTTCTGGATTAATAAAACTACTTAGGATTAATTAGTGGAATGTACCTTTAAATACCATTTTCCCAGGAGCCCCCACCCTCAAGTTCTACCATGTCAGAACCACTAAGTGGTATATGACAGTATAGTTCCTGTGTTTACTGCAGCTCTCCAGGTGATATGCTGACACACACTAAGCAAGCCAACCCCAATCTCCAAAGGAACTAGAAACAGGCAGACAAGTTCTTTTTAATTCAGGGCCTAGGCGCTGACCCTGAGTTCCTTTGCTCAAGAATAGCGCTCTACTACTTAAGCCACAGAGCCATTTCTAGCTTTTTCTGTGTATGTGGTACTGTGGAATCCAGCCCAGGGCCTTATGCGTGAAAGGCAAACACACTACCACTAAGTCACATTTCCAGTCCCAAGTTCTTTTTTATAATCAGATCACTTTAGGCAATGCTTCTCAAACCTTAGATTATTCACATGTTGAGTACACTTCATTAATCAATGAAGAATCATGATTCAGATTCAGATTAGACACATAAAGGAAATTTTCTATTTTTCTCCCTATATTAACTATCAAAAACTATGAATGATCATGTCTTATAGATGTTTTTCTCATTTAAGGTAAATTGTCTTGGTATTTTCAGTAGCAAATGTTTTATTGTTCTTTTATTTTAAGGGGGATTTCCTTTGAGTATTTCTGTTTATTTTATCTCTTTTTTTTTTTTTTTTCTTTTTTTTGGTTCCGGTCATGGGGCCTGAACTCTGGGCCTGGGAGCTGTCCCTCATCTCTTCAGCTCAAGGCTAGAGCTCTACCACTTGAGCAACAGCGCCACTTCTGGCTTTTTTTCTTTTTGCTTATGTGGTGCTGAGGAATCGAACCCAGGGCCTCATGCTTTCAAGGCAAGCGCTCTACCACTGAGCCACCTTCCCAGCCCATTTCTGTTTATTTTAATAAAATACAATTTTCAAAATACAGTTAAATAGAGTTAATTCCTTGTATTATAAACTATATAAATTATGGTAAAATAATAAGTGAATGAGTAAGGGAAGGTAGAAGTAACCAAACAAAACCCAAAGACAATATAATCAAATAAATTACTTCATTCTTTTCCTATATTCTTGGATGAAGTTATTTGAGTTATTTGGAAGTTATTCAGAATATGAAATGTTAGGGAATTAAAGTGTTTGATTTCTAAAGATAATGACTTATCTTTATTAAAAGATTCTTCCTAAGGTCATAGAGTTTACAGAGTCTTAAATATTTGTACAACCTGCATTATAGTTTTCAAATAAGTCAGTAGCAATGCATGATGATTTAAAAACATTAATTTTATGTGCAGTGGGTTAAATTAGTACAGTAACACTTATGAAGAGAGAGTTTCCAGTTGGAATCTTCAAGATAAAGAACAGTCATCAGCCCTTGAATAGTAGTTACTTTAGGCAGATAATGACAACAGTTTGGTATCTTTTGTTCACATAAGTACTGAGAAACGGATGAGACAAGAAGTGGATATTGTTTACACATTGTATTCCTAAGAGTTCTGTCATAAGTACCTAGGTGCACAGTCAGAGTTGTTGCTAATGGATGTAGCTTTACACACGTGAGTGGCATATATAAAGGTGAAAAAAGTTTGAAAGCCACTAAGATCAGCTGAATGGTTTTGTATAAAGTTATTTGTGGTTGAACCTTTCTCTTTAATTTATTATGTGTCTATCCTGGCTCTCGTTTTATTTTTTAAGCACAGTTACTACATTTGAGTTGCTATGCTTACTCATTTCCAAATGATATCTAGTAGAGTTATTGTACTACGTTTGATGTTGTATTTTATTTTCTGGTGTGTCTTGTGTTTCAGTTGATGAGCTCTATGAGCTCAGTAGAGTTATTACACTACATTTGATGCTGTATTTTATTTTCTGGTGCTTCTTGTGTTTCAGTTGATGAGTTCTATGAGCTCAGTAGAGTTATTACACTACATTTGATGCTGAATTTTATTTTCTGGTGTGTCTGTGTTTCAGTTGATAAGCTCTATGAGCTCAGTAGCAGAGCACTGTCTCCCTTCCTTACTTCGCACCTTGTTTGACTGGTACAGACGACAAAATGGAACTGAAGATGAATCTTATGAGTACAGGCCTCGCTCTAGCACAAAGTCTAAGGGGTAAGTGGATTTTTTTCCCACTGTTTTACCTCAAATCTGAACACCTCTGGTGAAGGAAGTAAATAATGTTATCTGTTGAAGGTGGTTCTTTGGTTTGTAAGCAAAGAGCAAGGCTTACTTTTGTTGTGAAAATGGTAGTAAATAGGGAAGGAAGATTCCTACTTAAATTACAAATCAAGGAGTACCAATTAAACTAAATGGACCCCTGCAGTGCCTATCCCCAGTAGTAGCCATGTGAAAATTATTCTCCACAGTGCCATCCAAGTAGCTCCATCATAGGAGCTTTAACAGTCATAGGGACATATTCACATAGTTTATGAAGGTCCTATTCACATAGTTTATGAAGGAAGCAATCGTGATACAATAAGAAAAAAATACCTAGATACTCTTTTGGCCTCAGATCCTAGAACTTGTCTTCTGCATCTTCAGATATACCAGAAAGACTTTGGGTGGCATATAACAGCTATAGTATTCAGGCAGTTGCCATAATTTAGCATCATTGAGTTTCATAGATGCCATTTGTGACTTTTCAACTTAGGTTTGTAGTTCATACTGTATTTTCACCTCAAAAGAGTTAGAACTCTAGTTTCTATTCTTAATTTTAAGCTGGAGCAATGCTATCTTTTCTAAAGCAATTTAAAATAGTTTTCTTTTTTCTAAGTCTTTTAGATTAGGTTTGATTTCTTATAGATACAATAGAGACGTGACTTGTAAATACTCAGTGTCTAAAATGAAAGAACATGTTGTGTACATTACTTCGATTATTAAAAAAAAAAGTCCTACTCATCCTGTAGAAAGCAAGCTAGGAACACAGTTAACTATCATGGCCTAAAACTCAGTTGTAATACTAATTTGGGATTTTTGTTTCAGAGATGAACAGCAACGAGAAAGAGATTATCTTCTGGAAAGACGGGACTTAGCAGTAGATTTCATTTTTTGTTTAGTTTTAGTTGAAGTTCTAAAGCAAGTAAGTACTGTCTCTGCAATCTGTATTTCTGAATCCTTTGCTCACTCTGTCTCCATATTTTGGTTTCTTCATTTAGGATCTTACCTCTCCAATTCTGACTTGCATAAACTAAACACCTCAAACTTAATTACACTTCTTTTAGCTGCCTGGGGCTTTCCTGCCTGTACCTGTCAGTCTTCCTTATTCTTTTTTCCTTTCATATGCCATCTGAGATATGAAGTTTTTTAGCAAGATGCAGCTGAATGGGAATCAGGTTAAGTATGGGTTTTTAGCTTTAACTATAGTCAGCCTGTCATTTAGCTGCTTCTATCCCTTGTTACTTCTGCTTCATTTCTCTTCCTAAGCCTGCAGGCTGCATTTCAGCATGTAATAATTATGCAGTTATAGCTGAGGAATGAGATGATTTAATAAAGGTGAGACTTAATTGTCAAGTGCAAATAGTTTTCAGACAGATGATGTGTTATGTGCATTCATTCATGAGCATTAGAATGCCTGCTGTGCACTGACATTGTTGCAGGCTCTGACCTCAGGAACTTACATCTGAATGAAATAGATAGTGAAAATAAAAATGCATCATGTCAGTGTCATCTTAGAATTTTTACTATGCAATGTTGATACTAGTCTATGAATGCTTTTATTAATTTTGAAAGATTTTCTGTAAGTTCACAGTCTTTAAAAAGTTATATATCATTCAAATAGGTTCTTACCTTTCTAGTCATGGACATTATGTGGTTTAGGAAGAAAAAGGAGCCTAAAGAAAGAAATTGTATTTCATATATGACATTTAGATAGGTAATTTGGTTTTGTTATATAGAATGCCTTTATGATGATAAATAGCAAATGTAAAACATAAAAACTAATTGGTAGTCTTTTTTTAAACATATTTTTGTGTGTTTTATGAATTATAGTAATTTATAGTTCTTATATATGTGAAATAATGGTGTTTTGTACTCTGAACTCTGCAAATAATTACAATATGTAAAAGAAATAAACATTGAAGGTAAAATTACCTTAATCCACACGTTTTCTAAGAGTTTTCAGTAGATAGAAGGAACAAATTTATGTTAACAAGCCATGTCTATAAGTTCAGTTGGGATGCTAAGCTCCTAAAGCTAGAATAAGTAGGGTAGGAGGAGCCAGGGATCAGAATGGACTTGTCTATCGCTCTTTGGTTGATCTGTAGTATTTGTTGAGTTATTGGAGTGTGATAGATGTCTTTGCTTAAATAGCATAGGGATTCTTCTTTCAGTCTGACTAATTGCACACTCTCTACCCAAACGTTTGACTGCTATGATCCAACTCCACAATGCCTTTTCTCCTTTACTAGCACTAAGTCCTTTCTCATCAAAACAATTGCCTCTTATTGCGCTGGCTTCAGAGCTTTGACTAATGGGAAACCTGCACACTGGCTTTAGAGCTTCAACTCATGGAAAACCTGTGGAACTGCTTTGCTTCTCTTCCTCCTACTTTCTGTTCTTCCCCCTCCCCATTCTCCTCATAGTCATAGTCTTCCTTCTCCATTTTACTTTTCCTTTTCCTTCTTCCACAATTCTTGCTAAAGGAAAACTTCAGAATCTATAAACTTTTTTTCATTTGGCTTGTTTTTCAAGTTTGCTGCACATAATCCTTTCTGATTCATGGGTTGTGTGGACTCCAAATGTGAGACGGAAATATAGTGGCGTTGGTAGGAATCTTTGTCTTTGTTTATTTTTCCATATTATTCTGACCAGCCATGCCTTTCTACTGTCATTTACCACTTCTGTCCATACCTTAGTTCAAATGCACTCAACAAGGAAAAAATAGATCACCAAGAATGTAGATATCCGTTCTCCAAAATTCTGGTAGCCCTTTCCAGGAGTAAGAGGCAAGTCTTTTTTAGCTTCTCCAAAACTATAGAAAACGAAGTTAAAAAATCAATAGAGCTTTCTGAAGTCACAACAAATGAACCCAATTTTCTTCTGTCAAGATGACATAGAGCTTAATAGATCCTGAGAATAGTCAAGGTAATATATCTTGCATCTACTAGGACTTTTACTTTGGTCCTACATAATATATCCACATTAATATGTTTTCTAGTTTTTATTTTTGTAAGATGGAAGTACTGACACACAGTGGTTCAGGAATAACTATTCTTTGTGGCTTAATGCTGAGTTCACGGAATAAATGACTATTCCTTGGATAACTTATGTCTCCACTAATATCCACATATTTAAGAACTCACCCATCCTTTTTTTCTTCCCTTCCTTGCTTCTTATGCATTTCCTCCCCCCCCCCCCCCCCCCCCCCCCCCCACACACACACACGCTTTGCGGTAATAGTACCAGTACTAGGGCTTGAAATCAGGATCTGTGCTCTGTCCTTTATCTTTTTCTGCTCAGGGCTGACATTCTACTACTTGAACCACAGTTCCCCTTCTGACTTTTCCCTGACTAATCGCAGATAAGGGTTTCATGAACCTTTCTACCTTGGCTGGCTTTGAAACACAAGCCTCTGAGCTTAGCCTCCTTGGGAGCTAGGATTACAGGCATGACCCACTAGTGCTTCATCCCTTATACTTTTGAGATAGTCTTCCTAGAGTTGCCCAGGCTAGTCTTGAATCAGAGTCCTCCTAACTCTGCCTCCTGAGTGCAGGCATTACAGGTTTGCACTACTGTTTAGAGCTCTTTGTGCACAAAGAGCATTTTATCTTTTGTGCCAACAGATCACTCTGAACCCTGGGAAATGGCCAGGGAACATATTAATATTTCAGCTCCCTCTCTTGCTTGCTGTGTAACTTGATTATCTACAAACTTTTCCCTTTTTACAAAAATGGATGATTATAGTATCATTTTTTTGTAGAATCAAGGAAATTAAATACAATAATGCTCAGTTTATAGAAAGCACTCAACAAATGCTATTTGTTATTTTCATTTTATAGATAGAATTATTAGGTGTAGTGAGTTGGTGAAAATTTTATGATATAGTTCAACTTTCAAATTTTTTCCAATTCTTACTTTTAAAACAAAAATTTATTCCTGTTAGTAAAATCAATGATATGAAATGAAGTGGAAATGGCCAGTATCTTTTCAAATAGAATTAAAGTTTAGTCATAACAAGTTAGGTCTCAAAATTTTTATTTAATTTAAAAATGAAAGTAAATAATGTGGTTGACCATTGGAACAAAATTAACTCTGGATGATAACTGGCTTTTCCCCAAAAAGTCAGAAGAGTAATTTTGGAAAAGTTAAATTTTATTGTTAGTACAGAAGCCTTAGAATGCACAGGGAAAGGTTGGAGGCATGACTTAAAAAAAAAAAAAAAGCGCATATATAAGAGTGTATTCAACAGCAGTATGGCATTGGAAAGGTCTGAACCAATCTTCTTTTGATACTGAATTTTAGTTGTGCATTTTAAAACAACCCATATTGGAAACCTAGCTTGTGTGCCATTTAAGGTCTTGGTTTAGTTCATCAATACCTGTATGACAAATCAGAAGGCGTTACTATCTCTTATGTATGTGAAGTAGTAGGTCCTTGGCATTTTCATATTCACACCACATTTTGGATGTAGATAGGCATCCTGAAGTAGGTCATGGAAGCATCATACCTTCACTTGATCTCACCATGGATTACTAAGTTCCGGGCATCAGGCTGCTCATTCAAACACATCCTGCTTTTTGTTCAAGTTTGCTAACACCTCATAGCAGATGTCTTCTCATTGAAAGCAAGAAGAAAGTTACTCAAAAGTTATATAGCAAGTCAAAAGAGAAACTAACTGTCCCTATTCTTTATATTGTTGCTATTATAATGAAGAACAGTTGCTATTATAATGAAGAAAAGTTTATTTTTAAAGGTTTGATTACAGTTTACTTAAATTAGGCACTTTGGTATAGCTATCAGATATTACTTGAAAGATCCTTTTTAGTTTCTTCTTAATATGAGATGAATGATGTAGTTCAAAAGAGAAGTATACAGGGTAAAAATAAAAGATTGTCATCTATTTGCTTCATTGACTAGCCAGTATTCTGAAGTTTATATAGAAATAAATAATTGTTACACTTTTTTTTTTTTTTTTTTTTTTTTTTTTTTTGGTGGAACTGGTAGTACTATAAAACAGGGTCTTGCACTTATGAGGCTAGTACTCTATTTGAGCCACACCTCCAACTTTGCTTCTGGCTAGTTATATTGGAGATGGGGGATCTAGAGCACATTTCTGCCTAAACTGACCTTGACTGTTATTATGCAGATCTTAGCCTCCTGAGTAGCTAGGATTACAGGTGTGAGTCACACGTGCCCAGTTTGATCTTTACACTTTTATAATGAGAGGTGTTCACCTACAAAAGATTAAAAAGCTGTAACTAGGTAGGCTTTCATGGAAAAGAAATAAAGATAAAAAGAAGAGTTAGACTAAGGGATTATATACCATTTATCAAAATTGTAGGGAAATGGTAAGACAAAAAAAAGCTTGACTTTCTAGGGACAGTGGGTTATGGGAAGATAAATATGTTGAGTAAACTAAGGGAAGATAAAGGATTATTTACTAAGACTTGCTTGTATAGATGTGTCTCTAAGCTGGATTCCTGTCTCAAGTGATAATGTTAGTCTCCACTTCCTGGTTCAGAGAAGAGCTTCATATATTCTTACTACTGTTGATTGTTTTTTTAAGAACCATAGATTAAATTTCACGGCAACTTTAAATAATCAGTAGAAAATTCATGTAGCTGTAGAAAAAAATTATACTCTAACAAGGAATTTTAAATTCATTACCATGAAGACATCTTCTGTTTCTAATTGCCTTTGGCTCAAAACAACCTATGTCGTCCTACATAGCTTATTATTGGGTCTCTTTCCTTAGATTGTTCCCATACTTTCACCAGCAATGCATAGTAGACCTCACTTTCTTGTTTTATCTCTACTGTTCTCTGTTGCTGACTTAATTTTATAAAATGCTATTTTGTGTATTTTTATTCTTTCTATTTTTAGTGAAATGGAGCATCTCCATATATTTATTATCTTAGGAGTCAGTTGATTATTTAATAAAAATGACGAAAATATTCACAATGACCTAATAATGTAGTTGGCTTTCTTTATATATTTTTCTTTACATTCTAGATTCCTGTTCATCCTGTACCTGATCCCTTAGTTCACGAAGTTCTGAACTTAGCTTTTAAGCACTTTAAACATAAGGAAGGGTAAGTAAAATGCCAACTAAGAATTGTTTCCCTCCATAGTCCAGGTTGAGACATTTTAAATAAAATTTACTGATGATTTCATCTTAGAGTTCGAAGCAACTATCATCCCATTTCATTAGAATCTTTCCTGCTTATAGGAAAGATTTAATAAAAATACCACCAGGCATTTGTGGCTCACGCCTGTAATCCTAACTACCCAGGAGGCGGAGATGTGAGGATCACAGTTCAAAGCCAGTCTGGGCAGGAAAGTCCATGAGACTCTTATCTCCAATAAACCACCAGAAAACTGAAAGTGGTGCTGTGGCTCAAGGGGTAGAGCACTCATTTTGAGTGGAAGAGCTAAGGGACAGTGCCCAGGCCCAGAGTTCAAGCCCCATGACCGACCAAAAAAAAAAAAGAGACAAAAAAGAAAAATACTTCTTACCATTGTAGATCAGATTTTTAAGAGCCAGAAGATTAAATTTTATGGCAAATTAAAATCTAATCAGTTGAAAAAATTCTTGTCTTTTCAGAAAAAATTTATATAATAACTCTAGTAAAAAATTTGAAACTCAGGGCTGGGAAGATGGCTAAGTGGTAGAGCACTTGCCTTGCATGCATGAGGCCCTGGGTTCGATTCCTCAGCACCACATAAGCAAAAAGAAAAAAGCCAGAAGTGGCGCTGTGGCTCAAGTGGTAGAGCGCTAGCCTTGAGCTGAAGAGCTGAGGGACAGTGCCCAGGCCCAGAGTTCAGGCCCCATGACAAGACCCCCACCCCCCCCCACCCCCAAAAAAAAAAAAAATTGAAACTCATTTACAAAAGAAATTAAATAAAACATTTATTGAGGTATGTTTGTTTTGTTGTTTCAGATATTCAGGAACCAACACTGGGAATGTGCATATAATTGCAGATTTATATGCAGAGGTCATAGGGGTTCTTGCCCAATCAAAGTAAGTCTTACCTCATCGATTTTTATTTGCTGTACATTTAAGAATACTTCGTAACTGATGGAGTAGACATCCAGTCTTAGGTTCACCGCGGTTGTCTGCTTTTTTATTACTTGTTGTTCTGTTCCTTAGAGGGTGCTCCAACTACTCTCCATTCCTCCTGTGCACAGCTTGCTTTAAATTATTTGATGTTTCTCATAAATGTCTGAATTAAGCAAGTCAGACATTTTCACAAATAGTGGACACAGAAATTTCCTTATTTCTTATAACTTAACACTTCTGTGTTAATTTTTTTTAAAATCTCATTTAGAGCTCTTTACAAGAGCTGATAACTAACTACCTTCCTTTTTGGCTGGATTCTTTTATCTCTAAGATTACAACACAGTGTCTTCTAATTATTTTGTCTTAAATACTGAACAGTTTCATATAGATAGAAGAGATACCAAGGAAAGATAAATGAAGCCAAGATTTTTTTATTGAAGTGTTGGTTATGAGTTGCCCTAATTGAATTGTATTGATTCATGATCCTATTGTTTGCAGCTTGTAGTTGCTCTAAAAATTCCGGAATTTTTTGGATTTCCTTTTGTTGCTACTGGGAAATATATAAGAGAAAAAGAATTAGTTCATATTTACTTGGGTCCCTTTCAAAGGGACTTTTGCCCTGAACCATTCCCCTCCCCTATAACAACCTTTATACATTCTAAGAAGGCAAGCACAATTATTGTGAATGTTTAATAATTAGTATCCTGCTGGCAGTGGGGGAAAGGACACCAGTATTGGGGTTTGAACTCAGGGCCTTGTGCTTACTAGGATCTCTCACTGAGCCATAGCTCAAGCCCAGTAGTTGGAATCTTAACATCAAGTAATGACTTTTATTTCTTTTCTTCTTTTTTTTAATGCCTTAATATACAAGGGATAACCCATGCTACAGAACGTAAAATAAAGTTTGAATATTTAAAAAGATTTAGACACAGACAAAGCCTGGTGTGGTTATGAGGCCAGCTTTGGAAAAGATAGTGAAACCTTTAATTTACAAATGAGTTGGGCATGGTGGCACATGCCTAAAAGCCCAACTGCTTGGGAGTCGGAGATTGGGAAGACAGTGGTTAGAGGCTGGTTTGAGGAAAAAGTGCAAGGCAGTATAAAAATGACAGAAGCAAAAAAACTACTGGGATTGTGTCTTAAGTGTAAGAAGCGTAGAGTTCAAACTCTCTAAGCATGTGGACATAAAATTGTAGACATGAGGAATGTGGGTTTTTTTTGAGGAATTTTTTTAAATTAAAAATTAATTGTGATCTCAGACATAGCCCAGAAGTTCTAAGTAATACATGAACAAGTTAGATTGAGGAGAATACCACATGGTGGTTAAGTTAACTCTAGATGGTTAGGATATAAGACTAAATAGCTAATCAAGTGAGGGAGTAGCATAAACCTTGCTAGTCCAGCTGTAACAGAGCTGTAGCACAATTGATGTTTTCATTAGAGTGCACTGTGAACAAAGGGAAAAGTAGGTGAGTCTAAACTAAATCAGATTCCTAATACCTAAAGGGGGAAAGTTGGTCTACCTTGTGTTAGATTCCTAGTAACTTAAGGGTGGATATTCCATCCTGGTTTAGACTCTGAGTACCCAAAGTAGTAGGTTAGACTGGGTTAGACTCCTAGTGCCTAAGGGACTGGTGGTGGAGCAAAGTCTGGGAGAGGGTTGGGATACTTTAGAGTTTTGTCTAAAAGTTTTCTATTCCTGTACTGTCTAATAATTTCATGGAAAATTGGAAAATTCCTTGGGTTCAAATAAACATTTCAACAAAAAATTTTAATTTACTTTAAAAAGATTTCATAGAGATAATGTGAAATGATATTATATTCCCCAATATTCTAATGGAAATAGTTAAGTTGTCCTTCCTACCATATGTCTGGATTTGGTTCATGTTTGTTTTCTTTTCCCTTCACTAGTCAATGAAAGCATGGAAATGGAAAGCAAGCCTTATTTGTTAGGAACTGGTTTCATCAATAGTAACATTAAGATGTTACTATTAAGTAGCATATAGAGATGGTTAATTATTGATTAATCAACTATTACATACTTTTTCATATGTACAACAAAGAATACTAGTCTTAGTAATTGTGATTTGAATCTAGGATCATACTCAAAACCTTTTGGTTCTGTAGCTGACATACTGAAAGATGAATATACTTTCTCCTCTTTGGTTAATGAGGTATTAGATTTAAGTAATAATGGGCATTCTATAATTGGCTGATTTCTCTCTTTGAAAAATTATAGTCCTCAGTCTGGTGTCTGTATCATCACCAACTTAGAGAAGAGACTTCAAATCTGGAGACTGATTACTAATATCAAGATATTGTATGAACATGTCATTTGACCTTACTTTGTAATTATTATTAATAAATGGCAATTGTACTGATTTACATCACAAGAATAAAGAACTCCTAAGTTTAAAAATAAACCAAGGAAAATTTTTGTATAACAATTACATTTCTCTTTGTGCGCTTTTCTGGTCATTTTAATAAGGACAGAGAAAGGAGGTGTTACCCAGGCAACAGACCTTTTGATTTCGTCCTTAAGATCATGTGGGAAATTGGTGTTTTTAATTCACATAGAATTCTGTCTCCTTGTATAATAAAGGTTTCAGGCTGTAAGGAAGAAGTTTGTGACAGAATTGAAAGAACTACGACAGAAGGAACAAAGTCCACATGTGGTCCAAAGTGTAATCAGCTTAATAATGGGAATGAAATTTTTCCGTGTGAAAATGTATCCTGTAGAAGATTTTGAAGCATCATTTCAGTTTATGCAGGTGATACACTTTTAAGGGGTAGAAATTAGAATTAGCCTAACAAGGGGGTTTGTATTTTTTTATGACTATTCGGAAGAGCTAAAAGATAGATAAATTAATTGCATCATGAATTTCTGATTTTAGTTTTTAAGTTCTCACAAACAGAATTTTTTGACTGTGGATGCTTTGACTTTAACTTATTTTTGTAAAATAAAAGAATATTCACAAAATTATTATAATATTACAAAATCTGTTCCCTTTCCTTACTAATCTAATCATACCATTTTCCCTTTAAGGAATGTGCTCAGTATTTCTTAGAAGTAAAAGATAAAGATATAAAACATGCACTTGCTGGTTTATTTGTGGAGATTCTTATCCCTGTAGCTGCTGTAAGTATATTTAATTTGTATACCATTCCTGTGTTGTAAAAGCCTTAGGACCTTACGCTTCCATTTCTTCCCCTAAAGTACTTGCTAAGGCACTATGTCAAGGCCAGTATGGAGTTCACCTCAATGCTTTCCAGTTCTTCAGGGGTCACTTGTTTTGTTGGCTGATGGACAGTGTTTTTTGCCTCATCATTTTATTTTGGGTTATTTTTTTTTTTGTCGGGGCTAATCTCTGGGCCTAGGCACCGTCCCTCAGCTCTTCAACTCAAGGCTAATGCTCCTATTACTTGAGCCACAGTGCCACTTCTGTTTTCTGGTAGTTTGTTGGAGATAAGAGTCTCACAGACTTTCCTGCATGGGCTGGCTTTGAACTGGGATCCTCAGATCTGGGCCTCCTAAGTAGCTAGGATTACAGGCTTGAGCTATGGTGCCCGGCTTATTTTGTTTTCTTGATTAAGATAGTAGAATAAATAGAACCTCCTTTACCTTGGCTAGAAATGGAAGTTAATTTTATTCTTCTCTCTAGAATTTATGCTGCTTAAAATTTCAAAAACTACTGTTTATTTTCATACTGAGAAATGGAACTCTTTTGGCTTTCATTTTGAAAGTCCAATTTGCTGCCTTGTGACTGTTCACAGAAGTTAGTTTGTAGTAATTATGCTGTGAACAGGTAGGATGTTAATTTCTTAACTTTTCCCATAGTTCTGTGTCAGAAAACTGGCCTGGGAATGTGGCTTAATGGCTTTTTAAACTGTATTGAGTAGTTTCTTGAGTAAGGGTTTTCTACGTAGACTGGCCTCAAACCATAATTCTCTGGATCAAAGTCTCCTAAGTTGTTAGGATTGTTGGCATGTACAACTAGTACTCAGCTCAAATTTTTCCTGTTTTTTTTTTTTTTAATCAGTCATGCTGGATTAGAGGCTCTCTAATCCTATCTTAACTAATAACATCTATAATGACCTTTTTTCCAGTTTAATTCATTTGATTTTTGTGAAAACATAATTCAGCCCTTGACCCCAAGCCTGTACATAGGCAGCCCTTTGACAGGAACACTTCCTCTCTTAATGACCTCCCTTCCTCTTTCCCTGGCTGACCTCTCTTCCATCATGATGTGTATCAAATGCTTTTTATGTGGTGGGGCCTTGTCTGTGCACAGGAAATACAGCAAGGGACAAGATAGGAAAGACATTCTGCTCTTGTAGAGTTTACTTCTAGTGTGAAGAGCTGGAAACAAACACAGGCTGTAAAATATGTAAAATGTCAATCATGGCAAAGACTTGTTACATTCTTGGGAAGGATGTTTCAGACAGAAGGAAGAAGTGAGGGCATCTTGCGGCTATTCTGGGGAGGATAAGCAAGCCATGTGGCTGATGCTAGTACCCAGAGGTCCTGCCGTGGGACGTCCGTGGGACGTGTAGTCAGAGATTTTACATAGGAGGCTGACACAGCTGCAGATGTAGTAGATTTGCTGACTTCAGCTTAGATGTCATATCCTGGTGGAGTTTGTCCAAAGGGCCCCCTTCTGGAGACTCTATGAGCCCAGACAGCTTGCTGTCACCATACCTGTTAGACTGGGCTTTCTGCCTGTTTGTCTTTTTCTACTTGTTCTTCTATTGGAAAGATAGGGTTTATCCTGTTTACTTAACACTTGGTACATAAGATTTAACTCTAATCTCAGTGAGTTATTAACTAATTTTAGTCCATATAGAAAGTTATTGTAGTCCTTCTAGAATTTAATGTGTATGACCATTTTCTCCTTTTTTGTTTGCATTACCTTGTTTTTAGGCTGTTAAAAATGAAGTGAATGTTCCTTGTTTGAAGAATTTCGTAGAGATGCTTTATCAGACTACTTTCGAATTGAGCTCCAGGAAGAAGCATTCATTGGTATTGAGAAGTATTTCAAACTTTCACATGAATAATTTGACACTTTAGTAGTTGATTTATGAATTCAGTAGATGTTTAAAAGAATGGCAAAGTCTTTAATGGTAAAGAAAAAAAAAATCCCCCAAATGTAATGCAAGGACAAATTTAATGTATGTGTTTCTTCTGCTCTATTTTAGACTTTTTGTTAATTTTCTTCACTCTACATTTGATGGTTATTGCACATTTTCTTGTAGGTACTTAGTAACTTGACAGGCTCTTTAAGCTTTATAATATGGGAAAGATTGAATGTAGTCTTTTATTAAATCACAAATTCCTTCATTTTAATATATTATATAACAGTGTCACAATATTCTGTAATCATGTATCTTCTGTTTAGAAGTTGAAAGATTTTGTTTTTTGATGATTTGTGCTTACTAGGCAGGTTATCTACCTATTTCATTAATACTTCTAGCCCTTTTAGATGTGTGTATATGCGTGTGTACAAATGATACGTATATACATGTGTGTGCATGCATATGTGCCAATGCATGCCAATACTGGGGCTTTTAGATGTGTGTATATGCGTGTGTACAGATGATACGTATATACATGTGTGTGCATGCATATGTGCCAATGCATGCCAATACTGGGGCTTTTAGATGTGTGTATATGCGTGTGTACAGATGATACGTATATACATGTGTGTGCATGCATATGTGCCGATGCATGCCAATACTGGGGCTTTTTGCTCTCATTGGGCTTTACACTCACATCTGGCACTGCACCACCTGAGCCACACCTCTACTTTGAACTCTTTTTGTTTTTTTTGGGTCCAGTCGTGAGGCCTAAACTCTGGGCCTGGACACTGTCCCTCAGCTCTTCAGCTCAAGGCGAGTGCTCTACCACTTGAGCCACAGCGCTACTTCCGGCTTTTTTCTTAAGTGGTGCTGAGGAATCAAACCCAGGGCCTCACGCATGCAAGGCAAGTGCTCTACCACTGAGCCACCTTCCCAGCCCCTCTACTTTGAACTCTTTGCTGGCTAATTACAGATAAGAGTTTCTGAGACTTGTCTGCCCAGGTTGGCTTCAAGCCAAGATTCTCAGATCTCAGCTTCTTGAGAACCAAGGATTACAGTTGTGAGCTACCTGTGCCTGGCTTGCTTTTAAGATATTTTTCAGTCTCACATTTATGCCCAGGCTAGTGTGGACTGTAGTCATCATATTTGTGCTTTCCATGTAGCTGGGATGACAGGCATATACCACCAGTCTCAGGTTTTATTGGTTGAGATGAAGTTTCACAAATTTTTGCTAGTGCTAACCTTGAACCTTGATCCATCTGTTGTGAGCCTCTCAAATAGAACTATAGAAGTAAAACATAATGTCGTGTTTGAAGGCATTTTCTTTGCTTAACTGTTTACTGTACTTTCTTTCTTTCTTTCCCTCTTTCTTTCTTTCTTTTCTTTCTCTCGCTCTCTTTCTCTTTCCCTCTTTCTTTCTCTCTCTCTTTCTTTCTTTCTTTCTTTCTTTCTTTCTTTCTTTCTTTCTTTCTTTCTTTCTTTCTTTCTTTCTTTCTTTCTTTCTTTCTTTCTTTATTTTTCTTCTTTTTTTGATTGGTTGTGGGGCCTTAACTCTGAGCCTGGATGCTGTCCCTGAGCTCTTCAGCTCAAGGCTAGTGCTCTACCACTTGAGCCACAGCGCCACATCCAGCTTTTTCTGCTTATGTGGTGCTGAGGAGTCGAATCCAGAACCTCATGTAGGAGAGGCAGACATTCTACCACTGAGCCACTTTCCCAGCCCTGCACTTTATCTTTCTATAGCTGGGAGAAAGTTTGGGAAATTGGCAAATGTTCCACTACTTAAACTAGAGATGAAACAACAACAACAACAATAACAATAATAATAAAAAATACTGATCGCGTCCAGGCATTATGTCAAATACTTGAAGAATGTCTTCTTTTACATTAAGCCTCATGACCCCAGAAGATGTTTGTGGTTGTTGTCATCCACTTTATGTGTTGCAAAATAAAACCTGGTGCCCCTGAAGTTCCATCCATGGCCAGTATAAGCTGGAATTTGAGTGTCAGTCTGTCCTCAGAGCCTATGTTCTGTGTTAAAAGTCATTGTATTGCATGAGGGACAGCATGTTCCAGGGAGAACATAGTCTAACTCAGATGATTGTTCAAGGAATTCTTCTTAGAGAAAATGTACCCTTTACCATTCTCTGTTAGATGGTCCTGTGGAGGTACATTTACTAAAAATGGGAAAGCTGCCTAAAAAGATTTAGTTCCCTTGTTTTCAGAGACAAAACAAGTCCAGTGCTTTTCCATGAAGAATGTTAATTCTCTCTTTTCCCTGTCTCCTTCAGGCTTTGTATCCACTAATTACCTGCCTTTTATGTGTCAGTCAGAAGCAGTTTTTTTTAAATAACTGGCATATTTTCCTACAGAACTGTTTGTCACATTTAAAGGTAAGACATAATTACATTTCTGACTCATAAATATCAACTGTGATATATTCATTTATGTTTATATGTTCCTGTTGCTACTTGAATACTATGTTTTCCTCATTCCTTTTTTATGAACTTTATTTCTTCTATAGGGAATCACATGTGGAAGTGAATAAATATTGAATGAAAATCTCACAAAACTCTTCATAAACTTGTCTTTTGTCTTGAGAAAATTCAGTAATGTTGGCTCAAGTCTGCATAATCCACCTAGAGCTTTGATAATGTCACTAACTTCACATGCACTGTAAGGCTGTGTAATTACATTACATGTGATGTTAGCCCAGCTAGACAGATGTGAAGTCTCCTGAGACAATAGAACTTGTGTGAACAGATACTTGTCACCAACACTATTTGGCACATCCATGTTCATTTTTCTATTGACTACAAAACTGTGAGAGAGATTGTGCTCTTCCCGGCATGCTCTGCTAGCAGAGTCCACTTTTCTTCTCTGGATAGGAGCACAATTAATGTCTGACAAAGAAAGTGGGAGTAGTTCTCATCTGCATGTCGTGTGAACACTACATTGAATATCTGAATGATAAAGGAGTCTATTTAAATATTTGCTTATAAGCTGTAAAAACGGTCCAGCTATGACATTGTCTTTCCTGTTACTCTTCGAAGGTAGATTAGAAACTGAGTATCTCATTTTGACCATGAAATGGAAACACTGATAGTTTAATTGACTGACTCGGGCCACTCTACTCATTGTGGCACTATGAGCTTTAGGACTGCTGTTTCCCTTGTACTTTGGGAATGTTCCACTGGATGTAATCCTGTGTATCTTTTTGATGGTATTATGCATTCTTTTCAATTTTTTTTCACAGATATAGGGGATATATGTTTTTGAAAAATCATTTTTCTATTTCCTCCTATATATAAAATATTAATATTCATATTTGGATAAGGGTTGATATATCCTCTATGCTTTATTTATGAAAATTCCTAGGACCAAATTAAACTAATCTCTTTTTGACTTAAAACCAGGAAAGAAATGTGATTAATTGCATTATCCTTGTTTCTGTCCTTATTTTGAAAATTATACAATGGTATAATGGTATAAAAGAGAATGGATCACTTTCTGAGTAGTATGATTTTCATACTTTGAATAAAATATTTTAAAAACGTGCCTTTAAGTGTTTCTGGAAGATTGCTTTGTTTCATGATAATTCATACTTTTCTGTTGCTTGTTGGAATTTTTTTTATATGTTTCCCACCTAACATACTTGCAATCCTTTCGCAGTACCTTAACTTTTTTTGTCTTAAGGCTTTCATTTAAAATGCACTTGTTTTGTTTTTTTCCCTTACCTCCTTTTTAATATTTCTGGCATATTGTGCATTTTCATTAATGGTTTCATCAATCTGCCAGATTAAAGGAGATAAGAGCCACTTAGCATGAATATTTGGAATAATTGTCTTGGCCATTAACCCTTAACTTACATTAAGGCTCTATTCAGCAGAAATTCTATGACTTGGCTCCTGTTTCTTAAGTTTTAGATAATGTGGCTACCTCATTTAGTTGAGGTAAGGAGTTGTGAGCATTGAAGGAAGAAATTGTGCTAGTCACCAGTATGACAGTTATAATTTCTTTTCTGTATTGGAAAAGTTGATCCAAGATCAGGACCATAGTCAATTACATTATTCCAGTAAATGTCTTGATTTTTTTTAAAAATGTAAAATTGTTTTTCATTATTAGACCCATTCTTCCCTCAGACTGATTTTTACTAATACTACTGGATGCTAGACTCCTTGTCTTATTTAATTTTCATTGTGATTAAGGCTGAAAGAAGACAAGTCATGTTTAGGAAGCCAGCAAATTACAGAAGAAGCTGTGCATCCAGATTCACCCAGTTTTATAACTCTTGTTCTTTCTGCCTACTCTGTTATTTATCTTTGATACACCATAAGGAATGTTGCTGCATTGAATATTTTAAGGAAATAGGTTGGCTGTCATTCTGGGATATTAAAGAGGCATTGTTATTTAGGGTCAGTAAAATATACATGATAGATTTTGTAGACACTTTAAGATAATATACAGTTTATTAAAAAAAATAAGTTTTTAGTTTAGTAGCCAGAAAAAAATGGCCCATAAATAACATGTGTTTCCTTATTTCTACTGTAGATTTTTTAGATTTTTAATTTTTCTATGAAACAGAATTTGATATTTTCTCATTTCCATATCTTTATGTCAATTGAAGTACTTATGTGAAATGTTATTTTACCATTTCTGAAGAATTATTGAGAGAGAATAAGAGTAGATGTCTTATAAAGATAGTTTGGACATTATTTTCCTATGGTCTGTTTAAAAAACTAGTTATTTGAACTCAAATGCAGCTTTAGGAACAAAAATTTAGTCAGTTAACATTTAGGTTTTCTTAGTTTGAGTGTTGTAGGTGTATCTGTTAGGATATAGGATTTTTTTTTTCTTAGTGCTTCCGGCCACTGTTTTGGAAATTAAAACATTTCTTCTAAATAGAGACCTTGGTGAGGAGCTGTCTTGTTTTGTGCTTATTTTCACCTAACATGCATGTGCTGCATCTCATGTTTATGTTTGCTGTCTCACATTGCTTTATTTAGATGCCATCTAACAACAGTATCAGAAAACAAATAGAAACACTTCAGGTGAGTTGTGTTGATGCTACAAAGTAAAATATTGCTTTATTTCTTTTATGTGTGGCATTTTTTTTCTTTGCCATTGTTGTATTGCATGTCTAAAGTATTTATTCACACCTGCTTCAGCTATTGTCAAAGAAGAGTAGCTCACAGCAGGAGCATTCTTCCAAAAGTTAGCTATTAAATTGACCACTAGGAAATGTCCTTAAAAGATAGAAAAGATAATGAATTCTCACTCTTTACCAAAATTTGCATTTTAAAATATTGTGTTTAATTGATATATAGCTGTTAGAAACAAAACATTTGTTAGTACAATTAAGGAGCCAATAAGTTTGATTTTTTTTTTCTTTTTCTTTCTTTCTTTCTTTTTTTTTTTTGTGCTGGTCCTGGGGCTTGAACTCTGTTCAAGGCTAGCATTCTACCACTTGAGCTACAGCTCCACTTCTGGTTAATTGGAGATAAGAGTCTCACAGCTCTTCTTCCCTGAGCTGACTTTGAACTTCCAGCCTTAGATCTCAGCTGCCTGAGTAAACAAAGATTACAGGCATGGGCCTCAGGCACCCGGTGATTTTGAATATAATTTTGATGAGTGCATTTTTCAAAGCTTTTATTCTGTTGGCCTGTTTTTTTTTTTTGTTGTTGTTGTTGTTTTTTGGTTTTTTTTGAGACTGGGTCTCACTATGGAGCCCAGGCTGGCCTTGAACTTGTGATCCTCAGTTTTCATACCTCTGTTTCCAAGTGCTGGGATTTTGAGTATGCACCAGTGTACCTGGTTTTAATTATTTTGTAAATAATTAAAGGAAATAAACACATTAAAATCGTTACTTTAAATGAGTCACCATAAAGATGTTTCCTTTTTCTTCTGTCATGATGTTAATATTGTGGTATAAGCAGTTTGTCAGTAATTTATGTGTGTGTCATTTTGGCATTTCTTTGAAATATTAATAGAAACTTAATATTTTAGTGGTTTATTTTGAGAGTATCAGGAATTGTATTATTTCTGGTTCCTTTGAGCCATGTATACTTACCACTTACTAAATATTTACTTGATATATGAACCTTTTTTTACATAAATACAAACAAAAGTGGAGAGGGGCTGGGAAGGTGGCTCAGTGGTAGAGTGCTTACCTTGCACGTATGAGGCCCTGGGTTCGATTCCTCAGTACCACATAAGCAGAAAAAGCTGGAAGTGGAGCTGTGGCTCAAGTGGTAGAGCACCAGCCTTGAGCTGAAGAGCTCAGGGACAATGCCCAGGCCCAGAGTTCAGGACTCATGCCCCGGCCAAAAAAAAAAAAAAAAAATGTGGGGAGCTTGAGTTGTTAACATAGAAACTATTTGATTTTACAGGATTGCTAGTATTTTCATAAGTTTACTTTTACTCTCCTTTTGTTTTTAAACAGAATAAAGATCCTAAAATGTCTCGAGTTGCACTGGAATCTTTGTATAGATTGTTGTGGGTTTATGTTATTAGAATAAAATGTGAAAGCAACACTGTAACTCAAAGGTGAGTGCCTTTGTTTTCAATTTCTTTTGGAACAAAATCTTGGGTTGCAGCTGTTGCTTAGTGGGTAAAGCACTGAAACAGGTGGAGGGCCCTGAGTTCAGTCCATATCTTCAAAATAAAGTAGCTAATAAAATCATGTTAGAAATCACATTAATGGAATTATAGTTACATATCTTGAGAAGGAATATAAATTTGCCCTGATCTGAATAATAATTTTTGCTAATGTGCTGTTGCGGTTGTCATTTCATTGTGACTAAATCTTTCCATCCTGCAGTCGCCTAATGAGTATTGTGTCAGCACTTTTCCCAAAAGGCTCTAGAAGTGTGGTGCCTCGTGACACACCTCTTAATATATTTGTGAAGATTATTCAGTTCATTGCTCAGGTGAGTGCTCTACCCCATTATCACTTAATAAATCCTATAGTAATTGGGAGTTTAAAATTTTTTCTTAGAGATCTATACATATGCTAATAAAATGTTAGTTAATATTGAATTGTTAAAAGTAATGTTCTTTTAAAAACTAAAACAAACACAGAGTGGTAATGATTTTTCTATGACAAAATGAGTTTGTAATCAGCCTGCATAATTGGAAAGGAGACAAATGGGTAGAAGCACTTTTAATTGAGGAAGAGTGAACATTGTGTCTAAAAATTCTGTTAGTCCACTTGCTAATTATCTCCAAATTTCTTGAAAGATTTTTTAGAAAATTGTCTTCATGATCTGCATTAATGCAGGTGCTTAGGTACAGATAGTAGACACTCTTGTTGAACCCCATGGGACCTTTTAGTGAAGGAGTGAGAGCTTACTGAATTGTTAATAGAGCTGAAAAAACAAATTCTAACCTCATAGTCAGGAGAGATCTTCAAAACTGGGCTGTCAAAGAAGTGGCTGCCTCCTTCTTTCTTTCTCCTCCTCTTTCCTTCTTCTCCTCTTTCCTCCTTCTCCATCTCTTTCCTCCTCCCCCTTCCTCTTTCTTCCTCTTCCCTTCCTTCTCCTCCTCTTCTACTTCCTCTTCGTCACCACTGCCCCATTTCCCAAAGAGTCACATGAGTATACCACGCCAAATCCTACTGTCACAAAGAACCTTGAGAACTGCAATTTTAGCATTCTAGCTTCTTTGGTGAAGGTAGGTTCATTAGAATGGGATTACATGGGTTTTAAGTGAGAAAGTCCAAGGTTTTAGTCACATCCTCTTTTGGGACATAAGTCCTATTCCAATAGATTATCTATTCCTTTAGTTAAAAAAAATGGATTCCAGGATATTCATTGTATTTACTTTGAACTGAAATGATATAGATGATTCATAATGAAATTTTTTAACAGTGAAGAAATAGGAAATATTTGAATATTTCTATTTCAGCACAGAAGAAAGGCTCCTTAGATTAGTATAATGCATCAAAAAAGATTAATAAAAGCAAACTGATTAGGCTTAGAAAATTAACCCCTCTGTATATCACCTTGACAATAAAATTAAATTTTAAAAAAGAGAAAATTGCGCCTTTAGGTTATATCAGTTGCTAATTTTTCTTTGTAGAATTGTACTGTTTCCCTTTGGTTAATCACTTCATTCCAGTGACTCATTTCAGATGTTAGTCTTCTTAGTTAACTTTTCCTTGGAGCTCTCTTTCCTTGAGTCCTGTTCTTTATGGCACTCACCATTCTCTACACCTGTGTCTGGCTGACATCATTCTTGGAATTTTTCCTTATGTTTTAAAAATGATTTTGGTGAATGAATGTTAAAACTAATAGCTTAGATATTGAATAGATAATTTTATAGTAAGTAGTATGTTTTTAGACTTAATTCTTACATTTTTTTCTTTCCACTAGCTAGACTTGTGGACATTTTAAGGACAGAAACTTGCGTTGTTGTATAATTCTTAAATGCCCTTAGTATATACTAGCAAAGCACAAGGTCTTACTAAATTTTTTTCCCCTCCAGGAACGTTTGGATTTTGCAATGAAAGAAATAATATTCGATCTTCTAAGTGTTGGAAAATCTACTAAAACTTTCACCATTAATCCAGAGGTAAAGATACACACACACACACACACACAATTCTTTGAGCCTCATTTCTGTAGTCAGAGTTTTTATGTTTAAATGTGATTCTTAACTACAGAAATGGTGCAGGACAGATTTAGCTTTGTAGGTACTGGCTGAATGCTGTAACATTGGTGTTTTCCAGGCCATCCAGCTCAGCTGGCTCTTACAAGTTATGACATGACTTCAGGTTTCTTCTGCTTGGAATGATTCATATTTGTGGTACATGTTAATAATAGCATTCCTTCAGTGTTTTCTGGTGTTCTCCTGTAGTGAATTCCAAAAATCCTTTCACCCAGGTGGAGCTTACAGTGAAAAAAAGATACTTAATGCTATACTTCTGCCTTTTCACTCTTTTTTTTTTTTGGGGGGGGGGGGGGAAGAAGGTCCAGACGTGGAGCCTGAACTCTGGGCCTGGGCACTGTCCCTCAGCTCTTAAGCTCAAGTCTAGCGCTCTACCACTTGAGCCACAACGCTACTTCCGGCTTTTTTCTTTTTGCTTATGTGGTGCTGGGGAATCGAACCCAGGGACTCAGGCATGCAAGGCAAGCGCTCTACCACTGAGCCACCTTCCCAGCCCCTGCCTTTTCACTCTTGAGACATTACATTTTCACATTGTTTGAAATACTCTATAATCACATAGCACGAATCTAATGACAATTGAGATTATAAAAAGGCTAAGAAGATGTTGCTTTTGTTCTTGTTTTAAATTACTGTGCTGGGAATCCTAAGATACATTTGTGGCTGACAAGTTTGTTGGGAAGTTTTGAAGCTTTTTGTATGTAAGATTTATAAGATAAACTAATAATAATTCCAGATTTTCAAAGTGAGTAGAAGTTGGGTGCCGGTGGCTCATGCCTGTAATCCTAGCTACTCAGGAGGCTGAGATCTGAGAATCATGGTTCAAAGCCAGCCCCGGCAGGAAAGACCGTGAGACTCTTATTTTTAATAAACCACTAGAAACCAGAAGTGGCACTGTGGCTCAAATGGTAGGGTGCTAGCCTTGAGCCAAAGAGCTGAGGGACAGCACCCAGGCCCAGAGTTCAAGCCCCATGACTGACCAAAAAAAAAAGTGAGTAGACACCAGTATTTTCATAGGTAATATACTTAACATAGTTTCCAACCAGAAAAATATAGTTTCAGATTTCCAGATTTAAAAATATTTTCTTTTTTTTTTTATTATTGTGAAAATACCATACAGAGGAGTTACAATTACACGAGCAAGATAATGAGTACATTTCTTATCAAGCATTGTTGCCTCCTCCTTTGTTTCCTCTTCCCATCCCTTCCCATCCTCCCCCTGCCCTCCCTACCCTATCCTCCTCCCCCCTTAAAAATATTTTCTTATTTAAATTTGTGAAAGTAATTTGTTTTCCAACTGAGGTTTTCATACTAGAAGTGGTATAGTTTTATGCTTGTGAAAGCCAACTGTGTTAAAACTAGATAAAATTATTCATTAACCCGTTTAGTCTAATGTATACAAATTTCAGTACGCTAAGAAAATGAATAAGTGAGTTTATGTCAGCCAAGTCCAGCACATCCTAAGTATATTCTGTGATTTTGTGACACAAGACCCTATGATAGGTATACTATTGGAAGTCATCACTGTGTGTCACTTCAAAGATGAGTAGGACCTAATTATAAGACCTAAAGTCGTGGGGCTGGGAAGGTAGTTCAGTGGTAGAGCGCTTGCCTTGCATGCATGAGGCCCTGGGTTCGATTCCTCAGCACCACATAAGCAAAAAGAAAAAAGCCAGAAGTGGTGCTGTGGCTCAAGTGGTAGAGCACCAGCCTTGAGCTGAAGAGCTGAGGGACAGCGCCTAGGCCCAGAGTTCAAGCCCCATAACTGGGCCCCCCCCCCCCCCAAAAAAAAAAAAAAGACCTAAAGTCTTAATCTTATTTAGATGAAAAAAATAGAGTTCTCTTCTCCTCCTGTGTTCTGTTGTATTACCTTGCCCACTCACTGGGCTGTGCATGCCCCATTAAAAGATTATTCTTAGAGGTTATAGTTTGGGATAGGACAGTAGTGATGCAGACCGAAGGCAGACCATGTACAGAAAATAAACACAGACAAACAGTCGAGTTTGGGGAAAAGATCATACTTTTGGTTTGACCCTGTTTAACCTGAGCCATCTTTTGACATCCAAGTGGAATTGTCAGATTAGTCTGAGTTGAGAGGATGAGGAGAGGTATAAAAATTCTTGCTACTCTGGAAAGAGAGTATAAACAATACCATGTAAACCATGTAAACTAGGCTGAAAAAGCGCCTGAAAAGAAGTAGAGAGGACATGGCCAGCAGGGGCACAGAAAGCACCTAGGGAAAGGTGAGTATCAGGAGAGAAGGGGTATTTGATGCCCAGGCCTCTGTCACATGGGATGCAATGTGAAGAATGAAGAATGGAAGTGTTCCTTCCACTATAATGGTTGGACATCATTACAAGATATAGGATATGTTCAGTTGAAAAGAGAAGGTTGAGGACTGAAAGCAAAGAAAAGATCATGGATGGTATACTTAAGAAAATGGTTTCTTTTTCTGTGAAGTAGGAGAAAAGTTACCTAGTTAGAAAAGAAAGGGGTATGCCAGAGGAATCAAACTGAGTTGAAGAAGGATGGAGAGTTTGAACTAAATCTTAAGAGATTATAAGGGACAATTGACTGCAGAAATAAAAATTTGAGAATTTGATACCAGAGCAAATCCTTTAAGTCCTGGTGGCATGGTTTACCGTATGACCTTCTCCCTTCCACTTCCCCACAATTATTTGATGAGATGTTTTAAATGTAAGGAAAGCTGGTGCACCACACTGATTTCTTCCTTTTGGAACTATTTTCTCTGAAGAGAATGAACATAGGCCTCAGAGTCTTCCTCGTAATAGCAGACAGCTTGCAGCAGAAAGATGGTGAGCCACCCATGCCAACAACAGGAGTGATTCTTCCCTCAGGAAATACTCTTCGGGTAAAGAAAATTTTTCTCAATAAAACCTTGACAGATGAAGAGGCAAAAGTCATAGGTTAGTGTTACCTGAAATAAATTACTTTGTACTGTTGTTCAATATTCTCTAATTTAAAAAAGTATGAATAAACCTTAAATGTATATATTTTCCAAGTATGCTCATTTCACGGTATACCATCATACCATGTAAATGCATTTTGATAATCTACATAATCTTCATGTCAAAAGTCTTCTCAAATCTATTTTCTCACAGGATACCTTGAGAAATTTGTAATTCCTTCAAATCAATTTGAGTTCTCTCCATAATAACCGTTTCTCCACTTATTCTGAAGCTGATAATCACAAAAGGCATATGTAACTAGAAATTCCTTCTTTTTATGTATTCTTTATTTAATTCCTGACATTCTATAATTATGAAGATTTTTTTCTCCCTAGGAATGTCAGTTTACTATCCTCAAGTAAGAAAAGCACTAGATAGCATTCTCCGACATTTGGACAAAGAAGTTGGGAGACCAATGTGTATGACTAGTGTGCAGATGTCTAATAAGGAGCCTGAAGATATGATTACGTATGTAGTAAATGATTTATCTTTTTTGCTCTTTCAGCTTTCCTAAGAGTACAGATAGTTGGTTCTTGCTTACCATATATTTCCTTATATTCTCACATTGCTCTCTGCAATAATTATTTTTTTTTTTGGGGGGGGGGGGGTGGGGGTCCAGTTGTGGGCCTGAACTCTGGGCCTGGGCGCTGTCCCTCAGCTCTTCAGCTCAAGGCTAGCGCTCTACCACTTGAGCCACAGCGCCACTTCCGGCTTTTTTCTTTTTGCTTATGTGGTGCTGTGGAATCGAACCCAGGGCCTCAAGCATGCAAGGCAAGCGCTCTACCACTAAGCCACCTTCCCAGCCCCTCTGCAATAATTTTAAAAATAGTGTATCCCACATGCTCAGTTTCGTTCTTCAACATGATCATCAAACTAGTGTAGATAATAAAACTCACCTTGAATCCAGCCTAGTTCATTTGACTGACCAGGCCTTATACTTACTCCATGAATGATGGATAAGTCCTCGCGGGTGGGCTAGAACAGCTTTTTTTTTTCCAGTCATGGGGCTTGAACTCTGGGCTTGGGTGCTGTCCCTCAGCTCTTCAGCTCAAGGCAAGCACTCTGCCACTTGAGCCACAGTGCCACCTACGGTTTTCTCGCGCTTTATTGGAGATAAGAGTCTCATGGACTTTCCTGCCTGGACTAGCTTTGAACCGAGATCCTCAGATCTCAGCCTCCTGAGTAGCTAGGATTACAGGCGTGAGCCACCGGCGCCTGGCTCAGAACAGCTTTTTAAGTCAAAGAAATTATCTTATTTCCAGAGTCCTGCTAACCAAAAAATAGAAATCCTGAAAATATAGACCAGTTATTTTTGTGTCCTGGAACCAGACTGTACAGAAGGGTATAAATGATTTTTTGTTTGTTTTGAAGAAACAGTACCTCATTCCATCTTACCCATAAGCTTGAAATTGTCTTCTAGCATCTTTTCTTTTTATTAGAAACTTCCTCCTCAGGAAGATGCATTTTATGGCAATAAGTTCTTCTACATGGAACAGTCTACCTACATATTGTAGAAAATATCAAGTATTTGAATTATGTATCTTAGAATACTAAGTTGGTGATTTGATTCTCAAGTTATCTAATTTGTTGTTACTATAAACTAATGTATTGTAATGACTCTTTGAATGTCTTTAATGTGTTTTGGTTTTTTGTTTCGTTTTGTCGGTTGTGGGGTTTGAACTCTGGACCTTTGCGTTGTGCCTGAGCTCTTTAGCTCAAGGCAAATACTCTACCACTTGAGCCACAGTGCCACTTCTGGTTTTCTGGTGATTTATTGGAAATAAGAGTCTCATGGACTTTCCTGCCTGGGCTGACTTTGAACGGTTATCCTCAGATCTCAGGCTTCTGAGTAGCTTAGGATTACAGGCGTGAGCCACTGGTGCCTGACAGTTGTGTGTGTGTGTGTGTGTGTGTGTGTGTGTGTGTTTAACTACTTCTTGTGGGACATCTTTCTTTCATTAGTGATACTTTCCTGACTGTTTTGTAGCATCTCAAATGACAGCACTGTCAATATTCCCTTACCAGTTCTTTCTCTGTAACTCCATTAACACTCAATTTAAATTTCACTTCTGTGCATTTTAGTTCAAGGTCTATAAGACAGAAAGTGTTTCTTCAATGATCTAGAGAGACACAAGATGAATGAAGATTTTCATTACTTGTACCTCCTAGGCAGAGCCTGCCTGGAGGCTGCCATAAAAAGGTCAGAGAATTTGAGAAGAGAGAGAAATTAATCCAAGGCCAGTGTCTTTATTGGGTCCAGAGTGTTACTCAAACATGTTTCCTGCAGGGAGTTTTAATTGGTGTGTTTAAAGAAAGGAGTGACATGTTCGAGAATGTCATGCTGAGCTGATGGACGCCATGGTCAGCTTATCTCTTGGTGCATGTAGGCCAGGCTACCCGATAGGGCGGTAACAGGTACATAGATGGATCACACTGAGGAGCTGGTAGATGATAACTAGTAGAAACTATCAAGAGTGAAATGAAAAAGTTAATATGTATTTAATGGATACTGAGAACATAAAATTGTAAGCATTCACTACAGTGTTACCACTTTTCTGTTCTTTCCTGAACTTCCATCTTTGTGAACCAATCCTCACTTCTGATTAACAATTTGGAAATAAGCAGGTCATCTTAGTGGTCCATTTTTCTATGTGTGTGAGCTGGACAGTTGATGTACCCTGTCCAGTCACCAACAGCCTTCAAAGACATGGTGTGATGGGTCACTGGTCATGGTGTACATCTGTCACTTGAACAGTGCCTCATAGAATAATCAGCAAACATTAATGCCCCATTAGTGTGTATCATTATAGTTAATGTGTATCAGGTGCAGTTCAGCCATGTTGTTGGGGACTGGTATTATTTCACTGAACTACAGTAACTAAAATGTATGCAGTTGGAGGCCATGGAAAAAGAAGAGGACTATGTAATAATCTCTGAAAGGAAACTTAGAGCATCCTAATTCTTTTCTGCATAAGGTTTAACTTATTAGACCAACTAGAGAATAATTTGGATGAAATAAGTTTGCTAAAATCTTTACCATGAAATAATAGACAAATGTTTTGGGTTTTTTGTTGTTGTTGTTGTTGTTGTTGGTAGTAAGGCTTGAACTCTGGGCTTGGGTGCTGTCCCTGTGCTCTTCAGCTCAAGGCCAGCACTCTACCATTTGAGCCACAGTGCCATTTCTGGTTTTCTAGTGGTTTATTGGAGATAAGAGTCTCACGGACTTTCCTGCCTGTGCTGGCTTTGAACTGTGATCTTCAGCTCTCAGCTTCCTGAGTAACTAGGAATATAGGCGTGAGCCACCACCACCCAGCTAGACAAATGTTTTAAGAGATTACACATTTAAAGTAAGAAAATAACTGTAAGAAAATAGAAAGGCTGGGTATAGATCTCTGCAGGGGAGCATCTGCTTACCATGCACAAGGACAAGGACCTGGTTTAATTCCTCCAGCACCCTCTGCCCACACAGAAATACAGTAGGGTTTTAAAAAATCAGCACATTTGAATATAACATTTAAATATGTATATTCATGTGTGTATATCCCAGGAGGACAAGAGGAAACATTACCAACGGTGACGTGACAATTTCTGATTCAGAATCTCTTCTTTGTACAGACTATTAAGTGAAAAAATTCGAATATTTAGATATCTAATAACATCCATACTATTGTTTATAAATATTAATTATGTAAATATCTGAATGGCTAAATTATTATTTAAAGTTTTCTTAATATGTGAAATAATTAAGTAGGTTTAAATAATAATGTTTAATATAATTGCTGTACGTGTGGGGCTTTTTATGTTGTATTTTGTTTTTTGGCAGTACTAGAGTTTAAACCCAAAGCCTCATGCTTACTCTGCTTGGCTGATACACTGCATTGAGTCAGACATCTAATTCAGTCTTGTGGTGGTTATTTTAGAGATAAATTTTCTCAGACTTTTATGCCTGGGCTAGCTTTGAACTGTGATCCTCCAAGGCTCAGCCTCCTGAGTAATCACCGGCATGAGCTGCTAGTACCTGGCCTGTGTTTTCTATTTAATGAATGCTTTTTTTTTTTTTTTTGCTTCATATCTGCTTTAATTATTTGTTAAAGAATTGATAATTATCTACTAGAATTGTATGCTTTCTATATACTCTTTCTTTTAGTAAATTATATTTATGGGTGGGATCCCATCTTCATAATTATTTTTGCAAGTTTAATTCCATTTTCTAACATACATTATACTTAGTTTTGAATCTTTTTTATTTTTTCAGGGGTGAAAGAAAACCCAAAATTGATTTGTTTAGAACTTGTATTGCTGCGATTCCAAGATTGATTCCAGATGGTATGAGTAGAACTGACCTCATTGAATTGTTAGCAAGGTAACAGTTACTCTGTGCTGTTTTAAGGTCTTTACTGTCCCTTCAAATTTATGATATACTTCTGCTATTACTAACATTACAAAGGCCATAATAATTTAATTATTTTCTTAGTTCCTATTTTGTTTTTTTGTTATTTTTTTAACTTCTAAAGCTCTTCCAGATCACCCCATAAATATTATTTTTAAACTTTCCATCTTTCTATCTGGTAATATAGTAGTTACAGGATGTAAATATGTCACTTCTTAACATATGAGTCTCATCTGTGTGTGATTATATCTGTTTAGGAATTCATTATTTACTCCTATAATCTTTCCTATAGCATCCAGGGGATATTTTTATTTTTCATCCTTTGACTTTTATTTATCTTCTCTGTTCCAGGTATAACGTAGCCCTATTAAATAATTAACCTGACACCCAAACTCCCAAAATGATTTGAGGTAGTATCCTGCTGAAAACTGCTATGTTGATTGCACTAAATATCCAAAATAGGTTTTCTGTTAATAAGTCCACATGTCTATTAATGTGGATTAACAGTCCTAGAGATGGTATTAGATGGTGAGCATTGACTGCATTCCTGTAGGCATGTTGTCCCACTGCATAGATTTAGTACCTTGTCCATAATTTCACAGCCTCTGCCCTTAAGGGAAAATAAGTACAGTGACTGGAATGGAGCAGCGAGACTCAATAGTTTGTAAGATGTTTACTGTTGCCAGACACTTAGCATGTAGCCTGAAACTAAACCCACAATGAGTACATCGAATAAATTGCTCCAAGAACTCCTTCTACCCCTTCTTAAGTACATCCACCATTGCATACAACCACACATCAGCTCTCAGCTGTGTCAAGCAGAGATAGAATAATATTTGTCTTCTGTGAGTTTTATGAGGAGAGACTGAACCGTTATATAACTTGCTTTATTTCCTACTCCCAACTCCTAATTTTTCCTGTGAATTAGAGTACAGAGTTACATGTCTGGTATGGTGGTATATACCTTTAATCCTAGTACTTAAGAAGCTAACACAGAAAGATTGTGAGTTGAGGGCAGCCTATGGTACATAGGGAGAACCTGTTGGAATGAATGGCAGAGCTTATTAAATGAATGTTAGCATTAGACATGTGAATCCTGTAAACCTTTGGGAGAGCAATAAACAGCTACTGTTCAATCTTTTCTTCTACTCACCTAAACCCACATATTTGTGGAAGATAAACTAACAAGGTAGACTTTGAATGGTCCCAGCGAGAATGGAAATGATCTATGGCGGCTAGGTTTGGGGGACCGTGTTAAGGAACCAGTATCTGAACAGGGAACGACAGTTTGTGTGGCTGTTTTTTTTGGTCTTTTCTTTATAATACTCACTTTATCTCCCTGGTCAGGAAGATCTTTTGTCCTCTATAACCTTTAGAATTTTGATGTTTAAATCTTTTCTTATTTACAAACACAGGAAAAAGGCAAACCAAACAAAGATGCATTGTAAATTTGTACACTTGGCTGAAGTCTCTGAGGGAAGTTAAGTAATTTCCCTGCTTCTAATTGACCAGGCCTTATTGTTATCTCCTCTTTACAATTAACTAATCCATGTATCTCCTGAGTCACATAGATATGTTTAAGATACTTGGATATTCCTAGATTTAATGGATGTTCAAATCTTTAAAGGAATATTCTTACTCTCCTCTCTACAGCATCTCCCTTGATATCACTATCAGAGACATTGTGTGTACTATAGATCCTTTCTCTGACTCTGTTTGCTTCTGTGTCCCCTCAACTACATTCCACGGCCTCCTCTCTGTCATCCTGGATCAGTCCATCTTCCCAGCTGCCCATGCATATAAACCCTCAACCTCTTGTCCTAGGGCTTGAACTCAGGGTCTGGGTGCCATCCCTCAGCTGTTTGTCAAGGCTAGTGCTTTACCACTTGAACCACAGCTTCACTTCCAGAATTTTGGTTGTTAATTGGAAATAGCTAACCTTTTCTGCACGGATTTCCCTGCCTAGGTTGGGTTCAAACGGTGATCCTCAGATCTCAACCTCCTGAGTAGGCATGAGCCACCAGTACCTGACATGTGGCATATCCCTTACCTTATTCATTCAAGCTACTTGTAACACTAATGCATTGGTCTTTATTGACAGTCATTTAAATCCTCTTTAGACACCAAATCAGTAACTCTTATTCATATACTATTAAAGATTAGTGGTTGTATTATTACAGCATGTTTAATGGCTTTCTTACTTAGCATTTTCCATATTATGTTAAAATTATGTAAGGTTTGTGTTCATGGTTTCATGCTATTTTAATGTCTTTCAGAAGTAATTTTATTTTGTATAAGTTACTTATTATGATTTGTTTAGACTTAGATTGTCTTTAGGGCCTTATGTGTTGTAGACTCATTCTTTTTCTCTGCATACCTTATTTATGATGTTATTCATAAATTCAAGAATTGTGTCTGTTAAATTGATTCCATCTCAGTTTTTGATATTTATTTCATCATCTAATGTTTAACATCAGGTGAATGGAAGAAATGATTAAATCATGTTCTTTCCAGTGATGGTGAAAGACTAAATAATGTGAGATAGGATGGAGATATTATATGATTAGACACCGTGCAGGGACAAGGAACCTTTTTCCTGCCAAGGGCCATTTGCATATTTATAACATCATTTGTGGACCATACAAATTTCTAGTACAGGCAGCTGGCCAAGAACAGCTGACAGGAAGCATACATTTCTGTCTTGTCATGTACCAAGTTATTTTTTGGGCCTTATTCAGACTTCAGGCCAGACGTTCCCCATCCCTGGATTATAGGATAGCAATATATAGTATTTTAAGGATTAAAGAATATTTTAACTGGGATTCTGATGTCATATATATTCTAAGCTTCTTAAGATCAGAATTACATTATTCTGACTTATAGTAAAAGAAAAATAACTAATATAAATCATTTCATATGCAAATTTAAATGAGTATAGGCCAGCATAAGAATGAAAATAGCACAAAAAAGTGAACATTAGTTTCTGTCTTACAAACAAGGAAGAAGTATATGTTCTAATACTGTAGATTTAAGTTTTATATGATAAAACTGTAGGAAAGGCTCTGAGGTTTACTAATGAAATTTTGTTCTTGGTAGGCTCACAGTTCATATGGACGAAGAACTGCGTGCTCTGGCTTTCAATACACTGCAGGCACTAATGCTTGATTTTCCAGATTGGCGGGAGGATGTTCTTTCAGGATTTGTTTATTTTATTGTCCGTGAAGTGACTGATGTCCACCCTACCCTTCTTGATAACGCTGTAAAGATGCTGGTACAGTTAATAAATCAGTGGAAACAAGCAGCCCAGATGCATAACAAAAACCAGGACTCTCAGGTACCGAACATTCCCATATTGTTTTTTTGTATTGATCAGTGGTGAATGACCAGTAATGATATTCATAGACATTTACTTTCTTTTTTTTTTTTTTTTTTGGTTGGTCATGGGGCTTGAACTCTGAGCCTGGGCGCTGTCCCTCAGCTCTTCAGCTCAAGGCGAGTGCTCTACCACTTGAGCTACAGCGCCACTTCCGGTTTTCTGGTGGTTATTGGAGATAGGAGTCTCACAGTCTCTCCTGCCCGGGCTGGCTTTGAACCGCGATCCTCAGATCTCAGCCTCCTGAGTAGCTAGGATTACAGGCGGTGAGCCACCAGCGCCCGGCGACATTTACTTTCTTAAACACTGTTTTTTTTATTAATTTTCTTTGTTCTCGGTGTCATTATAACTCCTTGCTTTGAACTTTCCAACAGTTGATTTGTCGGTCTTTCTACCCTCTTCCTATGATAGCAATTAGATTTAAATAAGCATAGAAAATTCTAGATCATACTTAGGGGTATTTCCAATATTTTTAAAGCTTATACAACAAAAATGTTTGGTATCTTCTGTTTGGATTATTTGATTGTTTTAGTGTTGCATGGTTACAATATTTGGGTTCCTTAACCATAAAAGGGGACATGTAGTGCTATAATGTATAAATCACAGAACATTGGAATTTTAGAGCCAAACCATCTGAGCCAACCAAGCCTCACAAACTTTTAATGTACACACAAATCACCAGGCACTGAGAACCTGTTTGTAACAAACTCCTAGGTGATGCTGGGCTACTGTATGAAAGATGCATTCCAGTTCCCTCTTGTAGAAATAATAAAAGTATTCGTCCCAAGGTTACAGGGTAGTCAGAGGACAACAGAAGTTCTGTACATTGTCCATGTACAGACTGCCAGTGAAGTGCCTTTTTCTTGATGCACATTGCGTTAATTAAATAAATATATAAACTTCTAGGGGCTGGGAAGGTGGCTCAGTGGTAGAGCGCTTGCCTTGCATGCCTGAGGCCCTGGGTTCAATTCCTCAGCACCACCTAAGCAAAAAGAAAAAAGCCGGAAGTGGCGCTGTGGCTCAAGTGGTAGAGCGCTAGCCTTGAGCTGAAGAGCTGAGGGACAGCGCCCAGGCCCAGAGTTCAGGCCCCACGACCGGACCCAAATAAATAAATAAATAAATATATAAACTTCTAGAAAAGCAGACCTGTAGCCATAATTTCCAAGACTTCTTTTAGAGTGTATATATGCATATTTCTATTTTTTTTTAATTATATTTAATTTTTTCAAGCATGGTGTTGTTAATGGAGCGTCTCATCCCCCTCCTCTGGAAAGGAGCCCATATTCCAGTGTGTTCCATGTAGTGGAAGGGTTTGCACTTGTCATTCTCTGTAGCAGCCGACCTGCCACTAGGAGATTAGCCGTCAGTGTCCTTAGAGAAATTCGGGCTTTATTTGCACTTTTGGAAATACCTAAGGTAAGATTTGGGCTTTTCACTTAGTTGCCTAATGAAAGTACTAAAAACTATCCTGTTGTCCATCTTTATTCCATTTTCATTACTAACATCAGAACTTACTCTGTATAAGACCCTTCTTGAGAAGACCTAAACTAATCCACCTGCACTGAGTTCCCTTTGTAACAAAAATGCACAATGGTGTTTTCAGCTGTGACTACTTTGCCTAAGCATAGCATTCACACTGTTTTAGATGCATAATGTCTTGTTTTTACAGGGTGATGATGAATTAGCAATAGATGTAATGGACAGGCTGAGCCCATCCATTCTGGAGAGCTTCATACATCTCACTGGAGCTGATCAGGTAACTGTAAGCATTTCAGGCCCTCTGCCTGTTTAGCTTTATGGTAGACATAGTCATGTACAAACAAGCATACATGAATGTTCTTGACAGATGCCTTAAAAATAAAAAAGCATTTTTGAAGTGGCATTTGTGAGGCTCAGGTGGTAGAGTATCTGGCTAACAAGCACAAGGCCCTAAGTTCAAACCCCAGTATCATACATACTACAAACACGTGCACACATACACCAAAGTGATACTTGTTTATACTATGGCTTGTTTTTATTCCCATAGAAATGAAGATAATTGTACCTTGGTTAAGTTTCTCTTAAGTTTAATGGTATTGTGGATTATTACGGTTCATAACAGCTCATAATTTTTGATGCAGAGATACTGATTAAAATAATGAAAACAAGTTGTTGAAATTCAAAGGAAAATCTTATACTCCACTGCAGTGAATGCTTTTGATATCACATGGATGAATTGCAGTGGATCATGTATGTAATTGAATGTACTATGCCAGCCCTATGTAATTTGACTCAGTAACATGGAGAGAAACACTCTCAGTAAATATTACAGAGAAAAGTTAGGCAAAATTATTATTGTTGTTACTATTATTGATGTTGGACATTGAATTCAGAGCTACATGCAGGCAATACCAAACCATTGAGCTACATCTCTACCTCAACTTAACACAAACTTTCTTAGCTTGATTTGGTGGGGATGGGGGGTAGGTAAGGTGGCCCTGTGAAAACTACAGTTGATAGAATAATAATATCCACATAGAAGAATAATATCCACACTTTGCTACTTGGCTTTTCTTTCAATCCTATTTTGTAACACATGGACAAAAGGTTAATATGCTTTCTGCATAACAGCTAGCTTTTATAATTTATGAATTATATACAACCAAGAGAACTTAGTAATAAAATTTTATAAGCCTAAGAGATGATTAAAAGTCTACAGAATTAAAAGAATCTTGTTTGTGATAAAAACTGATCTACACAGAAAGAGTATTAGGTGACTTGCTTTTAGGGTTTAATGACTAGAATGTTCTGAAAGTAAATCTTATTTCTTGAGTTTTACGTTTTGTATATTGTCAAACAAATACTTAAGAATGGTGCCTCTGGAGGAGAGAGCCTGTTCCAGTTTCTTCTACCCACTCATGCATAGTTAGTGTACATCAATGTGAATGTCAGTAGTTCACTTTTTAGTTCTTTAGCAATTTCAACATGTCTATGAAAGTTGAATATTCATATATTTCTTAAGTAGTGGGTCTTATCCTTTTTGATCCTTTTGAGAGAGATCCATTTGCCCAGGTTGTCAAATTTCCATTACTCTCAGAAAATCCCATCTACACCTACACAAAGGTAAGTTGTATTCAGTTTTTAGAAATCCACTACTCCCTTTCATCAATTTTGGATCTCATCTTGTATTCTAGAACCTAACAATAGACTACTTCTAGTTTAAAGCAATTATTATGCTAAGATAATGAACTATAAAAAGGTTCAATAATCATTTTCTCCCTCTCCCTTTTCCCCCTCTCGTTAGACTACTCTGTTGTATTGCCCCAGCTCTATAGATTTACAGACGTTAGCAGAATGGAACTCTTCTCCCATTAGCCACCAGTTTGATGTGATTAGTCCATCGCACATATGGATATTTGCGCATGTGACCCAAGGCCAAGACCCATGGATCATAAGTCTCTCTAGTTTTTTAAAGCAAGAGAACCTTCCTAAACACTGTCCTACAGCTGTGAGCTATGCCTGGATGTTTGCATACACAAGGCTTCAGTTGTTGTCCCCGCAGGTTGATATAAAGTAAGTGATTTTCCTAATTTAATTTTCTTTGTTTTGTGCTGGCCTTGAGGCTCAAACTCGGGTGGGCACTGTCCTTTAGCTTTTTTGCTGAAGATAAGTTCTCTACCACTTAAGCCACAGCTTCTCATCTGGCAGTTGGTGGTTTTTGTTTTGGTGGTTTAATTGGAGATAAGTGTCTCAAGGACTTTCCTACTCTGGCTGGCTTTTAAACCATGATCTTCAGCTCTCACCCTCTTGAGTAACTAAGATTTCAGGTGTGAGCCACCAGTGCCCAGTTTCCTTGTCTTAATTTAAAAATGGATTGCCTGTAAACTTTTATAATTCGTGGGTCTCAAAAGTGATACAAATTGGAAGTCTTGTAACTAGTGTGGTATCCTGTATTGATATCTCAAAGAGGAAGAAGAAAACTGTAAAATGCTGATCTTAGTATTCCTTTGACTTTTCATGTATTCTGTCTTTACATAACAGGAACATGCTTGGTACATAGCATATAATTTATTCATATATCTCATATCATTCTAGAGAATATTACTATTACTACCTTTATGCTAATCATTCCCCCTAATTTGATAGAAATTTAGTGTTAGAGCCGGGCGCTGGTGGCTCACGCCTGTAATCCTAGCTACTCAGGAGGCTGAGATCTGAGGATCGCGGTTCAAAGCCAGCCCGGGCAGGAGAGACCGTGAGACTCCTATCTCCAATAAACCACCAGAAAACCGGAAGTGGCACTGTAGCTCAAGTGGTAGAGCGCTCGCCTTGAGCTGAAGAGCTGAAGGACAGCGCCCAGGCCCAGAGTTCAAGCCCCACAGCCGACCAAAAAAAAAAAAAACAACAAAACAAAAAGAAATTTAGTGTTAGTTATATGAAAAGTATTTAGGAACATGTTGTACTAACCTGTTTTTTTTTCTTACTGCCTTTCCTCAGTAGCCCTATCAATGCTAAGAAAGTAAATACAACCACAAGCAGTGACTCATACATTGGCCTGTGGAGAAACTATCTGATTCTTTGCTGCAGTGCGGCAACATCCATGTCATCTCCAGCATCTGCAGGTTCTGTGAGGTGTTCTCCTCCTGAGACGCTGGCGTCCACCCCCGACAGCGGCTATAGCATTGACTCCAAAGTAAGTCTGTCAGATCCACCGTGGAATCCAAAGGGCACCACGGAATGAGTATTTAAAATTGTCTCTTCATAGAAAAGAACAAAATGCTGAAACAAGGATATAGGCTGACCCCTTCTAACAATGAGATGTTACACTATGTTGAAAACCAATTTTACAACTTGGGCAGGGGGGGCAGAAAGCGGGGGGGGGGGGGGGGGGGGTGGGTTGGAGAGGTAGGGAATAAACAAAGGAGGAGGTAACAGTGCTCCATAGGAAATGTACTCATTACCTTACTCATGAAACTGTAACCCCTCTATACACTAATTTTATAATAAAAGAAGAAATAAATTTCATAAAGTAACTTGGTTGCAAAATATGTTACTTATTTGCACTGAAGAAGAAAATACTTCAAGAAATCTACTTCCTGTTGTGGATTTTTGGTTGGGACCAATGATACAGATAGTGATTTTCATTAAGGAAAAGTAAATCCATTTTTTTGTTTTGTTTTGTTTTGTTTTTTGGTCATGGGGTTTGAACTTGCCCTGGGCCTGTCCTTGAGCTCTTCAGCTCAAGGCTAGCCACTTTAGCCACAGTGCTATTTCCAGTTTTCTGATGGTTAATTGGAATCTCATGGACCTTCCTGCCCAGTCTGGCTTTGAACCGTGATCCCCAGCTCCCATACTCCTGAGTAGCTAGGATTATAGGTGTGCCCAGCTTAAAAGAAAATACTTTTAAGGAAGGCATCATAACCTTTTCTCCTTCTTATCCCTGGAATTCTCTCACTTCTCAGTTCCTAAATTGGAACTAAGTGCTGTTATAGAATGGGGACTCATAAAAGAACAGTATGTAGTAGTTTTTGTGTTGTTATACCAAATGCATGATTGAAGGAATGTTAAGATCCAGGTGTCGGGGGGAGGCTGGGAAGGGATGTGAAGGGTAAACAAAGGAGGAGGCTGCAATGCTTGGTAAGAAATGTACGCATTATCCTGCCCATGTAACTGTAACTCCTCTGTACAGTATGTTCACAAATAAAATTAAATTAAATTAAAAAAAAAAAAAGATCCAGGTGTCTGCTTTAACACTGCTGACTATATTAAAAGTAATTTTGTTCTATTCATGTGTATGTATCAAAAGGTACATAGTATCGGCCAGGGGGTATCGGCTGTTGTAGATGATGAATCACTGTAATAAATTAAGAGAGCCACAAACAAGTTCTGAACTTGTAGTTACTATTGGACACATCAACTTTTCTAGACTATATACTGTAGATGAGTTTTGAAGCAGCATTCATTGCCATCATTTTATCCCTTTGTTGTCATTGACTAAAGACTGTTGAAATGTCAAAGTCAGTAGTAACTGGATGTGGTTTTACCAGTGGCTGATGTACATATAATTTTTTCTCAGATTATTGGCATCCCATCCCCCTCATCCTTGTTTAAGCACATAGTTCCAATGATGCGCTCCGAGAGCATGGAAATCACAGAATCCCTGGTTCTAGGACTTGGCAGGACCAACCCAGGAGCTTTTAGGTAATTGTCTATGTTTTCTCTCTGCATGAAAATAATACATGTGTTACTTAGAGGCATGGGAGACTACAGCAGAATATTTACTAGGATAATTTCTTTCTTTATTTTTTTGGGGGGGGTCCAGTTGTGGGGCCTGAACTCTGGGCCTGGGTACTCCCTCAGCTCTTCAGTCAAGGCTAGCGCTCTACCACTTGAGCCACAGTGCCACTTGTGGCTTTTTTCTTTTTGCTTATGTGGTGCTGAGGAATCAAACCCAGGGCCTCATGCATGCAAGGCAAGCGCTCTACCACTGAGCCACCTTCCCAGCCCCTTACTAGGATAATTTCATACCAGCCTTTTTGCAATTATCTGTCTAGATTATAATTAAGTAAACTAACAAAATATTAATTTATTTTCTAGTTCTTATTGACCAAATTAAGACTTTATTTTTTTTTCAGAGTTCTTTATTTCTTCTTTGTGCTGGGGATTGAACCCAGGGCTTCTTGCATGCTAAGTATGCACTCTGCTGTACAGCCCATTCCACTGAATTGTTATAAAAATAAAAATATTTCTGTGTATAAATGTGTGCTAAAATTTTATGTAAATCTTCAGTACATTCTAACTCAATTTATTTACATCTATCTGAATGTGATATTCATCTCATGGTTAACACAGATTTTTTTCCTCTTATGAAAAAGAATTACAGTAATTCAAAAAATTATATGCATATTTTACAAAATTCTTGATGTTTCTGATATTAATAAAGCAAATTCTTCCTTTTCCTGAAGGCTTACTTTTTTGTTTTTTGCTAGGCCCTAAACGTATTTGAAAGTAGATATGTCATTATCTTTGATGTTCGTGTTTTTCTTCAGGATTAACATGTTCAAAAGAATAGGTTAACAAATCATATATGTATATGTGGGATTCCTTTTTCATCAATAAATTTTTAGAAAAGTATTTTATGACATACTGTTGGCTAATAGAAAAATGAGATATAAAAGTTCTTTCATCTTATAATCAAATTACTTAAGTAAAAACAACTCTGAAAATACCTTGATTGTTAGCAGTTTTCTATAAATGATGAAATCATAGGCTTATTTTGGTTTTTTGTTACTAGTGCTATAAAATTTTTTCAGAATCTTATGCATTGAGTACTTATTAAATTTATAATCACATTTTTAAAAAGCTGAATATTGTGAACACCTGTAATTCTGGTGACTGGGGAGGAGGCAGGAAGATTTCAAGGTCAAGGGCAGCTTTACCAAACTTAGGCGACCCTATCTCAAAAGTAAAATGCAAACCAAAAGGGCTGTGGCTGTTGCTGAAGTATTAAGAATACTTGTTTATCAAGTACTGGTTCAATCCCCAGTACTTAGAGACAGAGTTAAATAGACACTCATTATTTTTGACCCCATGATTTCATTTGTAAAATTAATCCTGAGGAAGTAATCAGAAATGAAAATAGTGATTGCTAGACCAAGTTACAGAATCACTGTTCGTTACAGAAGTAAGTCAAATGAAATTGATTGATTCAGTATTTTAGTGAAAACAGGAAAATTGTGGTAGCCCACTCTACTGAATAATATTATTCACTGATGACATGTGAAAGTAGCTGTTAGTGCTAAATAAGGAACAAATGATACCACTACTCATATATAATAATGTTTCAGCTACATAAAATACATGTGGATTACAAAATGATGGGGAATAAACATTGATAATATTCTGTAAGTTCATTAGTTGGCCTGTATCATTATTTGTAGTTCTATAATGTAAAAATGTGATATTTTATATTCAAAATAAAACAACAAAAATGATGTTTACAACAATGTGATCAGCATTAATACCAAAATATATCATTATGTTATTCATAAATTTGTTAGATCCCGTGTAGGTATTAATAAAAAAGAATATCATTTTTCTTCTAGGGAATTAATAGAGGAATTACATCCGATAATTAAAGAAGCACTTGAAAGAAGGCCAGAGGTAAGATGTGTTCTATAGTTTTTCTATCATTGAATTTTATTTGGCTAATACTTATTTTTCTGCATTGTATCCTATGTATTATACCAGGCTGGAGGCCCTACTCTAGTAGTTACAGGGCCAACTGAGCAAGCCAGCCACGCGAGAGTGAAGTGAGGTTCTGAGTCCAAACCCTGGTACCAATAAAACCATCAGATTAGCAAATCACCTAGAAGTAACTAGAATCTTTATTTCCCCCATATGTCAGAAGTATCATCATGTAAAATACCATGTAATTTTCAGTGCCCAGTCCCTGAGTCCAAACCTGAGTACTGGCACCCAAAAACAAATAAATATGGAAGTATCATGTAGTTTACCTCATTAACTCGTTTGTTGCAATGGTTGAGTGAGTGCTCACAGTCTATAGTACACAAGCAAAATAATTTTGATGAAGTCTCAAACTCTCTGCTACTGACAGTGTTCTTTCCAAGTCACACAGCAAGTTTTCCTTGCATTGCCCTGATGGCTGCTTAATGAATACCTTTGTGTCTTTGGGCTAGAATATGAAACGGCGCAGGCGTCGAGACATACTGCGAGTACAGCTGGTACGAATATTTGAACTGCTGGCAGATGCTGGTGTCATTAGTCACAGGTTGGTACTGGATTTGTTTTTGGTTTTTTTTTTTGGTTTTTTTTTTTTTCTGTCAGTCATGGGGCTTGAACTCTGGGCCTGAACGCTGTCCCTCAGCTCTTCAACTCAAGACTAGCACTCTATCACTTGAGCCACCCAGATTTGGAATGATGAGGGAATCCAGTCTGTTTCTCTCATGAATGTGCAGCAAAAATGCCATTATGTATAATTGTAAGCATTATTTTACCATTACCCAATGCCTGAAAAACATATGAGAAAGCCTACCAACTAAGGAAAAGAAAAACACAAGAAAACCTACTACCAACCTGAATTGCTTTGGAGTGGGAGGCGGGCAGGGGAAACAGTCATAATGTACCTTTTGATTTTGTTATAGTAATGTTTTCTAGGCATGGGGAATGCAGTAGTATTGCCCTCAAAGATTTACTTATTTCTTCATTTTGAATATCTGTTTCTTTTGGGCTTGAGAATTAATTGAGGTTTTCAAATGTTATTCCTACCAACTATTGTTGATTCTGCTGAGAAATTCTCAAATCCACAAACATAAATTAAAAACTATTTCTGTCCTTCAAAAAATAAAGCACAAACCCTGGAGTTAATGATTGAGAAAGGCTTTGTGACACTTAAGATCAGTATCTTGGGGAAACCTCCATCAGCGATGTGTTAAAAAAAAACCAAAAACAACTATTTTCTTAGAAGGGTAATGGTGTTGCCTGACTACTGAAGTAAAAAATAATGGATCTGACTATATCCAGAGGAGGTAACTGCAAAGAAATCTTGTGAGCAATAGTGTTAATAATCTAATAAGTGTAGTCACCATGCATGGTTTTCTTGGTGTTTGTCCCGATTGTTTCTCAGCTAATACCTTTCAAGTTTAGCACTGAAGCTTATGACAATGCTTTCAAAATAGAATTTTAATCAGAGTTTTTTTTTAAACCACTGATTTACTTTTCTTTCTTACTGAAAAGCAGAAGGAAAAAAAGGAAACAATATTCTCCGTCTTCCCACTAAAATAAAATAGTAGAAGTTAGAAAAAGTAAAATTGAACGTTTGAGATTTTGTTTTTTTAATATGTGTCTGAATTATTTTTCTTTTAAAATGTTATTGAGTGAAGGATCTTTAAGTGGTAATATTTGGGGAATTGAAAAATAGTGGCATATTGGAGATTTAACCAGAAAAGTCCTCCTTGTTGTTGAACAATAGTAGTTTTGAACATCACTGTTTGGCTGGTAAGAGTAATTAAAAGAAGTTTGATTATTAGAAGATGGTTACTTCTGTATGCTCTTTTTTTTTTCTTTTGGGTTAGTTAAAAAAATGAACTGTTCCAATTAAGAGAAATCTGTTTCTCTATCTCTGTTGCAGAGTAGCTCCTCAGTGAAGATTTATTCTTGTGCAGTCTTAGTCCACTAAATGCTTTCCCATTTGTTAACTGGTCATGATCCATAAGTGAAAAATGGAAAGAAAATTAGTCACAAATTCACTCATTTGACATAGTTTTCTAGTTCTAGGTGTAACTTCTTTCTCTTATTTTATAGAGTTTTAGTGTTACTAAAAGTTGTTCATAACTACTTAAAAAAAAAAAAACAAACTAGGCCATGCACTGGTGGCTCATGCCTGTAATCCTAGCTACTTGGGGGACTGAGATTTGTGCCTTACAGTTTGAAACCAGCCCAGGCAAGAAAAATGTGTGAGACTCATATTTACAATTAGGCACCAAAAAAGCCAGAAGTAGAGCTGTGGCTCAAGTGGTAGAATGCTAGCCTTGAGCACAAAAGCTTAGAAACAGTGTACACAGGCCCTGAGTTCAATCCCCAGGACCAGTACCAAAATAAATATAGATGATACTAGTTGTGAGTATTATGACTTACAAAAAATTGTGTATTGAAATATTTTTCAGCTATAACAAGGATAAACTGGCCTTAGGAAATGTAAACATAATAGCCATTAATTTATATAACATTATTTATGAGAGAATTTCATATAGCAAGTCATTTATATTCTTAGTGAAATATACTGGAGTATGTAGTAGAGATAGAGAGAGAAAGGGAGAGAGGGAGAAAGAGAGCCCAAAGGCTGAAGAAGAAGCAAGTTGCAGCCAGTTATCTCCTGACTGGTCTGATGTCAAGATACAGAAGTCTTTGCTCAAAGGGAATCTAACTTCAGAATCTCGAGGCAACTCCAGGAGCCTAAAACAGCTTGATAACTCAGACTCAATCCTGCTTTTACTTAAAGTCATTCTCCTTCAATTTTTATATTCTCCATCATGCATTTCCAAGAAGATTACCTGCCTAGGTCATATTATAAGTGGCCACAGAGACTGCAAATGGCCATAACCAGTTTTCCTCTCTCTTTTTACACTGATCCTCCTTCCCATAAGCTTCCTCCCCTCTTTATTAAAGAGTCATATATTTTAAGAGAGAAGATAATATTTAACATTCATAATTGACCTGAATAACTTTCAAGAGCATTGAAGCTGATTGAGGCACACCATCATTTAAAATTTTTTTTTCTTCTATATCTATTTTTTGTGCCAATCCCGGGGCTTGAATTTAGGGCCTCGGCACCATCTCTTAATTTTTTTTTTTTTTTATTGTAAAGCTACTATACAGAGGGTCACAGTTACATGAGTGAGGTTATGAGTACACTTCCTCTTGAACATTGTTACCCCCTCCATTGTTTTCCCCCTACCATCCCCTCCCTCCCTCCCTTCCCCGAGGTTCTTTTTTTTTTTTTTTTTTTTTTTTGATTGTGATTAAATGATTACATAATTTCAAAGTCACAAGTTCATTCTAACTTCCCTGGAGCAAATTGTCTACCACAGTCTGTAATATATAACAGTGTTCACATGTTATATACCATATTTGTGATCAGCAGCATGAGGATATTTAGTAGTGGTTCAACCAGATGAGCGGGAGTTCTTTGTTTCTTAAGTCCTGTTAGTTTTGTCGTATCACTAACCTTTTGGATTTAGCATCCACTTATGAGGGAGACCATGTACCGTTTGTCTCTTCGTTCTTGGCTTACCTCGCTCAACATGATTCCTTCTAGCTCCATCCATTTCCCTGCAAATGCCATTATTTTGTCATTTCTAATGGCTGCATAATATTCCATTGTGTATAGATACCACAATTTTTGGATCCATTCATCTGTGGTGGGGCACCTAGGTTGTTTCCATATCCTAGCTATTGCGAACAGTGCTGCAATAAACATGGAGGTGCACGTGTCCTTGTATATTGGTTCCTGTTGTTCAGGGTAGATGCCTAGAAGTGGTATGACTGGGTCGTAAGGGAGGTCAATCTTTAGCTTTCTAAGGACCCTCCAGACTGCTTTCCAAAGTGGTTGTATAAGTGTACATTCCCACCAGCAGTGTAATAGGGTTCCTCTTTCTCCACATCCCCTCCAGCATTTGTCGTTGGCTGATTTGTGGATGTGGGACATTCTGACTGGGGTAAGGTGGTATCTCAGGGTTGTCTTTATTTGCATTTCCTTCACCACCAGGGATGATGAACATTTCCTCATGTGTTTCTTTGCCATTTTTATTTCTTCATTTGAGAAGTCCCTCTTTAGTTCCCTTGCCCATTTAGTAATTGGTTTGTTAGGTTTGGGAGGGATTAGTTTCTTGAGTTCCCTGTATATACAGGATGTTAACCCCTTGTCTGATATATTGCTGGTAAATATTTTTTCCCAATTAGTTGGTTGTCTTTCTAGCTTAGTTGCGATAGATTTAGCTGTGCAGAAGCTTTTTATTTTAAGGTAGTCCCATTTGTCGAGTCTCTCTCCAACTTGTTGTGACCCTGGGACTCTGTTCAGGAAGTTCCTTCCTGTGCCTATTAGTTCAAGTGTCTCTCCTACTCTGTCCTGCAGTAGTTTCAGAGATTCAGGTTTAATGTTAAGGTCTTTAATCCATTTTGAGTTGATGTTGGTGCATGGTGATAGGCTGGGGTCCACTTTTAGTTTTCTGCATGTGGCTGCCCAGTTTTCCCAGCACCAGCGGTTGAAGAGGCTGTGTTTCTTCCATTGTATGTCTTTGGCTCCTTTGTCGAATATCAGATGGCTGTAGGCCTGTGGATTTATATCTGGATCTTCTATTCTGTTCCATTGGTCTTCGGGTCTGTTTTTGTGCCAGTACCATGCTGTCTTTGTGATTATAGCTCTGTAGTAGAGTTTGAAGTTCGGCATGGATAGCCCTCCCATATTGTCTTTATCCCCTAGAATTGTTTTGGCTATTCTAGGTCTTTTGTTGTTCCATATAAATTTTTGGACTGTTTTCTGTATTTCAGTGATGTATGTCATTGGGATTTTAATAGGAATTGCATTGAATTTGTATATTAATTTTGGAAGTATCACCATCTTTACTATATTAAGTCGGCCTATCCAGGAGCATGGGAGGTCTTTCCATTTCCTAGTGTCTTCTGCAATTTCTTTCTTTAACTTTTTATAGTTCTCATTAAATAGTTCTTTTACATCTTTGGTTAGGTTAATTCCTAAATATTTTATTTTTTGGGAGGTTATTGTGAATGGGGTTGCTCCCTTTATTTCCCTCTCTTCCTGTGCGTTATCAGTGTATAGGAAGGCAACTGATTTTTGTGGGTTTATTTTGTATCCTGCTATTTTGCCGAAGTGACTTATGATTTCTAAAAGTTTGGGGATGGAGTTTTTGGGATCGTGGAGGTATAGTATCATGTCGTCTGCAAAAAGGGATAGTTTCACTTCTTCTTTCCCTATGCGGATCCCTTTAATGTCTTTTTCTTGCCTTATTGCCCTGGCTAAGGGTTCTAGGACTATGTTGAAGAGGAGTGGAGACAGTGGACATCCTTGCCTTGTTCCTGTTTTTAGGAGGATTGGTTGTAGCTTTTCCCCATTAAGTATAATATTGGCTATTGGTCTGTCATAAATGGCTTTTATTGTTTTTAGAAATGTTCCTTCTATTCCTATTTTCTCCAGAGCTTTTAGCATGAATGAATGTTGAATTTTATCAAAGGCCTTTTCTGCATCTGTGGCGATAATCATGTGATTCTTGACCTTGGCTCTGTTGATATGCTGGATTACATTTATTGACTTACGTATGTTAAACCATCCCTGTGTCTCTGGGATGAAGCCTACCTGATCATAGTGTATTATTTTTTTTATGTGTTTCTGGATTCTGTTAGCTAGAATCTTGTTAAGGATCTTTGCATCTGTGTTCATCAAGGAGATTGGCCTGTAATTCTCCTTTTTGGTTGGGTCTTTGCTTGGTTTGGGGATGAGTGTGATATTGGCTTCGTAGAATGAGTTTGGGATAGCTCCCTCCTTCTCTGTTTCTCTGAAGAGCTTGAGGAGTATGGGTATTAGTTCTTCTTTAAAGGTCTTATAGAATTCTGCTGTGAATCCATCTGGTCCTGGGCTTTTTTTTGTTGGAAGACTTTTGATAGCTTCCTGTATCTCATTATAGGATATTGGCTTATTTAATTGGTTAACTTCTTCTTTGCTCAGTTTGGGTAACTTGTATTTCTCTAAAAATGCATCCATTTCCGCCAGATTTTCTTCCTTTAGAGAGTATAGCTTTTGAAAGTAGTCTGTTAGAATTGTTTGGATATCTTGGGTACGTGTTGTGATGTTTCCCGTGGCATCCCTAATCCTATTAATATGGGTTTCCTCTCTTCTTTTTTTAATTAATCTTGCCAACGGGCCATCAATTTTGTTTATTTTTTCAAAGAACCAGCTTTTTGTTTGGTTTATTTTGGTTATGGTTTTCTGATTTTCTAATTGGTTAATCTCTGCTCTCAATTTGGTTATCTGGCTTCGTCTAGTAGCTTTAGGTCCCATTTTTTCTTGTTTTTCTAGCTGTTTTAGTTGCAACATGAGATTATTTACTTGGTCTGTCTCCATTCTCTTGATGTGGGCACTGAGGGCAATAAATTTGCCCCTCAGGACTGCTTTTGCTGTGTCCCACAAGTTTCTTTGTGAGGTGTTTTCATTTTCATTGAGTTCTAGGAAATGCTTTATTTCTTCTCTGATCTCTTCTGTTACCCAGGCCTTGTTAAGGAGTGTGCTGTTCAATTTCCATGTATTAGAGAAATTTCTGCGGTATGCTTTGTTATTGAGAGCTAGCTTGATTCCACTGTGGTCAGATAGGATACAGGGGATTATGTCGATCCCTTTGTATTTGCTTAAGTTCCTTGAATGAACTATGATATGGTCTATTTTGGAGAAAGTTTCATGAGCTGCTGAGAAGAATGTGTACTGTGTTGTTTTAGGGTGAAATACTCGGTAGATGTCAGTTAATTCCGCTTGAAGTATGGCCTCACTTAATTCGGTAGCTTCTTTGCCAATCCTCTGGTTGGTAGACCTGTCCTTTGGTGAGAGTGGCGTGTTAAAGTCTCCTAGTATTATCGTATTGGGATCTATTTTATTCTGTAAGTTTGAGAGCATTTGTTTAACATATCTGGGTGCACCGATATTTGGGGCATATAAGTTGATGATGGTTATATCCTCCTCTTGGATTGTTCCCTTTATTAATATGTAATGTCCGTCCTTGTCTTTCTGTACTGATTTTAATGAAAAGTTTATTTTGTCAGATATCAGGATAGCTACACCTGCTTTCTTATTGGGGGAATTTGATTGGTAGATCCTTTTCCACCCCTTCACTCTGAGTTTGTTTGTATGTTTGGCTGAGAGGTGGGTCTCCTGAAGGCAACAGATGGATGGGTCTTGTTTTCTGATCCAGTCCTCAGTTCGTTTTCTTTTAATTGGCGAATTCAGCCCATTTATATTAAGAGAAAGTATAGAGAGATGCATTGTTGTCCCTGCCATTCCGTTTTCCTAAGTTTTTCTTCTTTCCTTTCCTCCTGTGCTTGCTCAGTTAGACTTTGAGTAATGCCTGTTTGGGGCAGGTCCCAGTTCCTGGTTGCTTTCTTCAGGTTGTGTCCCCCCTCTTAGAATTCTTTGTAATGCTGGCTTAATGTTTATGTATTCATTTAGTTTTTCTTTGCTATTAAAAGTTTTCAGTTCTCCATCGAATGTGAATGCTAGCTTTGCCGGGTATATCAGTCTGGGTTGGCAGTTATTGGCTCTCAGGGCTCGTATGGTGCTTTCCCAGGCTTTTCTTGCATTCATTGTTTGTGTGGAGAGATCTGCAGTGATTCTAATTTTTTTCCCGTTGTAGTATAGCTCCTTCTTCATTTTTGCTGCATGCAGGATTGTTTCCTTATTATTCAGATCCATCATTGTTACTATTATGTGCCTAGAAGTGTTTCTCCTGGGATCTTGCTTGTTGGGTGTTCGATAAGCTTTTGTGATGTAGTTAAGATGGTCGTTTTTGAGGTGGGGAAAATTTTCATTGACTATCTTGTTAAATAGGTGTTGCATTCCCTTGCTCTGGAATTCCTCACCTTCGTCCACTCCGATTATGCGAAGGTTAAATTTTTTAGCATTATCTGCTTGCTCTTGAATTTCCCTTTGGTTTAATTTGAGTGATTTTTCCATATCTGTCACTTTTTGGTCCAGTTGGTGTATTCTGTCTTCTGTATCTGACACTCTACCTTCCATTTCATTCACTCTGTTGACCGTGGCTTCTATTGTGGTTTGCATGATGGAAATGGATCCCTTTATGGATTCAATGTTGGTTCTCAGAGTACTGATCTCACCTCTCAATGAGGTGATATCAGTATGCATTACCTCTAATTTGGCGTTTATCTCACTTCTTACTGAGGTTTGTGCAGCTTCTATTTTTGCATCCAATTTTTGTTTGATATCCTGTATATCTTTTGATAGTTCATCCTTGTGCTCTTTCAATTTCTGATCCATTTCTCGCTTTATTTCTTGAGTCATTGCCTCCAGCAACCCTTGGATGTAGTTTTTGTCTTCCATTCCTGCTTTGCTCCCACTGGGGCTCTCCCCTGCGTGGCTGCTGGCTTTTGAGGTGAGCTTGCTGTCCTGGGTAGTGGTAAACCTTGTGATTTTTCTCTGTGATTTTCGCATGGGGGTTCAGGAGACTGCTCTTCAATCTTGTTTTGGTGTGTCTGCTTTGCTTGGTTGCTGATTCTCTATTGGTAGAGAGAGTCTGTGTCTGATCTGGATTCTGTTGGGAGCCTATTTCCAGCTGCTATTCACTTAGGATTCTCAGCTCTCTGCTGTAGCAATTCCCGCCTTTGGAAGGGTTGAGCAGCCTAGACTGCTTGTGTTTGCTCCTGCGGGTGCTCTTGGGAAGATCAGATGCTCTGGATGCACTCTCCCAAATACTGGAGTCTGCTATGGGCTCCTGATGTGTTTTTGTTTGTTTTGGGCTGGTTGTGGGCTTGAACTCTAGGTTTGGGTGCTGTCCCTCAGCTCTTCAGCTCAGGGCTGGCACCCTACCATTTGAGCCACAGCCCCACTTCTGACCCTTTTTGCTTTGTTCAGGCGCCGGTCCCCTGGCCTGGTTCCGGCCCCAGCCTGGAGCGCGCTCGTTAGGCCTGTGCTAATGTGTATACCACCTTGGTTATGCAGCCTGGAGGACACAGTTCAAATTTCTTCTACTGTTGGTAGTCTTGACCCAGGGGCACTGTTCCTGGCTTGAGCATTTAAGCTCCCTTCCCGGGGCGCTCTTGCTCTGGCCTGGCCAGCAGAGTGTGCTCCACCGGCTGGTGGGGCTCTCGAACAGTTCCCAGTTTTAGTGGGTCCTGTGGTCCGGGTGTTGGGGTAGGGAGTCTAGGTCAGGGTCTGGGGATTCCCTCCAGCTCTGGTCTCCCTTGATGGATTCCCTGTCCCCTGATGGGTACTCACCCTGTAGGTCGTCAGTTGTTGTTGCAGTCCGTCAGTTGTTGTTGCAGTCCGAGTTCAGTTGGGGTGGTTGCGGGCTGGGTTGGGCGGCCCCCCGCCGGGTCGTTGCGATCGGGACAGGTCCCTTTGTGGCGCTGCTGGTGCCGGGCGGCTTTGGCGGGATGGAGCCTCTCCGCTCCGGTGGAGAGTGATGGGTGGGGTGGGATCCTCCTGGAGACTCCCGGCTGGTAGGTTTCTCTGTTCCTGGCGATCCGCTGTTCTGCAATCCGGTACCTGGTGATCTGCAAGCAGCCCCCTGTGTCTCTGTGGCTCCGGCAGCCCCTGCCGGGCCGGCTGGCCGGCGGCTTGGCGCACTGCCGTGCGGCCAGTAAAGGTTGGGGGAGGGGTCTTCGCTCTTCTCTGTTCTGAAATTCTTCTTTTCCTCTCTTTCTTTTTTTGTTATTTTCCACCTCTGGTTTTTCTCTGAGTGTTCGTCTTTTTGTTGTTGTCGGTCTCTTGGGGAGATTAAAGGTTGGAACTCGAACTCTCTTTTTGGTTGGAGAGAGCTGTGGCGTTTCCCTACTGCCCCGTCGCCATCTTGAGAACTCCCCATCTCTTAATTTTTATGCTCAAGGCTAGTGCTCGCCACAGCTCCCTTTCTGGCTTTTTCAGTAGTTAGTTGGAAATAAGAGTCTCATAGGTTTTCCTTCCCATTATGGCTTTGAACTGTGATCATTAACTCTTAATCAGCGTGAACCGCAAGCAACAGGCTCAGTTTTTATATGTAAGAAAACCACAATCATATTCATTGAATTTTTGTATATTAAGTGTTATTCTTCCATGACTATGCAGTTTAATGTATAGTATTCTGATTTTGATTACAGGATTTTATTTTGATGTAAACAATAATTTCAAGTCACATTTTCTCTGACATATTTTCAGTGCAAGTGGTGGCCTTGACAATGAAACACATTTTCTCAACAACACCCTATTGGAATATGTAGATCTAACTAGACAACTCCTGGAAGCAGAAAATGAAAAAGACTCTGACACGCTGAAGGATATACGATGCCATTTTAGTGCCTTAGTGGCGAATATCATTCAGAATGTTCCAGGTATTGATTCAGTTTCTGAAAGCATTATTGGGCATTAATATACCTTCCAACCTTTTTTTCCTTTGAAGCTTTGTAATCCAAGAAAGCAACTGGTGAACGTACTGGGAAAATATATCAGCACAACCTGGATGGCAAGAGATTGTTTACCATAAATTAGTGCAGCCCAGTATAGATTTTCAATAGTTAAGACACTCACACAAAAAGCTGAAAAAATAAATTAGATAAGGTAAACTCTTTGGAAAAGTGTGTTTTAGATTCAATGAGCAAAGAAGTCAGTATTCCAAATTATCATTGAAAATAAGATTATACTTTTTTATATAATAGAAGAGTATAGACCACATATATAAAGTATACAAAGATATAATGCTGTTGATAAAGTATTGAATGAAAATGTGCTTATTACTGACTGAAACATGTATTATGAAAATTCTTGTACACAATTCCATTTTTAAAACTTATTTATGAGTACAAAAGTGAGTACATTAAGACTTTTTGTAAGTTGCATAAATAGTAATTTTCTCTAAAAATAAAGATAGTGTGTTAACTAGCATATGCTAACAGTTGGCTTAAAAAATTGTTTTATATAAGGGGATTCTTTTATTTTTTTTTATTTTTTATTGTAAAGATACTATACAGAGGGTTACAGTTACATGAGCAAGGTAATGAGTACACTTCCTATTGAGCATTGTTACCCCTCCATTGTTTTCCCCCTGCCATCCCTATATGGGGATTCTTTAAGCACAAAATTAGTTACATGAATTTCAAGTTCAGGAGCCCTATTTTGATAATGCCACTTAGAGGAAAGAGCTTTCCTTCCTGTAAGTTTTCTTGCTTTGTTTTTCTTTTTTTTATTATTGTGAAAATACCATACAGAAGGGTTACAATTACATGGGCAAGATAGTGAGTATCCTTCCTCTAACTTTTCTGTTCTGAAGCTCCCTAATATAAAAATATGAACTGATCTCTTAGTGACTCTGACCTTTTCTCACCACTTCCATCTTGTTTTGTTGTGATACTTTTAGTTTTGCAAATATTGATGCAGAAAACTTGCAGAGTAAAACTTCAAAGCAGAAACCCTCATCTAAACCAGCAGGTTTCAAATTTTACTATTTCCCAAATCTCTGAGGCTCTCTGGTGCTGCCATCAGCATGGGGCAGAAGAGTGGATCTGTACACCAGGCCTGAGACACTACAAGAAAGACATCACTCTTTTTTTTTTCTTTTCTTTTGTGGAAATATGAAACTTGAACTCAGGGCTTTACCCTTGCTAGGTAGGCACTCTACCTCTTGAGCCACACCTGCCCTTGCCCCATTTTGGTCCCTCTTCTATGCCCATGCTACCCTGGACCCTATTCCACCTATTTATGCCTCCCGTGTAACTTAAGAAGGCATGTACCAGCCATTGTGTCCACCTATTAATTCAGATGGACTTTGGCCTTGAACTTCCAATCTTCTCATCTTTGCCTACCATGTAGCTAGTATTACATGCAGGATCCATCAGCTCCTGACTAGATTGGCTCCCCTTTTATCTGTGGCCCAAGATTCTTTGTAAGGGGAGATTTAATAATTTCCATTTCCTGCATAGGAAGCAAGAAATGTTTCTCTCTCTTTTTTTTCCTCCATTTTTCCATACTGTAAACTTGTCATACTAAAATAAATTCTTGTTTTCAAAAAAAAAAAAGAGAAAATTCTCAGTCAGATTTCAGAGCCAATGATAGCCCAGGAGGAGCAAGGTTCTTCTTACTCCCTTCACTGTGCAAGAATCCCTGCACCATTCTGTCTGTCATGATGATGTTTCTGGGATTTTCATACATGTAAATGTCCTCTGTTAACTATGGAGGTTTAGAATGCGTTTACATAAAAACATAAGCTCTCTATTTTATTCCCGTCCATATTGAACAGTAAAGAAGCTGGTGTCATGTTAGGGTAAACAAACAGAAATACGTATTCCTACCTATGTTTTTATTTACAGTGCACCAGAGAAGAAGTATTTTTCCTCAGCAGAGCCTCCGTCACAGTCTGTTCATGCTGTTCAGTCACTGGGCAGGTCCTTTTAGCATCATGTTCACCCCCTTGGACAGATACAGTGATAGAAATATGCAGATCAATAGACATCAGTACTGTGCATTAAAGGTATTTACCAATAACCCCAATTTCTTTCCTTTTTTTTTTTTTTACGTTAGCGTTGTTAGATATTGTTATGTCTATCAATATCTGATATCATAAATAGGTTGAAGATTTCTCCATAGAACCCACCAGTATTAGCATGTATGTTTGTCTTCAAAACACCGTAACTATTTCAGTACATAAATTACAATGCAAGAGTATAATCTATAAAATTTGATCACCATTTTTCTTAAAGAATTTGAGATTCTGTCAATTCAATTCCTTGAATTTTTTTAGTCTTTTTCTCTTCTGTCCAGTATTGTTTAAACTCCTATGGCTGATAAATTTACTTGCCCATAAAAGTTTAAAAAGTTACTATTATACTTCCTCTTTGCAAAGAAAATAATTAAACTGTTGTGGCTAGATAAACATGAGTGAAAATATCCTGCCTCTTCTCATTAAGCAGCCACCATTTAACCTCTTAAAATGTTTAAATGTAATTCTAATATTATTGTTTGAAGGCTATGTCTGCTGTACTCTGTTGTGGCCCTGTTGCAGATAATGTAGGACTTTCCTCAGATGGCTATCTGTACAAATGGTTGGATAACATCTTAGACTCTCTGGACAAAAAGGTAATTCTGACCATTCCCTTAAAATGTCATAAATTATTATTGCACTGTTCACAATTAATGTATGACCTACTAAAAAGAAACTGTCAGTGGTTGGAGGCATGCCTCAGTTGGTAGAGTGCTAGACAGTGAACAAAAGCATCAGGCGCTGAGTTCAAGTCCTGATCTTGGACCTAAAAGAAAAGATTTTAAAAAAAGACACCTGTTGGACTGGGAAGGTGGCTCAGTGGTAGAGTGCTTGCCTTGTATGCATGAGGCCCTGGGTTCAATTCCTCAGCACCACATAAGCAGGAAAAAAAAAAGCCAGAAGTGGTGCTGTGGCTCAAGTAGTAGAGTGTTAGTCTTGAGCTGAAGAGCTGAGGGACAGCGCCCAGGCCCAGAGTTCAGACCCCATGACTTGATAAAAAAAGAAAAAAGAAAGAAAGAAATCTGTAATAAATCTACTTTGTTTTGTTAGGATAGAATTATATTTATATTTTAAGGATAGAATCATATGCAAATAATATATTACGTAAGATTATATAGGATACCATATCCTAGGAAATTTATAATTTTTCCATTTAAGTTCCTCTTTCTTATTAGATTAATATAGTAGTTTCTATGTATCTGAACAAGGTTCTTACTGATCTAGAGTGCTTTGGACTCCATGGAAGAAGTATGTTCTTCGCTATGTTTACTTTGTTTGCTTTAACCATTCTCCAATTAATTATTCTTTCCTAGTCTCCCACTCCATATTCTCATACCACACACACACATATTTCACAGCTTAGGCCAGGGACCTATAATCCACCTATAATCCAGCTACTCAGGATCCTGGTTCAAAGCCAGCTTGACAAGGAAAGTCTGGGAGACTCTTATCTCCAGTTAACCAGAAAAAAGCTGGAAGTGGAGCTGTGACTCAAGCAGTAGAGTGCTAGGCTTGAGCAAAAGTAGCTCAAGAACAGTGCCCAGGCCATTAGTTTAAACCCAGGACCAACATGAGAGAGAGCTAGAGCGCTCCTTTCCCTCGGATAATGTTTCTGTTGTGTTGTGATAAATAAGAATGAAGCTTCTGACATTTTAGCTGCTTTGTTTTGTTTTTTTTTATTTTTAATTTTATTGTCAAGGTGATTTACAGAAGAGTTACAATTATGTAAGCAAGGTAATAAGTACATTTCTTGTCAAATTTGTTACCCCTTCCCTATGGAATGTGCATGTAACATGTTACAATGAACAAAGACAGCATTAGAAACTACAAAGAGAATATAGAAGTAAATTTGTCAGAACTCTAAATCATATTTCCACTATAATAGCACCATAAAAAGATGATGAGACAAAGGACAAAGGTGGAACCAATACTCATGAGACAATATATTGGAAATGATCTGTACAACTTGGAAGGAGAGTTAAGGGGGAGGGAAAGTGGGAGAAAAATGAAGGAGGGGGTAACAAGTTTGACAAGAAATGTACTCACTACCTTACTTATGTAACTGCAACCCCTATGTACATCACCTTGACAATAACATTTAAATTTAAATTAAAAAAAGAATAAAGCTTGATAAAAATAATTGAAGGAGCTACCAGTTCATTTTTCTAAAACACCCATTATGTTCATCAGCAGCCTTTGTGGGCTCTGTTGAAAGAAATATTCATAGTGAAGAATCTGTGTAAGAAAACAAGGAGCCAAATATAATTTACCCATGCTAGTTTTTTCTACTGCCTCAATAAAGGAGTTGAATAAAAGGAAACTGAATTTTGTATTAAATACAATAAATGTATGCCATATATTAGCTTAGAGGAGAGAGAGAAAGAGGGGGGAGGGAGGGAAGCGGAGAGGAGAGAGAGGAGAGGAGAGAATACACAAGCAAATAACATTCCTCTCCCTGGCAATTTGTGACCTTCCCTCAGGTTCATCATTTGGGCTGTGAAGCAGTCACGTTGCTGCTGGAGCTGAACCCTGATCAGAGCAACCTGATGTACTGGGCTGTGGACCGGTGTTACACGGGCTCCAAGAGAGTAGCAGCCGGCTGCTTTAAAGCCATTGCTAATGTATTCCAGAACAGGTACCCTGGGCACTGTGGCTTATTTTCCACTTAGACTCTTTTTTTTTTTTTTTTTTTAAGAAAATGTCTCCTTTTTAATTTGGGAATACTAAAACATTTGTATTTTTTCTCATTAAGTACTAGGGAAATTTATCCAGTAAGGATAATGATCACCATAAGTTTGTTGTCCCTAAAGTTACCCCCTAGGCCTAGAAGATACATATGCCCTAGCTCTTTGTACATGTCTTTTTTAACTGGTATGCAGTCTCCAAACATTGTTATCTACCTAACATGTGAAATTTATCTTCAGGGATTATCAGTGTGACACAGTGATGCTCCTAAATCTAATACTGTTTAAAGCAGCTGACTCTTCTAGAAGCATCTATGAAGTTGCTATGCAACTTTTACAGGTTCGTAAACAGATGTTAATTAAAAGTTTTTTACTGAGGGCTTAATGAAACCTGATTTTTTTTTTCTTGCCTTTAAAACATACTAGTACAAATATTTCACTTTATTGTTCATTGTGAAGTATGTTACCATGTTCTGACTAGCATTATTAGAAAAAGAAGACGAAAGATAATATAGATATTTAAATCTGTAAGTACTAACTATTCAGAAGTATGTTATAGAAATATTATATTAGCACTTATATATTTACAAATACTAATTAATTAGGACAGAGTAGCAAGTAACTGTTAATGTCTGTGTTGGGAGCCATGTTAAGATAATTAGCTCATTCATGATACCTCATCATTTTCTCAGATTGCAGGTATATTATTATTATACAATATTTAACTTATTGATCAAGAGTCTCTGATCTTACCAAGGACTTAAAGTGATTATAAAGTATGCTAATGTTACTAATGCTGATAGGACCTTCTTAGAAATTATACTTAATGCCTTTATTGATAAGAGAAGTAATGATAAAGTTTTACATATGCTGTACTATGAAAGGGAATTTTAGTTTATCTATGAAAAGCAAGGAACCTTTTTGAATCTTTTTCCACTATAAATATATTTTTGTGTGTGCCAGTCGTGGGGCTTGAAGTCAGGGTCTCAGCGCTCCCCCTCAGCTTTTTCCTCTGAAGGCTAGCACCCTACCACTTGAGCCACAGCTTCATTTCTGGCTTTTTGGTGGTTATTTGGAGATAAGAATCTCATGGACTTTTCTGTCCTGGCTAGCTTCAAACCTCAGTCCTCAGATCTCATCCTCCTAAGTAGGTAAGATTATAGTTACAAGCCACTGGTACTTGGCTGCTATGCAGATTTTTTATAGTTATATTTTTTAACTAGATAAATGATAGATCCTTTTCGAGTAATTGTACATTAAGTGACTAGTTAATTAACGCATACCACTGACATTAAAGTCAAGTCATAAGTACTTTAGGTAATGTTAGTCTTTTGTAACCATCTCCTGGCATTACTAATTAACATTTCTTTTAATATACATAAGCATATGATTTTTAAACTGGACTATTTCCTGGGGAAATGTTTTATAATTATAGCTGAACTTCAGATATCCCATAAAATACTAACTAAAGCCGATGGGATTGTCATCCTGTAGATTCTGGAACCGAAGATGTTTCGCTACGCTCATAAATTGGAGGTTCAGAGAGCAGATGGAGTGCTCAGCCAGCTGTCCCCTCTGCCACATCTGTATTCTGTCTCATATTACCAGTTATCTGAGGAATTAGCAAGGGCATATCCTGAGCTCACACTCGCCATATTCTCAGGTATGACCAATGAGTGATTGGATATTCTGTCACTGTCACTTGTTTCTTCTTGTGCTAGTACTGAGGTGTGAGCTCAGAGCCTCACATTCTTGCTTGGGTTTTTTGCTCAAGGCTGGCATTTTGACACTTGAGCCACAGCTAATGTAAGCCCTCAACACTTGGCATAAGTGCTGGTGAGATTCTTTATTATTTCCATCTTACTCATTTTTAAACATACAGTTTTAGAAGTGTTGAGTATATGCAGTGTTGTGAATTATTATCACTAGAACTTTTTCATCCTGCAGAATTGAAGCTCTGTAGCCTTTTTCTTCTCTCTTAATCCCTGGTGCTTACCACTCTACATTTTTTGTTTGTTTGTTTGTTTTCATCGTGGGGCCTGAATTCTGGTCCCAGATGATGTTCCTCAGCATCTCAGCTCAAGGCTAGCACTCTACCACTTGAGCCACAGTGCCCACTTCCCACTTTTTCTGTTTTTTTTTTTAATTTAATTTTATTTGTGAACATACTGTACAGAGGAGTTACAGTTACATGGGCAGGATAATGTGTACATTTCTTACCAAGCATTGCAGCCTCCTCCTTTGTTTATCCTTCACATCCCTTCCCAGCCTCCCCCCTCCCCCCCTAATCCCAATCCTTCTCCTTCCTCCCCCCCCCAGCCCCCCCCCCCCCACCAACATTGTAAAGTTCGTTTTGGACATGACAACTTGTACTTCTCATTGTTGCAACAGGTCCACCTGTATCCTTAAACAACTGGTTTTTCCCCATCTCCTCCACAAGTTATACTGACATCAAATATAGTGAAAGCAAGGGTTATACTGTGGGGGAGGGACATACAAAGCAACAAAGAGATAATCTTATAAATGTGTTAGAAACACATGCATGAAAGAAAAAAACATTAAAATATTTTGTGGTGCCTCGGGGCCTCAATGCATGCAAGGCAAGCAGTCCACCACTGAGCCATCTTCCCAGCCCCCACTCTATATTTTTAAGAATTATACTACTGCAAATGTACAGTCGAAGTAGAATCTTAGGTTGTTATCATTGTTGTGACTGGATTATTTTGCATATCTTCGTCCACGTTGGAGCATGTCACAAGATTTTCCTCTCTTAGGGCTGTGAGATATTCCATTGTATGTGACTATATCTTATTTATTCGGTCATTCATCTATCAGTTGACATTTGTGTTGCTTCCTCCACTGTTGTGAATAGTTCTTCTGGTGGCCATGGGTGCACAAATATCTGTTTGAGCCTCTGTTTTCAATTATTTTTGGATGTATACCGAGTAGTGGGATTGCTTGATGGCAAGGGAACTACTTTTAACTCTGGGGGGGTGGCATGGAGACTAGTACTGGGACTTAAACTTAGGGACTTGTGCTCTGGCTCAGCCTTTTCCATCAGGGCTGACATTCTACAACTTGATCCATGATTCCTCTTCTGGCTTTTTGGTTGATTGAAAATAAGAATTTCTCAGATTTGTCTGCCCATGCTGACTTCTAACCTCTGTCATCAGATCACAATTTTCTGAGTAGCTAGGACTATAAGCATGAGCCACTGGTACTCAGTTTGTTTTTTAACTTTTTGGAGGAACTATCATACTGCTTTCCATGCATTATGCACCATTTTACAATCTTATTAAACAAGAGATAGATAGATAGATAGATATTCCTACCTCGGGACTTGAACTCACTGTCTGACACTTGATTTCTCTCATTAGCTGTTTCTCTACCATCTGAGCCATGCCTCCAAACCAAAATGTATTAATCCTAGATAGAAGTACATATGACCAGGCACAGTGATTCACACATATAATCCCAGCACTTCAGATGCTGAGGAAAGAGAGTTTGAGGCCAATCTGAGCTACAATAACAAGACCTTGTCCCAGACATAATAAAACCAACCATAATTGTGTGATTTTATGTTAGCTGTTCATTTTCTTTATGATGCCATTGAGTGAGTTTTATTAAAAGGAGAAATAGCATTTGTCATTGTTCAATGTCGTGAAGAAAACCTGGTTTCCTAACCTTTAAGGAGGAGATGTTGAAATTCATCATAGGTCCAAGGACACCAGAATGACTCAGTTCTCTCGTTTGATTTGCTTGGCACTAGAGATCAGCCAGAGGATTCAGACAGCTCATCCAGCGGGGCGGCAGGTCATGCTGCACTACCTGCTACCATGGATGAACAACATCGAGCTGGTGGATTTGAAACCTCTGCCCACAGCAAGGCGGCAGGAGGATGAGGAAGATGAGTCCTTAAAAGACCGAGAACTCATGGTGACTAGCAGACGCTGGTTACGGGGAGAAGGTTGGGGATCCCCACAAGCCACTGCCATGGTTTTGAACAACCTGATGTACATGACGGCAAAGGTAAAGGGGGTTGCTGCACAGTTACGGAGCTGAGAGAAGGAAACATGGGCAGAACCTGGCAGAGATTAAATTATCCTAGAATAACCAAACAAAAATGAATTATAGAGTCCCTTAAAAACATTCAGACACACACACACACACTCAGACACACACACACACACACACACACACACACACACACACACACTTCTTGCTGGGCACTGGTGGCTGATGTCAATAATTCTAGCTAATCAGGAGGCTGAAATTTTGGACCAAGGTTTGAAGCCAGCCTAGCAGGAAAATCCATGATAGTTTTTTTGGTTTATTTTAAATCTCCAATTAACCAACAAAAATCCAGAAGTGGAGCTCTGGCTCAAATGGTAGAAAGCTAGCCTTGAGCGAAAAATGAACTGGACAGTACCAAGGCCCTGTGTTCAAGCCCCAGTACTGGCACCAAAAGAAAAAACAACAAAACAAAACACTAAAAACCACCCACTCTCATCACATATTTTTTTTTCCTTAACTGAAACTTTATGAGATTAGTGCAATTAATGTTCAGATTTATTGAAAGAATTGTTCCTCTAATGTCTGGAAAAATAGCTGTGAAAATGTTACTTGTGAATGTTTATGGTGTGATAAGTGTGGCTTTGATTGTGTACTCATTACTGAAGTGTGTTGTGTCTGCTCCTGTAGTATGGGGATGATCTGGCCTGGTCAGAGGTGGAGAACGTGTGGACCACGCTTGCAGATGGCTGGCCGAAGAACCTGAAAATCATTTTGCACTTTTTGATCAGTATTTGTGGGGTGAATAGTGAACCAAGCCTCTTGCCTTACGTATGTATTAAGTTCTCTTAACTTTTAAATATCAGCAAGTTAGTAAATTGTAGTTTAAAGGCAAAAAGGAGAATAAAACCAAGAAACCGTAGCTGACTGGAGGGATGAAGTGACACTTGAGAGAAAATGAAATCGAAGTGGAGACCACCACATTGGGTGCATTTATAGTTCGCAGCAGCTGGCACTGGAACAGAAAAGCTCAGTTTCAAGATCTGTCTGTAGCCAGCAAGAAAAAGCCTAGGAAGAGAGGAAAGGAGAAATAGAGAACTTAAAACTGCCCAGGTTTAGGAAACACTAAACTTACCAATCATGAGGGGTGAGTTGAATGTACACACAAGTACCCACATCTCCCACATGGTAGCAACTCCCAGAAGTCTATTCTCTAGAGGGCTAGTTCTTCGCCTGGTGCTTCAGAGTCTGCACATCCCATGTTAAGCTAACCGTTAGCATGGCGGTAGCCAGCCCAACATTTCTCTGGGTTAGGATTCTTTGAGACACACTGGGAAAAATGGGTGTATGGTCCCAGATCACATGATGCCACAGTACCTTTTGGATGACTTCCCATTCTCCATGCCCTTCAGCCATGCTGATACCCTTGAGGCCCACTCTCACACCAGGCATCCCACCCTTAGGACCTTTGTACTTCTCTTTCTTGCCATACTGCTTATTCTTCATTTCCTTCAGGTATTTCCTCAGGTGCCAATTTTCTCTCAGATCTCTTCTGTCCATCCTATTGTATACTTCAAGTGGCCTCCCCACGCGTACACTCTTCCTCTCTGAGGCTTGCCTGCACTCAAACTTGCAATCCTCCTGCCTCCAACTTCCTGAGTGGCTAGAATTACAGGAATGCACCACAATGCTTGGCTTCTTAGTTACCATTTTTAATCACTTTTTTAATGCGTTTATTGTAAAAATACTGTATAGAGGGGTTACAGTTACATGAGCTAAGTAATGAGTACATTTCCTATCAAGCATTGTTGCTTCCTCCTTTGTTTTTCCCCTACCATCCCTTCCCTCCCACCTCCACAACTACACACACACACACACACACACACACACACACACACACACACACACACACCTACCGCCTAAATTGTAAAGTTCGGGTTTTGGATTTTTTTTTTGTTTTTTATTGTGAAAATTCCATACAGAGGGGTTATAATTACATGGGCAAGGTAATGAGTACATTTCTTATCAAGCATTGTTGCCTCATCCTTTATTTCCCCTTCCTATCCCTTCCCATCTCCCCCACTCCCCCTCCCCACCCAAAGTTCGTTTTTCAACATAGTGTCTTGTACATCTCATTGTTCCAATGGGTCAACCTGTATCCCTGTTTAAATGATTTGTTTTTTCCCTTCCCCTCCCCAAATTAGAGAAGTGTATATACAAGATGCAGGGCACTGTTGGGGAGAGACATACAAAGAAACAAAAAAAAAAATCACATGGTACATTATAAATATATTAGAAACAATGGCAAGAAAGAAAAAAACCACTTGTGTACCTATCTTGGGGTTCATTTCACCTAACATCTTTTTTTTTATTGTGAAAATACCGTACAGAGGGGTTATAATTACATTGGCAAGGTAATGATTACATTTCTTACCAAGCATTGTTGCCTCATCCTTTGTTTCCCCTTACCATCTCTTCCCATCCCTCCCATCCACTTCCCCCCACCCCTCCTCCCCCGCCAAAGTTGTAAAGTTCATTTTCAACATAACGTCTTGTACATCTCATTGTTGCAATGAGTCTGCCTGTATCCCTATTTAAACAATTTGTTTTTTCCCTTCCCCTCCCCAAAGTATACCAACATCAAATACAGTGAAAACAGGGGTTATACCGTGGGGGAGGGACATACAAAGCAACAAAACAATCACCTTATAAATATGTTAGAAACAATCACAAGAAAGAAAAAACATTTAAGTCCTTATCTTGGGGTTCATTTCCCTAACGTCAACTTATCTGACTGTGCTTGTCTCAGACATATACTAGTTATTGCAAATAGGGGAAAACATGGGACCTATGTTTCTTTGAGCCTCACTTACTTCACTTAATATAATTTTTTCCAAGTCTTTCCATTTCCTAACAAATGGGGCAATGTCATTCTTTCTGATGGAGGCATAGAATTCCATTGTGTATAAATACCACATTTTCTTAATCCATTCATCTACTGAGGGGCATCTGGGTTGGTTCCATATCTTAGCTATGGTAAATAATGCTGCAATAAACTAGGCCAAGTGTGGCACCAAAAGCAACTAGCTCTTTTATCTACATTATTCTATTTCATTTTAGAATAAATCTTATTTATTTGGTAAATTTTTCAGGGAGAATAGTAATGACTTCAAAACCACACAGCCATATAGGCTTTCGTAGGGCTGTAATTCTGCAATTTAGTAGGACTAGAACTCCAAACCACATCTGTTTGTGAAGTTAGTGAAAGCTTCCTGGAGAAGAGAGTAGAGTTGAGGCTAGAATGCCAACTGAGGGATCTTTAGTGAGACACAGCAAGGACCCTAAGGCAGGAGTGCACACCACATGTTCAGATGGGACTGATCCACAGAACAGAGGATTAGTGAACTGAGCCATTTGGGTAGGAAGTACAGTGTGAGGTCAGTTATCCCTGAAAACCCATGAGAAGATGTTAAATATGATTTAACATTTCACTAGGCAGTTCTCTAAAGTATGGATGCTTATGTTTCTGTGTGCGTATGGGCCATCTGGAGATTTTGACTCTGGAAATAAATCTAGTAAGTTCCAGATGGTGAAAACGTGTACTACTAGAACAACTTTTTTTTATCTTCCCACCCCTCCTCCCTGGCGCTGGGGCTTGAACTCAAGGCCTGGGTACTAGCCCTTACTTTTTCCCCTCATGGATACTGCTCTACCATTTGACCACCGCCCTACTTCCAGCTTTTTGGTGGTCAATTGGAGATAAGAATCTCATAGACTTTTCCTGCCTGAGTTGGGTTCAAACTGCAGTCCTCAGATCTCAGGCTCCTAAGTAGCAGTTCCTGGCTGTTTAGGTCCACATTTTGAGTAGAAATAAAATGCTTTATAAATCTTAAATCAGCCATCTGAACAGCTGAATGATATAAGCACTATAATTGCCCCCCTTCTGTTTTTTTTTATTTGTCGGTCGTGGGGCTTGAACTCTGGGCCTGGGCGCTGTCCCTCAGCTCTTCAGCTCAAGGCAAGCGCTCTACCACTTGGGCTACAGCGCCACTTCCGGTTTTCTGGTGGTTTATTGGAGATAGGAGTCTCACGGTCTCTCCTGCCCGGGCTGGCTTTGAACCGCGATCCTCAGATCTCAGCCTCCTGAGTAGCTAGGATTACAGGCGTGAGCCACTAGTGCCCAGCATTGCCCCCCTTCTGTAGATGAGAAAATGGCAAGTAATTTTGCAGAGGACATAAGCCAGAAGTTAGAGATCTGCACTCCACCCCATACAGGGCACTCTGTGTGGGCTGGTTCTAGTTCTTCCTTGCTGTAATGGCATCTCTGCTGCTTTGTTCAATACAGAGAAGGAGGACGTCAAACTAAGAGATAAATCCTAAAGTTGCAGGCTGACTTGGTAAATATCAAAGAATTTTAGGATGATATTAAACACTTAAGGCATAAACAGAAATTTACATAGAGAAGTTTTTCTTTTTTTTTCTTTTTTATAAAGAAGAAGCAAAGGAATATCATAAAACCATGTGTCTAGCTGGGGACTGGTGGCTCATGCCCGTAAATCCTAGCTACTCAAGAACCTGAATCTGAGGATTATGGTTCAGCGCCAGCCTGGGTACGAAAGTCCATGCAGCTCATGTCCAGAAAACCAGAAGCAGAACTATGGCTCAAGTGATAGTGTTAGTCTTGAGCAAGAGATCTCAGGGACAGCACCCGAGTTCAAGCCCCAGAACTGATGGGGAAACAACAATAAAAAAGCTATGTGCCTGTTGATGGCCTGTTCCTGAGTATATTGTGTTTATTCCTCTTCCACTGTAAGCTGGATTTTTATTAAATGTATCTGGACACATTTATGAGATCAAATTTTTGCTTTTTTCTCTTCCAAACAACTTTTGTGCAGGTGAAGAAAGTTATCGTTTATTTAGGTAGAGACAAAACGATGCAGCTGCTAGAAGAGCTGGTGAGTGAGCTACAGCTGACGGACCCTGTCAGTGCGGGGGTCACTCACATGGACAACCCCCCCTACTACCGCATCACTTCCAGCTGCAAAGTCCCCTCTGTCACCTCAGGTGAGGCACACAAATCTGTGGCTAGTAGCAGAAGACACGTCCGTGTCAGTGCACTTCCTTACCGTTATTGAGAAATCGTAATCAGATAAGAGTCATGCATAGTAACTAATTTGATAAGGTTTGGCAAATCCTCATAGAGCTAAAAAAATTTGGCTGTATGAGAATTGTTTTATACTCTTGAGGGATAAAGCCTTATTCTGAATTAAAATAGAAATAAATATCTCTGTGGAATGAAATTTTTTAATGTAATAGGCATGTTAAATTTATAAAATATATATAAATTATTTTATAAATTATTTGTCTCTCCATTATAATAATTTGATATTATATATCAGACAGTAAATCTAATTGAGTAAAAAGTCTACAGTTTTGTGTAGTAAATTGACAAATTATAGTTACATTATTTTAAAGTACAAAGTATTGTGATTTATACATGTGGTATGGAATCATTAAAGCAAACTAACATCTTAACATAACTTAAACACTTACTATAGTATTTTCAGTTGAAGAAATTACCTCTATAAGGGAATAATCTCCAATGAACATTATAATATCTAAGCTATTGTAGACAAAATTTCTGTTAAACTTTTTTGCTTAGTTTGTACTAAATGCATGTCAATAATATTGTATAAATCAAGATATATATGTCTTTATAATTTACTTGTTTTTATCAAACCTTGTGTCCTAATTTCTAGATGATTCCTAGTATCTCTTCTATTGAAGTTTTTCATTTCTTGAAACTTTTTTAAATTCCTAAGCATTTTGTTGTTGTTTTTAATTTTTTAATTTTTATTGTAAAAGTGATACACAGAGAGGTTAGTTACATAAGTCAGGTAATAAGCCTATGAGGTTTTTAATTAGGATTTTAAAATAGTATCCAATTCATGTTTCATGGTTACACAGTTTTTTTTCTGTATCTAATAAGTTACATAAGTTTTCTTTTTCCAGCTGAAGTTCCTGTTTTTTTGTATTGCTGCTTGTTCTGATTTATTTTCATGAAGCTTTCCTTGCAAGCCTACTAATTCTAGATTTGTCTTTTCATTAGGAGTAAAACCTTACCAGCTCTAGAAGTATAGCTGGAACTTATTGACTGCATCCTTTGCTAAGTGATATCACTATTAGTAATAATCTCAGTAGAAGGTGTGTATGTTTATCTGTGGATTACGTTATCCACAAACATGCACACTGTCTTCCAGCCTCCAAAAGGCCAATGGGTAGGAAGGGTACAGGGTCGGAGAGGTGATTTCAGTGTGTCCTAGTTCAGAAACCCTCTAAAGAACTCATTACAAAAGATTCTTAGGAAGCAAGCCATTCAGAATACTGAGTACCTCTTTAGACTATCAAACAATTCTATTTGCAGCACTGCTGTCAACCCTACTTACAGGTGCTCTGTGCTCATCCCCCAGCCTTGAGGAGGTGCAACATTATAAAAGCTTCTTAGCTTCCCTCACTTCCTGCCATTGTAACACTTAATTACTTCTTTGTCTACTTGTTGTCAAGCGGCCAATAATGTACTGCTGATGTCTTTTTCTTCTGTGTCTTTATGAGTACATTCTTTTTTAAAAAATCAGTTTGCTTTCATTTCAATGGAGTTTTTGACTGACATCTTTTGTCTTTTTCTATCTTCTAAGTTAACAGGGACTGTTTTATTTTCCATGACAGGAACTACTTCTAGTAGCAATACAATGGTAGCTCCCACTGATGGCAACCTTGACAATAAGCCCATAAAAGAAAACCTAGAGGAGAGGTAATTCCTTCTGTTTTCTTCTTTAACCTTTCAGTGTGACAGATACTGATTGTCATCAAAGTTACTGGTAATTTCTGCCTTGGAATGTGTATTTCCTTGTTACATTCAGTGGAAAAATTTTCACATTGACCTTGAAAATGTAAAGATGCTGATATACTCGGTTTCTTAATATTCAGTAAGGAAAGGTGAAAAGGTGGAATATGATGTCATTGTCCCAATGCCCCCACTGCTGGAGACTGAACCTAGGTCCTCACTCACATCTCACAAAGCCCTCTGCCGGAGGTTCATCCTCAGCCACAATAAGTCATCCTTCCATTTGCTTTCCTTTCAAGGCTTTTCTAAATGAGATAACGTTTTAAATAAAGTAGATTTCAGGAGACTCCCTACTTTAAGAAAAGCTGTAGCTATAGATAATTGACTATAAGCTTACGCTTTTGAGAGATCGAAATTAATACATGCTAACATAAACTTTTACTAGGATGTTGTGCCTTGTGTGTTTCTCTAAGCAATAAAGAGTTGAACATAAAGCACAGATACCACTTTACCATGAACTATGATTGACTTCCCTTCTTGTTCCTGTAGCTATGTGCATCTGGACATCTACAGTGGACTGAACAGTCACTTAAACCGCCAACATCACAGACTAGAATCTCGGTACAGTAGCAGCTCTGGAGGATCTTATGAAGAAGAAAAAAGTAATACATTCCAAACGTCTTTATAAAACCTTGTTGATGAGATGTGTTGTTGATTGTATTAAAGTTAACTGTATTTTTCCAGAAAATTATTTTTTTAAATGTATATAACTGCCACTAGTGGTGTTCCAATCTAACCTGAAGCAATTTAAATAGTGAGTAAAAAGCCCAAACAAACGCTTTTCTTAAGATGAATCAAAAGGAAGTAGAATTGGTTTTGAAGAAGCATCATAGGGCAGAAGCAACCTGCTCTTTTTGAACAGGTTTGCTTTTTTCTGTACAGATTCTCATTTTTCTAACATGTACTTGCTTGGATTGCCAAGGGAGTCATTCACTGGAGTCTCATTATAACATTAAGGTAGGTAGAAGAAAAGCTCAAGTTTTTCAACCAGGAAGAAACCCTGGAGGTGATCTGGCCCAATCTCCATTTTGTGCATGATGGAACTGAGGTCCAGAGAGGTTAAGTGACTTACCTATGTCACACAGAATTCACATTTCCTGACATTTTTTTACTGCACCCTGCAGCCCGACTGTGGTAGAACAGATTGCTGTACTAGCTGGGTTTGTGTTGGCCCAGGAAATTTAAGCCAGATAGGCAGCTTCACCTATACAGTGATCTGGCTTGGTCATCATTTGAGCAGTCATAAGGAGGACCAATGCAATTTTGTTTTGATATAAAGGATGGAATCTGCAGTGATAGATCTATCTGTCATCTGTTTATCACCTATCTATCTCTGTTTGTTTCTTCCCCTGGTCCCCACCTCTACCTCTGTCTCTTCCCTCTGCCTAATTTGATAATATCTGTACCCAGGTCTTCCTAGCAAACATATGTCAAAATAGTGGGAAATTATATTTGATCACTTTCCAATGCTATAAATAGTTGTTGATGTCTTACTAGAGGTTGCTTATATTGGCAGAAATGAGATGGTGTAGAAAATGAGATCATTTTATTTTGATAGGTGATTCAATGCCACTTTATTCTAATTGGCGACTGAAAGTGATGGAGCATAACCAAGGAGAGCCACTGCCCTTCCCACCAGCTGGAGGCTGCTGGTCACCACTGGTGGATTACGTGCCTGAAACGTCAACACCTGGATTACCTCTTCACAGGTGGACTAGAGCATCACTCCTATTCACATGGGCCACGCTGAGCACTTCAGCTTTCCTCTTGCTATCTGACAACACAGAATAGAAGCCATCTTCTTTATCGAGATACTGAACCAAATTAGTCCAACAGCTTTCCATTTTATGAAATCTAAAAAATTTGGTACTTTAACTGTGCGATTGATAGTATAAGATCTAATTCTGCTGCTGCTTTTCTGGGTGTCTGGCATAGTTACTTGACCTTTCTGGGACCCAGTTACTACATCTGAAAAAAATGTGACTTTTTTGTAGTCAGCACTTCTATTTTGAATTGACGTCCCCTGAGCAAAATCACACTAGAACAATGTCTGCATTCTTTCAGAATTTAGCCATGCCCCAAATCTGTGTTGAACACCTACTTTGTGGCAAGGAATGAGCCGGGTTTTAAGGTTGAAAGATAAAATGAAGACCTTGACTCAAGGACCTCTAAGCCCTTATTTTTTATTCTAAGCTGTCACTTTTAACAGTTTCTTCAGCTGCATTGGTTATTCCTTTTGTTTCCTTGAGAAGTATTTTTGCCATTAAATACAATCCTCAAGTCTTTAAATGATTTGTTCAAACCTTTGACCAGGTTCCTCAGATCTGGTAAATCATTGATTATAGTCTCTTTGTCACAGGTGTAACATCGCGGTGATCCTTCTGACTGATCTGATCATTGATCACAGTGTGAAGGTGGAATGGGGAAGCTATCTCCATCTTCTTCTTCATGCAATTTTTATAGGTAAGAAATTCCATTGTTCAGTTTCTTCATTTTATGTTTATATGACAATTTGAAGGACATTTAAAAGAAAGCTTTTAGACATTTCTATTATTTCCATGATACTTTGCCAGTCTAAGGGGGAGTCATTCTCATCCTGATTTCTTTTCCTCTGTTTTTTGTTGTTGGTACTGGGGTTTAAACTCATCCTCCGGTGTACTCAGCTTACTTGCTCAGCTGGTGCTCTATCACTTGAGCTACATTTCCAACCTTGCTCTTTGCTGGTTATTTTGAAGACAGAGTCTCATGAACTTTCCTACATAGGCTGGCATCAAATCATGATCCTCCCAATCTCAGCCTCCTGAGTAGTTAGGATTAAAGGCATGAGCCACTGGCACTCAGCACATTTTTTTCCTATTAATATACATTAATAGTATTAGTATTAATTAGATATGTACAATGTATGTACAATGTATTTGGAGTAAGTTCACTGTCTCTACAATATTCCCTTGGCTCCCTCTCCACCTTTCTGGACAGTACCAAATGGATTTCATCATGCTTTCTTCATGTCTACATATGTAATGTACTTGGATCTTCTTCACCATTTAACTGCTCCTTCACCTGCTCCTTCTAATCCCATCCCCCAACAATTTCCCTTTTATACTTATGCCCCATTACTATTACTACTTTCAAGACCATCATTCGTTTAGGTCTAGATTCCATATGTAAGTGCAAACATGAGATAATTTGGCTTTTTAGCTTATCTCACTCAACATGCAAACCTTAGCCTTATTTCCAATCGCAAGTATGTTTATTTGCAGCCATGGGATCAAACTCAGGTCTGTACATGAGAAGAAAGCACTCTACCACTGAGATGTCCTTATCCATGTTCTCCCCGAGTCATCCTTAGTCTTATTCCTATCCTGTGCCCCCTGAAATCCCCAAACCAACACGTGTACACTCTATCAGGCAAAATTCTGTAATTCAAACAGAAATTATCTGTAGGATCAGAAGCTACCAGGTTGAATGGAAATGCAAATATATTGTGTTTTTCACTGTTGCACAGTGATATTATACCTGAAACGCCAAGTGTAACAAACAAATGAGCTCTATCGTGACTTTAAAATAAAAAAAAGCTTTGTTGCTTTTAGGATTGGCTTCCTGCAGCAAATCAAGGTAGTGATCTTCTTGTGCTTGCTGGCTGGCAGTCAACCACTAACCCATACCTCCAGCCCTATTTTTTGCTATTTATTTTTAGGGTAAGGTCTTGCTTCCTCTGTGTCACTGAATCCAGCTTCCACTGTGGAAATGGAGTCTTGGATTTTTCTGCTGGAGCTGGCCTAGAGTCATGATCCTCCTGATCTTAGCCTCTCAAGTAGCTAGGATTATTTATAAGCATAGGCCCTTGGCACCTAGCAGTTCAGACATTTTATACTACTTGTTGGATGTACGTGTGCGTGTATGCACTTGCATGCGCAAGCACACACAGACACACACATATACACACACAAAGCCTACCCTTCAAGTTTTTGCATTTATATTTAGTATATAGTATAACAGGAATAATTTCCATGCCATCACTGAATTTTGGGCCTGAAACAAATTTAAAACTTACTGTGATTCTCTTAAGAGACTATTTAGTCTGGGGTCTGAGAATGTGGCTCGGTGGTAGAGTGCTTGCCTTGCATATATGAGACCCTGGTTTCAATTCCTTAGCACCACATAAGCAGAAAAAGCTGGAAGTGGCACTGTGGTGGAGCACTAGCCTTGAGCTGAAGAGCTGAGGGACAGCGCCCAGGCCCAGAGTTTAGGTCCCACAACCAACAACAAGAACAACAAAAAAAGAGACTATTTAATCTGAAAGAAGAGAAAACAGAAAGAAAAAAATAAAAAGACAGGATAAATAATTTTGAAATGCATTGCAACCATATATGAAAATAGCGTAAGAGCCTGATAAAAGCTAATAACCAAGTGGAGGGGCTTAGAAAGAGAAACAGGCTCTGTCAGGGGGTGGGATATAGGGAGAGAAGAGGCTAGCAAGGAGAGTAAAAGATGATGAACTTGGTGTAAGTAAATTGTTTGCATCTATGAAAATACAGTGAGCGTGAGATTGGATTATATTGTAAACATGTGGAAATGTTCACCCCATATAACTAATGTAATAAACAAAACAAAATATGGTGATTCTTCCTATGACAGTAGGCTTCTATGGAAGTGTAGAGAACAATAAAAAATAAGGCATGTAATGCCTCATATTCTGTGTATCCAGTGGACATATGATTCACCGGGTTCATGGATTTGACTAACCATGTTTGTAAATGTTTTGGGGGAGCGTTTGGGAGAAGTGTGGGATTTGTGTCTATAGTGAACAGGTCTATTTTTTTTTCATTATTTCCTAGTCAGTATTATGTTGCAACTGTTTTCTGGGTGTTACACGTAACCTCCAGTTGAGTATAAAGGAGGAGGTGTGCTATATGCAGATATTCCTCCATTTAGAAGAGACTTACACATTGATGGTAATTGGTGGAACCAGTTCCCTGGGTTAACGGAAATTTCTGCCTTTCTTTGACATGGGTTTGGCAGCAAGTGTGCTCTTTTCTTCTGAGTGATGATGGTTTTCCTGTGTCCTTTTCAGGGTTTGATCACTGCCACCCTGAGGTGTATGAACATTGTAAACGCCTGCTTCTGCACTTATTAATAGTGATGGGACCCAACAGTAACATCCGAACTGTTGCTTCTGTCCTACTCAGGAACAAGGAGTTCAATGAGCCCAGGGTGCTGACAGTCAAACAAATTGCACACTTAGATTATACTTTCACAGGTATTCATTTACTCTACATCTATAGTTTTAAACAAGAACTATTCTTCAATACTATGGAATTCAGTGATGTACTAGAATAAACAGCATTTCATATACTAACTAAACTTTTAAAATTATTATTATTTATTTATTATCATACTGTTTTAAATGCCATTTTGTTATTTATTCACCAGTTAATGAATTCATTAAGCTAGAACATTTGGGTCTGTATTGCTCTTAAGGACCTCGTATCACACAAAATTTATGTTTTGAATGTGTTTGTTAAGCTTACAATGAAAGTGCTTCATAGATTGAGTGCTATTTACGAAAATTTAGTGATTTATATTTGATTGCTTCCACTCCCAAAATAAAAAAAAATGACCAAGTTGGGCATGAAAATTCATATTCAATTGATTATCTTTGCTGCATTTAAAATCTTACATATTTTGAAGGTGCAGTTATTGAGACTGTAGCATAAAAGTGATTTCCCTGTCTGTTTTTTTGTTTCTGTTGTCCTTTACTATCAGAGTTCCACGGGTTCTTTCCTGATGGCTCCCACCTTGTTCCACTCAGTCATACCATCAGGCTAAAAACAGATTGAAATACAATTATCCTTTTTAAAAAATTATTTAAAACCTTGTCATTTACCCAAAAGCATATAGTTAGTAAGAAAGTAGTTTTTGGAAACTTTTAAAAGCAAGCTTTTAAAACTGTGTAACCTTTTTAAAACTACATTTAAAGTAAGATTTTTAAAACTATTGTTAAAAGAAAAATAGAATAAAACATACTGCTTTTTTAATGTTAATTCACTTTATTTAAAATTCCATAATTGGTGTTTGCTTTTTTTTTTTGGTCGGTTGTGGGGTTTGAACTCTGAGCTTAGGTGCTGTCCCTATGCTTTTCAGCTCAAAGCAAGTGCTCTACCACTTGAGCCACAGCACCACTTCTGGTTTATTAGAGATAGGAGTCTCATGGACTTTTCTGCCTGGGCTGGCTTTGAACCATGATCCTCAAATCTCAGCCTCCTAAGTAGCTAGGATTACAGGCATGAGCCACCGGCGCCCAGCTGGTTGTTTGCATTTTAGTCTTCTTTTGTCGTTTTGGGAATATAGTATTCAATAATAACTTGGAATAATATTTGCTGCTTTACTATAGATATTAGAAAAAGATACTAAAATCTTTTTTAAATAAAATGAGTCAAAACATAGACTTTTCCACAAGGAATTAAAAATCAGTTTGTATTACAGAAAAGGGGCTTGTTTAATATAGGTTGATAAAATATTAAGTAATTGGCACTTGCGTTGGTTTTTTGGCAGATGGCAGCAGAGAACTGCCTGCTAAATGCAGATTGCTGAGTTACTGATCTGCTGCAAACAAATTCACTTACTGTGATTGTGCTTCTGAGGGTCATCAGCAGAGCCGAGTTACATCTGCTCGCACAGACAGATGCCCTCCGTGTCCCATATAGTCTATGAGTGTCCATGGATAGGGTAGTTCTGTAAGTGTCCTGTAGATTCTTCCTGTGGGTTACTCATGACAAGCTTTCTCTTTCAGCAGGCATTAATGATTTTATACCTGATTACCAGCCCTCCCCTATGACCGACTCAGGGCTTAGCTCAAGTTCTACCTCTTCTAGTATCAGCTTAGGAAACAACAGCGCTGCCATTTCACACCTGCACACCACCCTTCTCAACGAGGTGGACATCTCAGTGGAACAGGATGGAAAAGTCAAAACCCTCATGGAATTCATTACCTCAAGGTAATGCAGCTCTTACCATCCCAACAGTTAAGCCATGTTTGTACAAATTGGTATTATGTGGTATTTTGAAGATCATGATGCAATTAGATGCTTTCTTATTTTACATGGATACAGTTATACCTGAGAAGAGTGAATCATGCCTGGTTACTAACTGCGAAAGAAAATACACTATTGTCTCAATGTATAAATACTCTAGTTTCCTTCATTATCAACCAGCCAGCAAATGCTTATGTATAGTCTACTCTAGGCAAAAAACTGTAACACCAAAGAAGATAAGATGGGAAGAAGGGATCTGGTGGCCCACAGAAAAAGCCAAAGCACTGGGTCATGGGGAAGCAAAAGATGTTTGGAAATAGGAGTCATCCATTCTGGCTGGTATACTGAGAAAGAGTTTTTCTAGACAAGCTTTCATTAAAACTCTTTTAAAAATTCAAGCTGGAAAGCCATGAAACCAAGGCCTGTGGTTATAGATGCCCTTTAAAAAATCAGTGAGCTAGTGTTCTACCAGCTACATGGCATGTAGTGTAAAGGTAGAGCACTTACCTAGCATGTGAGTCCCTTGGTTCAGTCCTCCACTCTGGACATTGAGCTAAATGAGGAGGGGGAGAAAGATAATGCATTTGTGTAGAAAAGCAGCCTCAGAGCAGTGAATAGCATACCCATGTACAAGGTATTGAAGGCACTTGGAGCGTAAGCTTAGCCACAGTGGTGGCCTTGAGACTACAACAGTTTTGGGGGGTTTTTAACTTTTTTTTTTTTTTTTTTGGTTGTGGGGCTTGAACTCTGGGCCTGGGTGCCGTCCCTCAGCTCTTCAGCTCAAGGCTAGTGCTCTACCACTGGAGCCAAAGCGCCACTTCTAGCTTTTTTTGCTTATGTGGTGCTGAGGGATCGAACCCAGGGCCTCATGCATGCAAAGCAAGCACTCTACCACTGAGCCACCTTCCCAGTCCCTCCCTATAGTTTTATTAAGTAACTTGTTTTCTTTGCATTGAACAGATAAATCATCTTCTTTGCCTTATCTGGACACAATCTAGCCTTTACAAATTAAGTTTTGCTTGTGACACTTATAGTAACCGACAGACAAATACATCATCTTTTTCTTTTACTTTTTAGAAAATTTGATGTTATTGAAAGTCATTGTTGAAATTATGCATTTCTTTCAACTATTCCATATCCATATATACAAATAATAAAAATAGATCATAACCTGCTGTTGAGTTATTGAACTGATATCCGTTCTACTTGTTTAAGCACAGTTTAGGGGAGTAAAACTTAAAAGAAAGTTATAAACAAGGAAATTCCTCTATTCTCTGTTTTTAGGAAAAGGGGGCCTCTTTGGAACCATGAGGATGTCTCTGCCAAGAACTCCAGCATAAAGAGTGCTGAACAGTTAACTACATTTTTAAAACATGTGGTTTCTGTTTTTAAGCAGTCAAGCTCAGGTATCTTTCAGTAACCACTTTTAGAAAATAATTGTTTTAATGGGATGTTTTAATGTGCTGTTGAAATTGTGATAAAACAGCTGAAAGTAGATTGTTGTTCATGTGTGAATCAAAACTTTTTAGCAAAGTTTTTTTTAACTTGTTAATGATTACAGGTCTGTTCTAGTTGTAGAAACATTAAGTCATTACTTAAACATAAGAATCTTACCTGTGTAATGTAGGGTCCTTAGTTTTGTGGGTGATAGCATCATAAAATTATAATTGAGAATTATGGAAATTTATATTAAGGGAAAATAGAGATGATAAAAATTCCTTCTTAAACTAATAATTCTTCTAAAATCTAAAATTTAACACAGCAAAACAATGAGTAAAAATATATATGTTTCTACAGCATTGGTCTTGCTTCTAGGGACATTCACAATGACTGGAGATACTCTTGTTTCCTTTGCTGGGTAGGTCCAAGGAGTGGGTCGAGAGAGTCCAGAGATATTGGTATATGTGATTCCAGTTTTAAATGTGATTATAACCCCTATAGTCCATAAAAATAAGAACTACATGCTTGTTTCCTTTGCAGAAGGCATTCATTTGGAACATCATCTTAGTGAAGTTGCTCTGCAAACGGCGCTTTCTTGTTCTTCTCGACACTATGCTGGGAGATCCTTTCAGATTTTCAGGGCCCTGAAGCAGCCACTGTCTGCAGCTACACTTTCTGATGTTCTCTCCAGGCTTGTGGAAACTGTAGGGGACCCAGGAGAAGACGCCCAGGTGGGTCGTTGCATTCTTTTGACAGTTATTGGACAGTTTCTGGTGGTCAAACACTTGTTGCTAAATAGTCCTGTAGGTAGAGCTAAATGATGGTCATATAAAATTGCTCATTCCAAGTTAGCACACAGGCAGATAATTAAGACAACTTAAAGTTTTGTACTTACTATTGAATAATCTGAAAAATATATTTAATAACCTAGAGTTTACATCATACAGTCTTTTACCTGGCAGAGAAAGCTTTACAGACACAGGACACAGCTGAATACTATCCCAGAATGATAAAGGAAGTTGAATTTAAATAACAGGAAAAAAGGTTAGATTTTGGTTTTAAAGACCATTAAATGAAATATTGCAGTACATAACTTAAACTTGATGTGAAAATTGAACTAGGAAAATTGAGGGGATGGGTGAATTGGGAGAGAGGTAGGAGAATTATGAAAGGGCTGACATTGATGAAGATGTATTGTACTTATAAACTGAGTTATAAACTGAATTGATACGTTTTGTACAATTCCGTAAAGTTACTAATAGTCATTTTTTAAAAAGAACTTAGGTTTGTACAGTTCAGTGATTTTATTAGCCCTTCCCTAGAACTTGGAGGTCCAGCACACATAATACAATTTTATTTGGTAATAGATGCTATGGAAATAATTTTGAGTAGTAGGCAATTAAGGAACAATGACTGTGAAGAAAATTTTGTGGAGTAGGAGATGAAGGAGCTATGATTGATGGGAAATTGTTTCATGTATGATCTAGTTTTTGAATAGTGCGACACCTGAGTCCAATGAGAAGAAAGCAAGAGAAAGAAGTACAGTGACTCGGGGTAGAGGCAGTAGGGTTTTTGCATCTTGTTTTGTTGTGTTATTTTGAGGTGAATTTTGAAAACAAATGTGACTAGCATGTACTGAGGGTATGTCAGGAGGAGATGATGAGAATGCCCTGGCAAGAGGTTTGGCCTTACCCCTTCAGGCATCTGGGTGGTTTCCATTGGAAGCAGAAGAATGGGCAAGAGGTTTTTGTGAAAATGCAGGCTGGGATAGTGGTACATTAGATCTATCACAGGAAAGCTGTGGGCACAGCAAAAGGTAGTCATATTTAGAGTTTTGTTGAAGGAGTGGGTGGTAGAGGGGTTACTGGGGCTTGAACTCAGGGCCTGGGCTCTGTCCATGAGCTTTTTCACTCAAGGCTGGTGCTCTATCACTTGACCCTCAGCTATACTTCCAGTTTTTTGGTTGTTCATTGAAGATAAGAGTCTCACTAACTCTTGCAGGGACTGACTTCAAACTGCAGTCTTCAGATCTCAGCCACCTGAGTAGCTAGTATTCTAGGCCTAAGCAACCAGTACCTGATAGAGCATACTTTTAAGGTGATATTTTTAACACTTGCTGCTAAACTCAGCTTACAACTTCTAATAAAAGAACAAAGAAGGCTCTTAGACTTGTCACCTGAGAAATTTCAGGTAAATTATAGAGTCATTTTAAGCAATTTATGCCATTAGTTTGATGAGTTTTTATCAGTCAGCAAAATTATGTTACTCAGGAGTTTATTTTGTGATATTAATGTCAAGTTGGTTCAATTTAAAATCTCATCAGGAAGTCCGTTGCAAATTTTTTTCAAGCATAATTAAGACCTGTCCTTCTTTCCCCAGGGATTTGTAATTGAGCTGCTTCTCACCTTGGAATCTGCAATTGATACTTTGGCGGAGACCATGAAACATTATGATCTTCTTTCTGCCCTTTCTCAGTAAGACCTTCAACCAAGGAGTCTATTGAATATGGGATACCAGTATCAAAATGCATATAACATTGTGTTAATCCAACACCAGCAGTGAGAGTACCCCAAAAATGAGATGGCTGAGTAGAGTGGGACACAGGCTTGAGACAGAGAGGGCTTGGATTGTCCTGGAGCTCACGGTGCCAGTGCAGCGCTTCCGGTGTCCATGTCCTTACTCTCTACTATTGGGCTCCGTCTACAAGCCCCATTGCTGCCACACTGAGTCTCTGTGCTACCCAAGTGACTTCCTAGGACACACTCCCTCTGAAGCAACCTTTCCTCCTGTGTTCTCTGCCTTTCAAGGTTCAGCTCAAGTATGGCCTTCGAGCTAAACATTTCTAACTCCCTCAAGGGAATTCTCAGTGTTGCCTTAATATTCAAATAATTGTCATTAACAGTATAAATCTATACATATGTCTTGTCTGGCACCTTCAATAGTCTTGACTTAATTTCCCTGCTTTTTGAATACACACTCCTGGTGCATTTAGAAGGCCTTCAGTGAGTATTGTTTTTCTCAGTAATGGCTGGATATGATTCGAAGAAGGAGAAATCAGAGTTAGAGTTTTGAGTTTGGTTTTCTTGGAGACAATGTGCCATGTAAAGAAACAGGCACACCAGGACTGTCCAGCTTGAAGATGATAAGCCAACAAGGCCTGTTCTGGACATGCTTCATTCCTAAATCCCAGAGCTGACAGTAAGTGATTACTGTAGCAGTATTTTCTCAGCAATTCAAATCTCATCCTACCTCAAAAGCAATGCCCACAGTATAAATGGTACTCTTTGTTGTACATTTTCTCTGGAGGCAGAACTAAAAATTGAGGAAAGAAAGTCAGTTATACTAAAACAGAATTTTCCTGGTTATAGTTACTGTCTTTAGTTTTCAAGGGTATAAAGTTAATGTAAAAAGAAATGATTTAGACATGCATTCATTGTTTCTTTTCTTCCCTTCCAAAGAACCTCATACCGTGATCCTATAATGGGAAACAAGTATGCAGCTAACAGGAAAAGCACTGGACAACTCAATCTAAGCACAAGTCCCATTAATAGTAGCAGTTATTTGGGATCCAACAGTAATACAAGAAGTAACTCTCTGAGATTAAGTTTAATTGGTGACCGAAAAGGTGACCGGCGGCGCAGTAACACACTGGATATAATGGATGGACGGATAAACCATAGCAATAGCTTAGCTAGGACTAGAAGCCTTTCCTCTCTGCGGGAGAAAGGCACATATGACGTGCAGTCCACTACTGAGCCTACCAACTTGATGGCCACCATCTTTTGGATAGCAGCATCTTTATTAGAATCAGACTATGAATATGAATACCTCCTGGCTCTCAGACTTCTCAACAAACTGCTTATCCACTTGCCTTTGGATAAATCGGAGAGTCGAGAGAAGATTGAAAATGTACAAAACAAATTGAAGTGGAATAATTTTCCAGGCCTTCAACAGCTCTTCCTTAAAGGTTTTACCTCAGTATCTACTCAAGAAATGACCGTACACCTCCTCAGTAAACTTATTTCTGTCTCCAAACACACATTGGTGGATCCTTCCCAGTTGTCAGGTGATGTTAATATAATTGTAGCAACGTTAATATAATGGCATTTTAATGTAATTGAAGTATGAAGTCATATTTGTTTTGAAATCTGCTTTCTGCCATGTGTTTTTAATTCATTACATAGCTTAAGTTATCTAAAGGATGTAAAAGATCAAGTATCCCAGGAAAGGAAAAGTAAACTGTTGCTGCAAACACCTTGGGCTGGGGGACTGACTCCAGTGAAAGTATGCCTACCTAGCCAAGGCTCTAACACCACCAAAAATGAAATAAAATTAAATAAGTAAAGTACCTTAAACTTTTTAAATGGTATGCAATAAAATTGGTTGTTTGTTTGTTTTTTGATAGGCTTTCCTCTTAACATCCTTTGCTTATTGCCTCATTTAATCCAGCATTTTGACAGCCCAACTCAGTTTTGCAGAGAAACAGCTAGCCGGATAGCAAAGGTAAGCAAGTCCTATGCTACAAATAATACTATAAGGAAATTGCTCTTAAGTTTCTTCTAGGGAGCCTCATAGAAATCTTACTGTTTTGTCATATGGGAAATTGACATTTAAATGTTCGTTCTCTTTGTGCATATAAGAATTACCTATAATGTAAGTTACAACTATTCAAGTAATAGTGAATAAAGTTATTAATTAGTGTAACCCTCCTCTTGAGTCTGAGTCATTTTCTGCTCTTTTTCTCTCCTCTCTATCTCTCTGTCAGTTTCTCACTATCAGATATTGACCCAGCACTGGGTTAAAGCTGGTAATACAATACTAAGCAAAGTAGTCAAATACCCTGTGAATCTCAGAGTGGGACCTGCAGTCAGGGAGATAGGCAGTTACCATCAAGTGTGATACTTTCTCAGTGATAGTGAAGAACTTTTTAGCAGCACATACATGTATGCGTAGAGGAAGTCCTATCTTCCTCTGGAACGTATCCAAGACAGAATAGGACTAACAAAGTAAGATCTCCTGATAAGAGGCCATGTGTGGGTTTGGAGGTTGAAGGATTGACATGTGAAAGACCACAAAGAACAGGGCATAATGTATTTGAGATTCTGAAAGTTCTCCCATAGTGTTTGTCTTTTTTGCTTTCAACATTCTTCTCTGCTTTCTTCATTCCTTTTTCCTCTTTAGATCTTAAGTTTTAGAAGAATATGATTTTGATGTTTTGTCTTTTTTAATGATTTCCTATCTTAAGAACAATAAAGACTCCCCTCAAAGTGTTATGGTTCATGACCTATAATCTTAGCACTTGGGAGGCAAAATGAATATGAGTTTGAGGGCGGAGTAGGGGGAAAGAGAAGAAACAAAAATAAAGAACAATAAGGAATTCTTAAATAGCTTTCCTTCTTAACATTTTTGGTCAGCTGGGTGCCAATGGTTCATCCCTGTAATCCTAGCTACTCAGGAGGCTGAGAACTGATTATCATGGTTCAAAGCCAGCCCAGGCAGGAAGTCTGTGAGACTAGGGACAGCACCCAGGCCCAGAGTTCAAGCCCTATGATTGACAAAAGAAAAAAAAATTTTTTTGGTCAGTCACTCAGCTTTTCCAACTGAAAATATAGACAGTATTAGTAGGAATTACAGAGATTCAATAGTCTGTGGACAGGAGTAAATAAGGTGAGCTTTGAGTGAGTGAGAGGAGGAGGGAAAAAAAAACAGGCAATTCTCAACCAAAGAGAACAAGAAAAGAAAGTTTTTCAGGAAGAGCATTTTATAGAAGCAATTTTCTTAAAAGCTGTGATTCAAATAACAGCTCAGAATATGGACAAAGCAAACATACACAAAGTCAAGTAAAACACTCCTTCCTGTGACCCAACTCTGCTAATAAGTACATTGAGTTACAAATGGAGAGGGTCTTATACTACCATTTTAAAAGCAGGTGCTTTTAAGAAGCTGTTGCTATAGTTAATAGAAACGTACTTTATTTCTTAAAATTGTAGTGGGAGAAAATAAGCCAAAAATATGTTTTATTCTTGGTTTTATTTTAAATGAATAAAACAGTATGGTTTTTTGTTTGTTTTGGCTTTTTTGCCAGTCCTGGGGCTTGAACTCAGGGCCTGACCACTGTCCCTGAGCTTATTTAGCTCAAGGCTAGTACTCTGCCTCTTGAGCCACAGCACCACTTCTGGCTTTTTCTGTTTTTATGGTACTCAGGAATTGAACCCAGTGCTTTATGCATGCTAGGCAAGCACTCTACCATTAAGACACATTCCCAGCACCAAGTGTGATTTTTTTTTTTTATATTAAAATACTGCCTTTTGAAAATGATTATTTGAGCCAAGACCAATGGCTCATATCTGTAATCCTGGCTACCTAGGAGGCCGAGGTTCTTAGAATTGAGGTTTGAAGTCAGCCCAGGTGGACAAATCTAAGAAACTCTTAGCTCCAGTTAACCACCAAAAAAACCCAAGACTGGAAGTGTGGCTCAATGGTTAGAGTAAGAAAAAAGGGAAAAAAAAAATAAACAAGTGAGAACTCAGAGCCTGAAGTTATACCCCAGTATTAGGGCACAGGCACACACACAAACACACAAGAAAATAATTATCTAAAAAAAGCCAACTCTACAGGCTTTTTGCACTAATAATGTAAAAGTGACAAAGTTGCTAAAATAACTTTGATTTTAATTCTCTACTGACATCATTAAAAAACAAGGTTATGTTTTTTTCTAAAAGAGATGTTAGAAAATATAAGAGCAAAAAGTATGTATGGCTTAATTTGGGATTTTAAGAGACTTGAATGACACAAGTACTCTAGTAGAGGAGGTAGAGTTACTCAAGAGGCCATGTGGAGTGTGCTGAGTAGCTGGCCTCACTGAGCAGCCTGGGCTAGCTGAATGAGGATGGCCTAGCCCTTGAGTATGATGATGCCATGACCACATCAGGGCAAGGGAAATTTCCCAGGTAGCTGTTTGTCTTTAAGAACTCAAATGGTGCCTTCTGTGATAAATTGTTTTGAAGTCTGCTTTCTTCCTGTTGAGCAGCATACAAAGGTTCTCTCTATGCTTTTAGCAACCTGCAGGGTGTGAATTAAATGCATTCCTTAATTTATTCTCCCACTTAGAGCTGTTGAGAGTAATTTTCTGCCATTATGTGCTTCCTCATTATGTAAATATCGCCAGTTCTGCTGTTTGTGCCCATGGAGAGCACAGAATTTCAAAATGAGACAACACTTAACGACTAATACGGTTCTCTCATTATGGCAAAAATAGTATGCTGAAAAACTTTATTATGAAACAGTCTCTGGGACATTTGTTAACCTAATCTTAAGACATTTATTATAAGATTGCATAGCATGTTTTCCAAGAAATTCTCTCTTTTATAAAAAAATAATTTCTTAGAAATAAATCATTCTTTGGGATAAAAAGGTTATATAAGTTTGTAAGAATTCAGTAAGGGCAAGTAAGTATGGTGGCATACCACAATCCAGCTCTTAAGAGAAGCTAAGGGCAAACAAATCTTGTTTTATAGTAAGACTCATCTCAAAAAACAATAACAACAAAAAAGAACGAACAAGAAACATAAAAAGAAAAACTCAATGAGAGTTTATTCTTCAAGAAATTTTGTCGTGTTTTTAAGAATTTGAACAAGATACTGTGAAAATTAGGGGATTTAAAAATGGATGTAAATTATCATATATTGAAATGGAAATAATAGTTTTCCTCTTATTTGTTTCATAAGTAAAAGATTAATCCATGAAACCAGCTGCTTTTAGTAATTCTATAGAATAACTTTCAGGTACTATATTCATAGCTTCTGTACATGCTTTTATATCTTAGACCTATCAGTGATAACTTGATAGTCTCCAAGTCTGTTAAATATCTTCTAACTTATCAAATAGTCATTTATAATTCATGAGAAAGGGGTGTGTGTGTGTGTGTGTGTGTGTGTGTGTGTGTGTGTGTGTGTGTGTGTGTGTGTGTGTGTGTGTGTGTGTTTTAAAGGTAATACTTAATTTCATTTACTAAATGCTTTAGGCAGTTGTTAAAATATATATAAAATGAGTAAATACTAAACATTAACCATATCAAAGAATAAAGGAAAATGAAAAACATACATGATGAATCTAATCTTTTATGATATATGGACTTATATGATATAAGACTATCAGGGTCCTTTTGCAGTTCTAGATTGTTCAGGTGTCCTCTAGAGGGAGCTAAGACACATTTTCATCCAGTCAATAGGATTCCCCAAACATAGGTTGATTCAGATTCCATGATACTGTATCAAACAAACTTTGAGAATTCCTTTAGGCTATGGAGTGGCACCAAAAAGGTTGGGCAAACTCACAGAGCTTAGATGTTTCCCTGATAAGCAACTTGAGGTGATGAAGTGCTTGAATATGTTACGCTTGCTGAGACTGCTTTGTGAGGCCCTGGAGACTGGAGACTGAAATACTTTCTCCCTAACATAGCTACGCCAAAGCAGCTTGAGAAAGCCCAAGTTGAATCTTCTGTTTAGGTTCTTATGCACTGAAATGTAGAAGAATTAAACCAAACAGCAACAAAAATGATCATGAACTTAAGGTTTACAAAGCCCTGTGGTAGGTTTTTACCAGAGATTTTTTTTATAGTGTCAGACTAGAAAAGGCCATCCTTCTTAGTACTCATAGAAGAGTTTCATACAGTAATCCTATTTCCATTTCATCTGTTGTTCTCTTAAGAATGCTGTCTTTTTTGCTATTTTCTTTAACATTTCTACTTATTAGATGAATTGAAATTTTAGAATACACACTCGTTCCATTAAATAAATGCATTGGCATAAAAATCAGGCTTAAATGTGTATCTTGATTTTTTTTATGAGTGAATTAATTGTGTATGTTCTCTAGGTTTGTGCAGAAGAAAAATGTCCCACGCTTGTGAATCTGGCTCACATGATGAGTCTGTACAGTACGCACACGTACTCCAGAGACTGTTCTAACTGGATCAATGTCGTGTGCAGATACCTGCATGACTCCTTCTCGGATACCACATTCAGCCTTGTGACGTACCTAGCAGAGGTAAACTGAGATGTTTTTATTTTTAACTACTTAGACAAAATTTCCAAGTAGGTTTATTTGTGGAGTGTCATTATAAAATTAAATCTTCAAATTGTCTTTGAGAATAAATATCAGTCACATCTTTTCTAAAAGAAACAGGAGATGTGACTCAAGTGGTAGAGGGCCAGCCTTGAGCAAAAAAGCCTAGCAAAAGGTCATGCCTCCATATGCACACACACACACACACACACACACACACACACACACACACACACACACATACACACACACATACATCTAACATCTTTTCTAAAAGAAAAAGTATTAATTTCAGGTAGGCAAGAAATTTTCCTTTTCATTTCCATTGCTTTGTCTTAGAACTTGTCTTTACATGACACTACACTAAATAATGTCTTCATTATTAAGAGTGGCACCTTAGTGTTTTAGTAGATTTTGATCCTAGAGAATAATTGTAATTTTTTTCTACAAGATTAGTTTTAATTTTGAAATCCCTTCTAGATTAATAGAGCAATATGCAAAGGCATTTCTGCTGGGTACATTTTTATTTTGATGATAGATTTTCTCACTGAAAATATGATTTTGAAAGGTATAAAAAACAGAATCACAAAAGAAAGTACCCTTAGAACTGCATAATAAAAAGGTAATACTCATTTGTGGAGGCCTCTGAGCTTAATGCCTGGCAACGTAAATTACTAAGTAAATAGCTACACAGAAAAACATAAAGTAGAAGAAATTCTTTATCACTAAAAATATCCACTTATGATAAAGTAATCCTTTTCTTTGTTTTAGATAATTAACCTTAAAAAATCAGCCATGAAAGGATCTTGGAAGAAATTACAAGAGACTACTGTTTAACTTAGCCAAGCTGCTGTTATTTACTATGACAAAATGAATCATGCTTGGTGTGAATTTTTTACATGTTGGTTTTAATGGGTTTGCCTTTGTCTAGTTGACACATGTAAACTGATGATCTGGCTGCCTTCCTGTCCTTTTCTCAGCTTGATAAAACGCTAGATTGATCTCATGCCTATACCTCTAGGATGAGAGCCAATATAACCGGGCCTACCCACTTCAGTCAGCTTATATCGGAATGCCTCCAACTACCCTCCCGTTGTGCTGCCATGAAGGTCACTGTTGAGGTGGAACCTGCACTCCCTGAAGGTCCACCATGGGGTTCCAGGCATTGAAACCGGCACAATACGGCCTGTTGTGTATCAGATGTGGGCAGTGTTCTTTTACACTGTAAAGACAAAAATGGCTTTGCCCCAAATGTTACTTATGTGAGTTATATTAATAACCCTTGGAAGTAGTACAAAGACTAGTTACAAGTCATTAAATTTTTTGCTCTGGAAATCCTGAGTTAGGTAGTACTACTGTTTATACTTTTTAATTTAAAAAAAAAAAAAAAACACACAAAACAGCAGCTGGGCATTGATAGCTCATGCCTATAATCCTCACCACTCACAAGGCCAAGATCCAGAGGATCATGGTTCAGAGCCAACTGGGACAGAAAAGTGGAAGAAACTCTAGCTCCAATTTAATCAGTGCTGATTGGAAGCATGTCTCTGAGTATGCAAGTCAGGTGAGACCCTGAGTTCTGGTACCAGCACCAAAAAGGAAAAATCAAGTTCTTATTTTTTAGTAATAGTAGTTTTTCTTTGAACCTACAACCAGTGATAGTTTGCTAAATTTGTTAGGTAATGAAGCATTATTAAGATGAATAATTATCCTGTTCTCCTTTCTGAAACAAGAAAAAGTGGTAATAATAGACATTAGCTTTCATTCCCTTTGTTTCTAGATCTCTGATCATCTAACCATAAACTCTTTTAAGTTTGTCTGCTAGCCATAAACCTAAGAGTTTACATCATAAGTGTAAGTAGTAAGTTTCTTTATTTAACCTGATTAATTTCTACTTACTATTTTCATTTTAGTTGCTAGAAAAAGGATTGTCCAGTATGCAGCAATCATTACTCCAGATTATCTACAGTCTGTTGAGTCACATTGACTTGTCGGCAGCCCCAGCCAAGCAGTTTAATCTGGAGATCATAAAGATTATTGGCAAATATGTACAGGTGAGTGACTGTAAGATTTATGTGTAGCATGATTCAATAAGAAACAATATATATAATTATAACAACTCCAATTATAACATTTCCAAGAGTAAGAAACATACACATGTTTGAGAAATACATACTACATGAGAAATGTCTTCAAAGTAAAAGGGGATCTTCTATTTTTGAGAAGCAGCTACATGGAATGTATGTGCACAAATGGCCACATTTAGCATCTCTGAATTGGAATTGTGACTCATTGTTTTCTTTGTACCATTGTGTTTGTTAATCAGATTCTACATGATAGATAGGCAAATATTACTTTTAGGAGAAGCTATTTTTTTCTTTTTGTTTTTGTTTGTGTCAGTCATGAGGCTTGAACTCAGGACCTAGATGCTGTCCCTGAGCTTTTTCACTCAAGCTTAGTGCTCTACCACTTTGAGCCACAGCACCACTTCCAGTTTCTGGGACTTCTCTGCCTGGTCTGGCTTTGAACTATGATCCTCAGATCTCAGCCTTCTGAGTAGCTAGGATTGCAGCCATGAGCCATGGGCACTTGGCTAGGAGAAACCATTTTTTTTAAGTCCATATTTTATAGTTGTCTTTTTATGTCTGATTTAAAAAAAAAAAAAAAAAACTTTCCAGGGGAGTGTCATGAGACTTGAACTGTAGGCCTGGGCGCTATGCCTGAGCTCTTCAGCTCAGGGCTAGGGCTCTACCACTTGGGCCACAGTGCCACTTCCGGGCTTTTCTGTTCATGTGGTGCAGAGGAATCAAACCCAGGGCCTCATGCATGCTAGGCAAGCCCTCTACTACTGAGCCACCTTCCCAGCCCCTCCAGATTATTTTTAAAACAGGAAAATCAAAGCTGGTCTAAGTGTGAATGGTGACAAGATTACTTCACTTTTGTGCTAAGCAGATCAGGGGTCCACATGCAATGTATCAAGGGGGGAAATTATACCACTTGAGCCATCCCTTCAGCTCTTTTTGCTTTACTTTATTCTGATATTATCTCACGGTTAGCCTGGCTATCAATGTGAGGCTCAAGATCCTCCCATCTCCCCCTAGTAACTGGAATTTTAGTTGTATACTATCTTGTCCCAACCAAGAGAAAAAACTCATCATGAGCTTTCCCAGATAAATACTCTAGTTATGTTTACGTTCACTAGAGCAGAATTTAAGAAGAGAAAGACTTGACCAGCAATAAGTTTGTTGAAAGTAATACAACAGTATTAAAATGTTTTTGAAAGCTGGTAAAGTAGCTCAGTGGTATAGTGTATGAGAGACCCTCAGTTCAGTATCCAGCAACATTCCTCCTCCCCCAAAAAATTTTCAATTCTTTAGTTGTGCAGTTGAGATTATTTTTAGATTGTCTTGAAAAATAAAAGTTCAAGTATTTGTAAATATAAGATTTATTTGGTGGGCTAGGAAGATGGCTCAGTGGTAGAGCGCTTGCCTTGCATGCATGAGGCCCTGGGTTCGATTCCTCAGCACCACATAAGCAAAAAGAAAAAAACCGGAAGTGGCGCTGTGGCTCAAGTGGTAGAGCGCTAGCCTTGAGCTGAAGAGCTGAGGGACAGCGCCCAGGCCCAGGGTTCAAGCCCCACAACCGGACCCAAAAAAATAAAAATAAAAAAGATTTATTTGGTGACCCCTATTTATTTAGTCCTCAGTAGTTAAAGCTTTAAAAAGTCAACTTATTGACTACTATATTTGCTAGCTCTCACACAGAATACAAACCACCCTCCAGTATAATCTATGAAAATATTCCTGAAGAAGTTTTATTATTTCATAGTCCCAGATCTTCTAATTATTTCTGACGGGGGGAAAAAAAAAAGATGATTCTATAAGTGATACTTTTTGCATGTGTGTGGTGGTACAGAGTTTTGAACTCAGGGCCTTGAACTTTCCAACTTGCTTTTCCTGCTGGTTCTCTACCATTTCACCCACACCTCCAGCCCAACCTTTTTCTGGTTATTTTGGAAGTCTCATACACTTTTCTATCTCAGCTGACTTTAAACCACTATTCTCTAGATGGCCAGCTTCCTAAGTAGCTGTGATTATAGGCATGAGCTATTAACACTCAGCTTACAGTTGTATTTTTAAAATGTCACACTATTATGTAGACCTTTATTGTTATTTTGTGTTTTAGTTATATCAAGAGGGCTGAAGATGGATTTTAGTACTATAAATTTTTTTAAGAAGTAGTTTTTTCTTTGTATTTTTTAAGGTAGATGGTAACAGAAAAAAGTTGTAAGTTCTTTATTTTAGGCACTTCTCCAAAGCAAAAAATAGAATAAACTTCCTGATATTTATAAAAAATTTATTGGAAAGAAACCTGGTATTCTAATACGGTAACTTTCTTAGGTCTATGGTAGCTGATAAACCTGCCAGTACAAATAATAACTTGTGTTTATTTTTTTTCTTTCCTTTCCCCTTTTGATATTCAGACTTTCTATGAAAGATTTCAAAGGAAAATGAATCCTTTGCACAGGTGTTTTTGTAGAAATAATATTTTGGTGACCTATGGCTACCCTAAGATTTTGTTCTCAGTTAAATATGCATTTATACCTTACATATGTGGTTTATTTTTTAAACCAGAGTCCTTACTGGAAAGAAGCCCTCAACATATTAAAACTAGTGGTGTCACGCTCTGCAAGCCTTGTTGTACCCAACGACATCCCAAAGGCTTATGCGGGAGACATAGGCTCTCCTGAAATATCCTTCACCAAAATCTTCAATAATGTCTCCAAGGAGTTGCCTGGGAAAACCTTAGATTTTCATTTTGACATCTCTGAGGTAAGATGTTCAGGAATGGATACAGATTCTCTACTAGGAATTTTCATTTGTACATTTTTTGGAATTCTTATTCAACAAGCAATAGCTGAGATCATGCTCATCTACACCATGGTAGCTGCTGTAAAAACCAGGGTGGGAGGGGCAGTACCAACAGTGTCTTGAGAAAACAGGCCAAGAAACATTGTGATAAACGCTTCCTAGGAAATAAGTTAATGCAATGGAACGTTATAGTGTGTACTTTAAAAGACTAGCTTCTGGAAGCAGGTCACAGTGGAAAGTTAAGTATGGAAAGATGAGTTACTTAGTCAGGCATACGTGGTATTTTGGAGGAAACAGAAACTAAGTTCAAGAAAAAGGAGCCTCATAAATCAAAGGTGATTCTTGCCGGGAAGGCTAAGGCAGTAAGTTCAGTCTTGGCTATGCTGACAAAGTGTTAACACTAATGGACGTGACCTAATGGGTAATTATATTTGGGGAAAAGTTTAGAGGAAAACTTGAGTGCACATAGAAACTCAAGTATGTTTTTGGAGTTGTATAAGGGGACAGCTGCAGCCATGCATAGACATAAAAAGAAATCAGGGTTAGGACAGAATGTAGCCTGTGATTCCAAATGTTTCAGGACTAGCCAGAGGCAGAGCAGGGTCCCAGTCCAGAAGGAAACCTACAGCCAGACATTGTTGTAATAACATAAAATTCATGTAAAGAATATTGACCTTACCTTGGTGCCATGACTCAAACCTACAGTCCTAGCTACTCAAGAAGAAAAATTAGAAAAATTTCATTTAGAGGCTAACACAGGGAAAAAAAAAGAAAAATTACAAGATCCCATCTCAAGTAATACAAGCCAGATATGATAACATGCCTATCATTCCAGTGATGTGGGAAACATAGATAAGAGGATCATGGTCTATTGTTTGCTGGCCTGAGCATAAACCTTATACCCTAACATAACATTATAGCAAAAGCAAAAAGGGTTGGGGATATGGCTCAAGTGGTAAAAGAAAAAGGGTAAGAATTTTGACCCTCGCTGAGAATCTGTCCCTACCCTACCCCTCTCTTTTTTCTTCTTCTTCAGAACCTGAGCCCATTGTTACTAGTCTGAAGGTGTCATCAAAATCATGTTTTGAAAACCAAAGGAAGAATTTTTCAGGAAAGAAATTTTGATCAAGTAGTATAGGAGGGTTAAGGAAATAAAAGACTGGAATTTTCCTTTTATATTGATTAATAAGATTATATAGATTAACAAATTTTAATGCAGTTTAATCTTAATTTATCCAAAACATTTTTGGTTGTGTTTTAGATGGAAAATATGTTTATTGATAATGTGTTTTTTAGGGAATGATATCTGAATGTTTTCAAGATGAAATTGTAGTGTGGGAAAATGATAGAGAAGCATGCCTGTTCTGTTTCTCTTGAATCAGACACTGATCATACTGCTTCATTCTTTCATTTGAAGCCAGTTCCCAAAACTTTTATATATGTAATTTTAATATTTCTTCAAGTTTCGTAATCCCTGCAGTGCATAGGCACTGGAGATCTACTGGAGGTACAGAGGAGATCACATGGGACCCAGGGGGACACATGTTGTTAGGGAGACACACACGTAAACAAATTACAATCAGCTCTGTAAACATCCCAGTGTCATTACACAGAGGGTCTAAGAGAAGGCCTCTTTGGAAGGCAGGAGTCAGTAAAACATGGTAAGGATTTAGGTGGTTTTTCCATGCAACAAATGTCAAAATATAGCTTGATGACTCAGGAGACTGAGATCTGAGGATCATGGTTTGAAGCTAGCCTGGACAGGAAAGTCTACCTGCAAGACTCTTACCTCTAGGTAACCACCAAAAAGCCAGAAGTGGAGCTGTGGCTCAAGTGGTAGAGTGCTGAGCAATCAAGCTCAGGGACAGGCTCTCATGCTTGTGCTTTGCTTTTTTGATCTACCACTCAGACCATACCTCCACTTTGAGACTCTGTTTGTTTGTTTTTTTCTTGTATGTATATATTTATGCAGTATTAGGGTTTGAACTCAGAACCTGCAATTGCCTGATAGATGCTCTACCACTTGAACCATACCTCTAGGCTTTTTGCTTTCATCATTTTTCAAATACATACTTGCTTTTTTGTTATGGCCAACCTAGACCAGGCATCATGTTTCCATTTACCTGTCTACAAATCTAGGATGACAGGTGCAAAATACCACACTCAGCTTTTCTATTAGTTGAGATGGAGTCTCATGAACTTTTTGCCCAGGCTGGCCTCAAAACTGAGCCTCCTGATCTCAGCCTCTTAATATCTAGGATTATAGGCATCAATCAGATTCTGTTTATAATAGATAATAGGGATATAGATCAGTGATAGCTTATTTTCTTAGCATGCTTAAGGCCCTGAATTGGATTAGAAAAAAAAATAAACTATTAGATAATCTCATATAGAGAGTGATTCATTCATTCCAATAAAGCCTCTTGATGAAAACTGATACCTTGATCTTTGATTTTTGTAACAGCTATCTCTCTCTGCTTATCTTATATTTTTTGGATATTTGTAGAGAGCATCATTGTAGATCTACTACTAACCCTTACTGGTATGTGTGATATTATACTTCTTGAATGAAATGCTGGCATTTTGCTTTTGTGTAGACTCCCATCATCGGTAATAAGTATGGCGACCAGCACAGTGCGGCTGGGAGGAATGGCAAACCCAAGGTGATTGCTGTCACGAGAAGCACCTCCTCTACTTCCTCTGGCTCCAACTCCAATGCCTTGGTTCCTGTCAGTTGGAAAAGGCCACAGTTATCACAGGTACACAGAGGATAGGAAGACTGACCATTTGTGGAATAGAAGAATCAATTTTCATATGTATAAAAACGAGATTTTTTCTTTAACACTAACATTTGGCATTTTTTTTTCCTTTTTAGAGAAGAACAAGAGAAAAGCTAATGAATGTGCTTTCTCTTTGTGGCCCAGAATCTGGCCTCCCAAAGAACCCATCAGTGAGTCATCATTAATGCTAAGGAAACTGTAAAGATTGTGTTGGCTCATAAAGAAATGACCTTGCTTGCCTTTTCTAACTTAACCTATATGGTATCAAGAGTGGGGGGAGGGCTGGGAAGGTGGCTCAGTGGTAGAGTGCTTGCCCTGCATGCCTGAGGCCCTGGGTTCGGTTCCTCAGCACCACATAAGCAGAAAAAGCCAGAAGTGGCCCAGTGGTTCAAGTGGTAGAGCGCTAGCCTTGAGCTGAAGAGCTGAAGGACAGCATTCAGGCCCAGAGTTCAAGTCCCATGACTGGCAAAAAATAAAAAGAGTGGGGGGAAAAGATTTATTTGTAATACCTGGCAACTATGCTGACAAAGTAGGTTTTCCACTAGTTAGACAAGAGATGGAATGAATGTGAGTTTAGGATCCACAGAAAGGTGAGGTCACGGGGACTTTTGGGGTTGATGGCACCAGACACAGTGACAAAGCTGATGGGGTTTTTTTTTTTTTTCCGGGCACCAGGTTATATTTTCCTCTAATGAGGACTTAGAGGCCGGTGACCAGCAGCCCAGCCTGATTTCTACCACTGAAGATGCCATGCAGGAGGAAGAGGTGGCCCTGGAGGACAATAACAGTGAACAACAGTTTGGCGTCTTTAAGGATTTTGACTTTTTAGATGTTGAACTGGAAGATGCAGAGGTAAGTATATGGGCTATATCTTTTTCTTTTTCTTTTTTAAATACTAGAGTTTGAACTCAGGCCTCAAATTTACTGGGCTTGCTTGTTCAGCTTGGTGCTCTACCATTTGAGCCATGCATCCAGCCCTTTCATATTTGTAGAAGCTGGATTCTTTTTCTTTGTCTTCGCTTTTGTGGGGAACAGTCCTGGAGATTGAACTCAGGGCTTCACGCTTGCTTGGCCACTCACCCAGGCCTTTTGCTTTTAGTTCTCGTGCTTTTGTCTAACTAGCCTGGAACTGTGCTTCTTCTCCATCTGCCTCCCATGTAGCTGTGACTACAGGAGTATGTCACTGTGCGTCCTACTAGCTTTTGTTCGGGCTATCCTCAACCTCAATCCTCTTACCTATCTTTTTTTTTAACAAGAGGGATCACTGGCATGCTGTAATTTGGGGGGAGGGTTTTCAATGGCATTGGGATTTGAACTCAGTCCATCAACCTTGCTAGGTGTAGGCACTCTTTCCTGGCAAACCACACCTCAGTCTTTGTGTTCATTATTTTTCAAATAGAGTCTTACTTTTTGCTGAATGGGCCTGAACTCTGGTCCTTCTGTTTACACTTCCCACCATGGCTAGGATGACAGACCCGCATCACCACATCCAGCTGTTTCTGTTGAGATCATGTCTCATAAGCTTTTTTGCTTAGATTAGCCTCCATCTTTCCAATCTCCGCCTCCTGTGTCACTGAGGTGACAGTTATTAGTTGGGAAGGACTCTTGCAACTTTTTGTCTAGGTTGGCCTTGAACCCTAGTCCTTCTGATCTGTATCTCCTAATTAGGATTACCAATAGCACCTGGCCTCATAATTATTTATGCTTAGATTTAAATGTTTGGCATGAGTATACAGATTAATTTGCAGGAAAATCATAAAGATACCGCATTAAACTTAATTTTAACAAATACGGCATTTGTCATTAAATCGATTGCCAAAAAAGGTTTGGCTATCTAGAACCATCTCACCAGCAGATGACTGTGGTTTTCCCTTAGACATTCCCAAGTTTTTTTTTTTTGTTTTTTGTTTTTTGGTCAGTTGTGGGGCTTGAACTAGGGGCCTACGTGCTGTCCCTAAGCTCTTCAGCTCAAGATGAGCACTCTACCACTTGAGCCACAGCGCCACTTTAGTTTTCTGGTGTTTAATTGGATATAAGAGTCACAACTTTAAAAAAAAAAAAAAAAAAAGATTCATAACTTTCCTTCCTGGCCGGCTTTGAACCCAGATCCTCAGATCTCAGCCTCCTGAGATCTTACTTTTTTTCTTGAGGTTACTGACTCTCCTAGTTCTTTGTGTTGTTTTTTTTTCTTTATACCAAAAGACTCTTTTAAGCCAATCTAGTCTAGATGATACTGACCTCTAGGTGATTTTAGATATTTTCTAAATGAAAATTCAAATACGAAAAATGTATTAGTCTCTAAGACTGAGTTAGTCCAAAGTTCAAGCATGTGTTTAGTATAACTCAGTAAGGTCTCTGGTTGCCCTCTGTACAGGTCAGTAGCCAGATGGCTGTCACTGTTGTGTGTGGTCTTCCCTTCCCACAGTGGTGTTTGGAGGAAGTCAGTGTCACTTCCAGGAATGTGATTAGCAGACTTCTTGCTATATCTAATTGGCTCAAGTTGAAACATATGCCAACTTCTGAAATGACTGTTGTAGCAAATATGATAAAATTGCCCTATTGTCTTAGGCTATTAGGAAACCATTCTTTTGTGGGGCAGTGGCCACAAAACAGTTTTTATTTCAAGTCATGGTCCATATAGGCATTCTCTGTTCGTTCTCTTCCCCCCCCACATACACATGAACACACACATAGTTTCAAGAGTAAACATCCTTACTATATGCTACTTTGTGAATATTCTCCATTCTTTTTTTTTTTCAAAAAAGGTTGGTCACCACCCTCTAAAAGTAATTTCACACTCACTTATTTTAAAAATTACATCTAAATTCTTCAGCCTTTTTTTTGGGGGGGGGGGGCCTCAGAATTTAAATTTCCAAAAACAAACTCCTAGACAGCTAGCTCAAATATTAGAACACTTGCCTAGGATATGAAAATCTTCAGTTCAATCCTCAGTACCCTTTTTTAAAAAAATAAAATAAAGACAGCTTCCTGACATTTTTATGATAATATGGTAGTTCTTTTGGTTTTGTTTCTTTGTTTTGTTTGCTTATCTTTAAGGAACATTGGAAATGTTTTCATGTTCATTTTTAAAATACTTTAAAATATCATTAGTAATAAACGCAGCTTTTAGTAGAACCTTATTCAGAATGGATTGAATATGCTGTAGTTCTATATTTAATTCAAGTCATAGTAACTAGGGAAGAGATGTAGAGATTCTCATTTAGACCTCATAATTAAGCCTAACCATTGATAAGTATTTTCTAAAATCTGGATATAGTCCTATTATAGGAAATATTTTGATTGTTTAAAAACAAACTTTGTCACTGATGAAACTAAAATACCCCCAAACTTTGAAACGTATAGATTATATTCATTCTCCATATATTTTGAAGGCTGTTGTTAACATTGTGCGATAACGGTACATAATATTATTTGGAATGATGTTTTCTAGAAGGGTAGTTTCCCAAGTCTAGTGGTTTTACAGAGCCCCAGGGGCTTCTGAGATTCCTTGAATCTCAGAAAGACCTTGGGGTCACCTGGACAGGGCCACTAGGCACCATACTCAGCCGCGTCTTCTATAAAATTCTGTTTGAATTAAATATCCCATTTGTTGTTGTTGTTTTTAAAAAAGGAAAATTTCTATTCTGAATAATTCCTTTCTGGGTAAAGAGGTAGAAATAAGTTCTGTTTTGCTAACTAACTCATATAGTTTGTCATATCAAAGTCTAAGAAAAGTTGGGGAGAATTATATCCTTACAAAAAGGCAATCACATTAGACTAACAGAAACATAATATAAATCTATAACTGGGATGAAATTTTGTCACATTTCTTCTTACCTTTTGAAATTGCAGAAGTTTCTATTTTGATAGCTGTAATCTTAATTTTAATAATAAAAAATGACCATTGCATTTAACCAGGACAGTTGTACAGATTAAAATAATTGTGACCTTATATGTTGTCAACTGAATGTGAGTATTTAAGTCAGTTTTCTGCATTGTACCAAGTATTAAATCCATGTAAATTTTAAGGATAAGTTTGTGTTGCTAAAGTGTATCATAGAAATGTTGTTTTAAGTGTCTGTCTCTGACTATTTCACAATATATTTTGCATTAAAAAGTAGCTTGAGTCACATGTTCAAAGCTTACTCCAGAGCTTGAATCAGTCTTTTTGAGTTTTAGAAATCAGTTTTCCCAAGACAATGTAGTGTATATTTGAGTGTTTGTCTTCGTTCTTTCTAATTCTGTGTGTTTTCCTTTTTGCTAACCAGGAGCTGCAGGTAAGTTGCAGCCTGGTGTTGTGATTGTTGTCATTGTCATCTGTGGTGTGTTTGTCCTCCTGTGCTTTCATTCGTGCTCATTGTTAGAGTAGAAATGACCTAGAGTGTAGACATAGTAGATTCCCACAGTAATACAAAGAGAATGTTAAGAAAATTACTTAGCAAAAAACAGGCTATCAACCAAGTAATTATCGCTAAATGTAAACATTTAATGATGATTTAAACATTGAAAGAAATTGAAGGGCTGATTGAAACTCTGCTTTTGATGATTTTGTATTCAGTATTTTTTTTCATCTCAGTATATGTTCTCCTGGTGTGTTAGTTATAACATTTATAAACATACCTTTGAGGTCTTAGAAGTCCTGTCTTGCTTTCCCAGGGTGAAAGCATGGACAATTTCAACTGGGGAGTCAGGCGGCGCTCACTGGACAGCATCGACAAAGGGGACACACCGTCCCTCCAGGAGTACCAGTGCTCCAGCAGCACCCCCAGCCTGACGCTGACAAACCAGGAGGACACCGATGAGTCTTCTGAGGAGGACGCAGCCCTCACAGCCAGCCAGATCCTCTCCCGCACACAAATGGTATGCACCCGCCCTCCTCCCTTCCAACCTGGTCATTACCGGGGCCTGGGCTCTGTCTTTCATTTCGTTACGGGCAAAATACAGGTCATGACAGAACTAAAGTTAAAAGGTTCCTATGTGCACCCATTAGCTTCTTTTCTCATCATGGTAAGCTGTTCTGGGCAATTTTTAGGGACCTCATCTTGAACTGTACATATTTTTGGTTTCAGTATGGTAAGACTACCCCTTAGTCCATCTCTGCTTTTCTTTCCTAATTAGTCTGGTATGCAAAGACCAAGCAGAGCTTTGGTCCCTTTCAAGATTGCATGAAATAGGCGGAAATTCTGGCTCACATCCCAGGGGCTAGATGACAGATTTAAAGAAGAAATGAGAAAGGCTGCAAGAGTCATCATGTCATCTTTCATTGAGAAATGTGAGAGTGAAAGAAAGCCTCAAGTGACAGAGCGCCTAGCAAGTACAAGGCCCTGAGCTCAGACCGTAGTACTGCTGAGAGAGGGAGAGGGACAGTGAGTCAGGCATCTGGGGCTCACACATAGAATCCTAGCTAATCAGGAGTGCGCTCTGAGGTCTGCAGTTCGAAGCCAGCCCGATCTCTCTAAGACTCTTATTTCCAATTAACTTCCCAAAAGCCAGAAGTGGATCTATTGTTCAAGTGGTAGAGTACTAGCTTTGAGCAAAACAGCTCAGAGACAGTGCCCAGACCTTGAGTTCAAACCCCAGTATGGGCACACACATACACACACAAAAAAAAAAAAACTACTTGCAGCTGTAGCAGGGTTGGCACTTGAAGGGCACATTAAGGAAACAGCCCGACTGGGGTGTGTTAGCTCATCAATGATGGCCTTATTCATGCTAAAGTGAGCCTATCTCCCCCAGCGCAGACCCACGAGCTCACCACACCACACTCTGCAGGTCAGGTGCTGGATAGCCATGCTGCGCTGAGCTGGCTTTAGTGAAATGGCACATTTGTGGTGGGCCTCTTCCTGTCTTCTCTGTCTTGACATCTTGTTGCCCCAACATGTCTTTGAAATGCAACCTCCCTGCTTGTTAAGTGATAGATAACCTGCTGCCGAAAACAGCAGTGGTTACCACGTGCTGAGTGAGTGTGCCAGGCTCTGTCCCAGATGTTGCAATTATTAGTTCCCACAGGTCTCTTCCCCAGGTAAGCAGGGTTGTGGTCATTCAGCAGGGTAGGTGATATGTTCCAGGAACAAAGATAGTAGATTTGAACCAGTTCTGCCTCAAGTGGCCATGCTCCTATCCATGGTTCCTAGGCTTGTCCTCAAGGAGCTGTTTTCATGCCAAAGGAATGGTTGAGTTCCTGGCCACAGCGAGGGACAGAATGAGAACCAGTCAGTTCCTAGAAGCCAGCCATAGCTCGCACTGTGGCTTTGCCTCTGTGCCACTGTGGCCATAGACCAAGGCTGGCATGACTCAAACTGTGGTGACGTTGCCTAACCTCTCTTTTAAATAAAACGGGACCCCTGGGAGTATCCACCTAGTGGAATTTATGAGGAATGAAGCTGCTGGCCCATAGTAGGTGCTTCATAATGATCCATACTCATGAGAGTATCAAGCTGAATTGTCTATGTTAAAAGTCCAACTCTTTTCACATAGTTTTAAGATAAAGAGAAAACTTAAGTTTGCTTCTTCCTCAGAGGAAAAAATGAATTTTTGCCTCTATGTAGTCTAAATCCTAAACTTACTGTTTTTCATATTGTATATTGACCTGGATTAAACTATAACCCTGCTTAAAAAGAAAATGTATAATACTTTCTTTTTAAATTAATAACTACTAGTTTTCAAAGAAAACAAACCCAACAGTAGTTTTTTCCACTATGACAATTTTATTTTGGTTTTGTAAATTTTTTTTAAATCTTTTTGAAACTGGTGTTGATTTTTTCCTTGCATAAGCAAACAGCCCACACTTCCTGAAGATTCACTCTTGTGAATTCTCCCTGATGCAGAGAGTTCCTGCCTTCATACATTTTGAAACTGACTGAAACACCCACAAAAGTGTGAACTGCTATGTAAAGTTAACATAAGTTACACAGAGTTCTTCTACTTCGTTTATTTAGCCAAGTTAATCTGAACCTGCATGAATGAATGCAGGTTACAGCACTCATTCCATCCCATATAGATTGGATGGGAGGAAGGGTAACTAGGAAATTCCAGAAGTTCCTAGAATATTTCATGCTGTGGGAGGTTACATGTGACTCTTGTGACTGTCACTAGCTCATAAACAACAAACCTCTCATCCCGCCATTTCTCCTTCCAGCTAAACAACGACTCTGCTGTTGATGAACTGACGCCAGAGCATCCTGACTTGCTTCTTCAATCTCAAGATTCCACCAACAGCCACACAACAGAAGAAGTGCTGCAAATCAGAGCTGAGACCCCCAGTTTGGAGGCCTGTCTAGATAATGCTAGCAGCCAGCTGCCTGAGGTGGGGAGACGTGGGGCTGGTGCATGGCCAATCTAGGTTACTTGAAGCACTCTGCCACATCCCTTGCTTGCTTTCCAAGAGTTTTCAGCTAATGTGCTAAGTATTTGATTTGTTTCTAGTATTTCTAACCTGTTGGGTTGTTTCAGACAAAATAGAGACATCTGATTTTTTTTTCTTTAAGTTGACAAGTTGAGGAAATAACCTACAGGTTAAAAATAATCTTGAGTGTGTCAATATTTTGCGTTGCAGAGTGACGGTTACTACGCAGGCGCTTCTCTGGTGACAGCAGGCGTCGCCTGGGGTGCTACATTTCTTTTATTTCTCTTCCCCTTCTTGCTTTGTGTGGGGTTCATGTGATTGGGGCTGTGAGGGGGTGAGAACCTCAGGCCAGCTGTGTTAGCAGTTGGTTCAGTAACCTTTTCAAAAGACTTTCGAACCATTAGTATTATGTTTTTTGGAAAGGCCTGTGAGAAGTAAGCCAGATTCCAAGCTAATGACTGACCAAAAATAAGTAAGTATTAGTTTTCTTAGTGTTTTGAATACAGATTGTTATAGATTTTTTAATGTAATTGCTATGGCTCTATGAAATGTGCTTTTTTTGTCTTGGTAAGCATTAGAAATTGCAATTTTTGTCACTGTTAAAGAAATTAATGTAGCTATTATAAATCTAATCCAGTTATTAGATTGCTTATTTTATCAAGGTGAAGTCTGAGAATTCATTTTACATGTTTGAACCGTCTTTAGGAGTGCAGATATATCTTGAAATAAAGGCATTCTGGCTTCCTTATCAGCAGACTTTAAAATACTTACAATAACATGGCTAAGGCTTAGATAATTAAACAAATACTATGATTGCATTAGATGTCAGACTTCAAGTGAGGGAATAGAACTTGACCATAGTTTACTGTCAAGATCAAGAAAGAACAAGAGGCATTTTTTTTTTTCCTAATTACATCTCATTATGAGAAACTTGGTAGTAAGTAAGTTGAAGGCTTTGTGAAAATTTAGAGGACTGTGGCATCTGTGTCCTAGAAGGGCTGGTGAGAAAGGACAAGTGTTGGGACCTTCCATGCAGAGAGATGGCATAGGGAAAGGCATGGCAGTGGGAAATTGCATGATACATTCAGGCAGCTTCAGGAAGTTCAGTTTTTCTGAAGAATAAAACAAGTAGAAGGTTAGAAACAATAGGAGAGGCAAATAGGATCTAAGACACGAGGGATCCTAAAGACGGATGATATCTTCTCAAAGTGGAACTCATGCAGTTTTTTCATCCTTTCAAGAAATAGCTGAGCTAGTAAGCTTTACTGTTTGAGATGATTAATTTTAAAAGAAGAAGGGTTCAGTCAGGCCCTGAAGATTCACACTTCTTATGCTAGTTACTGAAGGGGCAGAGATCTGAGGATTGCAGTTTGAAGCCACCCTGGGCAGGAAAGTCAGTGTGAGATACTTTTCTGTAATAAACCACCAAAAAGCCACAAGTAGAGCTGTGGCTCTGATAGATTGCTAGCCCTGGGCAAAAAAGCTCGGGAACAGTGCCTGGACTGAGTTCAAGCCCCAGGACTGGCAGAAAAAAAAAAAGAAAGAAAGAAAGAAAGGAAAAACAATGGAAAGACTAGAAACAAAGTTGATAAAGTGTCTTATTTTAATTTTGGTTAACAACAGGGAAAATACCTTCTCTTTGATTACAAATTTCAGTTACTCCTGAAGGAATTGATATTTTGGAAATGTTATGTTCTTTCAGATCGGACATGTTTTTTCATCCAACAAAATTCAATGGACTTACTTCCCAGCACTATAATGTTCCTGGGGGCATTTTTTCTACTAGATGAAAACCATTTTACTTTTGTTTCTTTTATAATGATCACTATATACTTCTTATGACACTAGATCAGGGTAAGAATGAAAAGACTATTTAAAAAATATGCTTTGTCATTTAGAAAACAATTCTGACATTAAAATCACTGCCAAAAGAATAGCATCTATTGGCTATATTGGCCTACTATATTTTTCCCCATGTGCCTAATTTCAAGTGACTCAAAATTGTTCTCTTATAAAGAAAAGTCGGGGGCTGGGATGTAGCTCAGTGACAAAGCACTTGCCTAGCAAGTGCAACATCCTGGGTTCAATCCCCAGTACCAAGAGAAGGAGGAGGAGGGGGAGGGGGAGGGGAGGGGGGGGGAGAAGGATGGAAGAAGAAGAAGAGTAGGAGAGCTGAGAGTATGGGAAGCACTAATATACTGAAACAAAAGCAAAATTTAAAGCACCTTCTTAAGTTACATATTTATGAGATTGCAGTTTAAGGCCAGACAGACAGAGCAGTCTGAGATTCTATCACAGTGGAAATGGGTGGGCATGGTGGCACACACCTACCATCCCAACTGCAACAGTAAGCTAAAACTAAGAAGATGACTGTCCAGATACGTAATGTAAGGAGCAAGCTCTTATCAGGGAGGCAAGGCTCAACAGTAGAGTGTCTGACTAGCAAGCACAAAGCCCTGAGTTCAAACCCCATTACCATCAAAAGATGGAGGCAGGATAAGCTAGTGTATTTCATATCATGATAGAAACTTTAGCTGTTTATTCCTTACTTCTTTGTAATACATACAAATTATACTTTGATCTCTGCATAAAAACTATACTTTGATCTCTGGAAAGCATTCAATTCTTCACTTATATTTATTAAGAGAAGTCTTCACAAAGGTTTTTAATAGCTAGGAATATAGTTCATAGATCACAATTATTCATTATAGGAAATGAATCTTGATATAACAATGCATGTGTGTGTCCCTTTGTATTACATGAAATTTTATTCTCAAAATCTTCATGTAAACAATGGAATGCATTCCTCTAGCGAAAAAGTACTTTTGTCATGAAATTTAGATGGTATTAGAAATTTTCAGTGTATATAATGTGATAATAATTGTTGATAAAACATTATTTTGAAATTGCAATTCCATAACAAATTATAGCCTACTATAGGTGTAAATTAATGAAAAGTGAGGTATGCTGTTTAGGTTGTAATACAGTGTTCCGTTAAGATACAATGTTTTGGCTGACAATAACTTAGTGTATTGAAAGTGATGTAGGAAGAAAAACATACCAGTAAGAATCCTAGATGGTGTCTGACATCATCACATAGGTATCTTCCCAAATGACTAGTGTTTGTCCATTCAGTGGCTGAATCTTTAAAAAGAGATTCCTAGAGGAAAACCACAGTTTATATTAAATGTAAACTATTAGGATGGTTAGGAAATGGTTGTGCTGTACTATTTTTAAATGATGCTCTGTGAAGACAGGGTTTGCTGCTTTCCCTGTTCAGCTCTATCTAGACCCCTGTTCTCTTAATACAGGTCATAGTCACACCCCATATTCCTGCACCTTAACTCTCTTTCACTGATATGGCACCCCTCCCATCTTTGCCTGGTGCTCTATATGCTGTTTCCTCCGCAGAGACTCCAAAAACATGTGGTCTTTCCTCCATTGAGTACCGGTAGTCATTTGTATATTGATCATATTCACCTTACTATATTTAATGTTATCTATACTATTTACTATATATTATTTTCAGTTGGCCTAACACCATTATTAGTTTGGAAGCTAATTATGGTTAGGAAATAATTTGTACCAGAGTATCCCTCCAGATCCGGTCAAGGTCCAGGCTAACTTAGGGTTAGGGTCTCCAGTTTTCACTGAAATTTTTATGCTTTTGAAAACTCATTTTTAACCATAAAAAAATATTAAAAACTATTGTAAAGCTGAAGTCTCTTAGGTGTAAGTACTAGAAAAATTTGATCATTGTTCCTAAAACTGAGACCACTAGTACTTAAGTTCAAACTGGTTAAGCTAGTATCTGTGCACATCTCAACATGGAGTTGGTGCCTTTATGCTGTATGCTTTGAGAGCATCTTCTATTAGCATGCATTAATTGTACAAGAGGTGTTGTAGTGTGACATTGCCATACTTGCTTATAATGTGTACCAATCAGACTCACCCCATCTGTCACTCTCTTACCACCATCCACTCTTCTATCCATTCTTTTTTTTTTGGTCGGTCATAGGGCCTGAACTCTGGGCCTGGGCGCTGTCCCTCAGCTCTTCAGCTCAAGGCTAGCACTCTACCACTTGAGCCACAGCGCCACTTCGGCTTTTTCTGCTTATGTGGTGCTGAGGAATCAAACCTAGGGCCGTTTCATGCATGCGAGGCAAGCGCTCTACCACTGAGCCACCTTCCAAGCCCCAGCCTCCACTCTTCTAAAACAAACCTTCAGCAGGTATTTTTTGTTTTCATACCTGCATTTTTCTTTTGTGATTGTAGTAATCTATTCACTGAACCAGTATCTATCACACTTCTAGCCCATGCCAGTCACATAGTGACATTATTTCGTTGATGGTAACAATGGATAGGAAAGAGGAAACCTAAGCATTATATTTTATAACCAATATTTTATTATTATTATTTACTTGGTACAGTTCAATTTCCTAATCTCTTTTAATCTCCAGCTCTAAAAGGATGGTGCTTTAGTCTTGTTGCCTGTAACTGTCCTTACATTTCCAGCATTAAGCTCATTGATTGGCTGCCATGATTGTTGAGGTTCACTGTCCTTCTGACTGGTCAGTACCTGCTCCTCATTTGTAGGCAGCCCAAGACCAGTGGGTTCAGTATTCTGATTCATCTCCTTGCTAAGAAGAGAATCACTGTTGTATAGTAGTATAGTATTATAATATATACTGTAGTATAATTTAAAAATGGGAGTACAATTAAGAGAAAATTGATAGTCGCGAAAGTTTTCTTTATGTGGAATTAGAATATATAGAAAAACAATTTTTCCAAAGGTCTATTTCCGAGTAAACACCTTAATCCTATATATAACTGAAAAGAGGGATAATTTCTATTGTTTCTATATGGCAGTAAGAGATAAAGTGTAATTTCAATGTATTTAGAGCTGAGAGATAAAACATGGGGTAGGGTGTGAGCCCCGAGTTCTGTACTGAACACTGGGGAAAAAATATCAAAAACAAAAACACTCTTTACAAAAATGATCTTATATAGTCAAAGAATCCAGAAGCTCCAAAAGTGAACAAAGATTCCTTGACTGAAGAAATGTGGGTGGGTAGCAATAATTCCTAAAGTATTGCTAAAATACTTTCTGTAATGTTGTTGAAGTTCACTAAAAATGGATCATTTCACAGGATACAAGTTCAGTATTAAAGGAGGATCATGTTACAGCCTTTGAAGATGAAGGGTCATATCTTACACAAGAACAGCAGGAGGACTCTCTTGTGTGTCAAGGAATTCTTGACTTAGAAGAAACTGATATGCCAGAACCATTGGCTTCTGAAAGCTACCCAGAGTCAGTCTGTGAAGAGGATGTTACCTTGGCTTTGAAAGAGCTTGATGAAAGATGCGAAGAAGAGGAAGCAGATTTCTCTGGACTGTCTAGGTAAAATACCATCTCCAGCACATGTGAAGTGGTGTTTTCCACACCACTCCATCCTAAAGTACCCAAATCTGTTTGTCTATAAGTATACTCTCTTCATTTTAAAAATTAAAATGACTTATAAGTATTACTTTAATGACTTTGACAATTTTGTTTGTAAAACTAAAAACATGTTATTTATAAAATCATTTTTGTGTGTGTGCTGTCCTGGGGCTTGAACACAGTGCCTGGCACTGCCCCTGTACCTTTTTGCTCAAGGCTAGTACTCTACCACTTGAGCCACTACCAGATTTCTGGTGGTTAATTGGAGGTCAGAGTCTCATGGACTTTTCCTGCCTGGACTGGCTTTAAACCACAATCCTCAGATCTCAGCCTCCTGAGTAGCTAGGATTACAGGCATGAGCCCCCGGCTCATGCACCAGTGTGTGGTGTGTGATTTTTATAAAGCCTTATGGAGCTGTCTTATAATGGGCATCATGCAATTTTAAGACCCTAGCACATTTCTTCATCTTCAGGACTTCAAGTCAGGGTATCAACCCAAGCTTCCTCACTGTTTTGTTTTTTGTGTAGTGCCTGACTGCAGTGATCATAAACTCCTCAGCAGAAATGAAGTGTCTTAGGTATCATTTTATCTACCTTACTGCTAAGACTCAATGTGTACTTAAAATATAACGGAGCTCTCACTGTGTGCTGTGACAAATAGCTTTGGCCTTGCATCTACAGTCTTTGGTTCAAATTCTGACTCAGATATTTCCTACCCAATAACTCACGTACATTGTTTAACTCCACTACACATTTTGTTTCCTCATTTGCAAAATCAAGATAGAAATACAATTACATTACAACCTTCTTAAAGTTGTGAAGCTTGAATTAAATAGAGTCCTTGATATAGAAGTACACAATCAAAATTCTTCAGTATTATTATCATTGATGGGAGGCTCAAGACTCTAGGTTTTCTGAAAAACAAACTAAAGCAAAATAAAGAAGGTGATAGATGTAGTTCAAGTAGTGCCGTACCTGCCTAGCAAGTTGAGGGCCCTGTGTTCAAACCCCATACCTTTAAAAAAAAAAGTGTCTAAAGTTGGCCACTTAAAATGGAAGCAGTATAATCTGTGTCATTAAAGAACAGCAGCATATTATAAGTCATTAGTTCTTTTCATCTACTTGAAATGAAGAGTTCTATTTCTAAAGATGTTAATTTTGCTTGTTACATTTGCTTCTTCATGCTTCCTTATGAAGGTGTGTGTGTGTGTGTGTGTGTGTGTGTGTGTGTGTGTGTGTCTGTGTGTGTGTGTCTGTGTGTCTCTGTGTGTGTGTGTGTGTGTGTGTGTGTGTGTGTGTGTGTGTGTGTGTGTGTGTCTGTGTGTGTGTGACTTGGACTGTTCTTGTAAGACAGCTTGACAATTGCTATGCTGTTTATTAGCAGTCAAGACGAAGATGAGCAGGACGGCTTTCCAGAAGTACAGACATCACCTCTGCCCTCGCCCTTTCTTTCTGCCATCATTGCGGCTTTTCAGCCCGTGGCCTGTGATGATGAAGAGGAAGCCTGGCGCTGCCACGTCAATCAGATGCTGTCAGACACCGATGGGTCCTGTGCAGTGTTCACTTTTCATGTGTTTTCAAGGCTGTTTCAGGTCAGTGAAGTTTAAGGTTTCAGAATTCACATCAGAATTACCTGACAGAGTCGCTCATGCCTGGAACCTCACTACTTGTGAGGACAATAGCAAGGGATCAAGGTTTGTTGTTAACCCCAGCCAAAGTTTGCGAGACCCCTTCTCAACTTACAGAAAGGCACAGCAGTGTGTGCCTGTCACCATAGCTTTGTGGAAGGCCAAATTTAAGAAGATCTGGACTCCATACCAGCCCAGGGAAAAAGCCATGAGATTCATCTCAGTGGAAAAAGCTGGGGGGAAGAGATGGAGGGGGGTTTGCACCTGTCATCTCAGCTACAATGGGAAACGTAATAGGTGGTTAACAGTCCATGCCTGGGCAGCTATTTCAAAATTAGTCAGTACAACTGGGCACCGGTAACTAATGCCTATAATCCTAGCTACTCAGGAACTGAGGTCTGAGGATTACAATTCAAAGCCAGCCCAGGCAGGAAAGTCCATGAAACTCTTAACTCCAATTAACCACCAAAAAGCCAGAAGTGGAGCTGTGGCTCCAGAGGTACGCCACTCACCTTGAGCAAAATAGGTACAGCGCCCAGGTCCTAGGTCAAACCCCAGGAGAGAGAGAGAGACACACACACACACACACAGAAATGTGTCTCGGCAAGCACAGGCCTGTCCCCTATTCTGTTTTGTCCCTGCAAAATAGAATTACCTGATAAAGTTACAGGGTTTTTTTTTCCTACTATTTAGATGAATAATCTTAATGAATATTACTTTCTAAGCTAGTAGTAGTATTGAAATTCACAGAATGTTCTCATGATACTGGAATATTATGTAATTAATAAGACAATTGGAATAAAACCTCAATGCAACACCTGATGAGTTTTTTCTGCAGTGCTACCATTGCACAAACCCAGAAACCAAAGGCATAGTTCTGATAAGTAGGAGTTAAATGAATTGTCACTTCCATCACAGTGTGGACGGAGCATGAAGCTGCTATGGTTCCTTTCAGGCTGAAGCAATAAGAGCTCTCATGTATTGAGTACTTACTGAATGCTCTGCACTTGCTCAGTGCTCTTCATTAAGTATTCTCTATGGAATGTGGGTACTAATTCAGCATTCTGTAACTAGGAACTTACAGCACAAAGAAATGCCACCATGTAAGCTCAATTACCTACCACCTTTCCACCTTACCTATGTGTACTGCCCACCATGGAAGACCCAGCTATATACATGTTCTCACTGAAGTTTCCCAACCACTGCAGCCTCCAGTGTGCCCTCCAGGATGATCTTTAGTGCTCACTTAAGGAATATTTACTTAATACTGTGCTGACTGCATTACTGCTTGGTTTTCTGTTTGCATTCTTTTCTTTACAGTGGTTGTGTTTCTCAATGCTTAAAGCTGTGCCTTAGGATTTCCTTCCTTCCTTTCTTCCTTCCTTCCTTTCTTCCTCCCCTCCATCCTCCCCTCCATCATTCATTCCCTCTCTATATCCCAGTGCCATCTAACAGCACTATACATACATGTGTAGGTATGCATTAACTATCTGCAGTAACTATACAATGGCTAATCTAGTCTAGCAAGTACTATGAGTCGATCACTGCCTAGTGGCTTATGTGAATAAATACTCTTGGATTCTGGGAAGATACTACCCTTAATTCCTTTTAATGACTTAACACAGATGGCAGCTTATAACATGATCATGAACTATACTTGTAAGTTTCTTTCAGGTAGAATTTGACTTTAGAAGAGCAAATTCTCCACATGCAAGGGCTTGGCTTCTAGAGATGAGCAGCATACAAGTCCCTCTGTCTCGGGGAAGTGAATAGCCTGTGACTTTTTTTCCCCAGTACTATTGTTTTCATCATTTTTAGAAATTAACATATTTCCTAAAGAAATATGTAAAACGTGTATTTATAGGTCAGTTATAGAATTCTGTATATTATTACAATAATTGTTAAAAAAGTATTCCATTTGTGAATTATCCTTCTGTATTTAACAGTGAAAAGCCTTTTTATGATATTAAGCATCACACGCTTTCCCCCACAGACAATTCAGAGGAAGTTTGGAGAGCTAACTAATGAGGCAGTCGGGTTTCTGGGTGAGAGTCTGCAGCGCATTGGTACCAAATTTAAAAGTTCCTTGGACGTGATGATGATGTGTTCCGAGTGTCCAACTGTCTTTGTGGATGCTGAAACGGTAAGTGTTCACACGCAGCCTTGTTAGGAAGACAAAGTTGGAATGGCAGCCTTCAGTTAAGTTTTCTTTAAGCGGAAAGTGTCAAGGTTTATATTTTCAACTTGATAATACATATCTGGCAACATGCTGTTCCAGATTACTAGATGGTGAGCCCCAGAACTCTGCTTCTGACCATCCCTGCCCTCACCCTGGCTCCACAGATTTCCCGTGGTCAAGCAGGAAAGTCATGCTGTACAGACATCTCCTTTCCTGATTCTTGAATCAAAGTGGATAGGAGATGAATAGGCCTCCCCATGATAGAGTGCCTTGATCGTCTCTGTCTTTTGGCTAAGCACATTTGTAGATTATATAGCTGTGTACACAGAGAACGGGGGCTTAAAAATCTTCAAGGATGGTGCCTTGGGAGTGTAGATCAAGTGTCTGTGCCAAAATGGGACAGTGTGGTAAGGGACAACCAACTGACAGCTATTCTATGACCCAGAAATTGTCATTCTCATGGCTGTGATCATAGTGTAATGTGGATCAACTTGTGTCTGGTTTGACAGCTGATGTCATGTGATTTGCTAGAAACACTCAAGTTCAGTGTTTTAGAGCTTCAAGAACACCTGGATACCTACAATGCCAAAAGAGAAGCAGCTGAACAGGTTAGTCATATTTTACAGTGTGAAAAAGGTAGTTTACTTTTGATGCTATAAGTATTTCCTTGGCCATAGAATAACCTGGGCAGAAAAGAGGCCCTCTTAGCACTGGTCTCAGGCTTGTGCTGGGGATAGGGTCTGAAAACTCTCTTCCCTGTTCAGTAAATCCATCTCTGGTTTTGAGAAATTGGCCTTATAAGAGCCTAAGAAGAGATCCTGGAAGACCAAAGCTTTATAAAAAGCTTGTGTGTAGAGACTGATAGCCACTGTCAACGTTGCAAGTAGGGAAATAGATACATTATTTGCAAATGCAGTACAGAATCGTGGTCTAGAATGTCTCCATGCTGACAGTACTCCCATCTTCCCCCATAATGTGTGAATGTGTGTAGGCAGACAAAGTGCATAGCTAAGTTACAGATGCTACTTGCTAAGAAATGCTTCTTTTATTCCATTGAAAACTAGCCCCCTAGCATGAATCTGGTATGTTTTCAAGTGGCAAGTACAAAAATACAAAGAAAATATGATTCTCCTTTTCAGACAAACTGTCTACCATAGGCATTTTTGTTTTAAAATAGATGAGTGTTCACTAAGTATGAAAAATGAAGTTTAAAATCTGATTCTTCTAAATATTACAGATAGGAATATAAGATATAAGTACTAACTAGAAATATGAATATAAACATCTGAAATGCAAAATAGTTCAAAATATGAAACTTTTTAATGACCAGCATAAAATTTCAAGTAGAAAAATGTCATGAAATGTAGTCAAATATAATCAAAAAAGGAGTATATTAAAAAAAAAATGAGGGCCAGGGCAGAGTAACTGCCTGGCAAGCCCAAGACTCTGAGTTCAAATTCCTGTATTGCCCACCCCCCAAAATGTATAAGAAAATGATCATCACAGATATGTAAATTAAGAGTAAGAAATGATGGTAAATGCCAAACAACCACACTTATAATCCTAGCTATTCAAAAACAAAGCTGACATCAGACCACATTTTGAGACTAGCCTCGGCAAAATGTTGAGAACACCCCCCCACACACACACCCATTTTAACCAATGAAACAACCAGACTATTCAGGAAGCAAAACAGAAGAGTCCATTTTGTAGTCCAGGGTTATAGTCTTCTTGTGAAAATAATGAAAATTAAAAGGGCTGCAGGTGTGGCTCAAGTAGTAGTTTGCTTATCAAGTGGAACCCCAGTACTTCCTGCCTTTCCCCATCCCTCCCCCAAAAGACTACCAAATAAGTACAGGACCAAGACTCAGTAAAGATGTAATTTTTTTTTCTCCTAAAATAATCTGTAGATATAATGTGATCTGATTCAAAATCTGACCATTTATGGAAATTCCTAGTCTAATTCTAAAATTTACATAATACAAACAAACAGCTAATAATAGTACACACAATTTTCTTAGACATACTTCAGCAAACTCCAGGTTTCAGATCATTTCTACCCCACTGCTTATTTTTGTAAATAAATAAGGTTTTTCTGGGACACAGCCATCTCATTTGTTTGCCACTTGCATATTACAAGACTTGAGTATCTGCAGCACAGACAGTATAGTTTATAAAACCTAAAATATTTACTATTCTGCTTTATAGAGAGGTTTTCCATACTTGCCCATGAAGAATGACAACGGAGTTTGAACTTAGACTTGTACCCAATAACTTATTTCACACCTCAAACAGTGCCAAAGACCAGTGGAATATAATAGACAATCCCCATACAATCCATTAAGAGATCACACAATGTAATCACAGAATTAAGAAAAAAGTACTATTGTAGTGAAGTAGAAAAGAATGTTCTCCACAATTAGGTTTGTATGGGAGATTCTTTCCCGCGGCACCATCTTCCTATTTCTTGCCCTATCTATTCTTCTTTTCCCTACTTTTTCTTTCTCCTTTTCTGCCAATCACATACTTGCATGCAGCTTTCTCATTCTACTAGTTTCACCTTTTTTGATGGTACTAGGGATTAAACTTAGAGCCTTGTGCTATACCACACAAGGGCCTTACTATTGAGGTACATACTCAGCCCCTACTAGTATTTTTGTTATATGTTCTTTGATGTTTCTCTCTCTCGCATAGTGAGAATAGAAATCTCTAGGATTTGTTGTTGTTATTGCTTTGAGCCTGTCCTGCCCAAGAGGAAAACTGCACACAGACTGTTAAGTTCACTTCTCTGAACTTCAAACCCTTTTCTTAGCATTGTGGCTTCACTATCTCACAATCTTTGATTATTGTGTTTTTCTAGATACAGTAGAAAACTATGGCTACAAACTTGAGTCCCTTCAGCCTCTGTACCTAGAGACATGTGTAGAAAGACCCCTAGAATCAGCAGTGGGACAAATGCAGAGTTCACTTGAGGACCCACCTCTGATGCCCTGGTCCTGGCTGGTAGTTCTCAGTGAGTGTAATTTTCCTTGGAGCATTGAGCTTACACAAGCCTCTCTACCATACCCAGAGCAGAGCTTCCTCACTAGATAAATATGAACCTTCATTTGAGCTTGAGCAAAGAAAACAGGACAGATCGATTAGGATAGGAACTGAGGCTGCATGCTGTGTTGTCTAACATGCACTGTGAAAGGTGTGGACCTGCCCTTTGCAGGCCAGTGTTTGGCTATGAAACTGTTATGGTTGAGGCTTCTCTTTAACAGGTTAACAATCGGAATTAAGTACCCTAAAGCCGGTCACTGGTGACTCACACCTGTAATCCTAGCTACACAGGGGTCTGAGGTCTGAGGATCACGGTTCAAAGCCAGCCCATGTAGTAGAGTCCATGAGACTCTTAAATCCAATTAACCACAGGAAAACCTGAAGTGGAAGTATGTGTGGCTCAAAGTGGTAGAGTGTTAGCCTTAAGCAAAAAAGCTCAGGGACAGCACCCAGGCCCGGAGTTCAATCCCACAGCCAACAAATAAACAATAATTACATTGAATAGTGGTGAAATCAATATGTATGTGATATAAAAATTAATTTAGTACAATTAAGTCATTAAAAAATCAACTGAAATTATTTCCTCCAAGTTTATTGGTATTCTTGGGCAAATTGAACTACCATAATGATAATTCACTATACAAACATTTTAATCTTGTGTATGAATAGAGATAAATTCAACGATCCATGGTAGATGTCAAGTGAATTCTGCCAATGTTAAGAAATCTGCTGATAGCTTTTGACAGTGTCTGCCACTGGCCACATCTCACCCGAAAAGCTTAACATGTTTTTCTCCAGAGATGCTGTCAAGAAAATAGCCCAAGGGGCCAGTACAGTCTGAGTGACTGGGATAAAAGGAACAGAAGGTCAAAGAGATGGTTCTTGAAATAACTGAAATGTCTGGTTTTAATTCTTTCCATACGCTACGACTGAGAATTTTAAATGTCTAATATAAAAACATTTTCAGAGTTGCTGTGTAATGTAGCTATTATATAATCCCTCCCAGAAAAACCTAGGACATCAGAAGAAGTGACAATCAAAACCTAGGAGCTTAACTTGAAGGCTCTTCGGTTTTACTTCAGTTTAGAAATTCTGTGATTCCAGCGTTCTTTTCTGCTCTGCCACAATGCTGTTCTTTTGTTTTTATTTAACAAAAGAAAATGTACTTAAATAGCAACTTCAAGAATAATCCCTGGAGAAGGAAAAACCGTATTTGGTTTCTGCATCCACTATTCTTTAGAAATAGCATTTATCATTTGTTGTCATCTAAAAAGAAGTAAAAGATTTAAGTGGATTTTGGTTTTTGTTTCACTAATTAAAACTGACAGCAGTCTTCTGAGAATTACACTACTGATAAGCAAATAGAACCAGTCAGTTCTAAGTTGCCTTTTTAAATTGACCAGAGGGGAAGAAAATCTGATCTCTTCTTACATTAGGAAAAGGTCAGGAATAGATTGTGGAGATTTCTAATAAAATCTGCAAACAAAAAGCTTTTCTTACCTAGAAGACTGTTTATAATAATTTTCATTACTAAACACAGTAGTGCATATCTTGTTATTGACTTCTTATCCTGCCCTTATTTGTTCTGTGAGGGGGATGAAAGTGTTCTATCCACAAACACTCCTAGAGCTTCAAGTCATTTTAAGTTTGTAGTTTGGTTGTGGATGGCTTCATTGTGTATTACACAATTGCTGTATTAAAATTTGCTGTTACTTACTTCTTCAGTGGTTAGACAATTGTAAAAGGACATTTGGTGCCAAAGAAGACATATATAGGATAAGCCCAGATGCACAGGTAAGTCTCTTGTCCTTGCTTTTAATGTATTACTATGCCAGGTAGAACAGTGTATGTGTAGAGATGTCCTTACTTGGTATTCCTAGAAACAGAGAATAGTGCAAACCTTTTCATATTGCTTATCAGAACAATCTTTGTAAAAATTAGGTTCAATGAAATATTAGTTTAGTAATGAAAAATTCACTTTTATAAAAACGAGCCACCAGCTTGTGACGGAAGCTTAATAACATGCAGCAGATAACCCTGCAGGATATCTGGGCCGTTGGCTAGCATTTAGATGCATCAGCTCTTAGAGCAAGAAATTTCTTCTGCAGTAGTGTTCTGTATATGTCAGAAAGCAAACCTATGTCTGTGTGTCCAAATTAGTGAAATTCTGATTGAATAAATTTATTTTTCTCTGGTATGACGTTCATGAAAATATCAGCGATGTATTTCTGATGCTGTTGGGTTTTTTGTTGTTGTTGTTGTTAGTTTGTTTTTGTTTTTGCCAGTTCTGGGGCTTGACTCAGGGCCTGGGCACTGTCTCTGAGCTTCTTTTGCTCAAGGCTAGCACTCTACCACTTGAGCCACAGCGCCACTTCCAGCTCTTTCTTTTTATGTGATACTGAGGAATCAAACCCAGGGCTTCATGCATGCTAGGCAAGCACTCTACCATTGAGCCACATGCCCAGTCCAGCAATGTATTTCTTAAGGAAAGATGGGCAAGAATATTTTCAAGATCTTCTAGCCATGCTAATGGGAGCAACTTCATTTGGGGAAATGCATTTATGGACTGAACAGTTCCCACAATTAAGAAGTTACATGGTATGGATTTCTAATCTCTACAAAAGCTATTATACTATGATAGTAAAATGTAAAGTTTTAGAAAAATGAAATGTTGAGAAGAACCAGTTTCGTTTACGATACTTTCCAGCACTGTGCGAATAGGCATTTTACAGTCATCATCACTGTCCTTACAATTCAAGCAAGCAGGCTCTCCCTTTTAGTCATTCCTGTTTTGGAACTGAGGCACAGAGAAGTTAATTTATCTAAATTTTGAAATAGTGGGACCAGGATTCAAACCAAGGCAAAACTGGGTCCAAGTCCTAAACTAGGTTAGGGGGAAAAACCTATACTAGGTAGGTTAGGTAAACTAGGTTAGGGGGAAAAACCTATACTATGTAGGTTAGGAAAAATGAGATGATAGGGAGTTAGCCCTAGCCCAGAATTAGACTGGAAGGGCATGGTGGCCAGTGTTTAAATGACTCTCTTGTTAACTTTTCCCTTATAAATTAGATGAATATGCAAAGGGGTTGCTTTCCCTTTCTTGAAGATTCTAGGTCAGGTAGCATAGCTTCAGATTTCCTACTAAGTGAAAAACTATAAGCTGTTTATGTGAGTCTTTGATTTATATTTTCCCTCACTTTTCATGTTCAATGCTGTGTGCATGGAAGGTCCTTTTTACATGACCGTCTCTGCTGTCGTTGTATACTAGTAATTGTGGGCATAATCAATAAATGTTTATTAACTAAAATGATGTAACATATACGTGCAAATTTCAACATGCTGAAAAGCAGCAGTTTAAACTATGCATGTGTATATTCATCCTCAGAGATGCCCGTTAGCATGTTTGCCTGGTGTGGTAGTTGAGAGCTACGAGAGGACATCAGCAGTTGTCATTATCATGAGCTTCCATGCATTTCACAGCACAGGCTTTGGGTAGATAATGGTAGAGCTTGTTCCATTTATGCTAAAAGAAATAGGAAGTTTTAGTTCAAATTCAAAATTCCACATGAAAGAAACTACAGAAATCCAAGCCTCAGAAGCAAAACCTTATGCTAATGTTTACTCAACGACTATCCTGGTGAGTCATGTGGAGCTGAAGTTCACCTTTGCTTAGCAAATCCCTTCTAAATTGTAGGAATAAATGTTATATCAACAGTCCCTCGGAACAGGCTTACGGATGACTTCTAGAAGCTATATTTACATGATAGAAATTCCTGTTTTAATGAGACTTGATCCAAGTTGCTGTAGATATTTTAATGTGGTAACTTTTAAGATAATCCATAAATGAAGACTTTTCACTATGAGTTTTACATACATTACATCCTTTGATTAAAACCTAGTTAGGTCAAATTTCTGATACTAGATGACATTTAGAGTACACTGTAAAACATATCTGCTCGCGATATTCTGCCCCGTGGCTCAGCATAAGTAAGGCCACCTTGGATCAATTAGACATTGAAAGGTAGAAAGTCTAGAATCTTCTCATGGGTAAGTATTACTCTGTAAGATTGTAAGCAGTTCTTTATTGAAAAGATAATGGTGTCTCATTCACTTTCACCAATTTTCCACATTACTAATGAAAATTTTCTTAGAGCTGAGTCTTGTCTGAGGGTTTTTATTGTTGTTTACCAGAAAAGTTAAACTATTTGGATAGCAGACACTTTGAATAGCCAAAATTCCCAAGATCATATTAGTTGTTTTACTGTATGTAGCTTTTACACAGAAACAAACCATGGCCTAGATTTGAGTTATTTGAGAGTTAGGAGGGAAAAAAAATGCCACCCTGAATTGTTGCAATAAAATCTAGAAAACTGTATTTTTGAAATAACATTTTTGTTGGGGTATAAATATATGTTCTCCATTTTACCTGAGACATCTGTGACCCTAGTGAAAATTTCTTACACTAATTCTTGGTCTTTTTTCTTTCTTTGTATTTTTGTGACCCGATCACCTTCTTGCTTAGCAAATGGAAATTCTAGCAGTAAGTGACCTGTCTTGATTTATGGACTCCTTATCCCTGCCAGACAAACTGGTTTCCATCTGCCATTTGTCCTTCTGTGACCTTGTCATAGACTACTTTAAAAGTAGTATGTGCTTCAATTTGCATATCCCTAATCCATGAAATGTTCTATAAAATAAATGAAATTTGGTTTTACCATTTATATATATATATATATATAAATATAAATGTACAGCTAGCAGGCACCTTTTTCTAAATATAACTAACATATCTCCTTCCAGTTTTAAAAAACAATTCAATTTCATAGTCTCACTTAAATGAGGTTGCCAAGTGGTTTTCCTTAGAAAAATTACTTCATTTTTGGAAGTGGCGCTGTGGTTCAGGTGGTAGAGCGCAAGCCTTGAGCTGAAGAGCTGAGGGACAGCGCCCAGGCCCAGAGTTCAATTCAAGCCCCACAATCCAAAAAAAAGACTTCATTTTTAAAGATAGACACTTCTTTAGGTTAAGAGGTGGCCCAGTTCCCCTTTTCTTTATCAGTATCCTATTGGTAGATGCAGTGGGACCACTACTAAGTACGCATCTGTAAATTGAGAATTTATCCTTCTTAAAGCATCTCATATATTGCCTACTGACACATTCTATGTGTCCAGAGTGAAAAACGTGCTTTATACTAAAAAGGAATATGTTACCAAAGAGGCTTGTTTTATTTAAATGCCAGCCCTCAAAGCATCTTTTTTTATCTACCCTTCATAAGCTTCACAACATATTAACTTGCTTACTACAGAAAAATCCCAAGACAATGTTAACATGATTATAATTTTTAGCCACATACTACAGTACACGCAAATTAAGTGTAATGTAATTTATTTGTAGGAACTGGAACTCTGCAGAAGGTTATACAAACTGCATTTCCAACTGCTGCTTCTGTTCCAGGCCTATTGTAAACTCATCAACCAAGTAAATACAGTAAAAAATGAAGCAGAGGTAAGTAGTCTGCAGACATTTATTCCTTCCTAGAATAGTCAGTTACTTACCTTGAATTAAAGAATGACATATATATGGGTATATATTTTTTTTTAATGTGCACTGTCAGGTTGTACTAGAAAGACCACTAATACTAGTCATCTTCACAGGCTCAAGATAAAAAGGTTTTGGTAACAGAAATGCTTCAAAGTAGTCATGGAGATAGGCGGCAGGGATGGTAGGGGAAAAACAAAGGAGGAGGCAACAATACTTGATAAGAAATGTACTCCTGGGGCTGGGAAGGTGGCTCAGTGGTAGAGCACTTGCCTTGCATGCACGAGGCCCTGGGTTCGATTCCTCAGCACCACATAAACAAAAAGAAAAAAGCCAGAAGTGGCGCTGTAGCTCAAGTGGTAGAGCGCTAGCCTTGAGCTGAAGAGCTGAGGGACAGGGCCCAGGCCCAGAGTTCAGGACCCATGACCGGACCCAAAAAAGAAATGTACTCATTACCTTACTCATGTAATTGTAACTCCTCTGTATGGTATTTTCACAATAAAAAACTTATTTAAAAAAATAGTCAAGTAAAATACATCAGTTCAATAGACATGAAATTAGTGAGACCTCTAGTTTAAATTATAATCTAGTTGTATTTAATTTTATGGCTGCATATAAGACTCAAGATGATAAAAACAGTTGAAAACCATCAATGTGTAGGCACAGAGATAACTAACACTGGGAAAATGAATTTGTAAACAAGAAACTATGTGTACATATTTGTGCTTATAAAGTATCCTGATTAAATAACTTCAGACATCTTGATTCTCCCTAATAAATGAGTCATCATTATCTTAAATGAATATATAATCATGTGTTGGGACAATATAAACATTTTTATTTGTCAAAAATAGTTAAGCTCAGTGTAGTGGTGAATGCCTCTAATTATTGGAAGGTGAAGGGCAGGATTTCAAACTGGAGGGCAGCAGGGCTACCAAGTGAGATGCTGCTAAAAAATAAAAAAGTAAAGCCTGGCATTTGGAACATTTAACATTGGAAAATAAACCCCTCACAGCCAGTTACAAATGCTCCAACGTTCCTAAAGCTTGGAACTGATCCTGGGGGTTGTATCTGTTCTAGGTCATCAACATGTCAGAGGAGCTTGCCCACCTAGAAAGCATCCTCAAGGAAGCAGAGGCTGCTTCAGAAAATGAAGAAATTGACATTTCTAAGGCTGTACAAACCACCACAGAAACTGCCATTCATTCTCTGATTGAAACTCTGAAAAATAAGGAATTTGTATCAGCCGTAGCACAAGTCAAAGCATTCAGGTAAAATGTGCAGGGGTTTAAAGATGCCCTTCTCTCACCAGACAAGCTCAGGTTTTGGTCTTTTATTTCATGTTTCAATGAGCCATGTCTCTGTGAGAGGAAACTTGACCTTGTTAAAAAAAAAATTTTTTTTTTAGCCAGCAGGTATTACTTTGAGTAATATTTGCTCAGATACCTATTTTATCTGTGACTAATGGCTTCCACAAACGGTGGTCTGTTTTAGGACTCTCTGGCCCAATGACATCTTTGGCAGCTGCGAGGATGACCCAGTGCAGACGCTGTTGCACATCTACTTCCACCATCAGACGCTGGGCCAGACGGGCAGCTTCGCAGTCATAGGCTCCAACCTTGACATGTCGGAAGCCAACTACAAACTGATGGAACTCAACCTGGAGATAAGAGAGTCTCTGCGCATGGTGCAATCATACCAACCTCTAGCACAGGCCAAATCGATTGGGAATATGGTGAGCACTGGATTCTGAGAAGCTTCAGGCATTGTGGAGAGAAACTGAAGATTATTAAGAATATTAACCAAGCACCTTTTATGAACCCTTGCAACTCACTGATAAACTTTTCTGGCAGCACCTACAATTAAAGTGTAACTAACAATAAACTAGCAAAAGCAAACATCTGAAGAAAGAAAAAAAACTGTAATTGTTTTAACAAGCTGCCAATACCTCCCATAATAACTGTATAAAGAAGAAAATTTTAAAAATACGTATCCTATATGAAAAGAAAAGGGCTAAAAGTGATGCATACAAATACATTACTTTCTGGAGAAAGCAAAGAATTCCAAGAATGTTTGCAATAAAGGCCTCTGATACTGGGACATCAGAACAGGCAAAATGAGGCTGAAGTCACGGCTGACTCTTTTGAGCAGATGACCTGCAAAGCTGCTTGGATTCACCCACATAATCTACAGTTAGTGCTTGATCATCTACATGAACATCCAGTCACGTGGATACACACAGACTTATTTGCAGAAACCATTGAGTTCTTTCAATTTATGGGATAAGGGTTTGGATTGTTTGTGTGTTGGGGGAGGGGGGTTGGTCTGTGTAAGGAATTATGTGTGTGTGAGTGGGGATGTATGGGTATTTTCAAGGTGTGGATGTCTGGTGATGATATCTAAGAGCATGCCTAAAAGAGCACTGCAAGATTATTTTTGAAGAAATTTTATTTTATTAGCTCTAACTCTTCATAGTGTGTAAATGTTAGAACATTTTAATAATATTTTAAATCTGGGCTTTCCCAGTATTTCAAAAAGAAATAATATATCTGTTAAGGTTATTGGAATGCTGCTCAGTTCTCTGATCAGTGCTTATGTTACGATTGTTGATAACTAACCAAAGTAGATGCCTGCAGAGACTTTAAAATGTAAAAATAAAGATGTATGCTGCCCGTCAGCGATTCTCACTAGAAAAGTTAACTTATTTTACTCCATAATTATTATAGAAACTGTATAGACTAAAACCAGTATTTTCTTGTACATTTGTGCCATGCACTGTTACACAAGAGTAGGTGTACAAGGCTAAAGGAAGAATTGCGGTCATTTATGGTAGACCACCGGGCTTGCAGGCCATGAAGTCTATTGAATCCAAAAGAAGAGATGCAAATGCGTTTTCCTGCGATTCTTCTGGACTCACATGCTTCATGCTAAAGGAACCTGGGGGCTCGGGAAACAGAAAGGAAGCCTGAAGACTGACTACCAAAACTCGCAATATACTTACCCACTGAGTCTGTAGCATAACATGAACTGGATTCTCTGTCCTTTTTTTAAAATAGCATTTTGTAAAAGAAATGAATGTAGTCCCACGACTCCTGATTTGAAAGGAACACCTTATATTTTTTATATGCATCTCTTATCCACTGTGACTTTCTTTTAAACTGGACTCTGTGGTTGCAGAGTTTGGAATGCAGAAATGAAATGCTTAGCTTTGCCTTTCTTGGGGGCGTGGACCCTGCCAGAAATGTAATTATGCTCAAGTGCATTAATTGAAGGCACTGTGCACGCCGTTGGACTGCTGACCATAGTTATGTTCCCTACTGGTCACGGCACATTCATAATCACTGTATTTTTTTGACCCTGATAAAAAAAAAAATATTTTAATGGTGTTCTGGTACTGTAAATGGTGTCCTTTAAATTATTTAATAACTTTTGGGTATGGGGCAGGCAGAGAGGGATGGTGTCCAGAGACACAACCACACTTTACACCCTATCTTACTCTCCCCTATCTTCTTACCCTGCCTACATCCTTTTTGTTAAAAATAAAAAAAGAAAGCATTGCGTATCTTGGCTTATGTGGCATTTTTTTAAAAGATTAAAAACATGCAGCACTTAGAAACTTTACAAATATTACCTAATCAAGTTTCATTGTTCCTTAAAAAAAAGGAATAAACCACCAGGTGTCAGGGCTCACGCCTGTAATCCTAGCATCTCAGAAGGCTGAGATGTGAGGATCATGGTTCAAAGCCAGCCCAGGCAGAAAAGTCCCTGTGAGACTCTTACCTCAAATTAACCACTCAAAAACTGGAAGTGGTGCTGTGGCTCAAGTGGTAGAGCACTAGCACAAAGAAGCTCAGGGACAGCGCCCAGACCCTGATCAAGCCCTACAAGTGACACACACACAAAAGGACTCAACCAGGTATGGTGGCTCATAGTTGAAGCCAGCCTGAGCAGAGAAATCTGAGAGATTCTTCAGGTATCCAGCAAAAAGCCAAAATGGACTATGATACAAGTGGTAGAGCGTGAAAAAGCTTGTAAGCAAGAAGAGTTTGAGGCCCTGAGTTCAAGCCCCAGTGTCAGCACCAAAAAAGAGACTCACGAGACAGACCCTTCAAATAGTTGCAATTGGCTTTTTGAATTTATAGACCACGAATTTACTAATATAACAAAAACGAATACACTTGCAAGATACAAATTCATTAGGCTGCCTTCTTTTACAATTGGATCTTCCTCATCTATTGTTCCTCTAAATCTGAAGTTTTGCCCAATGTTTAACATTACTTAAAGCCTAGTTTTGCCACACATAACTTTTTAAATAAGTTCACTAAACTTATTTCTAGAGAGTAAATGAAATAGCAAAGGAAGAGATAAAGGACTTTTGCACAATTTAGAAGATAGTTTCTATTATCTACAACTTACCTTTAATTGAAGAAATACTGAAATACTGAAAATACTCATCATAACCAGAAGAGCTCCCTGCTAATGTCACACCAACACCATCTCCATGAAAGAAAGTAGCTGGGCGCCCTTGGCTCAGGTTTATAATCTAATCCTAGCTACTCAGGAGGCTGGGATCTGAGAACAGCCATTCAAAGCTAGCCTGGGCAGGAAAGACCATGACACTCTTTATCTCCAATTAACCACCAGAAAACCGGAAGTGGCTCTGGGGTTCAAATAGTGGAGTGCTCACCTTGAGCTGAAGAGCTCAGGGACAGCACTGAGGCCCAGAGTTCAAGCTCCACAACCAACAAAGAAAAAGAAATTACAGCGGCTGGGAAGGTGGCTCAGTGGTAGAGCACTTGCTTTGTATGCATGAGGGCCCTGGGTTTGATTCCTCACCACCATATCAGCAGAAAAAGCCAGAAGTGGTGCTGTGGCTCAAGTGGTAGAGTGCTAGCCTTGAGCTGAAGAGCTGAGGGACAGTGCCCAGCCCCAGAGTTCAGGCCCCACAACCAACAATAACAACAATAAAAAATTACACCAGATTTATATTCTAGAGAAAATGTAGGAAATAAGAAAATTGTCATCCCATCCCGTGGCACCAGGGAGAATATTTCAGAGTCTAGCCTCTCAATGTTTTTAAAAATCTCCTCCCATGTAAACTGTGGACTATGTGTATGAGCAGAGTCTTCTTGTTAGGATGTTGCTGTCATAACTCAGGAGCAAAAGATGTTTTGATTTGATACTACTTTAGTAACTAAATACCTACTCACCCTAACTAAAACAGTCTGAGCCTTGTTTTCCTCAGTAACACAGAACTAGTTGCCTTGTTAGACAAAGCAGCAAAAAAAAAAAATTAGACTAATGTAACTTCCCATCTTAATAGAATGTCTTAAAAACCTACTTGCAGCTGGGCGTTGGTGGCCTGTAATTCTAACTACTCAGGAGGCTGAGATCTGAGGATTGTGGTTTGAAGCCAGTCCAGCCAGGAAAGGCCTTGAGACTCTATCTAGTTAACCACCTAAGAACCAGAAGTGGAGCTGTGGCTCAAAGTGGAAGAGTGCTAGCCTTGAGCAAAAAAATGCTCAGGAATAGCACCCAGGGCCCTGAATTCAAACCCCACTACCCACCATACATTATATATATACATATATATGGTATATATAATATATAAATGCAGCAAGTCTCTAAACAGAACAAGTGAAAACACCTGCTTTTATGCACATCTCCCAATTTATCTAGACCCTGAAAGTTAGCTTGTCTATTTTTTTGGGGGGGATCATGGGGCTTGAACTCTGGCCTGGGTACTGTCCCTTAGCTCTTCAGCTCAAGGCTAGCACTCTACCACTTGAGCCACAGCGCCACTTCCAGCTTTTTCTGTTTATGTGGTGCTGAGGAATCAAACCCAGGCCCTCATGCATGTGAGGCAAGTATTCTACTACTAAGCCACCTTCCCAGCCCTGATTATTCCTTTTTAAAAGTGATCTGTCACCATGTCCTACCACCTTTCACCATTGAAACCTTTTTGTGGGTTCTCACTGATAAAGACCATCCTGAGATGGCCTGAATTGTCCTCTCAGTCTGGTCTTGCCAGTACTACCTGCTGTCTTGTCCTCAGTGTAGTAGTCTACACTGCACTCCAGCCTTGTTCTGCTCTCTGCCACAGGTCTTCGCATGTTACCAAAGCACGAAAAAGTTTTTCTGCCTAACTGCCTGCAAAGTGTCCTCAGCTGAAGTGTCAAATCTTTAGGTAGGCCTTCTCTGTTCTAGACATTTTGGTAGAACTTAAGATTCCAGAACCTGGTTTACATTAACATAGGAAGCAAGCCATTGCTTGCTTGCTTCCTCTTAGGAAGCTAAGGGTGGAGGCCACAGTAGACTTGTTCTCCATACTCAGCACAATGCTGGCAAGCTTCACCACACCCCAAAGTGACTCCATTGGGCCAAGAGCATAGATGGGCCTTCCCAATCAATATAAGGATTCTAGACAGGCCTCAGATCACTTTAGGTCTTACCCCTCTGACTCATACTGGCAGCACCTGAGATGTTAGATTAATATCTACCTATATGGTCATGATCGAACTCACAGCTTGGGTGCTGTTCCTGAGCTCTTTTGTTCAAGCCTAGTGTTCTAACACTTTGAGCCACAGCGCCACTTCTGGTTTTCTGGTGGTTAATTGGAGATCAAGTCTCATGAATTATTCTGCCTAGACTGGCTTTGAGCTGCAACCCTCATATCTCAGCCTCCTGAGTAGCTAAGATTCAAGCGTGAACCACTGGTGCCTGGCCTCATTTTCAAGTAACTGAATGTTCAGAAAGTTTAATGGAGGCATAATTAGCAACTAGTCCAATTGTGACATATTTGTAATTAGACCAGTGAGATCTCAGCATTTCCATGGGGATCATTTGGGGAATCTGTTAGATGCATTATAGCAAGAATCCTGAGTTCTGGCTACAGCTCAATAAAACAAAGGGAAAAGCCTGTGTCTCTCCACTGTCTTTAGGTGGTCTCTTTGGGGGAGAGGGGCACTACTAAGATTTGAATTTAGGGCTGTCCACTTGCATGGCTTGTTTCACTTGACTGGCACTCTGCCATTTAAGCCATGACTCCAGATTGGTCATTTTGGAAACAGACTCTTGAAGACTTTTCTGCCCAGACTGGCCCTGAACTTAGATACTCCAGGTCTCAGGCTCCTGAGTGGCATGACCCACCAAGCTCCTAGCTCTTGATTTTTGAGACAAGGTCTCTCCTATATGATAGCCTCAAACTTCTTGCCTCAGCCTCCCCAGTGCTGGGATTAAAGGTGTGTACTATCATGCCAAAAAATTTTTTGTGGGGAGGACCGGGGTGCTAGTACTAGGGCTTAAACTCGGGGCCTCTTTTTTTCTCAAGGCTGGTGCTCAATCACTTGAGCAACATCTTTACTTTTGGCTTTCTGGTAATTAGTTGGAGATGATTTGCCTGCCAGGGCTGATTTCAAATTTCAGTCCTCAGATCTCAGCCTCTTAAGTAGCTAGGATTATAGGTATGAACCATCAATACCTGGCTATTATAGCTCAATGGTACAGCCCTTTCCTAGAATACTTGAGACTGTAAATTCAGTCTCTAGCACCACACAAAAAAAAAATTACCACCCAGAGTCCACTTGAATTTTGTTATTCACCTTCTTAAAGAAGCTGCTCATAAACAGCCACCTATTCAAGCCTCATTTGTAACACCAGTCAGTCCAACAAGATCCCTCAGCAGTTGGCCGGTGCATGGAAACACATCCACCTCCACCTCCTCCCCTGTGTGCCCTGGTGACCCCCATGGCCTCACACATCAAGGCTGTACCTGGACTTCCCCAAAAGACCGCTCTCATGGCCAAAAGATCTTTAATTCAATACGCATCTTTCTTAGAAGCTTCAGCTCTGTCTGTAGCCCCACGCAGTACCTCTCATGTGGATGAACCTCTATCAATAGTTTCTTAAGTGCCTGCAAACCTGGCTACCACAGACTAGCCTGTGCCATCAAAAGACAATAACAAAGTCAAGGTGACTGTCAGTAGCACAAGCTCTCCTTAAACCTTGACACAAATTGCATCCAAATCTTTAGGATTGTTTTTGCAGCATTTTTTATTTGCAGGCTCTGTCCAAATATACTGCCTTTCACAAAGGATTTTGAGAAGGGATGGTGGCAAGAAAGGAGAGACAGAAAAAGCTTGTCTGTTCCACTTGACACATTAGGCAGGACCATTTTTCACATCCGTTAAATGATGTATTTGAAGCTGAAGGTGCTGTCGCAGGAGAGGCGCTTGCCCTTGCATCTCCCACACAAGTCTTGACGGTGGGGGCGTTTAGGGTCCACATGGCGAAGTCTTACTGGGCAGGAACATCTAGTTCTTTGACAACTCTGAAAAATCAGTGTGAAAAGTACATAGAAAAGATGAACCTTAGGACTTCAGAGTGACTTGTCTACTCCAAACACTTCCTGAGTGCTATCTAAGGCAGGTGCCTGGGTTTGGCATCACTACATACATCCTACCTAGCAATGGGAGTAGGGGGAAGAGGCTCTCTGTGGCAGCAGGTTTGATTCTTAACTAGGAACTTGTTTCACAAGAAACTTAACAAGTTTCACTCTGCTTTTGAGGGTGAGGAAGAAAATAAGTAGGGGATGCACTTGTCACTGAAAGCCTAATACAACTAGGATTTGCAAGAACAGAAGCCCTTAGAAAACACATTCGAGAAAATGCGAAACATCCTCCACTACCCAGTTCAGACAAAAACCGTAAACAACTTACTTGGCAGGTGATGTCTTCCACCCGGTAAGGGTTGTAAGACTTCTGACAAGTTCTGCAGAACTGTTTGAAGTAAACCTGTGATGAGAAACAGATACACTTAAAGTCAAAGCCCTGCAAACCTTTGGGCAGGAAGATGCCAGGCCCGGGCAAAGTCCCTTACCTTGCTGGTGCCCTGCACACACCACACGTACGCGCTCTCCCAGCGGATGTTGCAGTCCTTGCAGTGGTAGTAGCCATACTTCTGCTCTAAGAACTGAACAACAGGATAGCAGAGTTCAGCCAACACACACCTGAGAACCTTTCAGAGCTTGGAAGGTTCTAGGTGATCCTTAAAATTGGCGACTTCATTTCACATCATGGAGGAAAGTGGGACAAGGTGTGGGGAAGTCTCCAAAATCTAGTGAGCTAATAATAGTCAAATAGGGCCCTCAAAACAGATTATACGCCAGGTGAATTTGACTCACTAGGCAGGTGAAAAAATAAAAAACATTCAGGGTTCTTGGAAACTTCTAGTTCTTTGAGGAGGCCTTTGCTCAGTAGGATAATGCCTGATCTTTAAACATTCACAGATGAGAGTTGCTATGCTAAAAAAGGCTCCATCTCTCTGATACTTTATAAGATGTTTATCTGCAAAGATGAATTTCTCTAGGCTGAATTCAGTTTCCATCAAAAAGTCCTGCCACATATCTGTAAGCAAAAGTTCATTTAACTAGGAACTATGGTAGAACATTCCGTTATTCTTAAGCTTTCCCTTATCCCATCGGATGAGAGATGACCTTTAAGATTCAGGCCTAAGAATTTTTTAATTGTTTTTAAGTGGATTAAATTTAAAGCAAGGCAAAGCGAGGTGTGGTGGCAAACCCCAGCACTTTGGGAAGCCGCTAGATCAGTCTGGAGGACGTAGTGAGATCTTTTCAACAACAATAATAACCGCCAAGGCATTTTTCTACGGGAGTTCTAGCAGTCCTGTGACATCGCTGAGGGATGCCACATTTAGTGGGGACATGGGAACAGAGTTCACCCTGGGCCCTATGCTGTGTGTGGATCTCAGCTTATCTGAACGCTGGTCCACACTGGAGCCCGGTGCTCACGTGCGAATCCTTGGCGTATGGGGGTGACCAGGTCAGAGTGGCGGCCAGTAAGAGTCCACTACTGGGAAAAGATGGCCTTGGCCTCAGCCAACGTCTGCGAAATCCCAGGCCGGCCTGGCCATCTCCACGTGTCCCTGAGATGTGGGGCCGAGCGCAAGAGGAGACCCCATCCCAGAGCCCACCTGGGCCTCACCTGGAAAGGCAGGCGCTCGGCGCCTAGCTCTGTGCTCCACGTCGGGGGCCGCTCCAGCCCGGCAGCCTCCTGGGCGCTGACCCCGGGGTCCCCGTCCCTCGCCGCCGCTGCTGCTGGGCGCAGCTGCCGATGCTGAGGCGCGGGCTTCGGGGCCGCCGCGTCCTCCCCGGATTCCACGGGCGGCCGGGGCCCGTCCACGGCCGCCTCCTCCCCCTCCGCCTCGTCCTCCTCCGCCCGCGGCGGTCCGGGCGTCCTCCCCGCCGTCTCTCCCTCCTGCTTTCGCGCTCGGGGGCTCGCGGGCTGCGGGCCTCGCTCGGCCTCCAGGAAGGCGGTGAGGCGGCGGGGGACCGGCGAGAACACCGCGACGGTGCGCGGAAAGCGCGCGAGCCGCGGGCCACGCCCCGCAAGGCTGCCGGGCTCCGGGCCGGGGCTCCCGCGCTGCGGGGAGGCGCCGGGGCCGCGCTGGGGCTCGGGCGGCGGGGAGGCGCCGGGGCCCGGGCGCGCGGGCGGCGGGTCGGGCGCGGGCTGGGAGTCCGGGGCGCGGGGGCGGCGCGGCAGCGGGCGGCGGCCGAGCGAGCACTGCACCGCGGCGTCCCGGCGCGGGTTCACCTGCACCGCCACCTCGCGGCTGCCGACCCCGCACGGCCGCGCCCCGACGCCCGCGCTCACCCGCGACAGCAGCGCCAGGAGCAGCGCCCGCCGGTAGCCGTCGAGGGAGTCGGCGGCCTGGGGCTGCGCGCAGCCGGGGAACGACGACGCGCCGGCGGCCGCAGCGCCGGCCGAGGCCGAGGAGCCCCCGGCGCGGAGCCTGCAGCCGGCGGCGGCGGCCGTGGCCTTGCCCCGAGCGGAGAGCGGGCCGGGGACGGGGTACGCGCAGGGGGCGCACGCCGGGTGCATGTTCCGGCCCAGCACCTGGGCCCCCAAGGCCGCCATACACGCAGCCCAGCTGCTCCCGCGCCCGCGCCCTAAATAGGCGGCCCGGAGGAGGCGGGAACACCCCGGCCAATGCCGCCCTGCCGCCCCCTCCATCGTGTCCCACACCTTCCCGTCTCAGGAAACCCTCTCCACACGGGGCTGGGCGCGAGAACCCTAAGGGGATGCACAACCTGGGCTGGCGCTGCCAGGAAAAGTAGCGATGTGTTCATGACCTCGTGGATGTGAGGACGCTCACCCGAGAAGGAGCACGGGGAGCCCAGCCAGGTGGTCCCCATCCCCAGGTGGTCCCCATCCCCAGGTGGTCCCCATCCCCAGGTGGTCCCCATCCCTAGGTGGTCCCCATCCCCAGGTGGTCCCCATGTGTCTGTGCCGCCCGCCGGCCCGGGAAGGCCCAGCGCCCAGGGCCTAGGGCTCCTGAGCAAAATGCCAAGGATTGGAAACTGGCTTAAGGCTGATGACCTGTTCTCAGGGCAAATTCAGTTCCTTTCCCCCATCCCCAGCCCTTTCTCGATGTGTTGAGATGCACACTGGGGCACCTCTTAATCAGGCTGTCTTCCTCTTGGGGTACCTCGCCCCCCACATCTTCCCGGCCCATGGGAAGTACCAGTTTGCCCTGACCGAACACCCTTCTTCCAAAAGATGCCCTGTCTTGGGATGTGCTTACATAAACACAGAAGGGGGAAAGAACAGCTTTTATCCACTAGAAAGATGTTAAGTGGTTCATTACCAATAAATGTCAGATCAAGTCATCAAATACATGGTCATTTTCTGACAGGATACTGGCTTGACAATAACAGACTATATTTCACTGTTTTGTTGACCCCTTCTGGACTTTGCTAAACACGAGTCAAAATTCAATACTGTCAGGTATTTACAAGTTGAGCAAGCAACACTTTGTTTTACAATTGCATTAAATTCATTTACGCTTTACAAAGATCGCTCATTTTACTCACAGGATGCACCAAAATCCTACACTTCCAACCCCTGTTTTTCAAATGCTGTTATCTCTAGCTGCAAAACATTCAGAGAAAATGGGAGTGGAGAAAACCTAAAGTCACAGGTAACCAGATGAGGCTCCAATTTAGGTGATCCAGGTGGATGACATATTAGAACAGTGATTTGTAATTTATGAGGACACTTGGTTACTATGCCACTGCAACTTTACAATGGGAAGATCAAAATTGTTAATGGAAGGGGAGCGAATTGTTACCCTTTCTGTAAACATACGCCTACCACAGGCCATAAATATGAATATATCCTCAAGACAGGCGCTCCTCTGCATCTCCATGTTCAGAGCGAAGTCTGGGTGGTTTCCATCATTATTAAGTTATCTGCTTGCACTGTGCCATAGGAAGTGTCTGCCATCTCCTCTTCTTTTAGTTTCTTATAAGAAATATCTGTATCTTCATCTTCATCTAGAGGCTCTCTCTTGTGCAATATCTCACTTCCATACATCTTGTATATTAAAACGAATATCCCTGCTTCCGCAGACTGGAAAAGGGCATAAAGTAAGGGAAACATGTACATACTTCCTATGAAGCGTGGGGGGAAGGCCAGTTTGAGAATGGCTGTACAGAGCTGCACATTCTGACTTCCTGTTTCCAGACAAACAGTCCTCTTGCAGTTGGGTGGGAGCTGGAATAGAGTAGCTAAGCCATAGCCTGAGGCATATCCTGCCAAGGGCATAAAGATGGCTACCACATAAACAGATGCAGGAATACTTGCCAGCAGTTCTGGTCCTAACATAGTGCCCGTCATTATGAAAAGGACCACCAGAGTCACCAGCAGAGACCACAGGGAAATCTGGTAACAGAAACGCACAGACAAGCCATCAGCAAGGAGATCACTGAAGAGGAGGAACTCAGGCAGGAGGTTCCTAGGCTCTCGGCAGGGGACACCCATCGAGTCTGACCTCCCGCACAAAATGGAGACCTTTGATGGAGATAGGTCACTGCTTCAGGAGGCATCCAAATCCACGCAGGACAACTCTACTTGTTCCTGTGTCTAATGGTAATTTGCCTTCTCTAACCTCTGGCTGGTGCTCTTATGGGCCCTGGGGGCAATAGAAAGCCAGTCTAATTCCTTCTGAAAAACAGTCTTTGAAAGCTGATAAAATAGTGCTCTGGAAGACTGTCCCCAGCTTCTCAGCCTCCATTATGAATCTTCATTGTTGTGTCCTGACTGTTCAGTATGTGTGTTTAATTTGTGAGTGGGCCTCACAAAAATAGAACTGAGCTCAACACCCTCAGGGATGCGAGGAATTCTTTGCAATGTTACAACACCCCTCCTTTTCATTTGTTCATGAGAAATATCCCATCTGGAAGTTCCTAATGATGGTTGGGAATTATTAAAACAGATGGGTATTGGTACTATTTGACTATAAAACACATCATGTTGTTGTTCTAACATCTATTCAAGTAGGACAAGTTGTGTAAATAGCAAGGTAGAAATCTAAAAGGTCTCCTTCAGATTGGTAATCACCTTGGCTTTTTATCATGAGAGTAGGGTGATCCAGAGTGAACAGATATAGGATTTTGGCCTGTGTTTCTCTGGATACGTAGGGAATCCTTTTGGAGACTGTAGGATTAGCAGATCAGTATCTGGGCTCATCAAAAATTTGATGTAAAAGATGCTAAAATAATTATTCTATGAGGTATTCATAATACACATTTGCAACTGGCAAATACCAAGCTATTGCAGATCCCAACTTAAATTAAAGTGTGTCATGCTGAAAACATTGACAGGAAATCTGATATTCGAAAATATTGGCTCCAAAGTTCCTTAAAACAATGAAATTACTTGAGTGAGGAGATCAAATGTGCATTTAGAAGTTTTGGAAAAACTGTAACAAATTCTAAAACCCATGTCTTAAGAGTGTGCTAATGAAAGAATACAGATATTGGAGAGATAGCCAATTTTATTGAATTGTCTCTATTATTTCAAATAATAGCTTATTTGATAGACTTTCTTTTGCAATTCCTATTGTTTTATAGTCAATGCCATTGCATTGCAGCTTAATGATTAGGCTTAGTAAATTCTGAATGCATCTCAAGATTATCTACAGGATCTTGTAGAAAATGTGTAAAAATATGTGCATATTTATATGCTTGTACATATTTATTACACGAACATATACATGTTTATTATGGAGCAGGGTTTCCTTTTTTCTTCTTCAGGATTTCTTTTACTCATTTTTAACCTGTGTAGAGAGCAGAGGCTTCTTTTTTCACATTCATAAAGTCTGGCTCCTCTGTATAATCAGAGTATTTCAGAAAATAGGCTAATCTAAGTAACACACCAAAGATTCTACCTTCTTAAGTCTGCAAACTTGAAGTGCTGAGGGGGCTTTTCTCCTCATTTGTCTACAAGAATTTGGCTTTATAGTTTATGGTAACTATAGATTTTTATCTGGTGAACTTCCTAGGTGTGTCTTACTCTTTCGCATTATTTTTTAGTTTTCAAAGAAGTCTAATTTGCGAGTATTTTATTTTTTTCTCCAGGCAACTATTAGAAAATGTCTACCACCACAAAAAAAAACCCACCAGTGTTTTAAATAAAACAATATTGGAAATATTGCCCACTTGAAAATAGTACTGTTTGAAAGTACTGCTAAAATAAAAGAACCCACACTACCATGACCATTAGAAATCATAGAAGAGGGCTGAGAATGTGGCTTAGTGGTAGAGTGCTTACCTAGCATGCATGAAGCCCTGGGTTCGATTCCTCAGTACCACATAGACAGAAAAAGCCAGAAGTGGTGCTGTGGCTCAAGTGGTAGAGTGCTAGCCTTGAACAAAAGAAGCTCAGGGACAGTGCCTAGGCCTTGAGTTCAAGCCCCAGGACTGGCAAAAAAAAAAAAAAAAAAAAAAAAAAAAGTCATAGAAGAGAGCACAATGGGGAAGGAAAATGAAACACAAATTAAGTAGTGGCAAAATCATCTACTTTATCCGGGATCCCATTTCTTTTATGTTGCAGAACTAGTATTTTCTGCATTGTATTATGTTGACCCAATATAATTTTTCAGTGTCTTAATCTGAGCAGTTCTAACTTATTTTTCTTTTAAAAACTGATAAAGTATTTTAAAAGCACAAGGTTTTTCAGAGCTAGGTTTCTACTTTTGAAAATGTAGTAAAACCATTCTAAAAGAATGAACATCTTGGGGCTGGGAAGGTGGCTCAGTAGTAGAGCGCTTGCCTTGCATGCATGAGGCCCTGGGTTCGATTCCTCAGCAAAAAGAAAAAAGCTGGAAGTGGCACTGTGGCTCAAGTGGTAGAGCACTAGCCTTGAGCTGAAGAGCTGAGGGACAGAGCCCAGGCCCAGAGTTCAGGCCCCACGACTGGACCCAAAAAAAAAAAGAATGTACATCTTTATCTAAATAATCTTCTTTAATCTGCCTCAATTTTAAATACTATAGATTACATGGGAAAACACTGCAATGTCATCTGCACACACACACACGCACACACACCATGGCCTGCTTTCTCCCTAGAGTTATGCTGTGATGCTGTTTTCAATCAAGCTGTATCTTTGGAGGGTTCTTGATAAGTAGCCCTGGCTGGTCTCAAGGCAGAGCCTCCTGCCTCAGCCTAAGACTGCTGGGATTATAGGATGAACAAGGACACCCTGCTTAAACTAGATCCTAAATAGAGCTATCATGGGAGGATTTCCAAAAAGTAGATATTAATGTTGGTCGCATAAACTTGTTTCGAAGTGTATGCATGCATACATGTTTTGCCAAGCCCTTTCCAGCCTTGGTACCATTTCAGCAGATGGGCGGAGCCCAGAGAGGCCAGGTGACCCTGGAAAGGAAGGGGCGCCTTACCTTCACGATGTAGTCAGCCACGCGGTTGTACTTGTAGCGGATGAAGACACCCAGGCCGATGGGGATGAGCGTGCTGCAGAGCGTCAGGGTCACAGCGCCCAGGGGGAGTAACTGAACCAGCGGGGTGTTGATCCAAGCCCGGCTGTAGATCCACAGGCAGAGGGGCATCAGGACCAGCGCCAGGAGCGTGGAGGAGATGGTCATGATGATGCTGCAGAAAAGGAAATGGGAAGTCAGACAGGGCTCGGCGCCAAAGCACCTGCCAGCCCTTTCCTTCCATGTTGGGGAGAGGGGAAGACAAGGGGACCGGAAATGCAGGGCTGAAGTCTGCAAGAACATCAGGAGCTCACAGAAGCCCACAGGAAACAAGAGGGCCCCAAGGCAAGACAAAGCAGCCACCACCGTGAGGCCTGGGTCTGGGTGGTTCTCAGAACAGGGCCATTCCCCTCCTTCATTTTCTTGTCCTCTTCCCAAGTACTGCGCACTGTTGGCCCTGGGTTCGACCCTGTCAGCGCGGGCGGATGCTACTTGTTGGATTAAGCGCAGAGATGCTGCGCTCTGGGTGAGATGCCCGTCTTCATTGGACCAAGGGCTCCAATTTGCTTTTGATGAGTTCGGGCCGAGACTTAGCTTTGGACTTCCCCGCTTCTCCGTGTGTACACAGCGGGCCCCTGGGCCAGAGGGTGCGGGGAGAAACCCCAGGATCTTCCAGCAGCTCCGTCCGGGCCCCCTCCCCCGGCCCGGCTCGGCCCTTCCTTCCCTGGCGCCTCGCCCCGGCCACCCGCGCCCCCTCTCCTCCCCGGTTCTGGACCCGGGGCCGTCGGCGCGGAGGGCGGGCGGGGGGGGGGGGCGTACCTGAGGTTCATGTCGCCGTCCACCAGCAGGGACATGAGGTTGGAGAGGTTGCCGCCGGGGCAGCACCCGCACAGGAGCACGGCCACGGCGGCCACCTCGTCCAGGCGGAGCATGAGCGCGAGCAGGAAGGCGAGCAGCGGCAGGAGGCCGAACTGGCAGAGCGCGGCCAGCAGCGCGCCCAGGGGCCGGCGGACGTGCGCGCCGAAGCGGTGGGCGTCCACGGTGCAGCCCAGGCCCAGCATGGTGATGCACAGCGCCGCGCCCACCAGCACGTTCAGCCCGTGGTTGAGCGGCGTGTCCCAGAACGGGGGGTCGTGGGGGGCCCAGGGCCGCGGGAACGGGGACGGGCCCGGGCCCGCCGCGCCGCCGCCCGCCCAGGCGCTGCTCGTCGGCTCGGGGACCGGCGTCGGGGTCGGGCTGGGACCGAGGCCGAAGCTGAGGCTGGGAGCCAGATCGATCCCGGGCCCCGGGCTGGGGGTGAGGACGAGCGGGAAGTCCGTGCCTGGGCTCGGGCTGCTGGCGTTGGGCTCCAGGGTGGCGTTGTCCGGCGGCAGAGAGGACGGGGCAAAGAGCAGGCTGGCGTTGTCCGAGCCGTCCATGATGCTGTCGGCGGTAGGCTCCGATCGGCCGCGCGCGCCTGGGTCCGTCTCCACCGCCTGTCTGTCCGCCGGTCCGTCTGTCTGTCTGCTGGTCTCTCTTGTCTCTGTCTGCCCGTCTGTCTGTCCGTCCGTCCGTCAGTTGGGGGCCGCTGACGTGCCGGGTCGCGTCAGAGAGGCAGGCAGATAGACTCTCCTGCTCCTCGCCTCCCAGGCTGGCACTTAGGAAAGTGCAGCCCCGCAAGGTGAAGCCGCCCCGCCCCGCACGCCCCGCCGGCCCCGCAGGCCCCTTCGGCCCCGCCCCTCCGAGCCCGCCCCGCCCCGCAGGCCCCTCTGGCCCCGCCCCTCCGAACCCGCCACGCCCCTCAGGCCCCTCTGGCCCCGCCCCTCCGAGCTCGCCCCGCCCCTCCTAGCTCGCCCCGCCCCACAGGCCCCGCCCCGTCGAGCCCGCCCCGCCGGCCCCGTCGGCCCCGCCCCTCCGAGCCCGCCCCGCCCCGCCGGCCCCGCCTGTTAATCACCGCTAAGTGGTTCTAGCTGAGCGCGCCAGCACCAGCGCCAGCCAGGAACAAAGACACGACCCGGCCAGCCAGGACACCCGCCTGGCGACCCTCCAAGCCCTCCGGTGGGCCCGGCCTCTTTTCCTTTTTAGTTAAAAAATATACATTTTCTAAGTCACACATGCACCTCGTACGTGAGGACCCACGTGGTGCTTGGATATTTCTGTGCACACGGTTTCGTGTTGCAATCAGGCTCCGTGCCCTCCCTTCAAACACGCATCGAGTCTTTATGACGACGACGTGCCTTCTTCTGGCTTCTGGAAATAGACAGTGCGCGTTAGTTATCTCCACTCGCCCTGCTGCTCAGAAGCACACCAGAACTCTGCCCCTTTCGTAATGAAATCTGGAGAAGCAGACACACGGAGGGGTGGGGCAAGGGCCGAGGAATGATCTATGCTTGCACACAAACCTGATACGTAAACAGCTTAAATAGCTTACATAGCCGGCAGCCTGGCATCAAGACCAGGGCCTGGCTTAATTACAGCCATTCTCTAGCAGCAGACACTGGATCTGACTTGTATTGGACAAAACATTTTTAATGATTTTTATGCTCTGTCTTAAAGTAGAAAGCAGTAATGAATGCTGGTGGTTTGATTGTCTCAGTAAAGCCATGGAGAGACACTACTGTTACACCCTCCACTCAAAAATAGATTTAAAAACCTGGTGCTGCTGGGGCTGGGAAGGTGGCTCAGTGGTAGAGAGCTTGAGTTCGATTCCTGAGCACCACATAAGAAAAGCCGGAAGTGGTGCTGTGGCTCAAGTGGTAGAGCGCTAGCTTTGAGCTGAAGAGCTGAGGGACAGCGCCCAGGCCCAGAGTTCAGACCCCACAACCGGACCAAAACAAAACAAAAAAACCTGATGCTGGTGGCTTATGCCTGTACTCCTCCCTGAGAGCTCCAGATAGTGGTTCAAAGCCAGCCCAGGCAGGAAAGGCTGTCAGACTCTTATCTCCAATTAACCACCAGAAAACCAGAAGTGGAGCTGTGGCTAAAAGTGGTAGAGTGCTATCCTTGAGCAAAAGGGCTCAGGGATAGCAACCAGTTCAAGTCCCATGACTGACCAAAAAGAAATGACCCAATTTTGACATATAGTAGTGGAATATATTTATGGGGCACACTGGGACATTTTAATAATACACACAATGCTAGTGACCCACTTCATCTCATATATTTACCATATTTGTGATTATGGGAACATATCACAGTGTTGGGAACATTCAAAATCGTCTCTACTTCTCTTTTGAAATATGCAATGATTTGTTGTCAGCCATTGCTATCCTACTGTGACAAGCTTGATTTGTTTTACAAAGGAGGAATCTGAGGCACAGGGACCTGTTGGCCTTATTGACCAAAACCACAGGTTCTTGTCTGAGTCTGCAGTGATACAGGTCCTTAGAAGCTTATTGAGGAGCTCAACTAAGAAAAGTCTCTGAGGAAAAAAAAAAAGTGCATTCAAGAAGGTATTGGCAGGTGAGGAGAAGATATTTGAGTGGCTACAGATTTATAAAGTGTTCTGAGTAAAGTGCTGGCATTGGGATTAAAGGACTCTAAATAAATGAAGTGCTGATATTCACTGGTTCAGACAGCTTTATCCCCAAACAAATCAAATTCAGACTTCTTAGGAAGGGATGCCTTCCCAGGGAACTGAGCTAGCTCTATAGAGTAACTGTAACATTAAACCCAGTTGAGTTGTGAAAACCGACATAGGGATGGCTGGGCTGAACTCAAGGCTCAGTTTTAGCTCAGGGTTAGTCTTTTTATTTTGTTTTTTGTTGATCATAGGGCATGAAGTCAGGCCTGGGCTCTTTTGCTCAAGACTAGCACTCTACCACTTTGAGCCACAGCACCATTTCCGGTTTTCTGGTGGTTAATTGAAGAGTCTCATGGACTTTCCTGCCTGGGTGGGCTTTGAACCGTGATCCTCAGATCTCATCCTTCTAAGTAGCTAGGATTACAAGCATTAGCCACAGGTGCCCAGCCCAGGGTTAGTCTTGAGCATAAACCCTGTTCCCTTTCCTGAAATCAAGGAGGGTTGGATGACATGCATTGCCTAATGGTGTAGAGCATTTGTATTTTCTCCTCCCAGTCTTGTGTAAAAGGCAGAGGATATGAAAAATGAGACTGAAATTCATACGATATTGCACTCTTAATCACACACAGCTTCTCTTCATTAGACTATTAATCCCATGGAGGCTGAGATTCCGCAACCATTTAGGAAAATAATGCATCCTTGTCTTCTCCAGAAGACAAAAATGCAATGGTATCTATTGAGCTTTGAAGGAAGTGGGCCATGATTAAAAAAAAAATTAATCCCAACTTTGCATTCATGTGTATGCAGATAAAAGGAAGATATTCAAACGTATAAGCAAACATGCTACCCAGGGTTTGTTTGTTTGTTTGTTTACCACAACTCCAGAGGAGGCATGAGGAGAAACAGACAAGAAACAGAGGAGACACTGCTATAGCTGGAGAACTAGTCTAAGGGCCTGGTTCCTAGAATGGCACAATTGAGAGTCTGTGGAACCTTTAAGAGGTGGGGCCTAGCGGGAGTTCTGTAGGTCATTGGTGGTGGTGGAATCCTAAGATCTTGACCCCCTTCATTCTCTTGTAATTCCTGGCCGTGAAGTAAACAGTTCCGCTGTACCATTTGTGCCAGCCATGATGTGTTATCTCAATACAGGGCCAAAGGCAACAAGGCAATCAATCATGGCCTAGAAACTGCCAAGTTATGAGCCAAATAAAACTGTTCTTGCTGAAGTTGATTATTTCAGTTGTTTTGTTATAGAGATAGAAAGTTGGCCAACACGAGACTTTTAAATGCTTGAAACCACAGGATCACACACCAAGAATACACACCAAGATCATTTGTGCATCATTGTGCACAAGACCATTTCCCTCAGAAAACCTCGTCTTGTGTTAAAGATATTAAAGTCTGCAATCAAATTAAATGAGCAGTAACTACAGGAGGCTGACTCATCCAACCAAGCTGGCTGGGGGATGTGGGGAGATGGGAGGGGGAGGACTTGAAAGGCAATGTGTACCACAGTGTGAGCACTGAAAACAGAAAGGGATGGTCTGGGATTGAAAATCATCAGGATTGGCCAGGCACAGGTGGCTCATGCCTGTAATCCTAGCTACTTAGAAGGCTGAGATCTGAGGCTGATGGTTCAAACTTAGCCCAGGCAAGAAAGTCTGTGAGACTTTTATTTCTAATTAACTACCAAAAAAGTTGGACCTTCTGGTTTTCTGGTGGTTAATTGGAGATCAGAGTCTCAGGGACTTTCCTACCTGGGCTGGCTTTGAACCACAATCCTCAGATCTCAGCCTCCTGAGTAGCTAGGATTACAGGTATGAGCCACCAGCGCCCGGCTCATTTTTATATATTAATAAGACCCAACATCATATTAAGAAAATATATTAAGTAGGTAAATGGCCTGGACCATCTGCTACTGATTTAACATCTTCCTAGGGAAGGGCTGGAGGCGTGGGTCACATGGTGTGTGCCTGGCCTCCCAAGTGCAAGGTCTTGAGTATAAATCCTAGTACTGCCCCCCCAAAAACAAGTTATAAAATTTTCTAGGCAGACACTGGTGGCTCACATTGTAATCCTAGCTACTTGGGAGGCTGAAGTCAGGAGGACCCTGATTAAAGGCTGGTTTGGAAAGAAAAGTTTGTGAGACTTCATCTCACAAGAAGTTGGAAGTGGTAGTACATGTTTATCATCCCAGGATCACAGTCCAGGTGCAGGCCCAGGAACAAAGCAAGAACATATCTAAAAAATACAAAAGGGCTGGAGGTGTGGCTCAGCTGTAGAGTACCTGCCTAGCAAGCATTGAGTCCCTGAATTCAAATGGCCATACCATTTCAGAAATAACAAAAGCCTGCTCAGGAATGTCTGGTTGAACTAGTGGACCAAGTAAAAGAGGTTACATTGAAGGAAGTACCACTGGTAGAGCTGCTAGATGTAGGGGAAAAAACCCACACACACAAAAAACAAAAAGAAAGAAATGCTTAGTTACATTTGAATTTCAGATAAGCAACAAATACGTTATTTAACATAAGATGTCTCCAATATTTCTTTGCCAATCTTATCTGGAGGCAGCTGATCATTAGAAAGTTGACATTTGAGGTTGTCTCAAAAGACTAAGATCTCTGTGCTAGTTATAATGAAGTTCAATTGCAAGAAATCTATTAGCTAGGCAAAGAGGAGGGACACAGGCTTGGACTAGAGATGCTTTCTGGGCACTGGTAAAGGCAGCCTGTGTTGAGGCCCTACCAGTGCTCTGAGGAATGCTGAGTTGGTCCTGCAGACATGCCTGTTGTTCACAGCTCAGGACATGCTCTTGTGCCCATGTTTAGTGAGGTAAAAATGTTTGCTTTAGGGTCAGAAAGGTGGCTCGGTGGTAGAGTGCTTGCCTAGCATGCATGAAGCCCTGGTACCATTCCTCACATAAGCAGAGCCAGAAGTAGTGTTGTGGCTCAAGTGGCAGAGTGCTAGCTTTGAGCAAAAGAAGCTCAGGTTGTCCAGGCCCTGAGTTCAAGCCCCAGGATTGGCAAAAAAAAAAAAAAAAAAAAAAAGTGTTTGCTTTACGTAGGAGAATGTTTTTTCTCTCTTTTCTCTGATAATTTTCTGTTTCATAATTAGTCCTAATCCTAAAGCCTGGCACTTTCACCTAAGCTAAGCTTTCAACCTGTTTCTAAAGCAGTGTTCAGAAACTTCATGTGTGAAGCATGTTTTCTTAGAGACTTCACATAACTGTTTTCATATGGCAGAAAGCCTGGTATCCAAGGCGTTTGTCATCTGATAAACTGGAGAGGAAAAAACAATTTCTACAAAGCTCTAGCAGGATATTAAACTGAGGATTTATTTGACCTAGACATTAAAAAAAAAGCAGTCATATTTTTTGAGGCTCACTATTGAAAAACAGAGGGTTAGCAGATAGCAGGCACAATACCTAGCAAAACCAAGATAAAAGAAAAAAATAAATTAGATTTCACTAATGGGTTTAGATTTGAGTTGTTTTACATTTTGTCACTCCACACAAAATAGAAACATTATTAACATTTGAATTTAGGAAGTGTTATTTTTTCCATATTCTACAAAGCTAGATTTCTCTTGGAATAGTAAAACTTCTTGTCTATTAAAAAAGAAAAGAATCATAGAAATAGCCTTTGGCTAATTTTTGTTGGGGAAACTATAAAGAATGTTAATTTCATATGATTCTGAGAAAAGACTATGTTCTGATAATTTTATGTTCCATGCATCTTTTCTTTTCTCTCTTTCTGCCTCCCTCCCTCCCTCCCTCCCTCCCTCCCTCCCCCCTTCCTTCCTTCCTTCCTTCCTTCCTTCCTTTCTTTTCAAAGCTAAGGACTGGGCTTGAACTCAGTGCCTGGGTGCTATCCCTTAGTGTTTTTTTGCTCAAGGCTGGTGTTCTACCACTTGAGCCATATCACTACTTTCAGCTTTTTTGTGGCTTTGGAGATAAGAATCTCACAGACTTTTTTTTCCTGGGTTGACTTTGAACCATGATCCTCAGGTGTCAGCCTCCTGAATAGCTAGTGTGAACAACCAGCACCCAGCCACTGTTAGTAAATTTTATTGTTGTGTGATCATAGAGTATATTTACACAAACTAAGATGGTGATATCATCACTCGGCAATACAATGTTATGGGACTGTTGTTAACATTTAGACTCTCTTGTTGACCAGAACATTATTCTGTGGCACATAATTATATTTTTTCTATTATGCTAGACTGGTTATCTGTGATTAGCAGACAAAAAGTCTCAATATTTAAGTTCTTTTTGTAGTACTATAGCATAACACCTACATTTCTTTTTCATCTTTCTTTCTCTCTCTCTTTTTCTTTCTTTCTTCCTTCCTTCCTTCCTTCCTTCCTTTCTTTGTCAGTTGTGGGACCTGGACTCTGGGCTTGGGTGCTGTCCCTCAGCTCTTCAGCTCAAGGCTAGCACTCTACCACTTGAGCCACAGCGCCACTTCCGACTTTTTCTGCTTATGAGTGCTGAGGAATCGAACCCAGGGCCTCATGCATGGAAGGCAAGCACTCTACCACTGAGCCACCTTCCCAGCACAAACACCTGCATTTCTTAACTGTACATTTCCATCTGCCAAAATGTGGCTGGAAAGTGGACTGATAGAGACAGTAGAACGATGGAGAACACGAACTCCATGAGGTATGGTTTATGCTCTCAAGAAGCTTGCTGCTCTGAGTACACAACTCACTGTGATGCCATACAGTAAGCTTTATGTGTTCAAGTTCAAATGGAGATGGAGCCGTGAGTTCTGCTCTGGAGTCTAAGTGTCTTTACCAAAGTCCAAAATGCCAAGAAAGGGCACAAATATTGGCTTTGTACATGTAGTCATGTACAAAGCAGGAGCTTTAATCTTGTTCACAGAATTTATTATTTATGTATGTACTATTTATGTATTATGTATTATTTGTGTATATATTTATTGTTGGTTGTGGGGCCTGAACTCAGGACCTGGGCACTGTTCCTGAGCTCTTTTGTTCAAAGCTAGTGCTCTACTGCTTTAAGCCACAATTCCACTTCCAGTTTTCTGGAGGTTAATTGGAGATAAATAGTTTCATGGGGATTTTTCTGCCCTGGTGGGCTTCAAACCACAATCCTCAAATCTCAGCCTCTTAAGTAGCTGGGATTACAGGTGTGAGCCACCAGTGCCCAGCAAGTTTTAAGTTTACTATTCTCATTTCTAGGAGGAAATTGAACTGATTTCAGACAGTGATTGTAACATATTTTAGAACTGATTTTTAACACATGTCTTGAATGTCAGACAGGAAAGCTACAAGAGTGTGGTTGTGGGAACAGTGGGTCTCGCTGAGTTCTGGCTCTTTTTCTGACTCCACTTTGTCCCTGTGTCCCTGTCCTTCATCAGATGTGTGAATTTAGCTTGCAGTCTTTTCTTGTCACTTGGTACATTCTTAGGTGGTGTCTTTGTCAGATATCTTTTACTATAAACAATCAACTTTGACTCCCAAATTGTTATTTCTAATCCCAAATCTCATCTGCACACTAAAGCCACCATAGATGTTACCGTAAACATGCTGAGAACCCAATTCATGATCATTCCTCAACCCAAACCTTCTTCCTGCCTTAGCTAATGGCCCCCGCCCTGGCCAGTCTCTTGCTTCTTTGCATCTCCATTTCCTTGGTGGGAAATATATTTGCTCCTTTTTACAATCTGGAACAATTCAGTGCATCCCATTACTGGCCACGGTTAGTCCCTTTAAATCCTCTTTGGTTTTTCCTGATGACAAGTGCTATCTTTGTTTTTCGAGCCTACATGTAAATATGTCTTTGAAATCAGCCTTCTCCACAAGACTACAGTTGCTAAAGAAGAGTTGTGCTCTGATTGCTCTGTCTGAAGTATTGCTTTTTAAGATGCCTAGTCAGAACGAGAGCACTTTGGACCTACTTGACTGAGTGGATGAGGGGAGAGGTTCATGAATGGATGAGTCTTGACCAACAAACCCAGAGCAAATCAGGATTATGGCTTTAGGGGAAGATTGTCACCTGCTGACCACATCCACTTCTGTAAATTGGCTCCCATTTATAGTCTAGTACTAAAAGCACATCTATTGCGCTGAGCACATTCGCTGGTTTTTTTTTTTTTTTTATGCTTTCTGCTGCTTTTGTCAACAGCGGGGTGGTGCCAATCATTGTCAAATAAAGCCGTCTCAACAGCTCGGCTCCAAGTGACCCGATGGGAAACTGTCTGGGCTGTGTGCTGGAATATTAAATGACATTGTGTTTCCGCAGCTAGCTGAGCTGCTTGAGTCACAGCTGCAGTAAAAAGGTTTTAACAAAATTAAAATCTCGGTGGGGGAGGGGAAAGCAGGGAATAAAGAAGGTTGGACAGAGAGGGCTGAAATGAGGATGCTGGTAAGACAGGACCCGGCTATCGCTCAATTTCAGTATTCCGTTTTTATGGGGAAGTAGACATTAGAACCAAGAGCTCTACATTTATCATTTAAAATAGTCAAAATCACCTAACATTTGCAACCCATCGAAATGGGAAGAAAACAAGGGTTTTCTGGAAAATACATACACTAAATTGAAAAGGGCCATGGGCCAAAGAAATAAAAGCTATCTCCTAAGAGAGCAAATGGAAATGTATTGCCTCTTGTCACTTCCTATTTCCAAGCTAATGAATTACTTTAAAAAAAGAAAAAGCCAGGCTCTCTGCACTCTGTGCACAAATGAGGAAATTCCTAATGTGTATCTCACACAAATGGAACATGATATGGATGATAAAATACTACCAATGCTTTAGGGGATCAAGAGAAATAATTCTTGTAACTATTGAACAATGAAAACTAGAAGAAATACAGTAAGTTCCAGCCCTAAGGAACACATTCTATTTAATTTTACTCAAAATATTTTCAAGTGTCATCATGAGCTATGGAAAGAAAAATTCAAAATCCCCCTAAAGCACAGGTAGCGTTCTTTAATTTGTTCCATTAAGAAAACAAATAAATAAACAAAGAATCCTCAGTGTCACAAGCTCCAAAGCCACACAGATGAATAAAACAAAATCTCTGCCTTTGAACAATGTGCAGACAAACAGATGCCTCAGAGTCATACCCAAAAGTACCAAAGAGCCCAAAGCCCGGCCCAGGAGAGATTAGAACAGGGAGTAACGTTCAGGGACATTCAGGGATCTACACGTCTCTCTCTTTCTTCCTTTTCTCTCTTTTAGCTCCTCCACTGCATTCAGCCATCCGTTCACCTGTTCTCTTCACCCTGTTCTATGCTGTTTGGAAAGCAGTATCTTGGTAAAGCAATGGGTGAGGAGAGGGGAGAGGAAAGTCAAGAGAAGTTTCAGGCAGAGGAGCAGCACCTGTGAAGACACAAACCTCTGAAAGGTATAAAGGCACTGGAGTCCCTGGTGGAGGTGGGGGAAGGGGAAAAGGAAGCTGAGAGGCACAGGATCTACACAGCTGTAGGTGAATTGGGCTTAATTCTGATGACCTGGGGGCTGGGTTTACCAGCAGGTGGGTGACTGGTTTTAAGGAAGCTCTTCCGAGCAGCAACTGGAACGTGCCTAGGTCTATGGTTCTTCATCTTTTCCTAACAAGACATTTATGTTGACATCTCCCCAGTTCTTTTCCCAGGTATAACTGATTCTTGGCCTGTCTAGAAAGCATCCTGGGATGCAGGTCAAAGTGACACTTGAACCCACTCCAAGGTCTGTCAAACCAATTTTTCAAACCAAAGGTAGGTATCGCAATGATTACTAAATTATTTGTAATATGTCAAATCACTGATCATAGAAAAGTCACACAATGCTGTGGTTGAAAACAGATAGAACAGGGTGGTCATCTGTGCTCCATATACATCTAAAGGGCCAGAGATGCCTGAGGGAGGCAAAGAAGACCAAATCTGACACACACACACACACACACACACACACACACACACACACACCCGCCACCACCACTTACACTTCAACCCAAACAGCTGCACTTTGTTCTTATTATTGTGGGTCTTGCACCCAAATGTGGTTTCTAAATGTGTTCCACTGCGGCAAAATTTGTTTGGAAAGGATTCAAAAAGTATTCAAAGCAGACAAGACTGGAAGCAGATAAACAAAAAATAAGAGATAATTGTAATAGTCTGGTTAAGAAATAATAAAATTAGTTCCACTAAATCTCATTGAATGGATGTCACCAATAATGAATCACATTCAAAGTATTTTCATAACACATGTAATGGGAACCCACACTGCTAATTTGTTTTGGAACAAGATGAAGTACAAATGAATATATAAAGCGCATTAGAATGGTGCTTGTGGGGCTAGGAAGGGAACTCAGCAGTAAAGTACTTGCCTAGCATGCACAAAGCCCTGGGTTTTGATCCCTAAACACTACAAAACAAACAAGACAAAAACATTCACAGTACTTCTCAAACTTTAATGTATATAGACATGATTTGAGTATCCCATAAAGATTCTGATTCACAAAGCATGAAGTGAGGCCACAAAAATATATATTTATTTATTCCTTTATTTACTTATTTGTCTCTTATGCTGGAGATCAAATCCAGCCAGGCAAGCACTCTACTGTTCCTTTTCCAGAAACTCTGTTTCTAATGAGTTTCAGAAGATACTGATGCTGTCAGTCATGTTGTAGAAGAACTGGGGAATGCTACAAATAATTTACAAATTAAAAAAGATATATGTAGAGGCCAATGAAAGAATATGGGTTTTGAAGTCACAGACCTTCATCTTTTTTTTTTTTTTTTTGCTGATCGTGGGGCCTGAACTCTGGGCCTGGGCGCTGTCCCTGAGCTCTTCAGGCCAAGGCTAGTGCTCTACCACTTGAGCCACAGTGCTATGCTTATGTGGTGCTGAGGAATTGAACCCAGGGCCTCATGCATGCAAGGCAAGCACTCTACCACTGAGCCACCTTCCCAGCCCCACAGACCTTTATCTTTAAGACCAGGATTCCCCACATACAAATTATAGCTGACTTCTCTGCCTGTTTCCTTGTCAGTTGCTAGATGAGCTGTTGTGGATTGAGTAGGATAATGCACATCAAGAAATCAGTGCAATGAATAGTTCAGGGTAAACAATGTTAACTTAAGATGTTAACTTTTGTTGGGTGCCAGTGGCTCACGCCTGCAATCCTAGCTACTCAGGAGGCTGAGATCTTAGGATCATGGTTCAAAGCCAGCCTGGGCAGGAAAGACCGTGAGACTCTTATCTCCAATAAACCACCAGAAAACCAGAAGTGGTGCTGTGCCTTGAGTGGTAGAGCACTAGCCTTGAGCTGAAGAGCCGAGGGACAGTGTGCAAGCCCAGAGTTTAAGCCCCATGGCCGACAAAAAAAAGTTAACGATTATTTTATAAAAGACTGATTCATGATCTCCTTGATCAGAACCCCTGGGCCTGGCATGAGACTCAGTGAATCAGAACCTATAAGGGAGGACTAACCTTTATTGTTTATTTATCTATTTTTTTCAGTCTTAGAATTTGAATTCATAAGGGCCTGGGTCTGTCTCTGAGCTCTTTTTCTCAAGGCTAGCACTCTACCATTTTGAGCCACAACTCCACTTATGGTTTTTCTGGTGGTCAATTGGAGGTAAGTGTTTCATGGGCTTTCCTGCCTAGGCTGGCTTTGAACTGCAATCCTCAGATCTCAGCCTCCTGAGTAGCTAGGATCACAAACATGAGCCATTAGTGCTCAGACAGAAATCACATCAATTCTAGGCAAAGCTGACCTTGGACTCAATATCAGTGTTATTCCAAGTTATTCTGGGTTTCTTTTCACTTTGCTTGTGTTTTCTTTTTTCTTTTATTCCACTTCTTAGGTCTCCCTAGTGCTGGTGCCACTTCAATTCTCTCAGCACCCCCTGCACTGCTCTCATATGTAACCTCATGTCTCCTTCCTAGCACAGACCTGTATCAGCAGAGGTGCAGGAGAAACAAGTAGAGTGGCAGACACCCTTTCAGGGAAACTGGTGGGCTGAAACAAAATTCGACCTGGAAAGAATTGGATCCCTAGCTGTAGCCAGGACTTTATTCAGAAAGTGGGCTAAATACACTCTAATTCACAATTAAGTGACCAGTGAGGCGCCTACAATCCCAAAGGATAACATATAACATCGGCTTCTAAGAAAGCAAATGTTATTAGTTGTCAACCAAAGACAGAATGATCTAATAAGCTGAGCGCCAGTGGCTCACGCCTGTAATCCTAGCTACTCAGGAGGCTGAGATCTGAGGACTATGGTTTGAAGCCAGCCCAGGCAGAAAAGTTCCCTTGACATTCTTATCTCCATTCACCACCAAGTATCCTAAAGTGGAGCTGTGGCTCAAGTAGTCAAGAGTTAGCTTTGAGCAAAAACCTCAGGGACAGCACCTAGGCCCCAAGTTCAACGGAAGTATTGGGGTCTAGTACTCTTTTTTTTTTTTTTTTGGGTCCGGTCGTGGGGCCTGAACTCTAGGCCTGGGTGCTGTCCCTCAGCTCTTCAGCTCAAGGCTAGCGCTCTACCACTTGAGCCACAGCACCACTTCCGGCTTTTTTCTTTTTAGCTTATGTGGTGCTGAGGAATCGAACCCAGGGCCTCAGGCATGCAAGGCAAGCGCTCTACCACTGTGCCACCTTCCCAGCCCCTCTAGTACTCATTTTTATTCATTAAAAATACCTTACAAACTGGGTGCTGGTGGCTTATACCTGTAATCCTAGCTACTCAGAAAGCTGAGATCTGAGGATCACAGTTCAAAGCCAGCCCAGGCAGAAAAGTCCATCAGACTCTGATCTCCAATAAACCACTAGAAAATCACTAGAAAATCAGAAGTGGCGCTGTGGCTCAAGAGGTAGAGCGCTGGCATTGAGCTGAAGAGTACAGGGATAGGGACAACACCCAGACTGAGAGTTCAAACCCCATGACCAACAAAAAAAAAAACAACACAGCCGGGGGCTGGCGGCTCACGCCTGTAATCCTAGCTACTCAGGAGTCTGAGATCTGAGGATCAAAGTTCAAAGCCAGCCCGAGAAGGAAAGACTGTGAGACTCTTGTCTCCAATAAATCACCAGAAAACCGGAAGTGGTGCTGTAGCTCAAGCGGTAGAGTGTTCACCTTGAGCTGAAGAGCTGAGGGACAGCGCCCAGGCCCAGAGTTCAAGCCCCATGACTGACAAAAAAAAAAAAAAAAAAAACCAAAACCAAAAACCAAAAAAACCTTACAATTAAACATAAGCCTGTGAGGCAGTCAGCTGATGTTACCCACTGACTATTTATCATACTGCAGCACTGTAGCTTCTGGGAGTGATGATATATAGATTGCATTATGTGTCACACCTATTATCCACAGCTACGCAGGAAGCTGAGATCCAAGGATGAAGCGAGCCTGCAAAGTCAACTCCGAGAGACTCTTATCTTCAATTCTTCAATTATCCAGCAAAAAAGCAGAAAGTGGAAGTGTGGCCTGTGTTAAAGTACCAGCTATGAATGAAAAAGCTGAATGAGAGTATGAGTCCCTGAGTTCAAGCCCAGTACCAGCACAGACACAGACACACAGACACAGACACACACGTACACCCCACAAAGTGTATTGTAGGTGAAATGTAACTATGTACTCTGAAGAGGACACTACAGCATGATGTAATGGAGAAGGTGTGGGGTGGTTAGGAAAGCCTTCCCGCTGAAGATATTTAAGTTGAACTACATAAGAGGGTAGCAGCCTCGTGAACATCCGTGGGAAGAAGTATTACAAGCAAAGACCTGGAGACAGGAACAAGCTGGCCACAATACAGGGACTGAACACACTGATAATGAGTGTGTACACTGGATATCTCATAATTGTGTTAGTCAGTTTTCATTCACTGTAACAAACACTAGAGTGAATCGATTTATAAAGAGGCTTATTTGAGCTCATAGTTTTAGAGGTCAGTCCTTGATTGTTTAGCTGCCATGTTTTGGGCCTGTGGTATCACATTGTGATGAGAGCATTCAGTGCTGGAGAAAACCTTTTCACCTCACGCCTGGGAAGAGAGATCAAGAAAAAGTTACCAGGGTCTCATAATGAAGACTTCCCACTAGATCCCAGCTCTTACAATCTCTTCTCCAAAGCACCACACTGGGGACCAAGTCCACATGGACTTTTTTTTTTTTAATATATTTTTATTGTGAAAATACTGTACAGAGGGGTTACAATTACATGGGCAAGGTAATGAGTACATTTCTTATCAAGCATTGTAGCCTCCTGCTTTGTTTCCCCTTCCCATCCCTTCATATCCTCCCCGCACCCCACCCCCATCCCCCTCACCAAAGTTGTAAAGTTCGTTTTCCAACATAACGACTTGTACATCTCATTGTTGCAATGGATCCTCCTGTATCCCTGTTTTAACAATTTGTTTTTTCCCTTCCCCTCCACATATACCAACATCATATATAGTGAAAGCAGGGGTTGTGCCATGGGGGAGGGAAATACAAGACAACAAAGACATAATCTTATAAATACCACATGGACTTTTGGGGGACACTTAAGATCTAAATGACAATAAGTGACATGATTTAGAACAAGCCTCTGCAGAATTTGATCTGTGGCGTTAGTTATTACCAGTTTATTACTTTATCAATTAATTAACTCAGTGAGTATTAAGTCAACTAGGCAGTGAGCTAGATACAGAAGATGAGCAATGCAGCCCCACATGCCCACTTTTTTTTTTTTTTTTTGGTCGGTCGTGGGCCTTGAACTCTGGGCCTGAGCACTATTCCTCAGCTCTTCAGCTCAAGGCTAGCACTCTACCACTTGAGCTACAGCGCCACTTCCAGTTTTGTAGTGGTTTATTGGAGGTAAGAGTCTCACGGACTTTCCTGCCAGGGCTGGCTTTGAACCGCAATCCTCAGATCTCAGCCTCCTGAGTAGCTATGATTACAGGTGTGAGCCACCGGCACCCAGCTCCACGTGCCCACTTTTGAGTAGGTCGGAAGTGGTGGTGGAAAAAGACACATGGGTACACAGCTAACGCAGCCTGTGAATTATAGCACTGGAATAGAGCACCCGGAGGGAATGAGGAAGATTTTTTTTTTCATTAGCAGAAGGAAGTCTAATTCTCCAGGAGAAAGATGGAAAGCATTTATGTAAGAGCTGACCTTTGAATTGAGCCTTTAAAGGTGAATAGGCTTTAACAAGATGAATTGTTCCTGGCAATACTACACATAAACTATTCTGGAACTTCCGCCAGCTACAAAATATCAAAACTGCTACATTAAAAAGAATAAATACCCTGAGAACCAGGCTTCTTGAATGGAATCTACTTATAAGTACTATGCCTCAGAACCTAAGGGTCAGGTTAGGCTGCGAAGGTTTGTGCAGAGGACAGGACATAAGAATCACCTCGGGCTGGGAAGGTGGCTCAGTGGTAAAGCGCTTGCCTTGCATGCTTGAGGCCCTGGGTTCGATTCCTCAGCACCCATAAGCAAAAAAAGCCGGAAGTGGTGCTGTGGCTCAAGTGGTAGAGCGCTAGCCTTGAACTGAAGAGCTGAGGGACAGTGCCCAGGCCCAGAGTTCAGGCCCACGACTGGACCCAAAATAAAACAAAACAAGAAATCACCTCGGATCACTATCCCATAATATTGTGAATTTTGTGGAAATTTATGTAATCACTTAATCTCAAGAAAAAAAGAAAAAAGAAACAACCTCAGGGCTATCCCAGTATGACATTGGAAACCAGACCCCCTCCCCAATAACTCCAGGAATCTTAGGGGTTATCCCCAAAAATGGTGAGAGAGAAAACTATGTATGCTTCAGCAGTGACAAAGCTGGGAGACTTGTGCATTTTTTAGTATGTAAGTTATATTTCAATAAAAACCGTTTTAGGGGCTGGGAAGGTGGCTCAGTGGTAGAGCGCTTGCCTTGCATGCATGAGGCCCTGGGTTCGATTCCTCAGCACCACATAAGCAAAAAGAAAAAAGCCGGAAGTGGCGCTGTGGCTCAAGTGGTAGAGCGCTAGCCTTGAGTTGAAGAGCTGAGGGACAGCGCCCAACCCCTCCCTCCGCACTACCTGTTTCCTCAGGACTCCCCCTACTCTCCTTCCCTTACCCTCCTCTCCTCCGGAGTCCAGGGGTCGTCTGGCCCCCTCTCTCCTCCGGACTGTTCTCCCCCTCACCTCCCTTCCTCTCCCCTCAGGACACTGGTTTTGCTCCTACCCCTCCCCCGCTATCGCCCCTCCCCCACTAACGCGTTCAAACTCCTCCCCCAAGCTGCCCCTCTCCCGCCTAGGCTCGAGGCCCCACCCCCTCCAATAGCACAGCCCGCCCCCTCCGGCAGCATGCCCCACCCCTTTCGGCGGCATGGCACGCCCCTTTCGGCGGCATGGCACGCCCCTCCGGCGGCCCCTCAACCTCTCAACCACCTATGCTCTGTCCAATGGCCTGGTTGGTGGAGCCAAGAGGCTCCCCTCTTGATGCCCCGCCCCCTCCAGCAGGCTGGGCCGGGCCACGCTGACTATTGGGCCCTGCTGATTACCACGGGTTATTACACTCCTCCTCCCCCTCCCCCTCCCCCTCCCCCTCCCCCTCCCCCTCCCCCTCCCCCTCCCCGTCCTCCTCCCCCCCTCCTCCTCCTCCCCCCCTCCTCCTCCCCCCCCCTCCTCCTCCCCCTCCCCTCCTCCTCCCCCTCCCCTCCTCCTCCCCCTCCCCTCCTCCTCCCCCTCCTCCCCGCCTTCCCCCCCCTTTGCTACCAGAATAGGGCTTGAGCTCAGGGCCGCTCCCTCTCCTCAGCTTTTTTGCTCTCTTGCATCCGAGTCACAATTCTTTTTTCTTTTTTTGTCTCTCGTGGGTCTTGAACTCTGGGCCTGGGCGCTGTCCCTGCGCTCTTCAGCTCAAGGCTAGTGCTCTACCTCTTGAGCCACAGCGCCACTTCCGGTCTTCTGGTGATTAACTGGAGATTAGAGTCTCTTGGTCTTTCCTACCCGGGCTGGCTTTGAACTGCGATCCTCAGATCTCAGCCCCCTGAGTAGCTCGGATTACAGGCATGAGCCACCGGCACCCAGCCTGAGTTACAATTCTAGTTCCAGCTTTTTTCTTTTTGTAAACTGGTTAATTACGAATAATTATCTCCTGGATTTGTCTGCCCACACTGGCTTTAAACCATGATCCTCACATCTCAACCTCCCGAGTAATTCTTTACAAAACAAAAGCAAGAATTGTTCAGGGACAGCTCCCAGGCCTAGAGCTCAAGCCCCATGACTGACAAAAAAAAAGAGATCTTTCATGCGATTGTTTCTAACATATTTATAAGATTATGTCTTTGTTGCCTTGTATGCCCCTCCCCCATGGTACAACCCCTGTTTTCACTATATATGATGTTGGTATATGTGGAGGGGAAGGGAAAAAACAAATCGTTAAAACAGGGATACAGGTGGACCCATTGCAACAATGAGATGTACAAGTCCTTATGTCGAAAAACGAACTTTACAACTTTGGTGGGGGGGACAGAAGGGGGGGGAAGGATGGGAAGGGATGGGAAGGGGAAACAAAGCAGGAGGCTACAATGCTTGATAAGAAATGTACTCATTATCTTACCCATGTAATTGTAACCCCTCTGTACAGTATTTTCACAATAAAAATATATTAAAACAAAACAAAAGCAACTTGATCACATTCTAAGAACTTGACAGTTCTTGCCATTGCTATAAACATTCCAGTAAGCAGGGAGCCAGTGGCTCACATCTGTAACCCTAGTTACTCAGGGACCTGAGACCTGGGATCACAGTTCAAAGCCAGCCAGAGTGGAAGAGTCTGTGAGACTCTTATCTCCAAGAAGCTACTCTGAAAAAGCCAGAAGTGGCACTGTGGCTCAAGTGGCAGAGTGCTAACCTTCAGCACTCAGAGGCGCAGGGACAACTCCCAGACCCAGAGTTCAAGCCCCAGCACTTGCCAAAAAAAAAAAAAAAAACAATATTTTTTCTTCCATGACCTATTGCTTGGATGAACTAAGGCAATTCTTCATCCCAACTTAGAACTAGAAGCTAGTCACGTGACCTTCAAAGCTGGAAATATCTGGCATCCTATTCCTCTTGACCTTATATTTTTATTCCAATTGGTATGCTTTACCCTGTAGTCCTTGCCAGATTCCTAACTAGCCAACTATTTCTCAAAAGTCAACTTCCTAAATCAAACATAGTAAAATACCTACACACCTACATGTTAGTAATAACCCTTATATTAGGTATGTAATGAATTATACACCTTATGATAGGTTATGACCGCTGGACTTGTATAGAGTCATAGAAGCAGCAACAACACCCAAGCCTGCGCCCCTGATACTGCTTTCAACCATCCTCACACCAGAATGATGTGAGACATCAGAATGTCTCCTGATTGTTTCTGATGGTCATTTGAGACTTTACCTATTTATAATTTGGAAGACACAAGTAAAACTTTATTTTTTGAACCCTTAGCTGAAAAACGAGGTTGTGGCCTCGTTGTTTCCACAGGAAAATGTCACCAAAAAAATGCTTTGCCAGTCCCTGCCTTCCATGGGGTCATACAGAGATGATTGCCAGTCAGGTCTGAGAAAGAGGAGAGGATGATAGCTAAGTTTGCCTCCTGAAATTTCTACCCACCAAAATAAAAATGCCTTCAAGTGGAGAGAGGATGCTTAGTGAAAAACTCAGGGTACTCATGGTACCCCGATCAGGCTCTTTCCCTCATCTGCTGAGAGATAGCTTAATTGGTTAGCTTTTGATGACTCAAGTAGTTCCAAATTAGATTCACGGCTTCAATTTGCACTGCCGTTAGCCTCCACATTCTCTCCTTATGGCTACACTTAACAGTGTGACAAAAACTGATGACACCAATGACAGCATATAGCACTAGATGGGCTCTATTTTAGAGCCTGTATCAGTAGAAGTCTTTTTTCTCTCTCTCTCTCTCTTAGTTGTGGGGCTTGAACTTGGCCTGGCACTGTCCCTCAGCTCTTCAGCTCAAGGCAAGTGCTCTACCACTTGAGCCACAGCGCCACTTCTGGTTTTCTGAGTAGTTTATTGGATGTAAGAGTCTCATGGACTTTCCTGCCCGGGCTGCCTTTGAACCCCTATCCTCAAATCACAGAGCCGGAGTAGCTAGGATTACAGGCATGAGCCACCGGCACTCAGCTAGAAGTTTCATCAAGAAATCCTACTGCATTCTTCAGTGAATTCATCTGACTCTAGCAACAGGGAATTTTTTTCACCATTGTTAGGTTTCAGGGTGGAAGTGTATCAAGAAAATGGAGTGTAGGTACATCCTCTATTGGTAGCTGTATTTTCAAGGGTTAACGTGGTTTATTCAATAGAACCGAATCAATCTGCTAGCTGATAGGAAGCTCTTTCAAAATAATTGGATTACATTAAACCTTTTTAATTTGAGAAGTAAGTAAAATGTCCACTATTGATGTTTTCCTTACAGCCTTTCATGAAAATGATGGAGCATTCACTTTGTAATTTAATAAATGCCTCATGATGGTAATAGTTGATTTTTATGTGAAGACTTTTTTTATTGTGAAAATACTGTACAGAGGGGTTACAATTACATGGGTAAGATAACGAGTACATTTCTTATCAAGTATTGTAGCCTCCTCCTTTGTTTCCCCTTCCCATCCTTTTGTATCCTCCCCCCACCTTCCGTCCCCCCCACCAAAGTTGTAAAGTTCGTTTTTTGACATAACGACTTGTACATCTCATTGTTGCAATGGGTCCACCTGTATCCCTGTTTTAACGATTTGTTTTTTCCCTTCCCCTCCACATATACCAACATCATATATAGTGAAAGCAGGGGTTATACCATGGGGGAGGAACATACAAAGCAACAAAGACATAATCTTATAAATATGTTAGAAACAATCGCATGAAAGATCTCTCTCTCTCTCTCTTTTTTGTCAGTCATGGGGCTTGAGCTCTAGGCCTGGGAGCTGTCCCTGAGCAATTCAGCTCAAGGCTCATGCTCTACCACTTGAGCCATAGTGCCACTTCTAGTTTTCTGGTGGGTTTTTTTTTTTTTTTTAATTTGGTTAAGTGATTACATAATTTCCCAAATTTCACAGTATTGTGGGATAATGATGCTCATTTAAAGTCACAAACTCATTCTAACTTTCCTGGAGCAAATTGTCTATCACGGTCTATAACATATTACGGTGTACACATATACACCATACTGTGATCAGCAGCATGGGGTTAGCATGGTTGGTAGACCTGTCCTTTGGTTAGAGTGGGGTGTTAAAATCTCCTAGTATTATCGTATTGGGATCTATTTTATTCTGTAAGTTTGAGAGTATTTGCATAACATATCTGGGTGCACCAATGTTTGGGGAACATAAGTTGATGATAGTAATATCCTCCTCTTGGATTGTTCCCTGTATTAATATGTAGTGTCCGTCCTTGTCTTTCTGTATTGATTTTAATGAAAAGTTTATTTTGTCAGATATCAGGATAGCTACACCTGCTTTCTTACTGGGGGCATTTGATTGGTAGATCCTTTTCCAACCCTTTACTCTGAGTTTGTTTGGATGTTTGGCTGAGAGGTGGGTCTCCTGAAGGCAACAGATGGATGGGTCATGTTTTCTGATCCAATCTGCAGTTCTTTTTCTTTTGATTGGCAAATTAAGCCCATCAATATTAAGAGATAGTATAGAGAGATGCATTGTGGTTAAGTGAAGACTTTTAAGGAGCAGAACTGTTAAGTATATGACTTAAATCATGATATACTTGGCCAGAGTCTGAGCTGGAAAAAAGAGCTGGGGAAAAAAATTGGGCATTTTGTGTGGTCTAGTTGCAGTTTCTCTCAAGGCTATGCTAATGGGCTATGCTAACTGCTTTGACAACAGGCCCCAAATCTCTGTGGTTTAACACCGTAAAAGGTGCTTCTTACCATCTGAAGTCCAGTCAATGTTCCTGAGTAGTATGTAGAATTGTGCCCCTGAAGGAGGGGACCAAGAACCAACTTGGAGTCCCACTGTTTTTTTTCATAAGGACGGGGAGGGGGTGGTGGTGGTAAAGATAGACTGAGGAATCCACGGAGCACAAATCTTTGCCTGTTAAGTGGTGGATCTTGCCAAATTCTATAGCTAAGAACTGGTCACAATCTCAAGTTGTGCTGGGACCACCTTCTAGAGTCACTTTTGTGCTTTTCTTCCCACTCAGCCTTCAATAATGTCATGCTGATGGCTGGAAATAGACCTTTGTGACAGTATGGGGGAATATTTACATTATAAAACCAGGCAGATACTACAGATGAAGCTTTAAAAAAAAAATCAAACATTTATACACCACAGAGCCACGAGGTTCTATGCGGTGCCACTTAGAGGCCAGCAGCCTGGGAAAAGGGTTTGACTTGTGTGTCCAAGAGGAATAAATGAGTTTGGTGCATATTTAGTCTTCCTCTATCATGCGAAACAAACAGGGAAACAAATAAGCATCAATAATTCCATTTGATTTTGGAAATGATCACCCTCTGACTATTCTGTCAGAACATTACAGTGTTTTTCCTTTTTTGTTTTCCCACATCACTTTATAATCTACCATTCCTATAAAATCATCATACAAAGGCTTAAAAATATTTTATTTCTATGTTAGAATTTTATTTTTTGCCAATCCTGGGGCTTAAACTCAGGGCCTGGGCACTGTCCCTGAGCTTCTTTTGCTCAAGGCTAGCACTCTACCACTTGAGTCATAGTACCACTTCCAGCTTTTTTTGTTTATGTGGTACTGAGGAATTGAACCCAGGGCTTCATGCACGCTAGGCAAGCACTCTACCACTTAGTCAGGTTCCCAGCCCTTATGTTAGGATTTTAATTTGGCACTTTTTTTATTCAAGGGGCAACTCCAATGAGAAACTAGTTCTCTGTTTTTAAATTTTTTCTTCTTTCAAAGACTTTGTTAATATAAAGGTGATGTACACAGGGGTTACAGTTATATGTCTGGTAATTAGTACATTTCTTTTTGGACAAAGTCACCCCTTGCCTTGCTCTCTCCAAGTTTTTCCCTCCCATCCCCACCCACAGTTGTATAGTTCATTTTCAGTGATACCACAGAGTCCAGTGAGTACCACTGCTGCATTTGTTCACCCTTCATCCCTCCATTTTTTTCTTCCTTTCTTTTGGGCATTAAGTCTTTATGCTGTCATCTATGTACTTCAAAGTCAAGATTTTGTTTATAAATTGGATAACTAGACACACACCAGGCTGAGGTTGCAGCCGTGTGATAAAGCTCATGACTGCACTCCACAACTGCAGCCAACATGGCTGGTCAGTAAAACACTTGGTGCTACTCAAGTGAAGTTTTACTTTCTGTCACTGAAACGTTTGTTCTTTCTTAAAATATTACAACCCTTTAACATATTTATGGATATATGTTTGTTACATATTTAATACATTGAAATACATGAGATGTCAGGTTTTGAAAGAAATAAATGGCCAAATTCTGGCAATTTCATATCGTTCAATGTACACTAAGCAGAGTTTCACTTGCATCTTGTATGTTACACTTTACTGGATCACTTTCAATAGCCACTTATTGGGACCAATCTATAGCCATAATTTCTTAGGGCCTTCTCTCTATCTCCTACCTCCCCTTCCCCCAATCTCTCTTTCTTCCTTTCTCTCTCTCCCTGTTCAGTTACTGTAGGAAGATAGAGGTCTTCAGTTCTGATCATTTCTTTTCTTAGTGTACCCTAGTGCACTATGCTCTAGAAAATGTTACCCCTTTTTCTTTTTTTGGTTGGGTGGCCCTGAGTCTTGACTCTGTTCTCTTCGCTATGCGAGGATGGAGGCTCAAGAGTGTGTGTTCAGTGCCCGCATACCGGCTTTGCACAAAATGGTTTTGACTGGCTCAGACTTCCCCTCCCAAATTGGACACGGCATGTTTCACTTTTTTTTTCTCTAATTCTTTATTGTTTTTATTGAGACTTTCTGAGTTTTCAGTATTCTTTGGAGAAAAGGTTGAATTTTTACTCTGTAGCTCACCATGAATGGAAAACAAACTCCTATCAGTATGGGATGTCCCAAGACACAAACCACCGTTCTACTTCCTTCCCACTGTACAGCGAGGTGGACAGTGGGGGATGTGCCCCACGTGCTGACATCTGGACTTCATCATTATTTCATCCAGTACGTGTTCCAACACTGGCTCCCAGGTGCCCAAACCCTTCCAGTACCATAGGCAAATTCAATTGCAAGCTCATTAGCAAGCCTGTCCTGGCAGGAAGATGCAGTTCAGGGTCCTGAGAGCTTCATTGGGAAGGGTATGGTGATGGTGGAGAAACTTGGAGGACTGGGTTGGGGAGAGGGGTACTGTTAGCAAATTGAGTCCCTTCCTATAGCCTAGTCCACTCCTTCCCTTCTCCACAGCTTAGCATGCTCCCTTCCTAAGCAACACCAGGCCCCAGTAGTAAAGGCAGTAAATAATCAACTTCCAGCCCCCTTTACCTTGGGATGGCACTTCTCTGGGGCAGCTACCACCATATAACGCAACAAGAGCCCCTTAGAGTGACCTTCATGTCTGGGCAGTTGCAGGACCCTTATCTACTATTTATTATCTACTACTAGTCCACCATGATGAAGTCCCTGGCCCACACATCCTGTCCACACCAAGGTCTCCGCCTCCTACCCCCCTCTAGCCCCTCCGAAACCTCCCAGGTTAATTATATAGGCCACCCCAGACAATAGCCTGTGCTTCTTTTCATTCCTCCCTTGTGAGAAGGAGTCTTGCCGGCCCCCTTTACCAGCAATAAACCTTTCTTGTTCTCTGTACCTGGATGTCTGCGTGGTTCTCTGGCAAAGTCTATTCATCTTAATTTTGCTAAGAGGGACAGAGAGAAACTGGACAGATGGAGTCAGTCCCTGTAGGTGATTATGACTCTGACAAACCCAGAAGGAGCCCTATATAAACTGGAGTTATTTCAGCTCTACTTGGGCTGGACAAACAGGCTTGAGCTTCCTAACAGGAGCATAAGCGTTATTGGAGGGAGGGAGTAAGTCAGAAGCAGAGGAGGATGTGGTTAGAGAACAGGGCAGGGACTTGGAAAAGCCATTTACCTACCCTGGGTCTGGAGTCCTGGAGGGTGTTTGGCCTTAGTGTTTTTAGGAACAGAGGATGGGGCTGGTTCTGAATAGCTTCAAGGAGAGCAGGGCACTGGTGAGCCAGAACTGTTCATCTGTTTTTTCTTGTGAGTCAACTTTTCTCGTTTGCTTCTTTTCTATGTTCTTTCTGTGATTTGCCTGTGTATGTCCTCTCTTTGCTTCCTCAGATGGTGGATGGAGAGATGAATCTGGATAAAGGTATCTTGCTTGGGGGGGGAGGGGGTTAGAGGTAACAGAAAGCCAGAGGATAATGGAATGTCTTCTTCACACTTAATTTCTGTTTGGAAGACTGACACAATTTGTTTCTTTATTCAAAGGGATGATCTGCCGTATAGTCCACTTTTTATATTTATCCAGGGGGTTTATATCATGATCAAGTCTTCAAGTACCTACTATAAGTAGTTAATTACCTTGGGTAAATTTATAATTCTGACATATTTATTGGGGAACAGGCTCTTAGAACTTATGGCGACAGCTTGACACATCTAAAAATCCAGCTGTCTCTTCATCCTAAAGCATTTATGTTTTCCTCCTGCATTCACGCATTCATCCATAATTATTAGGTTCCAAAACATACTCACAAAGCTCATAATTCCATGGAGTATATTTGCAAAGTAAGAAGGAAATTTCCAGAATGGAACTCTATGCTTGGGAAGGTGCCTCAGTGGTAGAGTGCTTGCCTTGCATGCATGAGGCCCTGGGTTCGATTCCTCAGCCACCACATAAGCAAAAAGAAAAAAGCCGGAAGTGGCGCTGTGGCTCAAGTGGTAGAGCGCTAGCCTTGAGCTGAAGAGCTGAGGAACAGCGCCCAGGCCCAGAGTTCAGGCCCCACGACTGGATCCCCCCCCCCCCAAAAAAAAAAAGAAAAAAGAAAGGCCCATAAAGTGTCCAGGATAACAAATGCTTTAAAAGATCTTTCTCCTCCTCCTCAATCTTGAACTATCATGACCTGCGCTGCATGAACCTCTTTGATGGCTCCCCAAACAATAGTAATGGATGCTTGATGCTTTCCAGTGCTGCTGAATCAGTTTTATGTCTCTTTCAGTAGGAACACCAGGAAAAGGCCTCAAGGTGACCCATACACAAGTTACCAAGAGACTTCAAGAAACTTCTTTGACATTTGGTTCTAAATTTTGTCCTGAGAGACTGCTCCTGTTGCTGGGAAACTAAACTTTTATTTTTAAATTGTTTTATGTGTCTAATTCTTACATTTTCATAGAATTAAATCTCATTGAGCAAACTCCTTTCCATCAGTTACCTTGTCTGTATGTTTAGTCTTCTGAAAGTGTTTCATGGCTCCAAAATCAAAGAAAATGGAAATTAAGTTCTAGTCTCATTTAAACATTTTTATATTAAAAATTAACATAGCCAGGTACTAAAGGCTTACAACTGTAATCTTACCTACTCAAGGGGCTGATAACCAAAGAATTATGGTTTGAAGTCAGTGCAGGCAGAAAAATCCTAGAGATACTGTCTTACTCCATCTTCAAAAATAACCAACAAAAGGTAGAATTGGAGACATGGCTTACAGCACCAGCAGAGAACCTATATCATTTCCCCACATAAACACCTTACATTTGGTACAACAATCAATGTTGAGATGTTTTATTAGAGACAAACTTTATCACTTAAAACATTTTTTTTTGTCAGTTGGGGCTTATCCTCTGGGCCTGGGTGCTGACTCTGAGCTGCTTCTTCTGTTTCCTGGTGGTTAATTGGAGATAAGAGTCTCATGGTCTTTCTGTGTGACAGGCTAGCTTTGATCTTCAGATCTCAGCCTCCTGAATAGCTAGGATTACAGGTGTGAGCCACGAGCGCCTGACCAATTACCTCATTTTTTTACTTGATAGCCTTTGTGTTTCAAGATATGACCAAGATACCACATTTAATCATCACATAGCCTCATTTTATTTCCACAAATATGAAAATCTCAGTCCTTCAAATGTGAGCACGAACTCCCTCTAGTGTTGAGAGTAGATAGGAGCACTTTGAAACCATCTTGGCTTGGGAGCATCTGATATTTAAACTGTCATTGTTCACTAGTGCCTTAGTCCCCTCACACAACTCCTTTCTAAGATATTGACATAATAACACAAACACGGTATGTTGGAAGGCAAGAGGAAGCAACCATGGCACAGGATGGCTGTCCTGTTCTCTATTTGCTATTGTCTCTAGCTGAATTAAAAATTTGGCATTTAGTGAGGTAAAGCACTTCAAATAGCTCCTAAAACATGCGGAAGAGCATCGTGCAGAGAGCTGAACTTTCTGACAACAGGGAGGAAAATGCAGAGGTGGTAAGGGCCCCGTGGGGCCTCCAGGTCCTTCAGAGTTGCATTTTCCACAGGGTGCATTCCACAAGGAAAATGACAGCCAGGACCTGAATATGGAGAACTAAGAGCCAGACAATGCACAATGCACTGGTTAATTGTACAACAGAGGCAAAAGCAGTCATTGCTCTTTATAAAACCTTCTACAGAGCCCAAAGCATAATACAGGAAAATATAATCTTACAATGACTTCACAAGAGGTTAAAACAATAATCTCAAACAATGGTGTCTCACAGAGCAGCCGAATTGCTTCACCCAGTGAGACTGTCGTTAGTAGGGCAGTCTAGTTAGGTGTTAGATTTCACTTTTACTCTTGTATTTTGGTAGTACTGGAGTTTGAACTCGGGGCTTCGTATTTGCTAAGCAGGTGTCCTATCACTTGAGCCAGCCCTCTTTGCTTTTTCAGAAAGGGTCTTGAATTTTTGCTTAAAACCCAGATCCAGATCGTAATCCTCCTACTTACACTTAGCTGAGACTACAGCCTTCACCAACAGCCCCTGCTTTATTGAGATAGGGAAATATAACTTTAAAAAAAATCTCAGGGTTGGTCTTGCACTATAATCCTTCTGAGTGCCTGGGATTATACGTGTATACATAGTTTCTTTTATTTTTGATAGAGTGAAGGATGTAGTTATAAACCAGTGAAGAGGCTGGGCACTGGTGGCTCACGCCTGTAATTCCAGCTACTCAGGAGTGTGAAATCTGAGGCTCATGCTTCAAAGCTACTCTGGGCAGGAAAGCTCATGAGACTCTATTTCCAGTTAACCACCAGAAAACCAGAAGTGGCATTTAGTTCAAAGTGGTAGAGTGCTAGCCTTGAGCAAAACAACTCGGGGACAGTACTCAGGCCCTGAGTTCAAGCCCCATGACTGACAGAAAAACAAAAACAAAACCCCCACAAGGAAGTCTTTCTCCACAGGTAATCTGCTAGCAATTTATTGTTTTCCTACAGAGATGGTCATTGCTAATCAATCAAGCAGAAGTGCAAATATGTTGGGAGGGGTGTCTTGGGGACAGAACCCAGAGTCGCTAAGCATATACTCTGCCACTGAGCTGTACCCCAGCCCCCGACAGACCATTTCTATTCCACAAGAGGCACTGCTTGACAACTGGCATTTCCTTTTAACCAGTATCTCATGTGTCATCTCACATCATTCTGTATAGAGCTGCTTTGTGTTGATCTTTCTAATGTGTGCATATTAATACATGTCCAATTCTTATTAATGGACACTGAAATCCATATATATATATGTACTTGGTTTTGTTTATTTGCACCAACACACTGCAGGTAGACGTCAAGGTAAAAAAAATTTTTTTTGGTTCCGGTCGTGGGACCTGAACTCTGGGCCTGGGCGCTGTACCTCAGCTCTTCAGCTCAAGGCTAGCGCTCTACCACTTGAGCCACAGTGCCTCTTCTGGCTTTTTTCTTTTTGCTTATGTGGTGCTGAGGAACCGAACCCAGGGCCTCAGGCATGCAAGGCAAGCGCTCTACCACTGAGCCACCTTCCCAGCCCCAAGGTAAAAATTTTTAAATGGAATAACTATCCAAAATCACATTTTAAATTTTGTGTTATACATTATCCTCTAAACAGATTCTCACTAGCAACACTTTCATTCAACAATATTTGAGTGTCTGCTATGTGTCAGGGACATTTCTAAGTACCTGCTACCCATTTATGAAGCAATCAATGATCTCTGCCCTGTGAACTTTGATTATATGTGTGTACACACAGAGAGAAAAGTAGGTTAATAATGAACTATTTCCATGTGATGTCCCAAGTTATCAGTAACTTCAGAATGAAAACATAAAAGTGCAAAAGTAGACACGAGAGTTAATACTGTGAATAGACAAAATAATGAGAATAGTTTTACAAAAAATAATGAAATATCATAATGTCTGCATTTAACCATTTAAGTGCATCCTTAGAAAATTGAACAAAAAACAGACAATTTTTTGGAACTTTTATGCTCTCTAGCAATTGTGTGATTTTTTTAATAGTCTTATGAGTTATATATTATAAAATTAGAAAAACAAAAAGAAACATAAAACGGTGAAGCATGAGCGCTGATTCCAATTCCAAAAAAATTCTCAAATTTATGAAGTTTGATGATCTAAGGAATGCATGCTTCACCTTCATAATTGACTACTTTTCTAATTTCTACAATGTGTGATTTCCTTGTAAGTCAATTGATGTCATAACAAGAAACATATATATATATATGTGTATGTATATTCTCTCAAGGTGTATGTACAATTATGACATGCACCAAGCTTTCAATAGCAGTGAATGTACAAAAAAACAAAAACAAAAACAAAACCACCTCAAACCCCCAAAACAAAACAAAAAACTAATGTGCAAAAATTTTTCTCATGGTGCCGGGCGCTGGTGGCTCACGCCTGTAATCCTAGCTACTCAGGAGGCTGAGATCTGAGGATCGCGGTTCAAAGCCAGCCCGGGCAGGAGAGACCGTGAGACTCCTATCTCCAATAAACCACCAGAAAACCGGAAGTGGTGCTGTGCTGTAGCTCAAGTGGTGGAGCGCTTGGCTTGAGCTGAAGAGCTGAGGGACAGCGCCCAGGCCCAGAGTTCAAGCCCCACGACCGACAAAAAAAAAAAAAAAAAAAAATTTCTCATGGTGGCTCATACCTGTAACCCTAGCTACTCAGGAGGCTGAGATCTGAGGATCACGATTCAAAGCCAGCCCGGGCAGAAAAGTCCCTGTGAGACTGTGAGAAGGAGGATGGTGGGGCAGGGGGTAGGGTGGGCTGGTCATGGGGCTTAAACTCAGGGCCTGGGCGCTGTCCCTGAGCATTTTTGCTCAAGACTAGTGCTCTACCACTTTGAGCCACAGCTCCACTTACGGTTTTCAGGCAGATAAATGTTAGTCTTTACAATCTTTCCTGTCCAGGCTGGCTTTGAACAGCAATCCTCAGATCTCAGCCTCCCGAGTAGCTAGGATTACAAGCGTGAACCAATAACACCTGGCCCCTGAGAGACTCTTATCCACAATTAACCACCAGAAAACCGGAAGTAGAGCTATGGCTCCAAGTGGTAGAGCGCTAGCCTAGGGCAAAATAGCTCAGTGGAAGCCCCCAGGCCCCAAGTTCAAGCCCTAAGACAAATCAAAAAGAAAAAACAACAACAAAAAAACCTTTCTACTCCTCCACATTTATAACCATTTATGGTAAGCATGCTTAGAAATTTACTTTTGAATGGTGGGATTGTAGGCAATCATCACTTTTCTTCTTTATATTGTTTACTATTTTCAGGTTTTTTTTTTTTAAATTTTAAAGCAATGAATCTGTTACTTCCAAAACCATTAAAGTGTTTTGGTTGGGGGGGGGGGGGGGTATCGGAAGGGATGGGAAGGGGAAACAAAGGAGGCTACAATGCTGGATAAGAAATGTACTCATTATCTTGCCCATGTAATTGTAACCCCTCTGTACAGTATTTTCACAATAAAAAAAATAAAGTGTTTTGTTTTTTTTTTTCACTGCTACTGTGATCAGTGTATTTTTCTACTTTTTTGTTTCAAACTGGAATGCAATTGTACATATTTGAGTATGTTTTGACACACATTAGAGTATCTAGCATATCCATCATCTCAAACATTTATCCTTTCTCTGTGATAAGAAAATTCGGAATAACCTTTATAGTTACTTTGAAACATACAATGTTACCCTACTAAACAAAAGAAACCCAGACTTATTTTTTGTATATATACTTTTGTACCTTTCCTCTTCATTTTTGTTGTTTGTGGGGCTTGAACTCTGGGTCTGGGAACTGTCTTCAGCTCAAGGTGAGTGCTCTACCACTTGAGCCACAGCACTACTTCTGTTTTTCTGGTGGTTAGTTGGAGATATAAGTCTCACGTACTTTCCTTCCTAGGCTGGCTTTGAACTGTGATCCCCTGATCTAACAGGTGTGAGCCACCAGCGCCAGGCTTCTCATTTTGAAAAAGAAAATAATGTGACCAAATATAGATGGATATTGGTTTAAAAGTGGCATTCAGGTAACCCAGTTGTAACCAGATTGTGGTAAATCATGCCCATGAATAAAAGTGTTCCATTTTGCAGAGGGCCATTTACCTGCCCGGACTTCTGTTTAGGGTAATTCAAAATACATTAGAGTACTCCTTCTGGTCGTGTTAGTTTCTCTACATTTCTGCTTTTATAACTCAAAGTAAACCTTCTTTGCAATAGGGTCTCAAAATGTAGTTTAGGATGGTTTCAGACTATGATCCTTGGCCTCCTTTTTGAGTGCTGAGCTCATACCACTGTATCTAGCTTCAATGTAAACTCTAATACGGTAAAAGTCCCATAATATCCTTCACATGGATTTTCCTGTTGCACCAGGAATATAATAAGTTTAGACAAACTTGTTAGTATATGATGTTGAATTATTATTCAAGCGTACTTAAAAGTTTTTCAGTTGACTTAGAAAAATTCAAATGTGAAGGTATTCTTGAACAGTGCATACAATTGTTCATTTTCCATCCACAAACAATGTATGCATGTGATTATCTAAATATTATATTTGGCTTGAAAATTCATTAATTTTTCCCTCTTGGAAGTTTGAAACTTCCTTGCTACATTTATGTTAACTTTTTCTAAAAAGACACTAGTTTGTGGCAGGTGAAAATTTCCAAGAACAAACAAATTTGGAGTAAACTGTAAATTTACCACAAATAATCCATATATGAAATAACGTGACACAATCCAACACTATGAAGTCTAAATCTAAAAGGGCAATTGGATTTGAGTTGTGTTTAAAAAACAAAATGAAAATTTATTAAAACTAATTAAAGGCAAATGAGGGAGAAACATTATCATATGCAGAAATTAATAAAACACTTGAAAATGAATATAAATTTAATAATAAACATTATGGTCAGGCTGTTTATTAAGGAGGCAACCACATATACAAGTTTAGGCTATAGAAATGTTTGCAAATCAAACTTCATGTGATCTAAAAGGACCATGCATAATGTCAAAAATGGACACCTGTACAGTCAATAAAAAGTCAATTTAAACATACATAGTCTAGATCATTCTAGAGTTATACAAACACCTGGGGCCACATATGTATCTGATTTTCTTTCAAAAAAACTGTAATATAAAAGTGATGCATTGAGATAATTTAAAAAAGTATCTGGTAATTATGAATGGTCCCAGTTTTACAAAATGTGATTTCCAGGGTATGAAAACTGAAAAAAGCCAACTCTTCCGAGAGTGTTTTGTATTATACAAACAAGCTTTATAGAAAAATGATCCAGCAAATGCTTGAGTTAAGAATATTTATATTTTCCAATTCTTTACACTTTTATTAACACACTTACAAAAAATAACATTCAAACACCAAGAAAATTAAATAACTTTGGAAGCAGAGTTCATAGCTTTCTGCTTACATAGAAGTGACAATTCTGGGTTGTTGGCACAAAATAATCAACATTCATAAAATCCTTACTACTATGTATCAAACATAAGTTAAAATCATAGGCACTAGTTTATCAAATCCACATTTCTTCTGTAAGACTAACCACAGTAAATCCTTAGATTTTCCCAAACAGAAAAACTGGCGATACACAAAGGCTTTCTAGTAAAAAGGCAATTTTTCTCTTTAGGAAACTACAAGCCAACCGTCTGTGGTAGTACAACAGCAAGTAAAATAATACTTTACTAAACTCAGATCGAAAATACACTTTTAACAAGTGATGAAATATTTTAATTAAAAAAAATAGATTTTTTCTGATGCAGCCATTTAAAAACAAAGTTAAATAACCTGAATACTCCTCTTGAAACTGATTATCTAACTTAAAAAATGTAACCGATGTTTTATAACAGTTAAAACTCATTTTAATTAATAGATTGCAGCATATATATTTTTTTTAAGTTGCACTGAAAACCGAGACCTGTTTTGTGTGTATACCATTTTTAAAATACACCATGGCTAGTTCTTTTTACTTAGATTTAAATGAGATACTCCTCCACCAAAGCAGATACTTTCTTATCTTCTTCTGAAAAGCAACATGTTTTTAGTTTATCATCATGTAGAATTCTGGCACCATCCTTTCCAGACCCATGCCATCACTTTCAAATTCATAAAATGTCTTCCCTGCATTCTGCACCAAACTACACAGGACTGGTAGCTCCAGCCAGCAGCTGCTTGTGCTAACTGAATACCTTCCTCCTGGTCACAATGGTACCAATTACCCTAGTGTCAGTCACGGCAGAATGGGCTTGGTTTTAAGTATTATCATTCTCTCAATCTATCAGCCTCAATATGGTACTGAATATAAAGCCTTCCATTTCTCTCTCAATTTCTTCTGCCAACTTACAGAATGTCTTTGATTAACAGGAAATAAACTTATGTTTAAATACCTAAAATCTTTTAGGTGACTCAAATGCCACTATTTGATGGTTGTTAAAAGACTACACCATCAAAAGTGACAAACCTACTATGAAAGAAGTTTTAGTTCTGATAAAACCAAAATGGATAATTTCAAGGATATATCTACCATGAGAGAGCAAGTATTAAACAAGTTATGAGTCAGATGTAGTAGGTTACCAAAAATGGAAAAACTGACGTAAGGCAGAATCTTAGTCAAAAGGGGCAATATTTAGAAAAAGGTATTTTCTTTACTCAGTTTAAAGTGGATAGACTTAAATAGGATTAATAGGCTAGATTTACCTACCACAAAATAGACTGTTATGCCATTTAATAGCAACAATACAACTGTCATCACCAGAGATTTTGTAGATTAAGTGCATAGATTTCCACCCTCTCTCTCACTGTATGGTTTTGTTCCAGGTTGTAAGCACTGAGGTGTTGTATCAAGAATAAAGACATGCTCTACTTGTTCTTCCCAATCATGGAAACCTGCTAAGAGAAACGAGATCTTTTACTTCTGTTACAGGTAACCTGAAGAAGTAGGTTTCAATAGTAAAGGCCGTCTTTCCTGAGCCGGGAACTATAAAATTTAGAAAGATTGTACAACTGGTATCAAGCCCTTTTGGCAATCAAAACAAATGCAGTTGTTTTGTGTCAATGCAACAACATCATGATGTACATGGCAACATCATCTGGTGGAGGTGAAAGGTGAGCTATGTCTAAACCTTAAGACTAAACAAAATGATGTTTTCTAATTAATTTGCAAAAAAAAAAAAAAAAAAAGATAGAAATTCTTAAATGTAGGTATCATATGCTTGAAATCTCTAGCCTGTTTCCTTTTTCTGTCTTCCAATCCAATCTTCATCTATCGCTTCCTGAAGGACTGGTCAGACACTTTAGATAATTAGTCAGGATATTAGTTCTCATTGACACAAATATTTATTGATACTATTCATACAGTAAATTAGGTTGAATAAGATTTTTGGATAGCCTGAACTCACCATTTTCTGTGTACAATGTTAGGCTTTCATTTACAAATGGGCATTTTCTTTGGCATCCACTTGGTATTTACCCAGATATTGGTTTCCATCAAATATTAAAAAAAAAAAAAAAAAAATCAACCGAATTTCTATTAAGCAAAACTAAAAAGTGATTTCATGGAAGTGATTGTATGATCACCAAACACATTTGATGTTAAATGTCATTAAAGTGCTGCTTGATCATCTCTGTCAGTTGTGCTAGTTTAAGACAGAGAGGGCTGAGATTTTATGAATCCCAAGAGCTGTATCAGAACAGTCTGCATATATAAAAGTTGTTTTTCAGACTGGTGAAGGGGTATTATGAAGCTGTGGACTTCTGCAATCTTGTCTTTGCTGGTCAGTAGCAGCCATCTTTCCAACTGTCGTCTTTCATGCTACCATAGGTTTTAGGAGCTGGCAAGGATCTGAAAAAAAAAAAGTTTTATAATGATTGGCATATATTTATAAAAACACAACCATACCGTCTTCAACATGTTAATTTTAAGTGCCATGATCACAAAAGAACTAAGCCCAAAGCTCTGAAAGGCTACTAGCACAACTTCTTCTTCCTTACACTTTCACAGCTGAGCACATCTTCTCTAACATGTCTTGGCTAACATAGCTCCAAGATTAAAATGAAGAAAGATAGTATTACTTTTTCATCCACATGGACGACCGACCTATTAGTCATTTTGAGGTAGAAAGATGAATCTGATCCTGAAGAAGCAGGAAGAATGGGGTTAAAGACTTTGTAAAGAATGGCTAAAAGACCTTGTAATGGAATGTTTTAGTTGTGTGGCCTTAGGTAACTTATTGAATCTCATTAAATTTCCATAACTTCCCCTAAAAAGCAGGAGAACCAACTCATTACTGTGAACATTAAACAAAGTATAAGTTATTTAGAACAGTACAGAGCAAAGAGCCATCATACTCTTTTGGTGGAATTTAAAAGTGTAAAATATTTTTATTGAATTAACGAAGTCTCTGTAATCTGTTTAATATTTTCTTCAAGCAGATAAATGACTAAAAAGTTATTGATGATGGTCTCCAGTATTTCCTGAAAAGTAGGGCTGGGAAGTTGGCTCAGTGGCAGAGCGCTTGCCTTGCATGCCTGAGGCCCTGGGTTCAATTCCTCAGCACCACATAAGCAAAAAGAAAAAAGCCAGAAGTGGCGCTGTGGCTCAAGTGGTAGAGCACTAGCTTTGAGCTGAAGAGCTACGGGACAGCACTCAGGCCCAGAGTTCAGGCCCCACGACGGGACGCAAAAAACCCCCCAAAAACAGTATTTCCTGAAAAGCATAAAAAGACTGCACAAACATGGTTAACAACCTAGCTTGGATCAGAATCACCTCAACTGATATTAAACAACAAAAAGTCTGTCTCTGTCTGTCTCTCTGACACACACACACACACACACGAGATTTCGGGCTTCATGACACTTCAACTAAGACTCCTACATTATAAAAATTTCACCGATAATTCTGACTTGTATCAGGGTTTGATTTTTTTTTTTTTTTTTTTGGGTCCGGTCGTGGGGCCTGAACTCTGGGCCTGGGCGCTGTCCTCTCAGCTCTTCAGTTCAAGGCTAGCGCTCTACCACTTGAGCCACAGCACCACTTCCAGCTTTTTTCTTTTTGCTTATGTGGTGCTGAGGAATTGAACCCAGGGCCTCAGGCATGCAAGGCAAGCGCTCTACCACTGAGCCACCTTCCCAGCCCCTTGTATCAGGGTTTGAAAACCACGCTTCTAGATTCTACTCAAGCTTGGTAGCTAGAAGTTACATCTTAAATGTGATTCTAGATTTTGACACATTATTATCTTTGACTATCACTGTACTCAAAATAAACATATCACAACTAAATTGAGTGGTTCTAACAGTTTTTTCTACATGTCCTATAAGATGGTTAATCACACTAGTCATCTGGACGAATTTAAATATCTGAACCAAAATGGTCTAATGTCCGAAATGAGGACTTCTTCGAAATAAGGAAGTAATGTTTTATTCAAGTTGTACTAATACTCTAGTGGAAATCCATTATGGTTCTCTATGCTCATTACCAAATGCAGAGCTGACACGCAAGAATGCTGAGACAGAACGTTTGCCACTTACCTGCGAACAGGCTGTGCAAGCTTGCTGCGAGGCACTGGTATGCCCCCAGCAGAAGGGGCGCTGGGTCTGGGCAAGCCGCTTCTCATTGCGGTTGTCCCTGCAGGTCTAGTTAGAGTAGTACTGTTGATATTGCTGGGGTTTGCTGGGACTGTGTTCTGAACCACGGGAGGCCCGGGTGAGGAGGTGGTTTGTGTGAACTGTGTTGTTTCTTGGCTACCAGGAGAACCAGAGCCATGGTTACTAAATGCTTTCACTGGTTGTCGAAGAGCCAAAGGAGATGGTGCTGCAGGAGAGCGGAATTTGCCTGGAGAAGGTACTGTGGAATGGCAAAGAAAAACCAATGTCTTCAGTGGAATCTGAATATAAGTGAAATCACTATTTTAGTCTACATTTGATGACTGGGAACTAGTACATCTGTATGCTCAACACTTTACTTATACAAATGTAAGGGATAAAGGATATTCCTGGGCTCATTAGAGGTGAAAAAAGGTAATTGGTAAATTCTAAATAAATAAGCCTTTCCTCAGAACTTACAACTGTCCTTGAAAGTTCTAACTAGGCCAGATTGTAACCTACTACGTCAGTAAAGAAAATGCATTATAGGACTCTGCATCACTATAGTAACTAACTTGGGCCTATAAGAACATTACAAAGGTTGACTATAGGCTGCTATTTAGAATTTGAAACCCATTTCTCTTCCCAAAGAAACATTCATGAAAACACATATAAGTATATGGTGGCTGTATGTCCTAAGTCCTATATCACAGGGTAACCAAAATTTAGAAATTCACAATATTATTAAAAAAATTCTGGTCTGACTGCTGTACACATCACAAAATAAGAAAGTTATAAATCAAGGGGCACATAGAAAGGTCTTTGAAGTGATAGAAGATGCTAATTTTTTAAGAATGTCAATTCTACTAAAAGATTTTTATATTAAAATACTCAGACATGAAATAAAATTCTCTGTTTAATCATGTTTGGACATGTCACTCCTGAAAGGACATTCAGATACACATGGATGGTAACACTGCAAATAATACCAACATTTTAGTTGATATTAGAGCAGGGTCTCAAGACAGGAAGGGAAAGGAGGAACAAGGGAGAGGAAAAAATGGATCTTATTCAATTTTTTTATGGTTGAGGAGGGAAAACCTAGGCCATAGAAATGAGTTATTCTACACAATTTCATCTTCCTCACGTCTACCAATCCATCTAGGACAAAAGTCACAGTAAGACCTATCATAGCGAGAGGGAATCATGTGTGATGGCAAATCTTGACTGTCAACTTGAGAAGTGCCTAGGAGATACACAAAGCACATTTTTTAGGTGTGTCAGTAAGGATATTTCCAGAAAGGATTAAATAAGGGTGAAAAAAATCAGTGAATGTGGGTGGCACTGTCTCATGAGGGGAGGTGCCCAGATGGAATAAAGGGGAATGGGCAGAGAAAGCCACTAGCGAGGCATTTTCTCTCTCTTCCTGCCATGATGTGAGCTGCTCTGCTATGTCTTCCTCATCATGATGGGCTATAACTTCTGAGCCATGATCCCAAATTAGTATTTCCTCCTTTAAATCATTCTCTCAGATATCTTACATACGTTTTTATACATGTGAAAAATCCTCAAAGCAAGGAAGGTATCAAAGCAGTAAAAACTACACTACAGAACATCATGATCAAACTTCTGGGAGTAAACAATAAGATTAAAAAATCTTAAGGATGGAGCTGGGAAGGTGGCTCAGTGGTACAGCGCTTGCCTTGCATGCATTGAGGCCCTGGGTTTGATTCCCCAGCACCACATAAACAAAAAGAAAAAAAGTGGGAAGTGGCGCTGTGGCTCAAGTGGTAGAGCGCTAGCCTTGAGCTGAAGAGCTGAGGGACTGCCCAGGCCCAGAGTTCAGGCCCCTCAACCGGACTTCCTTAAAAAAAAAAAGAAAAACAGGAACAACGATGGAATATTAGACTTCTCGATAGAAATGAAGATAACAAAAGAATATCACTAAAGTTTTATTTATTTTTTTGTCGGGCATGGGTCTGAACTCTGGGCCTGGGAACTGTCCTTCAGCTCTTCAGCTCAAGGCTAGCGCTCAACCACTTGAGCCACATCGCCACTTCCGGCTTTGTTCTTTTTGCTTATGTGGTGCTGAGGAATCGAACCCAGGGACTCAGGCATGCAAGGCAAGCACTTTCCACTGAGCCACCTTCCCAGCTCCAACACTAAAGTTTTAAAAGCCTGCCAATCTAGAATTCTACATTCAAAGAAATTACTTTTCTAAACAAAATATAAAAACTCTTGAAACAGCAGGGAAGCAAGCAAAAAAATCTGAAAAAATGTACTGTCACTGAAGTAAATATTAGCCATCTCCCACAATTTTCAGTTGAAAATAATCTAGGTTTAATGCATTCATCCTCTTTAAAAATATATTTCAAAATTCTTCACTCTCTATTAGAAATACTTAGAGAGAAGGAAAATAATACTAGGTGCTAAGCTGACCTGCATAAATGATCACTGCTAGGAATTGTGATGTTCCTGTCAGGAAACACAAAAGGTTTTTAAATAATCAATGTTTAGGGAGGAAGAAGGGCTTGGCAGTTTTGGAGACCAGCCCAGTGTCCTCTAGGTGAGTGCTCTACTATGAATTACACTCCTAGTCCCAAATTTCACTTTTAAGTTGTGCCATGAGATTACCTATTTAAAATGTAAATAAGCTGGGTATGAGTGGTCTGTAATCCTAGCTACATAGGAGGCTGAGATCTGACCATCATGGTTTGAAGCCACCTGGGTCAGAAAAGTCTGAGGCTCTTATCTCCAAAGAAATACCAAAACGAAGGAAGTGGGATTATGTAGCTCAAGTGGTAGTGATAGTTTTGAGTGAAAAAAGGTCAAGGACAGCACCTAAGCCCTGAGTTCAACCCCTAGGACTGGCAAGCAATACACACACAAGCTGGAGATGGTGGTGCACATCTGGAAGCCCAAATCCTTGGGAGGCAGAAGTAGGAGAATCAGTCCAAGGTTGCAAATGTACCTTACTTGAAAAATAAGCTAAAAGTGAAAAGGGCTAGGAACATGGGTAAGTGTTGAGCTCTTGCCTTGCAAGTGAAAGGCCCTGAATTCAATACCTAGCACTGCAAAAAACAAATAGCTCAGAGAATGGTGCAGAAGAGAAGTATTGTTATAAGTCTCTTGCACTGTAAATGGCATATTTAGAGAGTAGCATTCCACATATAAATATGTGACATATACAATTCTAAATATATAATACTAAAATTTGGAAGGAGGACTTCATATAAAGTACATTTTCTGGTCACAATACAATCAATAATTTGTAGAGGTAAAAATAAATGAGGTAGCTGGAAAAGTTCCTAAATGCTTTGGAATTGCAAAAATATCTTAATAATACATGGGTTAATGATATCATTAGGGAACTAGAAAATATTCTTGAACTGATTGAAAATGAAAACACTGTAACTTAAGGGATGAATCAACAGCAGTGCTTGGGCAAAATTTAAAACTCTTAACATTTAATTAGAAAAGAAGCATAGTATCAATGAAGTGATCTTCCACGTTAAGCTAATAAGAGATGGGAGGGAAAGCCGGGCGCTGGTGGCTCACGCCTGTAATCCTAGCTACTCAGAAGGCTGAGATCTGAGGATTGCGGTTCAAAGCTAGCCCGGGCCGTGAGACTCCTATCTCCAATAAACCACCAGAAAACCGGAAGTGGCGCTGTAGCTCAAGTGGTAGAGCGCTTGCCTTGAGCTGAAGAGCTGAGGGACAGCACCCAGGCCCAGAGTTCAAGCCCCACGACCGACCCAAAAAAAAAAAAAAAGAGATGGGAGGGAAAAACTGGGAAAGTGCGAGTGCGAGGGAGGGGGTGACATTGTCCATAAAGAAATGTGTTCATGGGCTGGGAAGATGGCTCAGTGGTAGAGCGCTTGCCTTGCATGCCTGAGGCCCTGGGTTTGATTCCTCAGCACCACATAAGCAAAAAGAAAAAAAAAGCCGGAAGTGGCACTGTAGCTCAAGTGGTAGAGCACTATACAAAGGCTGGGAAGGTGGCTCAGTGGTAGAGTGCTTGCCTTGCATGCATGAGGCCCTGGGTTCGATTCCTCAGCACCACATAAGCAAAAACCCGGAAGTGGCACTGTGGCTCAAGTGGTAGAGCACTAGCCTTGAGCTGAAGAGCTGAGGGACAGTGCCCAGGCTGAGTTCAGGCCCCACAACTGGACCCAAAAAACAAACAAACAAACAAACAAAAAAAACAAACAAGAAATATGTTCATTACCTGACCTATGCAACCATTCTAAACTCAAATGTAACCCCTCTGTATGTCATCTTTATAATAATTAAATAAAAATTAAATTATAAAAATAAGAGCAAAGATCAACCCAATATATAAAAAATAAACAAATATAAAACTGCAAGACCAAAATAGTTCTGAAAATATCAATAAAAATAAGAAAGGATGGCACAAACACCAATACTGAAAAGAGTGAGTGCTCTTCTGATAGTTCATTCAAAAAAATAAGAGACTTTATATCAATCAACCTAAGTTCATCTTCCATGATGAAAGGCTGAATCAAAAATGCCATTTAGGGGGAGGGGGGAGGCTGGGAAGGGAGGTGAAGGGTAAACAAAGGAGGAGGCTGCAATGCTTGGTAAGAAATGTATGCATTATCCTGCCCATGTAATTGTAACCCCTCTGTACAGTATGTTCTCAAATAAAATAAAATAAAATTAAAAAAAAATGCCATTTAACGTAAAGGTGCAATGCCTATGTGCATTTGATCACATCAAATAATATTTATTGAAATGAGCTCCAGGAAATGGAAATAAGAGGTTTTTTCTTCATTGCTGTTTTTCTTTTCTGTTTTGTCTTGTTCATTTATCTGTCTTTGGGAGGGTAAGAGGAGGTACAGAAATGGACAAAGGGTGAGCAAATGAAGCAGTGGTATCACTAGAGACACTATGTTGAAAAGGAACTATACAACTTGTGGGTAGGGATGGGAGAGAATGAGGGAAGGGAGGACACTGTCCAAAAAGAAATGTATTCATTACCTGACTTACGTAACTGTAACCCTTCTGTACATCACCTTTATAATAACAACAAAAAAGCCATTCAGGTTTTCTAATAAAAGTCACATAATTTGCAATTCAAAATTTTCTTCCACATAACATTCTAAACTCAAATAGTGCTTTTTTCTTACGGAGTTGAAGAAGAAATTTCAACACTATACACAAGACTATAAAGGAAGAAGTCATTGAATAAGATCAGCATTACCCTGATAAAGCCAAATAAATAAAAGAACAAGTATATAAAAACCCTTAATGTTAGAAAAATGTAATCCAGTATTGTAACCATAATTTGACTTATGAAATTATAACCTCTTTGTAACACTACTTAGTAATAATAAAAATATAATACACAAAAGGCTCTATCATACTCAAGTAGAGTTATAATGTTAAATAAATGTCTGAAAAAAATCAGTTTAAGTTCACACATTAATAGACTAAAAGAAAACCACATGATCATACTAACAAATGCAGAAAACCCAAAATTTAATAAGCACTATTTTTAAAACTCTAAACAAACTAGAAATACCTTAAAGTAAAATATTCATATCAACAAGTAGTCACTAAGAAAATGTGAAAGCACATAATAAACTTGGAGTAAATACTTGAAAATATGTACCTGGTAAGACTCTAATTCAGAAGACACAGAATTCTTATAAGTGAATAAAATTGAACACAAAATTAGTAGAATAGATAGGTACTGGTGGCCCAAGCCTGTAATCCTAGCTATTCAGCAAGCGAAGATATGAGGATCATGGTTCAAAGCTAGCTTGGGCAGGAAAGGCTCTTATCTCCAATTAACCACCAGAAAACTGAATGTGGAGCTGTGGTTCAAAGTGGTAGAGCACTAGCTTTGAGGGAAAAAAAAAAATCAGGGACAGCACCCCAGCCCTGAGTTCAAGCCCCATAATTGCCAAAAAGAAAAAAGAAAAAGAAGAAAAGATTTCAGCTGCTACTTCATAAGGGAAAACATATGGATGTTTGGAAATAAAATGAAAAGATATTCACCATTACTAACAATGTGGAAATAAATCCTCAGAGTAAGCTACCTACTACAGTCTGCATGCATCCCCAAAGTCATGTGTTGGAAACAATTCCCAGTGCAGTATTTTTTAGGAGATGTTAGCTCATGAAAACTCTTCCCTCATGAATGAATTGGTGCTACATAAAAGGCATATGGAAGCAAGTTCTCTCTCTCTGGAGCTTCTGTCAAGTGAAAACAAAAAGTTCCTTATTTGCTCTCCAGTCTTCCAACATGTCACCAGGCAGTTAGATGGCAGCTCCTCAATTAAGACTTACCAGACTTCAGAACTAAGGGATACATTTCTGTCTTACTCAGGTGTTCTCTTTATAGCAGCACAAAACATATAAGACACTGCTCACACTCATCTATTGGAAATAATTAAAATCAGAAACAATTACAAATATTGCTAAGCATCTGGATTCTCCATACTTTGTTGGTAGGAATGTAAAACACTATTACCATATTGAAGAAACAACCTGGCAGTTTCCTCTAAGATGAAACACACTCTGGACTGATACATAGAGGTACAATTACTGATTTCCCACGTGATTTGTCTCCACTGCTACTGTGGTGAGGGTGAGCAATCATGAAGGTCCTAATTCTCAGCTAGAGCTCTGCTGACACCAACTTGAGGGGAAGTGGAAAAGCACCTTACTACTGCTGGGGCAGGATGCTGGGGTGAAGTGCAGGTCTCTAATGACACTAAAAGTTGAATGCTTATTGCAAGTCAGCAGATAGAAGTCTCACCCCTTTACTGTGGTCTCTGATATATCTTGGGGAAAGGTATTGGGGTGCCTTGTTACAGCCTCACACACAAAATCCAACCTCCCTACTGGGCCTACTGAAGTCTAAGCCCACCCACAGCTGTGGCTACTTGGTTGGAGTAAAGCAATTGTCTTCCCTAGTACTTTGAGAAGCTTTTTGTCTTCCACACCCAATGGATTTTTGAAGGCACTAAGTATGTAAAGCAAAAAAAAAAACCCTCTGGGAACTTACTACCATGTCATTCCTTGAATCTCAAGGTCCCTAGGTGGTCTCCCTTCTCCTCCCTTCACTTTGAATCTTAAGTATTTTATATAATACAGAAAAATACATCTGTGCTCTTGGATTAAAAAAAAAAAAAGTCTAGCCAGGTCCCAGTGGCTCATGCCTGTAATCCTAGCTACTCAGGAGGCTGAGATCTGAGGACTGAGGTTCAAAGCCGTCTGAGCAGGAAAATCCGTAGACTTTTATTTCCAATTAACCACCAGAAAACTGGAAATGGTACTGTGGCTCATAGTGGTACAGTGCTCACTTTGAGTTGAAGAGCTCAGGGACAGTGTCCAGGCCCAAAGTTCGAGCCCCATGACCAACACAATAAATAAATAACTAAAGTCTGAGATTTTTATTATTTAAAATTTTCAGGAGCTGGGTGCCAATGGCTCACACCTGTAATCCTAGCTATGCAAGGATCTGAGATCTGAGGATCATGCTTCAAAGCCAGCCTGGCAGGAAAGTCCATGAGCCTCTTATTTCCAATTAACTACCAAAAAGACAGAAGAGTGACGGTGGCGCAAGTGGTAGAGCACTAGCTTTGAGCACAAAAATTCAGGGACAGAGACAGGCCCTGAGTTCAAGTCCTCCCAGCCCCCAAATTCAGGAGATATCTTTCTTGAGCATAATTACTAATAGGTAAAATAGTGGCCAGAGATAAAAGCTCTGATGAAACTAGGAATAGAAGAAATGTACTTCAACATAATAAAGGTATATATAGCAAACCTGTAAGTCACCCCAGAGTCAACAGGGAAAAACTAATTTTCTCCAAAGTTAGGAAGGAGATAGGCATTCACTGTCCCCACTCTTTCTTAATAAATACTAAAGTTCTTAAACAGAAGGAGGCAAGAGAACGAAATAAAAGGGAGTCATATAGGGAAGAAAGAAGTAACTTTATTCAGAGATGAAATGAGTCTATACTTAAAAGAACCTAAATATTTCACCAAAAACCTTCTAGAGCTAATAAACATTTTCAGCAATTTAGCAAGATTCAATATTATTAAGCAAAAATCAATAGCTTTCTATATACCAACAAATGAACAAGCTAAGAATGTAAACAAGAAAACAATTCCAATCTATCAAAGAGGCCAGAGATCTCTCAATGAAAAACACAAAACCCTAAAGAAAGAAATATAAAAAGGTCACTTGAGCCCGGTACCTGGTAGCTCACGTCTGTAATCCTGGATACTCAGGAGGCTCAGATCTGAGAATCACGGTTCAAAGACAGTCGGGGCAGGAAAGTCTGTGAGACTCTTATCTCCAATAAACCACTAGTAAACTGGAAGTGGCGCTGTGGCTCAAGGACAGCACCCAGATGCAGAGTTCAAGCTCCATGACCAACCAAAAAAAAAAAGGTCACGCGATGAGGTAAATGTCTCATGTTCATGGACTGGCAGAAATAATGCTATGAAAATAAATCCTCATCAAAATCCCAAAGTTACTCTAAACAGAAATAGAAAAATCAAAGTTTCACAGGGAAACGAAGGACTCAATAGCAAAAGTAATCCCAAACAAGGAATAATGCTAGTGGTATCATAATATCTGACTAGAAATTGTATGATGAAGCCGTAACAGACCCCGCATGATACAGACACAAACATAGACACTAAGATCAGTGGAACAAAATAGACCAGCAAATAAACCTACACAGTTACAGTGACCTGATTTTTGACAAAGGAACCAAAAACATATACTAGAGAAAAGACTGCTTCTTTAACAAATGATGCTGGAAAAAGCTTGTTATCTATCAACAACATATAGAAGACTGAAACAGGATGCCTATCTCTCATCCTATATCCTGTATAAAAGTTTTTTGTTTTTCCTGTAGCTTGAACTCTGGGCCTGGGCCCTGTCACTAAGCCTCTTTGTACTCAAGGCTAGCACTACCACTTGAGCCATAGAGCCACTTCCAACTTTTTCTGAGTAGTTTAATTGAGATAAGAGTCTCATGGACTTTGCCCAGGCTGGCTTCAAACCACAATCCTCAGATCTCAGACTTCTGAGTACCTAAGATTACAGGAGTGAGCCACTGGTGCCCAGCTAAAAATCAATTTTTAAATAATAGAAATCTCAGACTTTTTAAAAAATCAAATCTAGAAACACAGATATATTTTTTCCTATTAAAAGATCTTAATGTAAAGATATGAAAATTTGAAACTCCTATAGGAAAATACAAAGAACACATAGGTATAGGCAACTAAAGAATGGACAAATGGGACTGCATCACAGAAATCGTACAAAACAAATGACATGGTAAAATCTACAGAAAAGGAATGGAGGAGAAACTTGAGACATATATTGAAAGGCGCAATCCAGGAACAGTCATGCTTGCTTGTAGTTGCAGCACTTGGGCAGCTAAGGCAGAAGGGAAGTTCAAGGCAAGCTGAACTAAACAGGACCTACCTTAGTGGGAAAGAGAAGGTAAAACAAAAAGGGAAACTAGGCCGGGCGCCAGTGGCTCACGGCTGTAATCCTAGCTACTCAGGAGGCTGAGACCTGAGGATCATGGTTCAGAGCCAGCCCATGCAGGAAAGTCCGTGAGACTCTTATCTCCAATAAAGCACTAGGAAACCGGAAGTGGCGCTGTGGCTCAAGCAGTAGAGCACTCGCTTTGAGCTGAAGAGCTGAGGCTGACCAAAAAAAAAGGGGGGGGGGGGGGACTATTGTTTCATTACCATCTATATGGATGAAACAACCATACCAAAAAGTTAAAAATCAGTAGAGTAATCTGGGCACAGGTGGCTCACACCTGTAATACTAGCTATTCAGGAGGCTGAGATCTGAGGATCATAGTTCAAAGCCAGCTTAGGCGGGAAAGGTCCTGAGATTCTTATCTCCAATTAACCACTTAAGAACCTGAAGTGGACCTGTGGCTCAAAACAGTATAGCGCTAGCCTTCAGAGAAAAAAGAAAGCCAGCTCAAGCAGGAAAGTCCCAAAGTTCCCGTGAGATTCTTATAACCAATTAACTACCAGAAAACTGGAAGTGGAGCTGTGGCTCTAAGTAGTAAAGTCTAGCCTTGAGTGAAAGAGCGCAGGGACCTCACCCAGACCCAGAGTTCAAGCCTCACGACCAACAAAAAGAGGGGGGGGTAGGGAGGGAGAGAGAAAGAGAGGAGGGAGGGAGAGAGAGAGGAGGAGAAGAGGAAAGGGAGAGAGAAAAGAGAAAAAGAAAGTCAGAATAGTGGCTACTTTTGGTGAAGAGGGTTCTGGCCTAACATCAAAGAGATATTTCTCAATTCTATTGAATTCCACCTTATTCTATATCCTGTAGCCACTTCTCAATTGGCTTAGAACTTAAGAGAAAAGGGTATATAAAGACAATCTACAAACCACAACACCAAATATAAAATATGAAAACTTGGATTAGTGAATAAGAGATGAAACAACAGAACATAAATATGCATGTTTTACTAAATTAAGATAGCTAGATATGCAAGAATTCTAGTTCACAATAGCTGAGACTGGACTGTCATGTCATCTAATCATGGAAAGAAGTATGGTAGCTCAGAAGCACAAAAATAATGTAACTTCTAAGGGTAAATTAAAAGATACTGATCAAGATGCACTGGACTCTTAATAAGATTTCCAGAATTGAAATCCCTTTGTATAAATACTTAATATAAATAAGTAGATAGATAGGTAGATAGGCTACAGACAAACACTCTGGCTAAAAGTTACGGTCTTTTTTTTTTTTTTTAACATAAATAGACACACTAACCTTTAAGTGAAAAATTAAAACTATATAAACCTACCTTATGCAAAAATAACCCACTATAAAGCATGAACTGAGTTTTGAATTCAGGGACTTAGAGCTTAGCTTTTTTGCTCAATGCTAGAGCTGTTACTTGAGGCCCAGCTCTACTTCTAGCTTTTTGCTGGTTAAATGGAGGCAAGAGTCTCACAGACGTTTCTGCCTGGGCTGACTTCAAACCATTACCTTCAGATCTCAGACTCCCGAGTAGCTAGTATTACAGGCATGATTCTTTCATTCAAGAAAAGGCTTTATTTATATTTATAGGGTAAATTGTGATGGTCCAAATCATGTATGTATGGTGTGTTGATCAAATTAAGAGTAGTGAGTATACTCATAGCCTTATACATTTATCATGTTTTGTAGTGAGACCATTCAAAAACCTAATTTATATTCTGAAATATACATGATACATTCTTGTATTATAAGTTCTATTCTATACACTAGAACCCCAGAATTTATTCCTTCAATACACTTTGTGGTGTATAGATTTATATATGCATGAACAAAAGAATTATACCTTTGTTAAAAAAGAAAGCATGTAAATAAAACAAACTGGACTAGAAAAAATAAGTTATTTATTCTACCTTTGTTAAAAAAGGAAGCATGTATGGGAAGATGGCTCAGTGGTAGAGCGCTTGCCTTGCATGCATGAGGCCCTGGGTTCGATTCCTCAGCACCACATAAGCAAAAAGAAAAAACCGGAAGTGGTGCTGTGGCTCAAGTGGTAGAGTGCTAGCCTTGAGCTGAGAGGTCAAGCCCCACGACCGGACCCCCCCCCCCCCAAAAAAAAGAAAGCATGTAAATAAAACAAACTGGACTAGAAAAAATAAGGAAGGAAGGAAGGAAGGAAAAGAGGGAGGGAGGGAGGGAGGGAGGGAGGGAGGGAAGGAAGGAGGGAGGGAGGGAGGGAGGGAGGGAGGGAGGGAGGGAGGGAGGGAGGGAGGGAAGTAAAAAAGAACAAAGACAAAAGACAATACTTTTTTACTGTCGCTCACCTCAACTTCATGGGCATCCTTACATAGCTATAATTATTGGTTAAACCAATCTGACTGCAGTGTTTATATTATGACTACATTGTAATTGTAGTTACTCTTTTGTAAGCTTTTTTGATAATATGAACAACCCTTTTCTATAAAAACCCTCAAAATAATTTCCTGTTCCATCAAAGAATATAATCTTTAAAGTTCATTATTCCTAACTATGGTACCAAAAGATATTCATATTGGTCAACAGGTATTTACAAATTCACACATCTCTCATTGTTTGTATTTCTTTAGTCAAATTTTCTCTCAAGCTTCTACTCAGTACTGTCAGTTTAACCAATGTCACTGTTTTCTCTCAGTTCTGCTTCCTTTTATATACTTTACATCCAGACTCTTGGAATCATTACTGGAGAGCTGTCATGTTTAACTTCTATATCTCTAACACTCAATTCTTACAACCACACAACAGTGCTTTAGCATCAGTCAGTTTCTAATACAAAGTGTTTTCATTTCATGTAATATATAAGTAAACAAAGATTAATGTCTGAAGAAAAAACAACACATGGAATGCCAAACGTTTGATTTACTTTAGAGCACTTATTAACTAATATTATGTTAAATGCTGATTTGTGGTTAGAAAAATGGTAAATTCTCTATTTCTTTCAGAAGAGCAATCCAATACATACCTCTGTAGAAAATGTTTCTTCTGGATTTATCCATATAACAAGGAATTAATTCACCTTATATTATGAAAAAAGAGACTGAAATGTGTCTTGTAGACATCACTGACTCAGAATGCCAAGAAGCATAAGGTTTAGCTACAGCATCTGCTGAAACTTTAAACTTAGTTAAGAGGCTGTAGTTACCTCTTTTTGTAGATGAAGTTTGAAGCAACTGTTTGGCTTTGAGGGAAGTGCGAGGCAAATTTTTCAGCCTTTGCGAAGCTGTTGAAAAATAAAGAACTGTAATATTTGCCTGGAAGTACAAGATAAAGGCTATAGCTTCTGTAAACTTGAATATTTTAATATAAACTTTAAAACTTATCAAGGAAGAGAGACTATAAGATGAAAATGTTAGACCCTAGAAGCAAAGAGATTTTAAAGAGAAGCTCAGTGCAGCACAAGGTATGCATACAGCATACTTTTAGAACTAGTTTTTTGGTAGATGAAAAAAAAAACTCATATGTCAATCAGTTGACATATCAAAGAGAAAACAAACCACCAGCAAACATGCTACAGGATGCAAAGAATACAAATATAAAGATAAAAGTGATGAACACAAGCACACAGCATAGAAAATAAATGCAATACCTTTACTACAAAAAAGCGCATTTTGGCAAAGCAGTTATTGTTAGATGAAATGTCCTAAAATGAAATAAATCCCCATACTCAAAAAGGAGAAGAAAACTCAGAACCAGGAAAGTCTTCTGAAAGTCATAATCTGCTGGCTTTACTGTGTTCAACATTTTCTTGTTATACAATTCAATTAATTTTAACCTCCATCTTTGAGTAATATCATATTTAAATCATGTACATACACATGCAGAGAGGGAGGTATGTGTGCATGTGTGTGCATGTACACATGCACAAGTGTTGATGTGAGCTGAAGGGTCTGAATGAGAAAAGGCATATGCCTTTTTTTTTTCCTTTGGTACTGGTATTAGGGTTTGAACTCAGCGCCTGGGAGCTGTCCCTTAGTTTTTGTTGTTTTTTTTTTCTCTCTCTGTTAGTGCTCTACCATTTAAACCACAGCCTCTCTTCCAGCTTTTTGGTAGTTAACTGGAAGTAGAGTCTTAGGGACTTTTCTGCCTGGAGGACTGGCTTCAAACTAAGATCCTCGGATTTCAGTCTCTTGAATAGTTAGGATTACAGGCACAAGCCACTGGTGCTCAAATTAGCATATGCCTTTTAATATGATCAATGAAGAACTCTTGTCTTTTTCCAAATTTCTAATCTTCTGAAACTACATTAAAACTCTCATACTATCATTTAATATTCAGCCCAAGTCTGGAGTAAAAATGGTTTCAATTATTCTAAGACAAGTTACTATGGCTTCTGTGATCTATAGTGGTATACATATAGAGTCCCACATCTACCAATGCAGTCACCTATATCCATTGGTGTAAAGTTCTATACTTCAAGGATGAACATACCATTTTCTTTAAATCAAAGAGATTTCTTGCCTAAGAGTATAGCAAGGGCACAAATAAGCACTGGGGTTATAAAGTAATATTTGATAAATTATTAGAGAACAAAGAGAATAATATGCTGAATTCTATCAAAGTTGGGCAATGATTATTACCTTACAGCTAATAAATTTACAATGTATTTCACTTCTGATTCTCAGCACTCTATAAATTACTATAGCTAAATAGTGTCTGATGCCAATTTAACTCAAATAGGAAGACTAGCAAAAACTCCACATTGAAAAAAAAACTTTATGGGGCTGGGAAGGTGGCTCAGTGGTAGAGCACTTGCTTTGCATGCTCATGGCCCTGGGTTCGATTCCTCAGCACCACATAAGAAAAAAGCCTGAAGTGGCGCTGTGGCTCAAGTGGTAGAGTGCTAGCCTTGAGCTGAAGAGCTGAGGGACAGCGCCCAGGCCCAGAGTTCAGGCCCCACGACCGGACCCCCCCCCCCCAAAAAAAAAAAAAAAACAACTTTATAATGAATGGGTTACCTTATATCTACATCATAAAATGCACTATTATCATCAAATATCCTTCACCTACATATTTATTCACATGTTTTCATCCAACCATCCATCCATCTACCCATTCATCCTATATTCAATTACTCGTATAGCTAAGTATCTGCTTTACTCCAAGTACTGCTTTGGGGACATGGAGCTAGTAGCCAACTCAATAGACAGTTGATATTCTCATGAAACTAGTACTTAAGAAAGGGGAGACAGACAATATAAATGAAGTAGCAAAAGAAACAACTTTCCCAATAGTGATAGCTATCTCAAGGAGAAAAGTAAGTAGAAAACGGGGACAAGAAGATTTAAGTTGCAATTACAAATAAATGACCAGGAAAAATTTTCCCTAAGAGGATATTTGCACAAAGATGAAGAAAGAGTGAGACTTAGTGAGTGATGCAGAAACTGGGAAAAAGTATTCCAGATTAAGTAAAAAGCAACTATAAGAATATGAAATTGCAACGTGAATAGTATCCTGAAGAACAGAACTCAGCTGTATATGATGGCAAAGCAAACCAGCAAGCTATTAAAATCTACTAAACTCAAATACCATCCACAATAATCTATTTGCATTCACAGCTATGGTAAATTTAATGGACTCTATTGTCCTTCAAATTTCATGGTCAAGTCACAACAATGGAAACTAGACAAGGGACACACTTTTACCAGGAATTCACTGTAGAATGAGACTACATAAACAATTCAGTAGCAGCTTCTAAGTTTATCTGATACAGACTTGAATGATGATTTTCATAAACTATCAACAATCATCAGGTGATGTCAGCCAAACAAGAACCTTTTTTTTTTTTTTTGGTCAGTCATGAGGCTTGAATTCAGGGCCTAGGTGTTGTCCCTGAGTTCTCCTGCTCTACCACTTTGAGCCACAGTTTTACTTCCAATTTCCTGGTTGTCAATAGGAGGTAAGAGTCTCACAGACTTTCCTGCCAGGGAAGGTTCTGAACTGTAATCCTCAGATCTCAGCCTCCTCAGTAGCTGGGATTACAGATGTGAGCCACCAGAGGCTGGTTAAGAACTAAATTTTTATCTAAATTAATCTCATCGGATCCATTTTCTCTTCAGAAAGGCAGACATTTTCTAAATGACAAAGTGTACTAGTTTAAGTGAAACATCCCAAATCATTCTATAATAATAGATGTTAGCTATGAAAATATATTATCCTTTTGGTAGAGATTTTATTAATTTTTTTGCTGACAGTTCTAAAATTCAAAGTTTGATAAAATATTTTTACTGTTGGCAGTTTTTTTTTTCTTGCCGCTATTATTCTAATTCATTTAATTTCATTAGGTTACTGGGCTTAGTAACACAGGGAGACTGTTAAAAGCAATCTTTACTAAGTGCTAAACACTAATTACAAGCTACTTCAGTGAATGAAAATTAATTAGCTAAAATACTTGTGATGTTTTATTTAAAATCTCTTACTGCTGAACTGGTGGCATGGCTCAGCAGCAGAGCACCTACTTAGCAAACACATGCCCTGAATTCAAATCTTAGTACACCAAAATTTTAAAAAAGAATACCAGAACTGGGTGCCAGTGACTCCACCTGTAATCCTAGCTATTCAGGAGGCTGACATCTGAGGATCTTGGTTTTGAAGCCAGCCTGGGCAGGAAAGCTGTAAGACTATCATCAATCAACTCCCCCCAAAACAGAAGCAGAGCTGAAGCTCAAGTGTTAGAAGGTTAGCCTTGAGCACAAAAGCCCAGTGCCAGCACAGTGCCCAAGCCTACAGTTCAAGTCCCAGGACCAGGGTAAAAAATAGTAATACTAGAACACTAAATTTCTTGTTGCTTACAAATTCTCAGTTATCCTTTGATTTTCGCTCACCCACTTCACCTCCAATCTTCTGTGTTATCAAGCCATTTTCTAATTATTGAAAAGAAAAAAAACAAACTCTAGATTTTACTATTGACTCACCCCTTTGTTTAAACCTTTATTTCCTGCACAGATTATGCAGTAAAGAGCCTTCTCAGTAATTTCTCCTCTCTCTTCACTTCAGTCCATTTTCCATACTGTTATAAAACCAATTAAAAACTCCCTAGGGCTGGGCACTGGTGGCTCAAGCCTGTAATCCTAGCTGCTCAGAAGGCCGAGATCTGAGGATCACAGTTCAAAGCCAGTCCAGGCAAGAAAGTCCATGAGATTCTTATTAACCACCAGAAAACCAAAAGTGGCACTGTGGCTCAAGTGATAGAGCACTTGTCTGGGCTGAAGAGCTCAGGGACTGTATCCAGGCCCAGAGTTCAAACCCCACAATTGACCAAAAAAACCAAAAACAAACAAAAAAAGCTCCCTAGGGCTCATTAGGCTTATAGGATGAAACTCGAACTTAAAAATTTTAAGAGTCTGGGCTGGGAAGGTGGCTCAGTGGTAGAGCGCTTGCCTTGCATGCCTGAGGCCCTGGGTTCCATTCCTCAGCACCACATAAGCAAAAAGCAAAAAAAGCTGGAAGTGGTGCTGTGGCCCAAGTGGTAGAGTGCTAGCCTTGAGCTGAAGAGCTGAGGGACAGCGCCCAGGCCCAGAGTTCAGGCCCCATGACCGGACCCCCCCAAAAAAAAAATTCTTAAGAGTCTATTTCCTACCTCCACTTCTCAGTCCCCATCACTGATTCCATTCTTCGCCTATCCTCTTCTCTGCACTTCAGCTGTAGGAAACCACTAGGACCAGGTTGTCATTCTTAAGAATTTTCATTGCATACTCTATACTTCTTTGTTTGGCAACTCATGCAAGCTCCTCTTGAGCTGGCTGAGATCTTTTGGATCCCACAACTACTTCATGGGGCTAACATATCGCTCTTCTCTCAGAAGTTCTAGCCTGTTATTTCTTACTATTGGCAGGCATAGGCTATCTCACTCATTTATAAATTTTTTGCATTATGGACAAAACATAAACCCCTCAGCTGAGGTTCAATAAGTGGCTTTCAAACTTGAATATGCTTCAAAATCAGCTGAGACATTTTTAAGAATGAGATTCTAGGTCTCTAACCTCCCCAATCCAATAAAAACACTGTATTTATAAAATCTTGTGATTAGATAACTGACTTATCACTGCACTACGTATTCTTAAACTGATGCTCCATAAATACTTTACTCATTCTAAGCCCATGAACGATGGTTATTACATGATTAGATTTATGTCAATTCAAGTTTTATAATTACATAAAGTTTAAGGATCACCTTTCAGTGTTTTGGTAGCAAATGAATTCCTTGCTTGATGGTATCAGAATAATCTGGGCTATGTTCAAGCAGACAACTGTTCTGGATACTGCACTGGATACAGTGAAAGATCCAGAGTACAATGTTGGTCTTATAGATCACTGTTCTCAGGTATACTGTGTATACTATGTAAAACTTTTTTTTTTTTTGGTCGGTAGTGGGGCCTTAACTCTGGGCCTGGGCGCTGTCCCTCAGCTCTTCAGCTCAAGGCTAGCACTCTACTGCTTGAGCCACAGGGCAACTTCCAATTTTTCTGCTTACATGGTGCTGAGGAATCAGACCCAGGGCCTCATTCATGTAAGACAAGCACTCTACTACTGAGCCACCTTCCCAGCCCTGTACAACTATTTTTACATTAGGCAAAATGGGCAAATGGATATTGCTGAGTTATTTTATTCTTTTGTAGTAATTAACAAGTTATTTATAGTTTAATTTCAAGTCATGCTCCAATACTCATCTAAGAGTATTTTCCAAGATGCCTCCTCATTTATAATTAATGTCAGCATTATGTATTCTAAACAATAAGAAGTTTCAAGTAGGTGTTGAAAGGAAGGAATAATTTGGTCTTGGTTTTGCCACTTTTCTAGTTATATAACCTTGCATTATTTATAAAATTATGTGGATCTGTCCTTTTTTCTGTAAAAATAAAAAGTAAAAGAATTATGTTTGTGAGATTCAATGATAATACATGTGAAAGAACTTTTGAGTATTTAAAAATACTAACCCATTTTTGGCTATATTTTTTTTAAAACAAGTAGATTTAAAAATTCTCTTGGAGAGTGCACTCTTCCTTTTCTTATGAGCCAGTATTTCATATATATTTCAGAAAATTACATTTTCTGCTAACCCTGTTTTTTTTTTTTTTTTTAACTAGCTTTCTCCCTTGACAAACATTCTTCCCTTTAATTAACCACTGAGAAAATGGCCTGTACCCATGATCTTTATAATGCTCTGGTTTTCTTAAACCTTTTAAGTTATTCACATTTCCCAAATAAAAATGGTGAAAATTTATAATACTATAAAAGTTTAAAATACACTAGGATTCTCATAATACTCATATTTAAATGTCAGCATCTACAATAATGCAGCCACAGCAAATAAGCATATAAAAACAGCGACTGGCATAGTAACAAGGCAAAAGAAGTGGTCCAGTAGGTAGAAGTAAGCAACCTTGCAAAGTTAGCTTCATGCAGACCAGCAAGTAAGAACTGAAGTTTTGCCACTTAAGAGTTGAAAAAAATGAATATTTGAAAGAAAGTAAAATGGAGTATCTATAACACTACCAACAGAAGTTTACAGAAGAAATACAAACTGTAATTCATTGTATAAAACTTGCTATTATACACACATAATTATAAATTAAAAGGCTTTCATAAACACTATTTTTGAAGTATTTTTATAAACACAAGCTTAAGCCTGTTGATATTCTAGATGATCAATTTTCCAAATATATTTTTGGTAAGTTTAATTCTATACAAAAATAAACATTATGTGACATTTTAAATTAGAAGCAGGTTTTATTGTAGCTACAAATATACATATGAGCAATTATATACAACTAAGAAAGAATGATAATTTAACTCTTCTACCAATATATTGTTCAAACATAGAAATACACTTTTGTGAAATTGCATATATTTTTTCCATACAATAGTACATTATAATTGGAACGCCATTTTCTCCCATTTTCCTAGTTAATTATTAACTACTTAGAAAAAGGGAAATTACTTTGCCTATATAAAAAAAATCTAGGAAAACAGCAGATGGTTATTGAAGGCAATCCTATCCCCATACAAGGCAAGTAATTATCATGTAGCTTAATATACAGCCAATACATTTTCTACTAACATATACACACCAGTTTCCAATCTTTCTTTTCTTCTGTCTTTATGTAAAGCTATTTTTCATTGTTGTGATACTGTAACAGTTCAAGTACAGGGCATACTCTTCCCACGAAGAACAACCTTGAATCAGAATTGGTACTGACAATAGCTCTATTGGGGTGATGTTTTAAGATTTATCATGTAAAGACTTTTGTTTTATTTGTTCCAGTCCTGGGGCTTGAACTCAAGGCCTGAGCATATTCCTGAGCTTTTATGCTTAATGCTAGTGTTCTACCACCTGAGCCACAGCTCTACTTCTGGCTTTTGGTGGCTAATTGGAGATAAGAATCTCATGGGCTTTCCTGCCTGGATTGGCTTTGAACTGAGGTGCTCAGATCCCAGGCTCCTGAATAGCTGGGATTACAGGTGTTGAGCCACCAGTGCCTAGCTCATGTCAATTTGTTTTCAAAATTCAAATCATAATAATTAAAACCAACTATAAAACCGCAGCATTGAAAGCCAAGCACAAATGTTTTGGATTATGTGCAGATGCTATAAAAGCATAGCTTATAAAATACATGAGTTTTATTACTCTATCATTTTGATGGCTGACATTTCATTTACTATTGTACTTGCTAAATATATAAGGGGAAAAAAACCTCCGAGATATATGACATTCTATATCAAATTAACTTACTATGAAGGCTTATATAAGCACAAAACCTACCACTTACCATTTCAAAAATGACAGAGTTCCAATTCTGTTCTTAATTTCACTCTAAAAAGTTTATAAATTTGTATGTTCTACACTACTAATAATTACCATAGTGGATATCACAACAGCCTTCTTAAATATTCAGTTCACAATACCAATTTCTCCAGACTGGTATGCTAAATTTAATATTGCATTTGATTTGAAAATCTGTTTTGAAATATATTCAACAGAATAAACGAGATATGTAAATCTCTAGGTTAACGTTTTCTACAGTGTTGTAAACTATAGAATTTCAAATTTTAGAAAAATCAGAAATGACACTTCTGGATATTTTTATACTTTGGTACCATATAACGTACGTGGACAAGTCTCTGTGTGACCTTTGTAGGCTGGATCAACAAAAGTATGGACAGTGACCTGTCCTTTACATTATATGTAATATGCACAACCATGGGTAAAGTTAGATTCTGATGTTTAAATTTCTAATTTATAGAATGTTGATAATGGTACCTTTTTCATGGAATCTTTGAGGATTAAGATTAGATACGTAAATTAAGGAAGTTATCTAATCTATTAAGTTTTAGATACCTAAATTCCTATGATATAAACAATAGCATACACAACTAGTAAATAAGAAAAATGTGTTATTTATTACACTAGTTACTTGGATTCAATTCTGTCCTTTGCTAAAATGTGTATGTGTGTGTGCACGCATATGTGTGTGTGTATTTTATTTTTTTAGTGGTGGTAGGGATCAGATAGAGGGCCTCTCTTATGCTAGGCAAACACTTTACCACTGAGCAACATGTGCAGCCTTAGATATTCCTAAAGAAGAGATCTTTTCCTGGTTTTAGTGAGGTTTGAACTCAGAATTTTATACTTGCTAGGTTGGCACTCTTATCAGTTGAGCATACCTTCAGTGCTGCAGAGATTTTCTAAAAGAAGATTTAAATACTAAGTGATATGTTTGCATAGAATATTGGCCACTATTTCTATTCTATTTCTACAAGCAAAAGGCAAATGTACCTTATTTTAAAATAGATTTTGCTTGTTTAAAACCTCTATAAAGTTGGTTGCTCTCACAAGAAGCCCTATCTTAACCAAAAGCTGGACACCATGATGCATGTCTGTCACTCCAGCTTCCCAGGGAAGCATAAATAGTATGCTTGTGTCCAGGATGGCCTGGGCATAAAAGTGAAATTCTATCCCCCAAATAAAGCAAAATAGGTATGACTCAAGTGGTAGAGGGCATAAGGCCTTGAGTTCAATCCCCTAGTATCTCCCCAAAATGATTGCTATACAAAAGTTCATTATCTTTTAGTAATAGCTTAATGCAGTAACACAGCACAAAATAAAAATCTGTAATTTTCATTTCCTGTTATTGATACCTGAAAGCATGAGAAAAATACATACTGGCTGAAGCCTGAGGTTGCATGCGAGGTATTCCTCCGTTTGGCACTTGAAAATTTGAGTCACTTCTACTGCTTTTCACGGAGTCAATTTGTGTGTTAGATGTTCGGGACAGGTTTGGAAGACTGCGTCTCAGTTTTTCTACAATAATATAATTTCAGTTAAAAAGAAATCAAATCATTCTAATGGAGAACTAAAGTATTAGAACTGAAAACAAAATTATTTACACAAATTATGAAAAGGAAAAAAGAATCGCAATCCAGAGTTTGAAAATGGGTAGAATAAGAGACCCTCTCATTAATCATCCATAGCTCATACTGTAATACTCCCAATTAGTTGGGAGGCTGAGTTTGAGAGGACTGTGATTAAGTCCAAGCTCCTCAATGCATTCAACCAATAATGGGGAGTGGCAGCCCTTGCTTGTCATCCTAGCTATACAGAAGGCTGAGATGAGGAAGACTGAAGTTCCAGTCCAGCCCTGGAAGAAAAGTCCATGAGACTCCACCTCAATAGAAGAAGTTGGATGTGGTGGCACAACTCTGTTATTCCTGCTATGATGAGAAATCTATAATAGATGGATTGTGGGCCAAGCAAGATCTAGGCAAAAAATAAGACCTTAAAATACAATAAACAATACAAAAAAGGGCTAGTGACATGGCTCAGTGGTAGAGCATGAGGCCCTAATTCAAACACAGTACTATCAAAAGAGAAAAAAGAAACAATATCTACTGATGTTTTACCTTCATTTTTAACATTGCTTGTCTGTAAATCTGTGGGATGGCCTTGAAGTGAAAGTCGAGGTTGCTGTAAGCGGCTAATCATAGGCTGTGGGGATACTCTACTATATTCTATTCCCCGCGCAGGAGATCGTGAACGAGGTGAATTTCTGGGTGACTGCTTAGGTGATGGTCGAGGTGAATTGCGTGGTGATGGTGAAAACCTGTTAACAGCAGGGTATACGGCATGATGCATATTGTCATCTTCATCATCTAAACTTTGTGCATCAAGTTCCTGATCACTAAAAGTACCCCGTCTTGTAGAATTGCAAGATGAACCAGAACTGCGCCGAGATGTGGTAGCTGCATATTCTTGCCGAAGACCTGGCAATAACAAATTATTATTTTATTTAACTATATTTTCTAACATTTAAATATTTTTTAAATTTAAAAGTAAAAGACTGAGAAATTCTAATAAGGCATAAACAATTAATAAAAACCTATAAACCCTATTTCCTAGATTTCTTAAATCTGAAATAAATTATAAAGTAGAATCACATACTAAAAAATACTTTTACACCTGATGACAGTAATCTAAATTTGAGATTAGCACTAAAGAAAAACTAAGTGGAAAAATGACTAACTAATGAACAGAATATATCAATGAGCAAAAAAACCCTTTATTTATATCTGGATTAAAATTATAATGCAAAGATGTACACAGAATCTAGATACTTCCATCAAGTCTTGCCAATTCTTGGCATTCAGCAAAAGAGGATATTACAAAATATTTAAACCTTTAAGTATATATTTATACATAGAAGGAAATATTCAAAGCTAGGTGCAGGTGGCTCACACCAGTAATCCTAGCTACTCAGGAGGCTGAGATCTGAGGATTGTGGTTCAAAGCCATCCCAGGCCAGAAAGTCTGTGAGACTCATCACAAACCACCAGAAAACCAGAAGTGGCACTGTGGTTCAAACTGATGAGTACTAACCTGGAGTGACAAAGCTCAGGGACAGCATTCAAGCCCTGAGTTCAAGCCCCATGACCAATGGAAAAAAAATCAAAGTACTATTAAGAAAATTCCTCAAACTAGGTAGAATAGCCCTAGAGTATCTTTAAACCCATAGATTCCAGGGGATGTAGTTCAGTGACAGCACTTGCCTAGTATGCATGAGATCGATTCCATGCACTGCCAATAACAAACCATTTGAAAAATTCCCCAATAAATTCCAACCCCCTTAAATTGCTGGGGTCCATTCAGCCATTCAGTTAGGTTTGGGACCACAGTAACAACTGATAGCTACTGAGTGTCTAGTTATAACAAACACAGCACTGTCATCTAAGAAAACCCAACAGATCAACAGTGAAGGAACATTGTTTTAAAAAGGGAAAACTGAGGATGAGTGCCTATGGTTCACAATTGTTATTCTGGCTATTCAGGAGGCTGAGATCCAGAAGGACTGAGGTTCAAGATCAGCTTAGGCAAAAAAGTTTGCTAGACTGCTCCAAAATAACCAGCAAAACAGAAAAACTGGAGGTGTGGTTCAAGTGGCTGAGCTAGGTAATGGCCTAAATATGTAATTTTGCATTTCTCATTGTTAAAGAATTTCTAATTATTATAGCCCAGAGCTAATGTCACATCCCTGTGATCCTAGCTACTCAGGAGACTGAGATTTGAGAATAGAGGTTTGAAGCCAGTACAAGCAGGAAAGTTGGTTGACTCTTATCTCTAAGTAACTACCAAAAAGACAGGGTAGAAGCCAGGCGCAGGTGGCCTCACACCTGTAACTCTAGCTACTCAGGAGGCTGAAATCTGAGGATCGAGGTTTAAAGCCATACTGAGCAGGAAAGTCCATGAGACTCTTATCTCTAATAAATAACCAGAAGTGGCAGAGCATTAGCCTTGAGTAGAAAAGCTAAGAAACAGCGTCTATGCCGAGTTCAAGTCCCAGAACTGACACACCTGCCCCCCCAAGGAAAAAAAATCCTGGAAATGTAAAAAAAAAAGAAAAATATCATCTCTAAAAAATGGAGTAGGGTGCAGATTGCTGTTTTAAGGAAGTATTACATATAGTTTTGGCAGCATGTTTCTTTTTTTTTTTTTTTGGGTCCGGTCACAGGGCCTGAACTCTGGGCCTGGGCGCTGTCCCTCAGCTCTTCAGCTCAAGGCTAGCACTCTACCACTTGAGCCACAGCGCCACTTCCGGCTTTTTGCTTATGTGGTGCTGAGGAATCGAACCCAGGGCCTCGAGCATGCAAGGCAAGCGCTCTACCACTGAGCCACCTTCCCAGCCCCAGCATGTTCCTTTTTTTAAAAAATTTATATTTTATTGTACAGAAGGGTTAGTTACATAAGGTAATGAGTACATTTCTTGTCAAACATTGTTACTCCCTTCCTTTTTCTCCTCCCTGCTAACTCCCCCACTGCATCTGTTTCTTAATTCACCAGGAATACAATTATTCACATATGTAGAATACAATTATTCATATATGTAGATGGCTAAGAAATGATAAGGCTGAAATTTCTATTATTTGTTACAAAAGGCTAAAATTCCTGTATTTGTTGCAAAACAAATCTGAAATTTGAGGGGGTGAGTGGAGTTGGTAGAAAAGGGAAAGAATTATGAAATGAGTATCACTGATCAAGATCCATTGTACTCATAAATTGACACAATGGAATAAAACTTCTTGGTACAACTACTTAATAACAACGTGATGAATGATAACAGGACTGTAGACATTCATATACACTGAGACCAAAGGAGGATATTCTTAGGAGAGAAATACAAAAGCATAATACCTATATGCTCTGATCATATAAAATAGTATTGAAATTAATTCCAGGAAATGGGAAGAGGAGGTAGGAATGGGAGGGGAAAACTAGGAGAAATCAAGAGAAGGGGTGACACTGTTGAAAAAATGTACTTTTTACCTGACATATGTAACTTAACCCCTCTGTATATCACCTTTATAATAACAATTTAAAAAATTAAAGAAAAATAACAAACTAGTTAAGCTTTTCACAATATACCAAGACCCAAAAGGTGAGGCTTCCAATAAATGAGTTTATTCTACGGAATAGAATTTAATCTTAGCACGATAATATTGCCACAATAATCTTACATGAGAGCCTGTGTACATTTTGAGGATTACAGAAGCTATAATTTTTATTGGATTCTCAATAAAGTGACCTAAAATGTTTCAAGGACGTGCTGCAAAGTACCATCAAATTTAATTTAATGTCATAGTTCCAATTTTTCCATAAAGGTCATTTTTATATCTTTGCATTTTCAAGGGAGAAAATATTTGTTACCAAGAAGGCAAAAAAAATGGTTCTTAGGATATGAAAAAAATCTTAGGGTGTTTCTTATAGTACTTAAATATACCACAATTTCATGGGAGAAGCATAGATAAAAGGGGGGGATCCAAAAAAGGCTCCCCAAGGGATGAATCAAAGTATAAAACATTGACTTACACAAAAAGATACACAGTAACAGAGCAATAACTAGTGAGTGCCAATAGGAAGTTACACAAAGGGTCTGAATACCAATCACAGAAACTGAACATAATGTGCCTTTCTCTGCTCCTCATACAACAAAACAGCTCTTTGCAAATCGGACTCTGAAAACAAGTAAATGAACAAACACTGAAATGTCCTTTTTACTGTTTCTACTTTTACATTATATTTCCCACAATACTTTAAGTAAAAAAAAAACCACCACAACTTTTAACAGCTAACATACTTACTTTCTTCTTGCATCCGAGCTAGAATCTGTACATCAGTTACATCATTTAGCTTATAATTGGATCCAATTGAATCTTCATCAAATTCTGAAGCACTTAACTCACTATCTATAGACGACTGAGGACTGAGTGGAGGATTTCTGTCTGATGAATTTTTGAAGTTACCTTAAAAAGAGGGAAGAAAACCCCAAATATTAGTTAAGACAAAAACTGAATGAACATCTGTTGCAATCATTACAAATTGTATCCTTTAAGTTCTTTATTGTTTTACTATTTTTATTTGCAAAACTCCCAATCTGAAATTAGAAATTCATCTCAGTAAGTTAAAAGAAAACTATAAAGACTCCTTTATATATCCTGGCACAAATAAAAAAACATCTTAAAATTAAAAAAATTTTTTTTCCAGTCCTGGGGCTTGAACTCAGGTCCTGAGCACTATCCCTGAGCTTCTTTTGCTCAAGGCTAGCAATCTACCACTTGAGTCACAGCACCACTTTCACTTTTTCTGTTTATGTGGTAATGAGGAATTGAACCCAGGGCTTCATGCATGCTAGGTAAGCACTCTACCACTAAGCCACATTCCCAGCCCCACTAAACATCTTTTAAAGTATATCTTTTCTAGTCTCTTATAGAACAATTAAGCTTTCAACATAGTGCCTAGAAAGTAGTTATTCACTAACTCTATGTTAAAAAACGTCAACTTCTTCAAGATAGTTGATAGAGATGCTCTACAAGAAGATCAACTTATGATACAGTGTTTTCTCTTTCCCTATTCAGTCATCAACAAGCACCAAAATCTTTTTGCTGACTAAAAGGATCTACTTCTCAGCAAGAAAAGTAGATTTCTTAGACATATAAGAACAAAAACAAAAAAGGACACTAGGTTAATTTACCTTACATGGAGTTATGTTTACAAAATTTCTTGCCAAATTAGTAACGGGGATCCAAAATGTTCTGATATAGTAAAGCACAAAAAATGAGATCAAGAAAGTAACCTGATTTTTTATTCAAAGTACTAAACTAAAAGAAGGAGAGACAACAGGTCAGAGGAATAAAGAATATATGGCCTGAGAAGTCTTATTTCTAAGAAAATTGCTTTACTGGACCATCAACTGTTACTAAAGAATAAAATCCCAGCACTTTTACTACTATTTGCAATAAAGATTTGTATCAAACACCTATTTTTCAGAATCACTCACTGTGAGAGCCAGTTCCAACATAAAAGACAAATAGAGGAAGAACACAATATTAATAAAAAAAAGAGCATAATTCACATGGCAGAAAAAGTACAAAGACAGGTTCAAATATGCTTGAATCAATTTCTTTATTTTAAACAAATACTGCTGGTTAAATTTTTCAATATGATATCACCATAAATGAAAGCAGTAGCAAATAACCTAGATATTAAGCAAAGCAGGGTCAATAAAATCACTAGAGAACATGCAGGTAAAAAATATGAAGTGGTTAATAATACCTAATTTAACTATACTAATGAGTCATAGAATTGCAACTGTAAGAGTAACAAATGGGCTGGGAATTTGGTGTAATGGTAGAGTGCTTGCTTAGCATGCATGAAGCCCTGGGTTCTGTTACTTAGTACCACATAAACAGAAAAGGCTAGAAGTGGCACTGAGGCTCAAGTGGTAGAGTGTTAGCCTTAAGCAAAAAGAAGTTCAGGGACAGTGCCCAGGCTCTGAGTTCAAGCCCTAGGACTGGCAAAAAAAAAGTAACAAACAGATGAATTATAAAGGGAGTAAGTTATGCAGGGACAGAATCAGACACAGAACCAGCACAGCACAAATTCCCCAGTTGATAGCAAACTATCTCTCCCACATTAAACAGCCCCATCACACTTTGGCACACTTACGCTAGTATTTAACTGATGTGATGAAGGTTATTAAAACTCCTTAGTAAAGAATTTTTAACTTTTTCAACCCAGGTAGGCTGGTCAATAACTTTTACAACACTATCAATAGATAATGATTAAAGGAATGAATCTTGTGATCTTAATTAGACCCGATTTTTTAAACTTCTATCTTTAATTATGTGCCTATATATAAACATACATATATATGTATTTTTAAGTTCTTACTGAAGAAAGTTACATAATGTAACACAATCACTTACCATTGTACTGTTGATACTCAGTAAAAGTAACTGACTCCCCATTAAGATTTTCTCTATTTAAGTTTCATAAATAAAATGGACCCGAACTAGTAATACGTTATTTTTGAGGTAGGGCAGCAAATTAGAGACTATTCCTTACCTGAATTTCCAGGAAGTATTAGCTGTTTGACTATAGGAGGACGTACTGGGGTTGAGGATGGAGAATTGAAGCCACTGCTATATGGACTACTGGCATTTGGACTGTAAGGACTTGTATAACTCACAGAGTTGAAAGGATTATTGTATAAATTCTGCCTCTTGAAAGCTGCATTAGTGAGAAAAGGAAAATTCAAATTTAATTACTGAAAAAAAAGGAACCAGTTTATTTCAAAACTTTTTTTCTATTGAAAATTTCATTTAGTCATTGTCTATCTTAAAGAATCATTCTTTTCAGTAGGGAAAACTGTCATAAAAAAAGACTAAATATTTCTATTCTCTTTTATTGTGTTGTACAAAACAACAAAAATAATGCAGAAAGAATAAATCCTAAGCTGGCCACTAAATTAATCCATGTCCATCTTATTAGCAAGTTTGTTCTTTAGTAACTGTTCCATCAATATTAGAGTGACTTTTAAAAACAAACCAAATAAAAAAATTCTCTATTTTTCTATAATGATCACTTTAAAAAGCTATGTGTGGATTTTTGAAAAGCTTGTGCATGCGTGCATGTGCACACATGTATCATATATAGTTCATATCTCATAACTCCCTTCCCAGTACAGGCAATACAAACTAGAATTTCTCTTCCTCAAGGCAGATTCTACAAACTGTAACTGCTCCCTGTCTTCCTGTCTTGGAGCTGCCCATAAAGAAATTCCTTAACCTGCCTTATTTGTTGGACTACAAAGATCCCTATTTCACAATGGATCCTGCCCATACTCAAGAAGGAATGCTGAAGAATCTGGACTGGCTTTGTCTACCACTCTAGTCTACCAGACATTTTTATCCAGTCACATTTTGACAAGTTGACCACATTTTGACAAGTTGACCACATTTCAATCAGCCTATGGAATGAAGTCTCCATATAAACTTAAATCTTATGTTCAGAGTTTAGATAACTGAAAATGTTGAGGTTCCTAGATAGTGGTATGTCTGGAGAACATGGAACCTCTGCATTCCTCTCCTTGCAGTCCCAGCATGCATATCTTCATCTGTACCCTTTGTAATAGCCTTTATAATATCATTAGTAAATTTGTTTCTTTGAGTTCTGAGCACTGAGCGTATATATTAAATATACTATATTTGTATCTGTAGTATTTCTCTGTGTGTGTACATATATATACATATATATATATAAAACTTAAATATTGTTAAACATTCAGTACTAGATTACTGGTTCAGATAATCCAGTAATAGTTTTGGTTAAAGAATAACTTCTTCACTCATAAACTCATAATTTTTTTAAATCACTCATTCATTTTTTGAGACAAGATCTCACTGTACAACCCAAGCTTCCTGGAACTATGTAGACTAGACCTCAACTTCCCAATCTTCCTGCCTCAACTTCCTGAATGATGGGATTATCGATGTGTGCATCATACCTAGCCTCACATCTGTAATACACTTGCTAAAATAAAACAAAATACTGCTTACTAAAAAAGGTTCTATTTGAGATATAACAGCTTTGTGTTTCTCCCTCAAGTCCAGGTTCCTAGTTACTAGCTGAAAATAGTTTCACTTCCTTCAGATGATTTAAACCAGAATTGGCAAACTAAAGCCCACAGGCCAAATACAGCCCACCACTTGTGCATGTAAACAAGAACACTGCTATGCCTCATTACTATTACCTATGGCTGCTGTTGTCTATGACCAAAATTAAGACCTTACAGTGCACAAAGATCAAACTGACTCTTTATAGGAAGTTTGGCCACTTACATGTTTTATTTGTTTGTCATCTGATTCCTCCAATGAGAATATAAGTTCCAGGAAGGAAATAATCACTTGGGCTATTATAGTAATTGCTATGTCCTCAGAGTTGAGAATAATGTATACCATAGCAGTCCTCAACAGTTGTTGTTGAGGTTGTAAAAATTCCTAAATTGTAATTATAATTACATTATTCCTAATGTGAGATATTTAAGAAATTATAAACTATTCCTAGGAATATAATTTTTTTCTTTTTTTGTACTGGTACTGGGCCTTGAATTGAGAGCCTCTTGTTTGGCTTTTTCCCTCAAGGCTGGCACTCTGCAACTTGAATCATACCCAACTTCAGCTTTTTTGAGGATCAATTAGAGATAAGTTTCGCAAAGCTGGGACTGTGGCTTAGTGGTAGAGTGCTTGCCTAGCATGCATGAAACCCTGGGTTCGATTCAAAAGTACCACATGAAGAAAGGCTGGAAGTGTACTGTGGCTCAAATGGTAGAGTGTTAGCCTTGAGTAAAAAGCAGCTCAGGGATGGTGCTCAGGTCCTGAGTTCAAGCCCCAAGACTGGCGCGCGCGCACGCACGCACGCACACACACACGCACACACTTTTGCTCTCTGAGCAGGCTTCAAACTTTTACCTTCAAACTCAACCTCCTGAGTAGCTAGAATTATAAGCATGGGCCACTAGCCAACTAGCACCTGGTCTGAATATTCTTAATAAATGTCTGAATAGTATCATCTGGCCGAAATTTGCTGGAGATTTTATAATTTTACAGATTTTATAATTTTGCATATAATATAAATCAAGCCCAGACTATAATTCTAAAGACAAATTCATATTCAAGAACTTTAAAAAATGACACCAAGGCTATTTGGCTTTTCAAAAGGGCTTTTTTATTTTACAGATGAGAAAAGTTAAGACTTTAGTTTTTAAACAGATTCAGATTTATCCTGTAAGTTACTCCTTACAAACTAAAAAACCTCCTTTACTGCCAGTGTAACTACTTACCTATTCTTTCAGCTCTCCTAAGCCATATTCAGTGTCAACTCTAGTCAAAGAGTACTTTTTTTTTTTAAACAGTTCTGGACTTTGAGCTGATGGCCTGGTGCTTGCTAGGCGGTACCCTGCCACTTGAGCTACTTTCCCAACTCCCAAAGAGTACATACCTCTATGTTCAAGTCAAAATAAGGAATTTAAATACATGTCTGCTTATAAATATACAGCATAAAACAAAAAACAAATCTTACTCAGAATTACTAATCATGAATCAGTCCTTTACCACTTGCATATTTCATAAAGTGACCCTTGTAGTTGTTCAAGACTGCAATTCTAGCTACTCAAGAGGCAGAGAAGAGGAGGGGTGGGAGTTGAGGTCTGAAGCTACCCAGACAAAAAGAAAGTTGAAAGACTCCATTTCAACCAATGGTTCCTGGTAGTGTCATGTATGTGATTCTCATCCCTGGCAATATAGCAATAAACACAAATAGGAGGATCACAGTCCAAGTTGGCTCCAGGCATGAAGTGAAACTCTTCCTTAAAAATAACCAATTCAGCTGGGCGCTAGTGGCTCATGTCTGTAATCCTAGCTTCTCAGACGGCTGAGATCTGAGAATGTGGTTCAGGAAAGTCTATGAGACTCTTATCTCCAATTAACCATCAGAAAACAGGAGGTGAAACTGTGGCTCTAAGTGGTATAATGTTGGCTTTGAGTCAAAGAGCTCAGAGACAGTGCCCAGGCCCCAAATTCAATAACAATGACCACTGCCACCAACAACAACAAAAATGAAGAAATGGGATAAAGGAATGACTCAAGTGGTAAAGAACCTGTCTAGCAAGCACAAGACTGAGTTCAAACCTAGTACTACCAAAACTAACAAAATGGAGAATATTAAAAGAGATCAAGAAAAACGCTAAGGAAAGGTCAATACTGTCCATAATATCGACTGGCATGCTACACCAAAAGTCACCAATAACTATAAACGTATTTTTTGCCAGCTTTGTAAATACTATTTTTTTAAAAAAGCAATTTAAATCTAAAGTGTTAAGAGGAAAACAGTGTTAAGAGGGAAGAAAATGAATAAATTTATTAGGTAACTATTGTAAGCCAGGAAACAAACTACGTTCTTCATAATACATTATCATTTGCTGGGCATCAGTGGCTTAAGCCTAGCTACCCAGGAGGCTGAGATCTGAGATTCAAAGCCAGTCTGGGCAGGAAAGTCCATGAGACTCTTGTCTCCAATTAACTATAAAAAAGTCTGAGATGGCTCTGTGGCTCAAAGTAGTGGAACATTAGCTTTGAGGACACTGGCATGCACACCCCCCCAAAAAACACAAAAACCCCTGTACAACACCTTTAAGGTTCATCATTCTCATATGAAAATTGAGTTAGGGGCTGGGAAGGTGGCTCAGTGGTAGAGCGCTTGCCTTGCATGCATGAGACCCTGGGTTCGATTCCTCAGCACCACATAAGCAAAAAAGCCGGAAGTGGCGCTGTGGCTCAAGCGGTAGAGCGCTAGGCTAGCCTTGAGCTGAAGAACACAAGGACAGCGCCCATGCCCAGAGTTCAAGCCCCACGACAAAAAAAAAAAGGTGAAATTGAGTTTAAAAAAAGCTAAATAATGTAAAGATTCAAACACCAATTAAGTACCAGAGTAAAGAGGTCTCTTTGGCATTTCAGTTTTTCTACTTGAGAGAATCACCAACTTGTAATAAGTAGGATGACTTTAGACGATGACTTTTGATAAAACTGTATGGAAAACCTATATTTAAAAATTTACACAAATTCCTATTTATATTATTCTTTAGGAGGAGACTAAGTAAAAATGCGATTAAAAATACTATTAAGCCAGGTGCCAGTGGCTCACGACTATAATCCTAGCTACTTAGAAGGCTGAGGTTCAAAGCCAGCCCTGGCAGGAAAGGCCCAAAGATTCTTTTTTTTGGGGTCCGGTTGTGGGGCCTGAACTCTGGGCCTGGGTGCTGTCCCTCAGCTCTTCAGCTCAAGGCTAGCGCTCTACCACTTGAGCCATAGCGCCACTTCCCGTTTTTTTTTTTTTTGCTTATGTGGTGCTGAGGAATCGAACCCAGGGCCTCATGCATGCAAGGCAAGTGCTCTACCACTGAGCCACCTTCCCAGCCCCCCAAAGATTCTTATGTCCAATTAACCAACAGAAGACCGGAAGTGGTGCTGTGACTCAAGTGGTAGAGTGATAGCCATCAGCACAGAGAAGCTCAGGAACAGTGCCCAAGCTCTGAGTGCAAACCCCAGGCTGGCAGAAAAAAACAAAAACAGAAGAAAATGCTTCCAAGCAAGGAACTGTCTCAGTAAGTATGCATTACACACTATTTCTGGTCTTTCTGTTTTGTTTTTTTGGCGCCAGTACTGGGGCTTGAACTTAAGGCCTTGTGCTCTTTCTTGGCTTTCCCCCTCAAAGCTGGCATTCTACCACTTGAATCATAGCTCCACTTCTAGCTTTGTGCCGGTTGAATGGAGATACGTCTTTTGGATTTAACTGCCTGCCTGGCTTTGAACCTCAATTCTCAGATCTCAGTTTCCTAAGTAGGTAGAATTACAGACATAAGCCACCAGTGGCTCAGCAATATTTGTTTTTGACTAAACAAAGAGATGAATTCATAACTAAAATTATAGACATACCTGACATAGTTTGATCAAGTTTGTGGATAAGAGACTTCTTAGCACATTCAACATCAGGACTTGGGTAATCCAAAACTTGCCTGCACCAAACTAATGGACTAACTGATTTCTGCATTGGTGTAAGTTTTTTCTTTGGTGATGAATACAGCCTGGAAGAAAATGAAACAAAAGAAGGGGTAACATTCATTATTAAGCATGATCATAAAGTAGAGATATTTACGGATATATTGAAGTTGAGGGGCTTGTGAAAGTGATGGAGTACACTTAAAGTCACCCATGTTTATTTATTTCACAAGAAGAAAATGAAACTCTAGTAAGTCCTTATCAACCTGATTCTCAAACACTATATGAACACAAATGAGGAACTTTAAAAATATGTTTTAATTTTGTCATTTACTCCTACAAATAGAACTTTAGGAAAATCTGTCCTCATAGCAATTTGCTCTGTTTTAGTAGTACTTTACTGACTTCCTAGTGTAGCCACTTACATCATAACTCGTAGTCTAGGAGTTAAGCGGAGCGAAATACTCTGTTTCTCTACTTACTAACTCACATCCCACCACAAATCCACACACACAAATTAGTATTATGTATGCTTTTCTTTTTTTTTTTTTCGGGGGGAGAGGGGGTCTGGTCGTGGGGCTTGAACTCTAGGCCTGGGTCTGTCCCTCAGCTCTTCAGCTCAAGGCTAGCCCTCTACCACTTGAGCCACAGCACCACTTCCGGCTTTTTGCTTATGTGGTGCTGAGGAATCAAAACCAGGGTCTCAGGCATGCAAGGCAAGTGCTCTACCACTGAGCCCCCTTCCCAGCCCCTATTATTTATGCTTTTCAAACATTGAGATATTTGAGAAAAGCAGACTATAAGTCCTTAGTAAATTAATGTAAAGCATTAAGAAACTACTTTTAGAAAAGAAATAAGGGATGGTATTTTATAAAACTAGGTTTAGAAAAGGAGAAAGGGATGGCATTTTAAAGCTCCTAAAAGCTATATCAAAGGGTAAAGGGCGAGCAAAAGAGAGAAGTATTCTTAAATTTCCTATTTCATAGTATTTCATAGGATTACTTCACATTTTGTTAGTTATTAATAATTATTTCATGTATGACTCCATATAAAAATGTTAAAAAGTTACTTAATTCTAAGTGTGATGACTTCAAATTAAGAAGGTTTCAGTAGAATTCATTAGATGTTTATAACTTCATCTTTTATACTAATCAAATTAGACCAGAAAGAAGTGTTTTCTGGTGCAAACAGGTTTGTCTCTTTCCTATCAGAAGGAATCATTGTCAAATTCTATTAGATCTTAAAAAAGACAAACAAAAAACGATTACCAATATTCCTTACACTATTCTATGTAATAAAAGGGAAATATGCTACCAAACTCATTCAGGAAGCAAGTATTACACTCATTCCAAAATCAGACAGACAATAAAATGGCCAATTCTCAATAAAATTCTTGCAAATTGAATTCAACAACACATTAAAGAGATAATACACCACAATGAAACTGGTTTCATCTTAGGGATGTAAAGATGGTTTAATATACATAAGTAAATGTAAGCTATCACCATAAATTGATCATGAACGAATGTCAGACATGATCACCTCAATAATGCAGACAAAAGCTAGGCACTGGTGGCTCATACCTGTTCTCCTAGTTATTCAGGAAACTGAGATCTGAGGATTGGGGTTTCAAGAAAAATCAGGCAGAAAAACCTACAAGAGTTTTATCTCCAACTAACCATCAAAAAGCCAGAAGTAGAGCTGTGTCTCAATTTATAGATGCACCAGTCTTGAGTGAAAAACCTAAGGACCAGCAACTCAGGCCGAGTTCAAGCCCCTATACTGGTGTACACTCTCTCTCTCTCTCTCTCTCTCTCTCTCTGCAGAAAAAGGCTTTCACAAAATTCAGTATCCTTTTTACAACAAAAGCTCTAACCAAACTAGGAATAGAAGGCTATATATGACAAACCTATAGCCACCATCATATTAAATGGAAAATAACCAAAATCATTCCCCTAAAGTCAGTAAAAGGACAAGGGTTTCTAGTTTTCCCATTCTTACTCCATATGGCACTATAATTTGTAGGGCCCCAAAGAAGAAATAAAAGAGATTCATACAAGGAAGGAAGTCAAATTATCCCTATATGCAGACAATACTATCCTACATTTACAACTCCCTACAGGCTGCACCAAAAAACTTCTAATACTAATAAATACTTTAGAATATGTAGCAGCATATAAAATCAACATGCAAAAATAAGTAGCTTTTCTGTATGCAAATAATGAAGTTTGAGAAAGAAATTGAAAAAAATTATTTCATTCACGACAGACTCAAAACAAAAACAGTAAAATACTTAGGCATTAGCTTATCCAGGGAAGTGAAAGACCTCTACAATAAAAACTATAAAACTTTGAATAAAGAAGTAGAGAGAGATAGGGAGAGTGAGGGAGGGAGAAAGAGAAAGACTAAAAGGGGACAGGGGGAGAGAAAGGGGAGGGAGGGACAGTGGGGAGAGGGGGATGGAGGAGAGGAGAGGGAGGAAGAGGAGAAGGAAAGGGGTGGGAGGGAGGGGTTATGGGGGGAGATGGAGAGGGAGGGGAGAGAGGGAGGGAGAGAGAGAGAGAGAGTGAGAGAGAGAGAGAGAGAGAGAGAGAGAGAGCGCACATGCTGGATGGACACCAATGGCTCACACCTGTAATCCTAGCTATTCTGAGATCTAAGGATAGTGGTTCAAAGCAGAAAGTCCATGAAACTTATCTGCAATAAACTACTCAGAAAAGCCAAAAGTGGCTCTATGGCTCAAGTGGTAGATCACTAGCCTGAGCACAGAGGCTCAGGAGAGTGCTCAGTCCTTGAGTTCAAGCCCCTGGACCAGCAGAAAAAAAAATAAAAGAAGAAGTTGAAGAAGACACTCAAAAGTGTAAATCCTTGGGCAAGGAATGTGGCTTAGTGGTAAAGTGCTTTCCTAGCATGCATGAGGCCCTAGGTTCGATTCTTTGGTACCACATAAGATTAATAAAATAAAAGGAGGGGCTGGGAAGGTGGCTCAGTGGTAGAGCACTTGCCTTGTATGCCAGAGGCTCTGGGTTCAATTCCTCAGTACCACATAAGCAAAAAAAGAAAAAAGCCGGAAGTGGTGCTGTGGCTCAAGTGGTAGAGTGCTAGCCTTGAGTTGAAGAGCTGAGGGACAGCGCCCAGGCCCAGAGTTCAGGCCCCACGACCGGACTCAAAAAAAATAAAAATAAAAAATAAAATAAAAGGAAAAGTGTAAAGTTCTCCCATATTCATTGATTGGCAGAATTAATATTGTGTGGTCACACTGTGGAAAACAATCTATAGAATAAATTCAATTCCCATCAGAGACATAACGTCATTTTTTACAGAAATAGAAAAAAAATGGAAACTTTATATGGAAATATAAAAGACCCTGAATAGCAAAAGCAATAATGAATACTGTAAAAAGAGCAATGCTGGAGGCATCATAATACTTTACTCAGAATTACACTACAGATCCCAAAACAGCTTGGTGCTAGCACAAAATAATGCAACAGACCCAATCACCAAAGGAATACAATTACACACCTATAGCTATCTAATAGCCAACAAAGAGGCCAAAAACATACATTGAAGGAAGGTCAGCTTCTTCAACAAAAAGTACAAGGAAAACTGGGTGTCCATTTGCAACAAACTGAAGCTTGACTCATACAAACATCAACTCCAAATGGATCAAAGAACTCAACTTCAAATCTACTAGAGGAAAACCCTGGAAGTTATAAGCACTGGTAAATATTTTCTGAATAAGACTCCAGTTACCTAGTAAATTAGAACACAAATTGACAAATAGAACTAACTACAACAAACTAAAGAGTTTCTAGCAATTGAGACAGGTATTTGAACCTACACACAAATCTTCAGCTAATCAGAAAATAAAGGATTAATATTCATAATAAAGTCCTCATATTAAATAGCAAGAGAACAATTCATGAGCAAGTAAACTGAACAGAAATACAAATATGAAAAAAAAGAAAACACACATGGCTATACACATGAAAAAAATGTTTATTATCCTTAATGCAAATTGAAACCACACCAAAATTCTATCTAACTCTAGTTAGAATGGCATCCTTCAAAAAGCAAACAAAGAATGCTGGTGAGGATATTAAGAAAAAGCAACCTTCATCCACTGTGGTTGATGAAATATAAATTAGTGCAACAATGGAAATCAGTATGGAGGTAATTAAAAAATAAAAACAGTCCTAACCTATGACCCTACCATACCACTACTGGCCATATACCTGAAGGATTTAAATCAATTTACAAGAAAGATAAACTGCATACCTATGTTTATTGTAGCTCTGCTCACAATAGCCAAACATGTAACTAAGATGACCAAAAACAGATGGATAAAAAATAGAATGGATAAAGATAGATATACCATGGACTATTAAAAATAGTTGTAAAACAATGAAATCATATCATTTGCATGAAAATAGGCAGAAATGAAGGATATCAGCTTTAGTCAGATAAGCTCAAAACCAAATTTTGAGCCAGGTGCTGGTGGCTCACACCTGTAATCCTAGCAACTCAGGAGGCTGAGATCTGAGGATCAGGGTTCAAAGCCAGCTCAGACAGAAAGTCTGTGAGGTTCTTATCTCTGACCACCAAAAAGCCTGGAGTTGTGACTTAAGAGACAGAGAGCCTAGCCTTGAATTAAAAAAAAAAAAAAAGCCAAATTTTGTTTGTTTTCGTTCCAATGTGGAAGCTAATACTTACATACTCATAGAAATGCATGTGTGTGTGTGTACTGCCTACATACTGACTGAGGGACTGTTTAGGAGAATAAAGAGAAAAGGGGAAGGGGAAGAATGAAGGATGGAGGTGAATAATTTTCTAACCCATTTTAACTATATATGTATGTGGTATAATCAATCTCAGTGAAAGCTATTTATCAATAGGAGATGAAGACAGAGAAATAGGCTCTGTTGAAGAGATGAATACAAGTGGGTAGGGGCTGACCTAAGGAGGAGGGTGAATGGAAATGATTTGATTGAAAATGGAACAGGAGGAAGTCATTTTGGGGAAGGGGAAGACCGGTGAGGGAGAATGATGGGAATGTCATACTGATTACTATGATACGTTGTATCTCTATGTGGGAATGTCACCATGAACCCCACCCTTGTACAACTAATGTATAGTAACAGGAGAAGATTTGGAAAAAACACATGTATTTAAAAAAAAAAAAGACCTCTCAGATATTTAAGCTTAATGTTAATTTTGCCTTGAAAGTATCTATGCTCCCACTAGATTGCAATGTTTTAACCACTGGAGTATAGAATTAAAGGAGTACTTAGAAGTCCTCTATTTCAACTTTCTATTTCTTTGTCAATATCCCTTGCCACAGACCCACGCGGCAGTCTAGAATTTTTTAAAAATGTGTTTCATACCATTTCAGAACAGCTTACTAGCTTTCTCATTTCTGTGACAAATGACTGATTTTTAATAAGTGAAAGGAAAAAAGATTTATTTTGGCTCACAGTTCCAGATGGGTCAGTTCTGACAGGTACCTGGCACATATACTTAAGGCAAAATATCCAGGTAGTGGGAGTAAGTAGTTGTAGAGAGCTGTTTACCTCATGGAGACAGGAAGCAGAGAAAGGCAGGGAAGAAAGAGGCCAGGGCAAGATACTGTTCCCAAGGACCTACTTCTGGTGACTTACCTCCTCCAAGGCTCCACTACTACCTCCTAAGAACGCCATCACAGTATGAATCCATTAAGGGATAAAACCATTTATTAGGTCAAAACCCTCAGGACCAAATCATCTCTGAAAATGCCACCATAAAACCCCTCAGAGTAATGTTTTACCAATCTCCTTGGCATTTCTTAATCCACCCAAGTTGTGATAAGATTAGGAACCAAAGTGGCTATATTACAAAATTACTCATTTCAAAATTTTCCTGCTTTTAATTTATACCAATTATTCTAAGAAAAACCCCACATTAAGGCTAAAAATCAAACCTTTAAGTACTTAAAAATAGTATTTTCCCTCAGATTAAATATCTATAGCTAAATAAATAGAAACAAAGTGCTCTTCATTAGACATAACTTTCAGACTTTTGGTGAATTTCAATTTTACATTATTAGTTATGTGAATTTACATTTAGCTTCCTTTATTATAAAATGGGAATAATATATTTTTAAAATGAATGACCTTTGAAGACATAAGCTAAATAAAATAAGCCACACAAAATGACAAATGATGTATGAATCTATTTCCATTATTTTGATTACTCTGGGTACCTAGAACATTCAAATTTATAGACACAGAAAGTAGAATGGTAGTTTCTAGAGCCTGAGGATTATGAGAATAGAAATAAAAGTGTTACTGCTTAATGAGTACAGAGTTCAATGGGACAAAAAGTTCTAAAATAAATGGTGATGATTGCTCTGTAAGAATGTATTTATTAATGTTACCAAGCAGTACCCTTAAAAAGTGATTAGCATGATATATATTGTACTACAATGAAAACAGGAAATAACTCAAAATTATGCAAATTAAATGATTTAACATGAGTTAAAATGTTTCATACAATACTCAGTACACAAAATATGCTCAAATAACGGTGTCATTCTTAGCAAAGATCATTTTTTTTTGTACCACGGGGGAAGAACATACGAAGAAAAAAAATCACCTAGTACATTATAAGTACATTAAAAAGAACAACAAGAAAGATAAAATCTTTTGTGTCCCTATCTTGGGGTTAATTTCACTTAGCATCAGGTTATATGGTCATATGTACATAGCTTTTGAACTCTTCTGCTTGTCCTAGACATATACTAGTTACTGCAGATAAGGGAAACCATGGGACCTATGTTTCTTTGGGTCTGGCTTACTTCACGTAATATAATTTTTTCCAAGTCCTTCCATTTCCTAACAAATGGAGCAGTGTCATTCTTTTTGATAGAGGCATAGAATTCCATTACACACACACACACACACACACACACACACACACACACACACACACACACACACACACACACACACACACACACACACACACACACACACCCCACATTTGCAAAGATCATTTTTTAAAAATTTTGTTCAGGTTAGTCCAAAACCAGTGGACTCTTAACAATTCTCCTGCTTCTTTCCCAAAATGTTGGGACTATAGGTGCATATCATTGTTGTTTGAATTCCATGTTTGTTTGTTTTTTGGTTGGTCATGGGGCTTGAACTCTGGGTCTGGGCAATGTCCCTCAGCTCTTCAGCTCATTGCGAGCTCTCTACCACTGAAGCCAATGTCACTTGAGGTTTTCTGGTGGTTAACTGGAGATGAAGAGTCTCATGGACTTTCCTGCCTGGGCTGGCTTTGAACCATGATCCTCAGATTTCAGCCTCCTGAGTAGCTAGGGTTACAGGTGTGAGCTATCAGTGCCCATTTGCTTTCTGTGTCATTACTGTGGCTTGAAATTAAGGCCTTGTGCTTTCCCTTGACTTTTTCAAAGTTGGAGCTCTAACACTTGAGTTACATCTCCTAGCTAATGGAGATATGAGTCTTAAAGAGACTTTTTTTTACCTGGGCTGGCTCCGAATCATGATCCTCAGGTCTCAGCCTCCTGAATAGCTAGGATTACAGGTATAAGCCACCAATGTCCAGCCCTAAGAGATTCTTCATTTTCCTCAATAATTTAAAGTCTTAAGTAACAGTAAAGGGAGAAATAAGAAATTAAAAAATTCTGACCACCACCAACAAAGTAACATTCTATTTGCAACCACTGTAGAAAACAGTTAAGGCAGCTCCTCAAAAAATTAAATAGAATCAACATTTAGTCCAGCAATTCCACTTCTTTATACTGCAAAGAAGTATAAGCACTACTGGGGAGGCTAATATTGACAAGATCATGGTTCAAGATCATCCCAAGTAGAAAACTTCACAAGACCCTTTCTTAATGAATAGCTGGGTACATTGATGCATGCTTCTCATCCTAGATATGTGGAAGGCTGAGATCAGGAAGACTGAGGTTTCAGGTCAGCCTAAGCAAAAAAGTCCAAGACTCCTTATCAATAGAACTAGCTGGGCATGGTGGTGGTTGCCATCCAGTTACAGCGGGAAATGAAAAGGAGAACTTGGTTCAGGTATATTACTAGGCAGAAGGAAGCTAGACCTATCTCAAAATTTACCAACCTGTACAAGCCAGTGAGCTGTTGCTCACACCAGTTAGTTACTCAGGAGACTGAGATCTGAGGATCAGAGTTCAAAGAGACTCTTCTCCAGTTCACTACCAAAAAAGCCAGAAGTGGAGTTGTGGCTTAACTGGTAGTGTTAGCCTTGAGCACCAAACCCTGAATTGAAGCCCCAGGACACACACTCTCAGTCTCTCTCTCTCTCTCTCAAAAAGAACTGGGGACATGACTCAACAGTAGAGAACTTGCCCAGCGGATGTGAGGCACAAGTATTATAAAAAATATAATTAGGGATAAAAACACATTTGTACATCTATGTTCTCAGCATTATTCACAACAGCCAAGGGATAGAAGCAATCCAAATGGCTATCAATGAATAATGAAAATGTGACATATACATGCAATGGAAAATTAGTAGAAAGAAGAAAATTTTGTCATATCCTACAACATGAGTAAACTTTATGCTGAGTGAAATAAGCCAATCAAAAGACAAATATTACATGATTCCATTTATGTGAGGTACCTAGATTACCCAAATTCAGAGACACTGAAAGTAGAACAGGGACTGCCAGAGCCAGAGGCCAGGGGAATGGGAAGTTATTGTTTAATACTTATAGATTTTCAGTTTGGGAAGATAATAAAGCTCTAGAGATGAAGGTGGTAATGGTTATACAAAAATGTTAATTTAGTTAATGCTGCTAAACTGTTAAAGATGGTTAATTAAGGAGAGTTTTATATTGTAAATAAATAAAATAAAAATTTTAAATGAACCAAGGTCCTAAAAATAAAACTTTAAAGAGCTGATTTCAATCCTAATCCAAATAAAAGATGTAATTATAATAATTGTGATATAGTACAAGGGAATATTATGCAACCATTAGAAAGGACAAAATAATGGCATTTGCAGGGAAATGGATGGAACTAGAGCAAATCATTTTGAGCGAGGTAAGCCAATAACGAAGAGACAAACGACACGTGGTCTCCCTGGCATGTGGATACTAAAGCCAAAATGCAAGGAGATATGACAAAGTAAACAGGACTCAAGAAACAAAAGACTGCCACCCATTTTGTTGTATCATTGCTAGACGACTCCATGTTATTGACCACATATATGGTATCTATATATGCATGCAATGGAAGGAAGCTAGGAGGACACAGAATCAGTGGGAAACAGGAAAACATACAACAGAGTGGCCATCAGCTGTACTGGACATAGGAAAATGAACTAAGCAACCCAAAGACAGTGATGGGAAGGGAGGAATAAGAAGGAAAGAGGGAACAGCTTACCCTAAGCAAAAGGAAAGAAATGTAAATATCACCTGATGTGGAAGAAATAATTGTATTGTCAAAGCTCACAGAATTCACAAACTTTATAGACTATGATAATGACAATTTCCCTTGTGAAGGTTAAAATATGTTGGTGACTTTAACTAAGTATCACTATTCCACAATACTGTGAAATATGTAAAATTTATATTATCATCTAATCTCAATAAAAAAAGAAGAAAAAATAACTGTGATATAGTGATAGGCGCCACTTTTAAGCATTTGGCTTCTCCAAAGACATACAAATGGATATACAAAATACAGGGAAAAGTGCTCAATATTATTAGTCATTAAAAAATTCAAATGAAAATACAATGGGATGGGTCTAATAACAAATGTTGACAAAGATGTAGAAAATCAGAAACCTTGTACATCATTTATGGAATTACACATATGGTACAGCCACTTCAAAACCAGTTTGGTTATTTCTCAAAAGTTATATATGGAATTACTACTTGTAGTATTTCCACAACCAGGAGTATACCCAAGAAAAATAAAAACTGGGGCAGGGAAGGTGGTAGAGTGCTTGCCTTGCATGCATGAGGCCCTGGGTTCGATTCCTCAGCACCACATAAGCAGAAAAAAGAAAAAAGCCAGAAGTGGTGCTGTGGCTCAAGTGGTAGAGTGCTAGCCTTGAGCTGAAGAGCTGAGGGACAGCGCCCAGGCCCAGAGTTCAGACCCCACGACCGGACCCCCCCCAAAATAAATAAATAAATAAAAATAAAAAAAATAAAAACTGTAGGTGAAGGGTAAACAAAGGAGGAGGCTGCAATGCTTGGTAAGAAATGTATGCATTATCCTGACCATGTAATTGTAACCCCTCTGTACAGTATGCTCTCAAATAAAATAAAATTAAATTTAAAAAAAAAAAGTACTCACTACCTTACTTATGTAACTGTAACCCCTGTACACATCACCTTGACAATTAAAATTTAAAATAATAAAAAGAAAAAAAAAACTGTATGTTCATCTGAAAACCTATAGCAGCATTACTCATAGCCAAAAGATAATCCAAATATCCATGTACTGATGAATGCATATGGTAAATCCACACAATAGAATAGTACTCCAACACAAAGAAATTGGAACATTTAATGCCCAATCTGAGGCAATATTTTATGAATAAGAAATAAGCACTTTCCTAGTTATAAAATGTAGATAAAGCAAGGAAGAGGGTAAAATAGGAAGTTACTGCTAATGGGTTGGAGTTTCCTTTGGTAATGAGGAAAATGTTCTAGAGTTAGTGTTGAAAGTTGTAGGACTTTATTAATATACTTAAAGTCACTGACTTGTATACTTGAAAATGGTGTATCATATACTATGAAGTTATATCCTAAACGGTCTTTTTGGTATGGACCTATCACTCATCTGCAATATGGGAGCAGACTCACTGAGTGTATCAGCCCAACAAGGAGAAACCTCATCCTGACTATAAAGGACCATAAAGAAACAGTTTTGTAGAAAACTGTTCAGACAAGAGGGGGTATAGGAGAATCCAGATAGAGTCACTTGTGCCTATCTTTTTGAAAACATGGCTACTTGATGCCCATGCCTGTCCAACTTGATGCCTATGCCTGTCTACCTTCCTACGGACAGGAAGCTGAGCCCTTGCGTTTCTATTATTTGCTATTTCTATAGCTCCAAGAAAAACCCAGATGCTACTCATTATTGGAACTCATATTGCTAGTATTTTAACTAAATTTATTTCCTCTCATCTCCAGCATACAAAACCACAAGTGATTCAGCTTAAGGGCTAACTCCACTAAGCACTGAGGTAAAATAACAAGACATGCAATACTTCAAAACAAGATAGCTCTTCATATTGTAACCACAACACAAGGCCATGTGTACATTCTGATTAAAACGAAATGTGTTTACATTCCTTTGGGCAATATCAATGAAATGTCTAATTCTATCAAAACCTTCGATAATCTACTGTCCTCTCAGTCTCTACATTTACACGGAGAAAGAAAATAGTAATGTTTATATTGTTCCTACTTATAATCATTTGTGAGAGGTCTTTCTCTGCTGCTGTGCCTTACTGGTCCCAACCTGTTGCTCTGTTTCTGCAGTGTGGCTCTTCCTTAAACACAACCACTATTGACCATGATCCCAAAAGGAGGACCTGGGATCAACCACAACCTGGAATCACACTGACAGACAGCAAGGACAAGAGACTCCTGACCTAGGTCTACACTGCCCCATATCAGCCAAAGAGTGACTTCAATTTCCAATCTTAAAAGATTGCAGGGGTTTTGGGCCCTTGAATGGGAAATGACAGGAACAGTTACCATGAATGATGGGGAAACGCAATGGGAAGCTTAAAGTGGAGGATGAGATCCTAAGGTCTCAAAGAGAGAATATTATAATTAAAACTTTCCAACTTAAAAGTGACTAGCCTCTGTAGCCCATCAATGTCATAAGATGGGTGTTTTGAGTATTCTCTTCACCAAAGGATTAATGAAAGGCTTCATTCCAGGCTAAGCTGGGTCAGCATGATGTTTCTGAAAAAAATAGACCCATGTGTGCATGTATGTGTAGAGACCCTTGTGCATTGACAGTCCTGGAGTTTGAACTCAGGGCCTGGCTGAATCCCTGAACTTATTTGCTCAAGGCCAGAACTTGAGCCACAGCTCCACTTTGGACTTTATGATGGTTAATTAGATACAATTTCCTGCCCAAGCTAGCTTCAAACTATAATCCTCCTTGGATCTCAGCTTTCTGAGTAGCTAGGATTATAGGTGTGAGCTGCCAGCACTCTTTAACTCACCTATCAAGTCCAGTAAACCACTGCCTTAGGATTAGATGTAATTTAGTAAAACTCCAGTAAATTTGAAAGAGTAATATGAAACTAAGGGCTCTAAGCTTCTTATACTTCAACATCTGATGGGATAAAAATCATTGCCAGAGCTGGACGCCAGTGGCTCACACCTGTAATCCCAGCTACTCAGGAGGCTGAGATCTGAGGATGGCGGTTCAAAGCCAGCCCAGGCAGGAATGTCCAAGAGACTATCTCCAATTAACCACCAGAAAACTGGAACTGATGGTGTGGCTCAAGTGATAGAGCACTAGCCTTAAGGTGAGAGCTCAGGGAAGTGCCCAGGCCCAGAGTTTGAACCCCAAGACCAACCAAAAAAAAATTAGTAATAATAATTGTCAGTCTCATACAAGAGATGACCCTCTTTCAATCTATTGAAAGTCTTTTGCTTTCCTAATAAACTTTCCTGTCATACACACACACACACACACACACACACACACACACACACACACACACACACACACACACACACACACACACACACACACACACACACACACACACACACACACACACACACACACACACACACGGGCTGGGAATGTGGCTTAGTGGTAGAGTGCTTGCCAAACCCTGGGTTCAATTCCTCAGTACCACATACACAGAAAAAGCCAGAAGCAGCACTGTGGCTTAAGTGGCAGAATGCTAGCTTTGAGCAAGAGAAGCTCAGGGATAGTACCTAGGCCCTGAGTTCAAGCCTCAGGACTGGCAAAAAAATAAAAAAAAACAAACACAGAAAAAAGAAATCATTGGGATTTACTCTGCAGAAGAGAATGTTCAGAGTGTATCATCATAATAACAGTCTTCTAATATTTAAAGGAACCACTCATGTGGAAAAGGCATACATATAAATATATAAATACACATATATATATATATATATATATATATATATAAAGAGACAGTGGAAACAGCATTGTTTGCTCTACAGAGCTGGATTCTAATCTTAGTTCCATCATTTACTTTGTTATTTAAAGCTGAGACAGAGATTAAGTTTATTTAAGTGAAAAATTACATATACCTTATAATATCTATGTATATCTATATATATATCAGGAGGCTGAGATTTGAGGATCATGGTTCAAAGCCTACCTAGGCAGAAAAGTCCCATGAGACTCTGATCTCCAATTAACCACTCAAAAACTGGAGGCGGGGCTGTGCTCAAGTGGTAGAGCACTAGCCCTGAGCACAGAGAGGCCCAGGGACAGCACCCAGGCCCTGAGTTCAAACCCCACAACTGACAAAAAATAAAAAAATTTGTTGTTTTTTTGGGGGGAGGTCCAGTCGTGGGGTCTCAGCTTTGGGCCTGGGCGCTGTCTCTCAGCTCTTCAGCTCAAGGCTAGCACTCTACCACTTGAGCCACAGCGCCACTTCTGCTTTTTTCTTTTTGCTTATGTGGTGTTGATGAATTGAATCCAGGGCCTCAGGCATGCAAGGCAAGCGCTCTACCACTGAGCCACCTTCCCAGCCCCAAAAATAAAAAATTAAATGTAACTAAATGCAAAATATTTGTAAACTGCCTGGCACATCTTTACATATTGTGATACACAATGTTAGATCCTTTCCCTAGACTTTTCTGAGTTACTTTAGAACCTTCTTTTTTAAAGTGAGAGTTATAATCCCATTCATGGTGGGACACAAAGACAACTTACCAAGTGGTAGCATTTTTTCCCTAATGAAATAGAACAGGAAAAATATATTAGTGTATCACTTATCGTACAATTAACTATAGTTTTACGACACTTTGGTTTCAGTTACTCATACACATGTGTGTACTAGTTATGAAATAAAATTTATATAATGAAGTTGGGTCCCTCACCAAAGTTTGTCAAAGTTGCCTAAGTATTTTATAAAGTATTAATTAGAGCCGGGTGCTGGTGGCTCACGCCTGTAATCCTAGCTACTCAGGAGGCTGAGATCTGAGGATCGCGGTTCAAAGCCAGCCCGGGCAGAAGAGACCGTGAGACTCCTATCTCCAATATTAGTTCCTTAACAACAGAACTTAAGTTTAGGAAACAAACCATAAATTTTAGTGTGTTTAATCCATAGTAGCATCTCATAGAAGTTCAGTATCTGTTACTTTTTGTTGAATCTAGTTTTCAATAAATTAGTTTTGCCCCAGAACCTAGTTATTTTTCCACATAATACCTACTAGTATTATCAACATTTTGTGAGATATAAACCTGAAGCAAAATATTCCTCTAGATTAAAAAGAAGCACAGTGGTTAGAAGGCATAGAAGGTAAATTTTGGCTAAGAAAAAAATTGCCAGTTATGAATCTTTCTGCCACTGACATTCATAGCCTTCAATTTATACCATAAATACATAATTTATCCAACTATGATTTATCTGAAATTTTCCCTTGTGCAGGATCTCAACATTCCCAGCCCTTCAAGTTTTAATGTGCACAAATTTTTAAGAAAAAAGCTTAAGTCATCTATAATATTGAGATATGAAGCCAGGACAGTATGCGTGTTCAAGGCTAGTGCTTGAGCCACAGCATGACTTCTGGCTTCAGAGCAGTTTATAGATAAAAAGTCTCAGACACTTTCCTTCAGGCTGGCTTCAAACCATGATCCTCAGATCTCAGCCTCCTGAGTAGCTAGGATGATGGGCATGAGCCACTGGCACCCAACTTCCATGGCACATTCTTTTTTTTTGGGTCCGGTTGTGGGGCCTGAACTCTGGGCCTGGGCACTGTCCCTCAGCTCTTCAGCTCAAGGCTAGCACTCTACCACTTGAGACACAGCGCCACTTCCAGCTTTTTTCTTTTTGCTTATGTGGTGCTGAGGAATCGAACCCAGGGCCTCAGGCATGCAAGGCAAGCGCTCTACCACTGAGCCACCTTCCCAGCCCCCATGGCACATTCTTATAATCCTAACTACTGAGGAACTGAGAAAGCAAGGATCTTGGTTTAAGGATAGTCAGAGCAAAAGTTAACAAGACTCCATCTCAAAAAATAGTGGAGTACATTCCTGTCATCCTAGCTACACAGGAAATGTAAATAGCTAGTCCAGGAAAAAAATCAAGATCGTATTCCAAAAATTCCTAAAATCAAATGGACTAGCTAGGGGTGTAGCTCCACTGACAGAGAGCCTGAATATCAAGTGAGAAGACATGAGTTAAAACCCAAGTATCACAAAAATAAAATTAAAAAAAAAAAAAAAACATGAAGCCAGGTCAAAGCAGTAAGGAGCAATCTTATCTTGTTGAAAGAAACTTCTGACACAGTAACTAAAATGACTTGTTTTTCTTTAACAAATCCTATGCTTAGAAACCAAAGTAGCCAAAGACTTAATCAGCTTCTCCAAGTGGAGCCAATGTGTTCTAATAATACATAATCTAAAATGGGCTGATGAGTGCAGCTAATCCTTATTATTATGAGCATCAATATCATCATCACTTGGAAGAGACATGTGATGATATTTGGATGATTCTAGGTTCTTTTAAAGTGCATACATACCAAGGATTCCTTTGGTAGGATGTGATTTCCCTTAATGTGAAAAACTGTCATTACCACATTCAGTTCTAATAATACTTGGTTATCACTTGGTAATAACATAAAGGTTTGACATAATATATTCTTAAGTACCACCTCTGCCATTCATCTTCCCAGCTAGGAGTTAGAAATACCTCCTTGTAATACAGCCAGGCCCTAGTGGCTCACACCTGTAATCCTAGCTACTCAGGAGGCTGAGATCTGAGGATCACCATTCAAAGCCAGCCTTGGCAGGAAAGTCTGCCGGACTCTTATCTCCAATTAATCACCAAAAAACTGGTTACAGAGCTGGAAGAGTGCTAACCTTGAGCACACACACACGCACACAAAACAAAACAAAAACTCAAGGACAGTACTTTGGCTCTGAGTTCAAGCCCCAGGAACAGAGAAAGAAGAAAAACAAAAACCCCACATATAGTTGTCACAGCATAAAATGATGGTCTCACTCCCCATCCCAACTCCAATTCCTCCTTAAAGTTTGTTCCAAATAGTTTAGACTTTTATTTCTTTCCAGCTTCGGGGAATTAAGTCCTTTTTGTCCCATCAGTCTTCCAACAACTCACTGCATACATCCTATCTTGTTCAACTGCTTAGCTCTCAGCATGACTATAACGGCTTTTGAACAAGCACCAATCTTTAGAATCTCCCACAGCTCACATAAGCACGCTAAATATTCTTGATTTAAGAAAGTAGGTTTAAAAGTAACAGTCGTTAGTCAGAGAATTTACTCTATGCCAGTCCCAGAGCTAAAAGTACACAATGGATTATTTTATTTAATCTTTACAACTCTATAGAACTACAATTTGCTCTATCAAATGGGGGGGGGGGGGGAAGTGAAGCTCAAAGTAGCTTTCCCAAGGTCATATGACCAGTGAGTGGCAAAGCCAGGGCACGATCCAGGCAAAGCTCAAAAACACTTCAAAACTCTAGGCCTGCAATATTGGTCTACAAAGGACTTTGAATTCACTACGTCGTAAGTTTCTTTTTTAACGATGAGAAGGGCTATTTCAGCGAAAAGTTAAAAGGATGAATCAAGAGAGAAAGATAATTTCCCACACACATCTTTAACTAAGTGGCAATAAAATGAAGAGGGTAAAAGTTTCCTCCCATGTGTTTTCTATTAGTAAAAGTGATATCAAGGCATGGGTCACAAGTTCATCAGGCAAGCAATTTGTTTTAGACTTTTGGTAGGGCTCTTTCTCTGCCCCTAGATGATATGGAAATGAAAGGTTTGATAACTCTTACTTCCCAGCTCTGAAAATTGTCAGGCCCAATTCTTGCTTAAAAAGAAAAAAGAAAGAAAGAGCTGAGGCTCTGGATCCACCTCGTCACACAAAGCAACACCATCCTCTGCCCTCTGCACACAAAGCGTCACCCCATCCCCCAAGGGGGAGCGCTGATTCACACGGCCTCCCCTTACCCACCAGAAATACACCCATCTCTGGTCCCAAACACTTACCCCAGACGACGACGACGACCACGACTCCGGTCTGCCCTACCCACCTCCAGCCCAGCGTGCCGGGCGACGAGATCTCATCAAGCAGACCCTTCTCCCCACTATCCCAAACACCCCAAAGCCGGTATTTCACACAAAGGCAGGGCCCTTCCGACAAGGCCAGCTTTCCATCTCCGACTCCCCCAGGCGATCAGACTGTCTGAAGCTGTGTCAACCACAGACACCCCGAGCACCCCGAGGGTCCTCGAACCCCCTAAAGAACTAGCTCCCTGCCCCTTTCCTTGCACGCGCTTGACATCCCCAACTCCAGCTGTATTCCCGCGGCCAGAGCAAGAAACGCACAGAGTCCCAGCTCCCCGAGAGACCATCCGGCCACACAAAGCGCGGCGACCGAGCGGGGCGACCCCGGCCCGCCGCTCCTCCGCCCCGGCCCGTCCCCGCCCAGCCCTGCCCGGCGCCCCGCGCTCTCCCCGCGCCCGCTCACCAGCTCTCCTCCTCCTCCTCCCAGCCTGACAGGCGCTCCAGTTCCTCGGGCCTCAGCGGCTCCACCTCGTCCAGCAAGCCGCCCTCGCCCGCCGCCAGCAAGCAGGTGACGTCCCGCGGCTCCTCGCTGCTCGTCCGCCTGGGGCCCGACCCGGCCCCGCCGCCCCCGGACTTGACGCCGAGGCCCAAAGGGTAACCTCGAGGGGATGCCGCGCCGGAGCCGGGAGCCGACACCCCGGCCCGCAGCGGGCTGCCCGGGCCCAGCGGGCCTGCGCCCTGCACGGCGCCCGAGCGGCTCCGCAGCTGCTCGTTCTGCTTCTCCAGCTTCTTCACCAGTTCCTGCAGCTTCCGCACCTCCTGGTCGGCGTTCACGTTGGAGTTAACGTCCTCCATCCTGGCCCCGCCGCCCGCCGCCCGCGGGGACTCACAGCGACCGGGAGAGAAGCGGAGGAGCGAGGCGTCGCCGCCGCCGCCGCCGCCGCCGCCACCACCGCCGCTGCCGCCGCCGCCGCCGCCGCCGCCGCCGCCGCTCACTCTAGCCGAGGCGCCGGCATAGAGCTGGGCCAGGCCCCACCGCCAGGGTCTCCCCGGCTCGGGTTCCGAAGCGCCGCTGGCTCCAGCCGAGCCGCCTCATCTGCGCCGGCTCCGGGATTGGGGGAGGCGGCGCCAATATCCGGCCTCCGCCGCCATCTTCCCTCCGTCCCTCCGCCCCCTGCAGTTCGGCCCCGTCGGTGACCTCAGAGCGTCGGGAGTGGACGTGGCCTCCCGCCGACGCTGAGAGGACCAGGCTCCGAGCTCGCGGTGGGGCCGGGCGGGTGGAGGGGCGGGACCTGCGCGGTGTGGGCGTGGCTCGTCGGCTGACAGGGGCGGAGCCTTGATGTGTGGGCGTGGCTTTGCACAGGAAGGGGTGTGATCGCAGCACTGGCGGAGGTGGGACCCGCCAGGCCGGCTGCGGGGTGCGGCTCCAGTCGCCGGCCTCACCCCGAGCTGAGATCGGCTTGTTTCGGGCGGGGCTAGACTGCGAACGTGGCTGTGGGTCAGCCTTGCCTCTTGGACTTGGGTGAGGGCCGTGGAGCGGATTCCTCACTCCCAGACGCGGCTAGGGGGACCCCCGAGCCGGGCCGCTGGGGAGGGTTTACTTACTTGTTTAGCGAACATTCAGTTGGTTCCTGCTTGAAATCGGAGGTTGTCAGAGCGTGGCTGGAGCCCCCAGACCAGCTGTGACCGCAACCTTCCTTGAAAATGACAAACCCGAATCTCCAGAGGCTGTGAGAGCTCCAAGGTCAAAACAATAACCGTAATCTGTGTATTGCTTACTCTGGGCTAGCACTATGCTGAGCACTTTCAAAGGCATTATTTCATCGGTTAAAAACATCACTTTTTCCGATTCGAAGTTCACAGCACACGGAAGCCAGACACAGAAAACCGCTTCTCTGCACCCCCCTTGGCCCTTCTCTCTCCCCCAGAAAGCTTTTTTCCTAATGTAGTGTGTCTTGACTTTCTAAAAAAAAATGTGTACTAAAATTAACAAACATGTTAACAGGTAATGAAGAATACTGAGATGAGTGAAAGTAGTACCCTTTTTTTTTTTTTTTTGCAGCACTTGTGCCTGCAAAACCAAAACCAGACTTAAATGCTCTGTTTCCATCACCATCGCTGCTGCTGCTGCGGGTGTCAACTGTGAACTAGTTGGCTTACTTTTTGCAGCTTTCCCGCTCTTGTCTTCGCCGCCCTTAGCTAACACCCTTGCAGGAATATCACACCTGGGTGTGGACGCATCTGGAAAGACTTTTAATGGTTGCCCTTGTGCCTGGTTCTATTTTACTTGTCTAAAATAAGCTTCCTACCAAAAGGTGATCTTTGCATAAAACCTGGGCTCACCCATCTAGGAAACCTGTTCCTGACAATCACAAAGAGCTGGTTGTTCTGCTTACTTTGACATCAGTAGCTAGCTACAGGTATTCCTACTTTTTTTTTAAATTGCTTTTTTTTTCAAGGAAGTCTTTTCATTTGTTTTCTTTCTTTCTTTCTTTCTTTTTTTGGTCATACATCTGATTTAAATGAACCATTTATATACAAAGGGATGGATTTCCATGTTGCATCTGGTTAAACTTTTTTGTTTTAATGGACTCTATTGCTGGGCGCTGGTAGCTCACACATGCAATGCTTTGAACTCATATAAGGAAGCCAGCTCCAGCAGGAAAGTTCATGGTGAAAAAGATGGACGTACAAGTGTGGTTCAAGTGGTAAAGTGCCAGCTTTGAGCAAACAAAAAAAGGGTCAGCACCCAGGCCCTGAGTTCAATTACCAGCACAAACACTTTTTTTTTTGTCTTGGCATGTCTTGTACAATATCTAACAGAGTGGACATTCAATATCTGATTTGTTGAAAATTTATTAGAAAAGCTGGCGCTAGTGGCTACTCAGAAGGCTAAGATCTGAGGACTGTGGTTCAAAGCCAGCCCAGGCAGGATAGTCCATGAGACTCTTATCTCCAATTAACCACCAGAAAGTGAATCTGTGGCTCAAACTCAGAGTGCTAGCCTTGAACAAAACTGTGAAAACTGAGTTCAAGCCCATGAAAACACACACACACACATGCACGCAGGCATGCACACATGCACACACATTAATTAGAATGTAAGTTCTGAAAAGTCAAGGACCAGAAAGATGTTTATTCATAGCCAGAAAAAGAAACATACTGAGTATGTTAAAAATTTACTAACTATAAGGATTTTCCTGACTTAATCAAAAGATGCCTTCATTGACTAACAGTAATTGTGAACTAATCCATGTATCATCTATATGATGTACAAATATCATTTGTTTCTAACATATCTAAACTTGTTCCAGAGAGGCATGTCATGATGAGAAGAATATCATGACAGCTTCACATGTGGCAGTTTTCACTTGAACTAATGGTTTGTGACACAGATTTTAACTGGCCAGTTTCTCAAGGAAAACCCCCAAAATATATATTCTGAAGGGGAAAAAAAAGTTCAATCAACATTATGAAGTTAACACTAATGTTAACATGAGGCAAGGAGTACAAAAAGTCTTGTACAGTAATGTGGAACAACTGAGGATCAGAAAGCCCGATGGCGGGTTCAAGATATAACTGTAGTGCTTGACCTTGACTTCTATTCCCTTAATTTCAGGTCCTTATATTTTCCCAGAATGTGGTTTTGTTTTGTTTGGTTTGGTTTTTTTTTTTTTTTTGGTTGACCTCCGATATCAGTACCAAATCCAATATCCAGTACCAAAAAGTGAAGAATTCTAATAACATCATGTATGTAAATATATGCTTAAACATAAAAGTCATGGTAGATATACTTGTATTTTTATCCAATTGCTTTACTCTAAATCTTCATTTTTTACTCAGTTAATTTTTTGTCTGATATATGGCAGACACTGCTCCAGACATTTGATGTCTAAGAGCCTTCTTAAGTTCGAAACTGGACTTGTAACTCATTCAGACACATACATACTATAAACACATACCAATATCTGCTTGTACTGAAGTATACCATTCCATTCTTTTCTGTGAAATGCTTAGGCAAAATATCTTGGTGATAATCCATATTTGTTACTTTCTTTTGTCTACCAAATCTGGTTTGGTCATGCTAGCTCTACATTTAAAGTATCTGAATAATTTCCAGCACCTATATATAAACTCTAGTTCAAGTTGCCATTTTCTCTTATATGGATGACTGTAGTATTCTTTTAATGAGTTCTTCTATTCTGCTACTTAACTCCTATTGGGTGTACAACAACCAGGAGACCCTTCAGGTAAGTCACTTCAAGTCACTACTCTGCTTAGAAGCCTAATAAATGCTTGTCAAATGAACTCCTAAAATAGCGCTTCAGATAAATGTGTTATGTCTTAAATCATTAAAGTGAAAATTCCTAAGCATTTTGGATAGTTGGTTTTTAGCATTATATTTTTCTCTTCCAAAAGAGCAACATGCCATCCTGCATATATCATTCTTAAAACTAGGTCATGCTCCACCTCCTGATTGCCAACAGCCCTGAAGAGTTGCTGAGGATAGTCTTACTGAGAAGTATGGAGACAAAAATATGTCTTTTTCTATCCAAAGCCTTCCTCTTTCAGGTTAATTACAACACTTCTCTGGTGTCTCAGAAATGTGAGCACATGTTTTAAAAGCCACTCTTGAAGTGATTCTGAAATAAAAACAAGGAGTAGAGTCAGTAGGTGTATGTATCACACTGATTACTAGCTTTGTAGGTGTTCTCTTGTATGATAAGCTTGCTTTGTTGCTGGATGAAGGACTTGTTTCTTTTCTAGGCAGGTGTGGCCCTTTCCATAACTTGTTCCCACTTGCACATGAGCTCTTAGTGAAACTCCTGACAGTATGGAAAAAATTACAAAGCACTAAAAGTATTTAAGTGAAAAACTATTACTCAATGGCTCAAAGGCATTTTAGCTGTCCTTAAATCCTATATGTCTATATGTATTGCGAATGAGCACATGAGTAGTCTAGAAACTACTACACACTTCCAGAAATTTATCCTCTTGCTTTTAAACCACTCCAGTTCTTTGTCACAGGCTTTCCTATCCAGCACACCCACTTTTTTTTTTTTTATCTCCATGGACATACATTTGTTAGCCATTTCCTCCTCCTCCTGATCTACTCCTCACCAGCATCCTTCCCCCAAGTAGGCCTCCCTTGTATCTATCAAAGGGCCTTCCTGTTCATTGTTTTAGGACAGTGTATTCTTAGAAAAGAATCCCAGAACAGTTAATGGTTAATTTATATAAGAAATTCTGACTTGAAACCTGAAGAACAAAAAAAGAAGGAAGTCCAAAATTCAGATCTATAATTTTTGCAGTTACCATGAATCAGATCTGCCTCAAAGCTGACCAGGAGGGCAGATATCACTTCCTTAAGGTGGTCCTCTGTTATACATACTACCCTACATAAGGGTAGAAAGCCTATGATCTGAGCACAAATGAACAGGTTCTTGATCCTTTAGGAGGCTGCCATCTTAGCTCAAAAAGAAACAATAACTTATACTCCCCCACTATTGCAATAGCAGATGAGAAGATAGGGTTATTAAATAACAATCTTATTTTAGTAAGATACTGAAGTTGGAAAAATGTAGTATGAGTCACTTCTGAGTGATGTTTTAAGAGAACTAATAAAGATGGAAGAAAACTTTTAAGGAATAATCCAAATCTCCAAGTCAAAAAGTCTTTTGCTCAAGCCCTTTTAGAAAGCCATTTACTTAAGCAGCACTCCAAGTACTTGAAAGACACAAGAAAGGTCAGAAGTTCCATCTGTTTTGAAAATACATTTTCTGACATGAAGTTTTTGACATCTAGGCTTCTTATTAGAAATACTAAAGAGCCCAGTGAGTATGGGTTTTATGGGATAGCAGTTAGTAGAAAAAAAATATGAGGGCAGTAGAACCATAACAACAAAGCAAGAACATTTAAGAGTCAGAATTTATTGCCAAGAATCCTTGACCTATAGACCAGACAATGAAAACTAGAAGAGGTCCTGAAATAAGAAAGACTACAAACAGACATCAAAGCCAAAGGATAGACTGGGCAGTGGTGGATAACCCCTGTAATCCTAGCTACTCAGGAGTCTAAGACCTGAGGATCATGGTTGGAAGTCAGCCAATGCAGGAAAGTCTGTGCAGGAAAGACTATCTCCAGTTAACCACCAGAAAGCCAGAAGGAAAGCTATAATCAAGTGGTAGAGGCCTAGCCTTGAGCAAAAAAAGCTCAGGGGCAGAGCCTAGGCCCTGAGTTCAAACCCCAAGACTGGTACACACACACACACACACACACACACACACACACACACACACACACACACACACACACACGCCAAAGAATATTGTCAAGGAAATATGAGGAAAGAAGCATCATGTCCAGTACTAGATTAGACGCTAACTCTTGGTAAATGCCAAAATCAGGTGGTGTAAGTAGTTTGTCTTTCCGTGCCCTCTGTAGCATAGTATGTGAGAACAGTTGCATTGAAAGGGTTGGGAAGCTGTTGCCTACAAGGGTTGTTTCTAGCATTTGGAATAAATTGGTAATCTGATCAGCTGGACTAGGGCCCAATCTACAAAGCTCCTCAATATATAAGAGTCTACCAATGTGTAAACAGATTCTATCTCCCTCTAGTTCCTGGAAACTAGATCCTTCATCTCACATCTGCACATTCCTCTGGAGAAATGAGGGTAAGATGTAAAGTAGGGCCTGGCACAGGTGGTTCCCGTGTTATCAGTGAGTATGGTTTACCTTAGATGAAGCACTCAGAGTGATGGCCTGCAATCCCGAATATCTGCTCTGTTTGCTGGCGTATTTGTCTACCAGCATTGCTACAAGACTTGTTTCCTCACTCTCTCATCACATTATCCCCAAGTTACTGCACTTTTGCTACTGCCTGTTTTTTGCAGCCAAGATCAGTTGATCAGGAAGTATCAGGTATTTAGTCAACCCTGAGTCAGAAGTAGCTGTCAGCAGCTCTGCTTAAGCATCCTCTGAGTCCTTGCATATTAGATCCAACTTTTGATGTGACATTATTGAGAGCTCTTGAACAAACCACCAAAATACCACTGTGCATTGGTGGCAGACAGATCATGGTGGTAAATGTGATAATCCTGGCAAGGAGAAGGTCTGTATACTCTAATTGGGAAGTGTGTATTGCTTTCACATACTGCAGAAAGGCAATGATTTTCCTCAACCTCGCCCACAGACAGGATTAAAAACAAAAACAGACACATGCGTTTCTATTTCTTCACTTCTGGTGCATTCAGAGTCATTTCATATTATTGTACAAGGTTCCTTCAAGATTGATGTAGGCTGTCCGGGCCTAGAAGAGCATATGAACATATAACAACTGCATTTCCTCCACTTAGTCAAAAGATCATCAGAGCCAGGCAGTGATGGCTCACACCTGTAATTCTAACTACTCAGAAAGCTGAGATATGAGTATCATGGTTCAGAGCCAGCCCTGGAAGGAAAGTCTGTGAGACTTTTATCTCTAATTAGCCACCAGGAAACCGGAAGTGGTGCTGTAGCTCAAGTGGTAGAGCACTCGCTTTGAGCTGAGAAGCTCACGGACAGCAATTAGGCCCATCAGAGGTCATATCCTCCATATAGAAATTGAGCTATTCCCTGGGCATAATAATGTAGTTGCTAGGTCTTCCACATAGCTATAGCAAGGGGCTTACCTCTGGAAACTTAAATTCAGACCAGAACATTTATTGTCCCTTTGAAGGACCACCAGCCAGGATCCAGCTTCCATCAACTGTCAAACAAATAATGAACATCATTTCTTTTTTTCCTTAGTTTCTTACGAGTTTTTCCTTTCCTTCCTTCCTTCTTTCTTTCTTTCTTTCTTTGTTCCTTCGTTCGTTCGTTTGTTCCTTCCTTCCTTCCTTTCTTTTCTTTCATTCTTTCTCTGTCTTTCTCTTTCTTTCTCTCTTTTGGTCTCTCTCTCTTTCTTTCTTGTCAGTTATGAGGTTTAAACTGAAGGCCTGGGTGCTGTCTCTGAGTTCTTTTGCTCAAGGCTAGCACTCTACACTTTGAGCCACAGCTTCACTTCTGGTTTTCTGGTTTTCTGGCGATGAGTCTCAAGGACTTTCCTGCATGGGCTGGCTTTGAACCACTCCTCAGATCTCAGCCTTCTGACTAGCTAGGATGAAAGGTGTGAGCCGCCAGCACTTGGCTTCTTTTCTTTTCTTTTTGCATCCAATTCTTTTCTTTTTTAATTTTTTTTGGGGGGTCCAGTTGTGGGGCCTGAACTCTGGGCCTGGGCGCTGTCCCTCAGCTCTTCAGCTCAAGGCTAGCACTCTACCACTTGAGCCACAGCGCCACTTCCGGCTTTTTTTTTCTGCTTATGTGGTGCTGAGGAATCGAACCCAGGGCCTCCTGCATGCAAGGCAAGCGCTCTACCACTGAGCCACCTTCCCAGCCCTGCATCCAATTCTTTAAGGCACCTGGGGTTTATTGTCAGGTATTATTTGAGACATTAAGTTATGGATGAATTTAGGGGAGCATTGTCATGTGCTGGATAAACCTGTTGTGTGTCTTCATTTGGTAATCCAAGCTATGTACAGTATCAGAGATGACAAAGAAAAGAGGAATGTGCGTCAGCAGCAATTTATTGTCAGGAGATGAGACATAAGCAGGTGACTAGCTATAAACAAAGCAATGTGAACTGCCATGGAAGTTATATAAAGAAGAAAAATTGCAAGTTTTTTGGGGGAGGTATGAAAGATATTAGAGGGATAGATGTAAATTCTTCTCTCTAGAATAGAAGTTTACCTGCTACATAGAAAGGAGTCCTCACAATCATGACTTCCTTGGTTTTAAAGAACAGAAAACTTCTCAGGTTATCTTAATTTATAAAATGGAGTTAGTTGTCTACAAATATTACTTGTAAGACTCGGACAAACTGTCAAAAATAGGGAAGCCCCTATATCCATGGCTATTTATTACATCATTATTTTAGTGGCAAAAGACTAAGAGCAACTCAGATGTTATCATGGTGGGACGACTATTTGAACAAATGATGGTATACTCACACGGTGAAAGACTATACTTCAATAAAAAAGGAAAGAAAGACCCATATCTCAAAGATAACTAGTTCAAAATAGTGTTTATAGTGTGCTACCTGTAGCACAAGAACCAAAAAGGGACCTAAAACTATATGCATGTATGCCTATGATCCTAAAAAGAAGAAGCAATAGAAGAATAAAGTAGAATAAAGTCCACTGAAGTAGTAATCAAATAAGGAAGGAGGGGATCAAGTAAAGGGCACAGAAATAGCACTATGGGGAAGAATTGGGGGTGGGGGGAAGGGGTAGAAGATTCATTAGTACATAGATGGAGTGCTCAGGATAGACCTCTCCACTTGAGGAATGGTGCAGGGCTGGGGATTGAACCGGGACTTCTTATGTGTGAAGCAGGTACTCTACCACTGAGCTATACATTTCAGCCTCTTTAATTTTTAAAATTATTAGAAAGGTGCTGTACAGAGGGGTTACAGTTACATAAGTCAGGTAAATAACACATTTCTTTTGGAACAATGTCACTCCTTCACTTTCTTCTAGTTTTTTCCCCTCCCATTTCCACACATAAGGTGTATAATTCATTTGCAACATAGTACTTTGTGCTGCATTTATTCACCCTTCCCCTCCATTTCTATGCCTCCCCTAGCCCTCCCAAAGATAAATGAACAAACAAGACAAAAAGAAAGCAAAAACAGCAACAAAGAAAAAACTCTCTTGTTTTCATTTCCTGGGGTTAATTTTGATAAATATTGTTTTGTATGATCATATGACCATAGGCATTATGCCTTTCTGTTCCTCTACTAAGAGAATCCTCCTTTGCTCTCTAGGTATTTGTGTAAATGCCTAAGAGACCTGTATAATTTATTATGTCCCACTGTATTTTAGACCTAGCTTCTGCTTATGATAGAAAACATGTGCTGTTTGTTTCACTGAGCTTGGTTTACCTCACTTAACATGATTTGTTCTAGGTCATTCCATTTCCTTGCAAATGTCATAATACTATTCTTTCTAATGGCTGTATAAAATTCCATTGTGTATAGCTACCACATTTTTGGGATCCACTCATCTATTTTAGGGCATCTGGGCTGTTCCCACACCTTGGCTGTTATGAATAGTGCAGCAATGAACATAGACATGCAAGTGTCTTTATGGTATCCTGGCTTGTGATGTCCTGGGTAGATGCCCAGGAGTGGTATGCCTCAGCCTCTTTTGAGCAGAGATTTTATGGAAGTGAGGGTGTAAGCTATGCAGGAGAGCAGAAGGTCATAACAAACAGACATTGAGCTAATTATAGGTCCACTTTCAGGGGAAAACCAGGTCATTGTGGCTAGCTCAGGGAGAGGAAGGGAGAGGGCTTGGGAGAGATGAAGTTTAATAAGAGAAGATTGGATACAGTGGTTGAACAGATGTTTTTCCCTCTCCATGTGATGAGAAAACAATGCAACATTCTAAGTTACAAATAATATGACCAGACTTATATTTTGGTAGAATCCTTCTAGAGAGAAGTAGAACTTCTTTCATGTTGCAGTTTGCTCCATTCCCCATTATTTTACTTAAACTCTCTGCTTAGTCATTATTCTGTGTTTCCTTATGGCTTTTGGTATGGTGTTATAAGAAGCTAACATTTTAGCTCATATGCGCACTATGACCTAATCACTCAGTCACTCCATGTCCCAAGCCCAGGTTCTTGAGTAACACAATATTAGGATCAAATATTATTAGACTAATATTAGTAGCCTATGGTACCACAAACAGAGACTCAAAAGCTAATAAAATCTATAATATTTTCAAAGGAATATGGGAAGAGTGGCAATGGTTAGCATGTTAGAATTATTAGGAACATCAAATATGTTTCTCAATAAATGCTATCTAATAAACCACCTATAATTCTTCCATATTTCTGTATGTTCAGTAACCACTTAAGAACAATAGCAAATTCTAAAGGATGGCTTTATAGGAAAACTTTAAAATGACATACAAAGTAGGCCAGGCACTGGCGGTTCATACCCATAATCCTAGCTACTGAAGAAGCTGAGATCTGAAGATTGCAGTTTAAAGCCAGCATGGACACATAAATACAAGAGACTGTTATCTCCAATTAACCAGCTAAAATATATAGGTGGAGATGTAGCTCAAGTAGTAGAACACCAGTCTTGAACGAAAAAGCTAAACAAGACTGTGAAGTTCTGAGTTCAGGCCCCAGTGTGGGCATGCATGCATACACTCACACACACACACACACACACACACACCATATATAAAATGGAACTAAGTATTTTGCTGTTAGATTCAACAGACAAAAAGGTACACTGTCATATTGATTCTAAATGTTCAATCCCAATTTCTGTACTTACTTCATTGTGCACCAATAATGTGCAGTTCTGTGCCTTAAACAACACTGTGCTAAAATGGACATAACTAAATAGTTAAATTGTATTAAGCATAGCATTAACGGTATGTCTTACTCTGAATGAGCATAGTAAAGAATAAGAAGTTATGAAGTTGTTTTCCTTTTCTCGTTAATTAGCATCTTGTGTGTAGTTCCAAATGAAGATTTGTTGATAGGACTTATTTTCCTCACATGAAAAACTGTGCAATGTGTTCTATTTACATTCAGTACTATAGATTAGCTCTACTGCTAAATATGGTTTGTTTTCTCAGAGTAAAATGAGAAAAAATAGAAATGATCTTTCTTCAATTTCAAAAACAGAAATTCATGAAGTGTTAATGCTGATTTGGAGGCATGGAGTCTTCTACATACATTATCATTGAAATCTATAAAGTCCTGGTTGAGATATAAAATACTAGATTTTCTTAATTGGTCAGGCATTTTAGTGCATTAAACTGGTTCAAGCCCAATATTAATTTTTGTGGTTTTCCTATTTAAGACAAGAGTATAATTGAAAAAATAATAAAGAATGTATCTCCTGACACCTATGACTCATGCCTGTAATGATAGATACTCAGGAGGCTGAGATCTGAATATTGAGGTTCAAAGCCAGTCCAGGCAGGGAAGTCTTTGAGACTCTTATCTTCAGTTGACCTCCCCAAAAGCTGGAAGTGCTGCTGTGGTTCAAATGATAGAGCACCGGCCTTGAGCGAAAAAGGTAAGGGACAGTGCCCAGGCCTTAAATTCAAGCCCCAGTATTGGCACAAAAACAAAGCAAAAAAGAAACTGCTGATTTATTTACAAAATACTGTGCTATAACATTAAGTCAGAGAGAAGTTAGACAGTACATTTACTCTGATAACAATAAGCCTCCATTCCTTGTTTATCTCTTAAGACTATGATGTCAGTGGGCTGGGTATGTGGCTTAGTGATAGAGTGTTTGCCAAGCATGCGTGAAGCCCTGGGTTCAGTTCCTCAGTACCACATAAACAGAAAAAGCTGGAAGTGGCACTATGGCTCCCATGGTAGAGTGCTAGCCTTGAGCAAAAGAAGCTCAGGGACAGTGCTCAGACCCCAAGTTCAAGCTCCAGGACTGGCAAAAACAAAAAAACAAACAAACAAAAAACACCTATGACTTCAACATCCAAAGATTTCTGCTTTAGCCGGAATTTCAAATTCATGTGCAAATATAATTAAAATATCTAAAATGGTTATGGAGGAGTTGCAAGTATGTTTAATCTCCTTAGTATTCCTTTGGAAATTTTAAAAAGTGGTGAAAAGTATTCTAAGTTTTGCTTTTATTTATATAGAATCAGCATTCTTCAAATTCTCATAGGCAAGAAAACATCAAAGAATATCCTACTTGCCCCTTTGCCATACATACTCTTTGAAAAACAGGAATTGCAGGGCTGGGAAGGTGGCTCAGTGGTAAAATGCTCGCATTGCATGCATGAGGCCCTGGGTTCGATTCCTCAGCAGCACATAAGCAGAAAAAGCTGGAAGTGGCACTGTGGCTCAAGTGGTAGAGCACTAGCCTTGAGCTGAAGACCTGAGGGACAGCGCTTGGGCCCAGGGTTCAGAGGCCCCACGACTGACAAAAAGAAAAAAAAAAAAAAGAAAAACAGAAATTGAAAATAGAAATGAGGAACTGTGGCTGGAGGCATAGCTCAAATGACAGAATGCCAGTTGAGCAAGCAAGGTTAGCAAGCTCGAGGCCCTGAGTTCAAATCCCAGTGCAGCCAAAAGTAAATTTTAAAATGAGAAGCTATTTTACCCAAGAATTTCAGATTTATCATTGTTACAAATTAGATTTATCATTGCCAAGAATTTAAATTGTTTTATAGCCCATTTTGTTTTCCACACACTTGAAATGCACAAGTGAAAAAGCATTTCTAGAGGTTTCACAACAAGGAGAGTCTTATAAGGTACAAGTTTTAGCAAGGACTTATTTTAGTATAAGAGGATAAGGTAGCTGGGTTCTGGAGCACAGGCCTGTAATTCTAGCTATTCAGGAGACTGAAATCTGAGGATCACAGTTTGAAACAATTCCAGGCAAAAAAAAAGTCCATGAGTCTCTTATCACCTATTAACCACCAAAAAGCTAGAAGTAGAATTGTGGCTCATGTGATAGAGTGTCAGCCTTGAGCAAAAACCTAAGAGCATCTAGCTCTGAGTTCAAGCCCCAGTACTGGCATAAATAAATAGATAGGTAGGCAAGTAGGTAAACAGATAGCAGGAAAATGAAACATTTTCTACTCCCCATGCAGGAAATGGGAGTAAAACTCCAAATAGCAGCTCTTATCTTTATTCTTGCTGAGTTGGAAGAATACATGTGTTTGTATCTTCTGAGTGGCTAGAATCAGTTGCAGTTTACTGTTTTAAACACAAGGACAAAGGCGTCACTGGATTCAGGTGAGAGTTTGTGAAATTTCCCTCTAAAAGTAAGGACTTCTAGGGTCCTTGACTTGGATGGCAGAATGAATTTCTGGACAAGTCATAACGGTAAGAAAACTTGTCAGAGCTTTCTTGAGTAAGTAAGCAAACAGACAGACAAGCAGAAGGGCAGAGGCACATTGTAACAGAATGAGGGTGCTCTCAAAGGGAGAGACACGGAGCTCTTTGACATCAGGGGATGTTTCTATGATAAAGGCAGGGGGTCTGACTTCAAAGTTATCTTTGCTCTAATCACTCCAGGAATCACACTTTCTGAGTTCCTGGGTGTTTTGGGTATTCCTTCCAGGTAAGAATGCATCCTGCCATAGAACAGGCGATTATACTTGAGATAAGGAAGGCAACCTATTAGAAGCAAAGATTCTGCTTCTATGTCTCTAAATCCCTTATTTCTGAGTTGGCTTCCTCAGGCCTCGTTTACCATAGTCTATCTATCCTGCCTTATTTTCCCCTAAAATGACTTTGGTCCCTTTATCTTAAGGGAAGTTGATGAGTGAAGATCAGTCTTCTGTATTTGTTTAAAGGTGAGGTTTTGAATTCCTGGCAGCCATTTACCGTGCCTTGTTTTTCCTAATAGATCCTGCCTCCTTAGGACTTCCCTTCTCTAGACATACCTTTCCATTTTTTTTTCCTCTTTCTGTTTGCTTGTTCTGGCACCAGGGCTTGAACTCAGGGCCTTGAACTCTCACTGAGCTGTCACTCACGTCTGGAACTCTATCAGTTGAGCCATACTTCCAGCTTGGTGATGAATAGGAGACAGAATCCCATGGACTTCAAACCTTGTTCCTCAAATCTCAGTCTTGCTGTAGCTATGAGTCCCCTGAGCCAGGCTGAATTTTTGGTCTCTATCTAAGAGTGAAAAGATGCAGCTCCTTACCATCTCAAAGGAGAAGGCAGATGCTGTTAGCACCTGTGTTTCCCTGTCCTTGTAACTTAATCTAAAAGGACATAATGGTAGGGGAGCTTGCTACTATTTTGTGTTGATACACTAGTGAGTGGGTCTTTGTGCAATTGATCAAGATGGAAACAAAGCCAGGAACAGCAGAAAAACTTGAAAAGAGAAAGTTTATTTGAAAGTAAAAGAAAAACTGTGAAAGAAACTAGCAGAAACTCTTTAATCTGGAGACAGGACCAAAGAGAAGTACAATTGAGTTTGCCCAGTGTGTGTGTGTGTGGTGTGTGTTTTCTTCCTGGGTCTATTGTCTGAGGCTGGCCCTTTTAATTTCAACATACCAATGTTCTCATCTATCTGGACTCCCATACTGGGTGTTATGAAAACGTGTTAGTGCTGTTTTCAACATTCCCTTTTAGATAGAGATATCAGTATTTTTATCAAGAGAAGCAGCTCTAATAGTGAAGATTTTATATGACACAGATTGATAAATATTCCCTGAATTCAGTTGTACAAAAATACTGACCTTATTTCCTTAACCACTCTAGAAAGTACCACAGCTCCTAAGATGTGCTTATGGTAAATGTTCACAGTTTTTGTCTACTTAGCTCCTTTGCTCCTCCTCTTCCTACCCTTCTGTTTTCTGGGGGCTATTTGCTTAGCCTTGGAGCTTTTTTTGCATTTGTGAGCAAGGTACTGGTTTACTTTTTAAGGGATGTCTATAAGGTAAACAGCCTTAAAATAGAGATAATATCTTCTGCAAAGAACAGTTTATTTTCAAAATGAAGATAAAAAGGTCTTCTAGGGCTGCTGACTATAGCTCAGGCCTGTAACTCTAGCTACTCAGGAAGCTGAGATCTGAGGATTGTGATTCAAAAGCAGCCAGGGCAGGAAAGTCCATGAGACTCTTATCTCCAATAAACCACCAGAAAACCGGAAGTGGCTCTGTGGCTCAAGTGGTAGAGCACTAGCCTTAAGCTGAAGAGCTGAGGGACAGTGCCCAGGCCCAGGCCCCAGAGTTCAAGACCCATGTCTGACAAAAAAAAAGTCTTCCTGGGTCTGGGAACATAGCTTAGTGGTAGAGTGCTTGACAAACATGCATGTAGCCCTGGATTCAAATCCTCAGTACCACATCAACAGAAAAGGCTGGAAGTGGTGCTGTGGCTCAAGTGATAGAGTGCTATCCTTGAGCAAAAAGAAGCTCAAGGACAGTGCCCAGACCCTGAGTTCAAGCCCCAGGACTGGAAAAAGAAAAAAAAAAAAAGATCTTCCCTTAGCCAAGTTCCAGTGGTTCCTGCTTGTAATCCAGTTATTCAGGAGGTTTTGAGATCTGAGGATCATGTTTTGAAGCCAGGCTGGGTAGGAAAGTCTGTGAGATTCTTTATCTCCAATAAACTATGCAGAAAAAGCCAGAAGTGGCATTGTGGCTCAAGTAGAATACTAGTCTAGAGCAGAAAGAGGCTCAGGGACAGCACTAAGACCTTGAGTGCAAGATCAGCAAGATCAGCAAAAGAAAAAAAAAAAAGGCCTTCTCTCCAGGGTGAAGGTCAGGTACATTCATATATATTATAGAAGATCTAGGATTCCTAAGATCATGGGTTTTCACTTGAAACACAATGGGCATACCACCCTCACCTGATTCTGCATGTAATTCTGTGGGAACTGAAACTTAGAACCAGAACAAACACTGATAGCATTGTTACTAATATTGCTACAAATGATATATAGTCCTTTTGTTTCTACCATAAGAATCTTGTGTCTTCTGCCAGAATCTGAGAAACTTACAAGTGAGATAAAAGCCCTGAGTTTCTTGCCTTACTCTAACTCTGGATTTGAATGGTTCCCTACGCCTGACCAATACTTTTTCCCTTTAGCTAATCAGGAGACCTAAGTATTTTCATAGTAGTCTTTCCGTTTAGGTTTGCTAGAGGCAATTTCAAAGTTGCTTTTTTTGGGCTGGTGAATTAACTCAAAGCTGGAAAAAGCCAGGCACTAACCTCCTTCCTCTCCCCTCCATGTACTTTGCACCTGTAATATCTGATCTGAGCCATCCACTTGGGTAGTAACTTTAATATCACCTTGGGCTCCAGGAAGAACAGGATTCACTGGTAAGCATCGCCTAAGGAAGGCAAACTCATATTTTGACCAAAGCCTTCTACATTAGTAGGGTCAAAGAAGGTTATTTCTACTGGCCCCAAACATTATCTTTTGAATAGTCTATGCTCATGAAATTATTTAAAAGAGGAACTCCTATGCAATTTACTTAATCTGTATCCCTTTGACTTTTACTCCCTCTTTATTCTGCTCTATAATGGTGCTTCTACTTTTAGGCTTGAAGACCAAGTTGTTTTACTGTTATTTATCCCTTCTGGTATACCATGTAAAACCCAATTCCCTTAAGATCCAGGAAACCTTCTACTACAAATAGGGAATTGGAAGAGGAAACTTAAAAGCTTTTTTTGGTGGGCCTGTGAATGAACTAAAAGCAGGGTAAAGATTAGGCATTCCAAACACTCACTTTGCATCTGTGCCCTTTGATCTGAGCCATTCTCTCCACGGGTCACTTTGGGCTCCAGACAAACAGGATTTACACCAATAACTGTCTTGTAACAAAAGGTAAACTGCCCTTCAGGCAGATAATACATCTTATCTTGGAGCAGAAGGTGAAATTGCTTCAAAGAGGACTGTCTGAAGCTCAAGACAGACCAACTGCTAGGCAACCCCGCCTGACTGGTTCAGGTGAGGAAGATTACTTCTTTCAGAGACAACAACTGAGGTAAGAGTCAACTAGGCTTTGCCTATCACCTGGAAACATTTTAACCAAGCATACCTGTCTCACTACCTGCTCCCAATTTAACCTAAAGCTAATATCTATACCCTTAAAGATGCTGAAGACTGAACGATGTACTAAAGAGCAGTCTCCCTTGGATGCCATGTAACAAATTGCTTTTCTCTGCCCTTCACTATGTCTCTTTTATTATTATTAGTAGTAGTTTTTTTGTTGTTGTTGTGAAAATACCGTACAGAGAGGTTACAATTACATGAGCAAGGTAATGAGTACATTTCTTATCAAGCACTGTTGCCTCCTCCTTTGTTTCCCCTTACCAATCCTGCCCTCCCGTTCCCCTGCCCCCTTCCCCCATGTCTCTTTGTTGGGCATATAGAAGCAAATGGTCAGACCTGTGTGATCCCTAGAGTTAAAGCATGGAGTCTACAAACTCTGGTTTCAGATTTAGTGGGTTTCTGTTAATTATAATTGGAATAGTTCCGATACTTCCAAGAACTGTTTCTTTCTAACAATTGGATAAAGGAAAAATATTCAAGTGGCTTTCTAAGTGATTTCACTCAACAGCTATTTGCAGAGTTGCAAGAACATTCTAGGAGTTATTCTAGATGAAGGGGCTACAGCAGTAAAGAGCACATGGTTCACATAGCAAAGTAGCCTAAAAAAATAAGTAAAACAATATATTATAGTTATAAATTGTGAGAAGTACTCTTTGTTTAGTTTTGGTGCCCATACTGAGGCTTGAACTCAGAGCCTGGACAACACTACTTAGCTCAAGGCTGGCACTACAGCTACCTAATGCCATACCTCTGCTTCTTTCTGTCTGTTAGATGCTTAACTGGAGATAAGCCTCACAGATTTTTCTGCCCACGCTGGCTTCAAACTACTACACTCAGATCTCAGCCAGTTGAGTAGCTAGAATTACAGACAAGAGTGTCTTGAAGAAATTAATAATGCAAGGTATGAGGAAGGCGGATGACAGGCGTAGCTCAGGGGTGGTTACCATGTACAAGGCCCTGGATTTGATTCCCAGAAATGCAATAAACTAAACTTTAAAAAATATTTTATTAAGTAGTTGTACAAAGGGGTTTCAATTCTAGAAGTCAGGTTATGAATGTCACTCCTTCAATTCTTCGTTTTCATCTTTCTCTATCCCATCCCTATCTCCAGTTATGTAGCTCAATTTTGACATAATGTACATTGAATATAATGACTGCATTTTTCTCCATTTGTGTGCCCCCCTTTCATTGTCCTCCCTCCCTCCCATGTGTCAGCTTCCTAGTATTCATTTTGTTAAATAATTCATTATAAACCAAGCTTTTAAAGTAACACAAATAGTCAGGCACTGCTGGCTCCTGCCTGCAGTCCTAGTTACTCCGGAGGCTGAGATCTGAGGATCACAGTTCGAAGTCAGCCTGGTCCAGAAAGACTGTGAGATTCTTTTTTGTGTGTGTGTCAGTCCTGGGGCTTGAACTCAAGCCCTGAGCAGTCTCTTGAGCTTCTTTTGCTCAAGGCTAGTGCTCTACCACTTGAGCCACAGCACTACTTCCAGCTTTTTCTGTTTATGTGGTACTGAGGATTTGAACCCAGGGCTTCATGCATGCAAGGCAACTACTTTACCACTAAGCCACATTCTCAGCCCTGTTCAAGACTCTTATGTCCAGTTAATCATCAAAAAGCTAGAAGTGGAGCTGGTTCAAGTGCTAGCCTTGAGCAAAACAGTTGATGGACAGTGTCCAGGCTATGAATACCAGCCCCAGGATCAGCATAAAAATAATAATGTAAGTGCTGGGAATGTGGCTTAGTGGTAGAGTGATTGCCTAGCATGCATGAAGCTCTAGGTTTGATTCCTCACTACCATATAAACAGAAAACCCTGCAAATGGTGCCGTGGTTCAAGTGGTAGAGTGCTAGCCTTGAGCACCGAGAGGGTCAGAGACAGAGCCCAAGCCCTGAGTTCAAGCCTCAGGACTGGCAAATAATAATAATAATACATAAAACTACCTGAATGTGGAAAAGGTGACCTTGAGGAAGGCATGTTTAAGCTGAAAAGGTGAAAGATCAGGTACAAAGCCTAAGTACAAACTGGGGGAACAATAGATGGAAAAGATAGGAAAAGCTTGTCATAAGAAGAGCTTAGCAAACTATGGAAATTTAGAGGGAAAAAACTCTCCATAAATAAATGCTAGGAAAAATGCTAGCTGTTGTGCTAGAGATTTGAGTGGCAGTTAGATTATTTAGGGCCTTATGGGTCTAGGTAAGGACTTTGGAGTTATCTGCATACTGCAAACTATCAAAGTATCTTAAGCACTTGAGTGACAGGACCCAATATCCAGTTAAGAACGTGAGTTTTTCCTGTTGTGTAGAGGATGGAATGGAGAAAGCAAAAGTATGGAAGTGAGAGGCCAAGGAGAAGGCTATAGTTTTATTGATTTTGATACTTTATTGATGATTGATTGTTATTGATGATGATCTATTTTTTTTAAGAAATGATGGCTGCCAAGATCAGTAGTACAGTAGAGATGGATAAAGCAGATTACATGCTGGGAGACTGGAACAGGGGATATAAAAAGGATGGGAGTGTTTTCATTTCCTTTTCATTATCGTATGGTCACTCTGGTCTGTTGTGAATAGACCACAATTTATCCATTCAGCTATTAATAGAAGCTATAACCAACAATGCCACAAATACATTTTTGTAAATATCTCATTGGGTATATATGCAGGACTTTTTCTAGGAGAGATACTAACCACTGATTCCTAATTATTCTCCAAAGAAATTACACTGTTGTACTTTAAGACATCAGTTTGTAAAATATTCTGTTGTCTGTGGTTACCATACATGGAATAAGGAAACACTAAAAGAAGAAGAAAGTGCCAAGAGAGCTGACAAGAAATGGAAGCTAAAATAGAGCTGTAAAGAAACCCAAATCTATAAAAAAGAAAAAAAGAAGAGAAACTCAAATCTGCCACATATACACATATGAAAGAGAATTATATAAATTCTCTCTTTTAAGTGCATGCAGTAGAGAGGCAGCAGAACATTTTCCACTCTTTTTTTTTGTCAGTCACGGGCCTTGAACTGAGGGCTTAGGTGCTATATTTGAGCTTTTGTGCTCAAGGTTAGCACTGTACCACCTTGAGCCATATCTCCACTTCTGATTTGGGAGTCATTAATTGGAGATAACTGTTTCATGGACTTTCCTGCCTGGGTTGGCTTTGAACTGTGATCTTCAGATTTCAGTCTCCTGAGTAGCTAGGATTACAGGCTTGAGTCATCAGCACCTGGCTATCTCTCTACTCTTAGCTGTTCGTAGTTCTAAGAAATATTTAGCCCAAAGATTTTTCCCCAAACCCTAAATGTGATAGATTCCAAAAATGCTCAGATCTCCAAGTTTGTTGCAGAGGTATGAGCCATTAAGATGGTTGCAATCCAGTGTTTTATTGGATTTTTTACCCCCTTAAACATTGCCATAGATTTCTTTCCTACCAGACTGAAATTTGTTCTTGTATATTCATTCACAATTATGGAATATTAAAGTTGAGCCAGCTGTGGTGGCGCTCACCAGTAGTCAACAAGCCGGTGAGGGTGAAGTTAAGGTCAGCCTGGGCTATAATTTGCTTTTGCTGGAGTGGTGGCTTATACTTGTAACTCTAGCACTTGGGAGGCTGAAGTAGGAGGATCATGAGTTCAAGGCCAGCCCTGGGCTTCAATAGCAACTAAAAAGTGTTGCAATTTTCTGTTTCATAGAGAGATGTAGATAGAAACTTCTAAAGTTTTCTCCTTGGGGGGACCTATGATACATTTGTAAGAAAACAATGTTTGGCATAAGAAATTTTACTTCAATTGCTTGATAACTTAGGGAAAAGTCACTACGTTTGTAAAAATTAGAACAGACTTTGGAAGATACAATTCTTCCGTTATTATGGTTGTTAGTATTGTTGTTTTATTATTTGTTTCTTTTGTGTGTGCTGGTGCCACTGGTGGGGCTTTGGACTCAGGATCCAGGTGCTGTCCTATAGCTTTTTTGCTCAAGGCTGGCATTCTATGACTTGAGCCACAGCTCCACTTCCAACTTTATGCTGGTTAACTGGAGTGAGAGTCTCATGGGCTTTCCAGCCCTGGCTGACTTTGAACCCCTATGCTTACATCTCCTCATCCTGAGTAATTAGGATTACAGGTGTGAGCCACTGGTGCCCTGCCTTTTGTTACTTTCAAGACAGGGTTATGCTAGGTAGCCCAGGCTGGCTTCAAACTCTTAGCACAACTCCTTGAGCACTCGATTCATAGGCATGGACTATCACACCCAGCTTTAAATATTCTTTTTGGAATATTTTACCTTGTGATTGTGATTCATTTCCAAAGAGTTCTTCATCAGACATTTAATGTGAAATCAAATGCATCATGCTTCTAAATCATAAGTGCTATACTCTGGAGCTCAGAAGGATTGAGTGATCAAGAATGATACAATGCAGCTGGTACCTGTGGCTCATTCCTATAATCCTAGCTACAGAGGCAGCTGAGATCTGAGGATAGAGGTTTGAAGCCAGTTTGGCAGGAAAGCCTGTGAGACCCTTACCTCCAGTTAACCACCAAAACGCCAGAAATGGTGCAGTGGCTCAAGTGGTAGAGTGTTAGCCTTGAGCAAAAAAAAACTAAGGGGCATTGTCCAGGCCTGAGTGTAAGTCCCAAGACCCATGTGCATGTATGCACACACACACACACACACACACACACACACACACACACAGATAAGTACTGGGTTGCACAGGTAGAGAATAGGAAGAAGGAGAGATGATTTTTACCTCCAAAATTAAGCACATAGGAGAGTGCCAACACTGCACTTTTATTCTTCTTCCCAGCGAGGCACCTTAACGCACTGGTCATGTGGACTCCTCACTTTCTACTTTCTGAAGCTGTCTTCCTTTCTCCTGTTCATTTCTGCTTCCATTATTCTCTTTTTGTCTTTTGTGGAAAATAGGGTTTATAATTTCAAGTGTTCAAGTGTTCTACTTTTTTGTGTGTGTGCGAGCGCACGCCTGCGCGCACGTGTGTGTGTGTGTGTGTGTGTGTGTGTGTGTGTGTGTGTGTGTGTGCTGGTCCTGCTTGAACTCTGGACCTGGGCATTGTCTCTGAGTTTTTGTGCTCAAGACTAGTGTTCTTCAACTTGTTCCATTTCAAGTTTTCTGGTGGTTAATTTGAGATAAGAGTCTCAAAGACTATCCTGTCTGCCTGGGCTGGCTCCAAACCTTGATCCTCAGACCTCAGCCTCTTGAGTAGCTAGAATTACAAGCATGAGCCACCGGTGCCCAGCTTTCAAGTGTTCTATTCTTGTGCCCCTCCTTTCACACTATCTTCCATCAGTAAAGATGTGTTTTGTGGAGGGGGGGAGACACATGCGCATGTGCACACGCGTACACACACACACACACACACACACACACACACACACACACACACACACACACACACGGGAAGGTACAGGGGCTTGAACTCGGTGTCTTGTGTTCTCACTTAGAAATTTTGCTGAAGGTTGGTGTTCTATCATTGGAGCCACATCTCTATTTCTGGAGTTTTGCTGGTTAATTCAAGATAAAGAGCCAGACACCATTAGCTCACGCTAGCTCATCAGAATCCTAGCTACTCAAAAAGCTGAGATCTGAGGATCTAGGTGTGAAGCCAGCAGAGTTTCTGTTATTCTTATCTCCAATTAGCCACAAAAAAGATGGAAGAAGAGTTGTGGCTCAAGTGCAAGAATGCCAGTCTTGAGGGGAAAAAAATCTAAGGGACAGTGTCCAAGTTTTGATTCAAACTCCAGTACTGGCATACACAAAAAAGTTGGAGATAAAAGTCTCACTGACTTTTCTTCCTACGCAGACTTTGAACTATGAGCCTCAGAGTTCAGCCTCTTAAGTAGCTAGGATTACAGGTGTAAATTTTATCAGCACCCAGGTGAAGATGTGCTTTTTAACCTCAACATTTTGAATCCTTGTCAGTGTGCCTCCTAGAACAAGTATTGCAAATTATAATGCCTGTAGAAGCTAAACAGGTAATTTGAACGAAGACCACTGGGCAGAGATCATGAAGAACTAGACTGATGCCCCATCAAATGGGGTAGCTCCAGATGATGCTCCCTATGAGGGTATTAATGTTGACATACCTTTTGATGGTGTGTATGTGTGTGTTTTAAAAAAGACCCAGAAATCTAAATTTTTAGGTGAAAGTATCCACTATTAAGTGCTGGAAACTAATTCAATAAAGACAACAGTCATCCTGTATGACAGCTGGAGGTTATATGGCTATGGGCTATCATTTTCCCACCTCCACTTTAAGGAGAATTTTGTCTTGGCAAGCTTAATTCTCAGAGTTTTGCAGAATTGATGATGCAGAACTGAGAAGATAAGAGGAGGTAAAAAGATCTGGGAGGTGAAATAGAAGAAGTAAGGGCCTGGCCAGACAAATTACAAAGATTGCCATAACCAAGAGCTGGGGGAAAGTGAAGGTAAGAGGAAAAGAAGTTCCCGAGTTCTCAGTGTAGGCATGGAAAGGGGAAGGGTGAAATTTCAGAGAAGCTCAAGCAATATGGAGCCTTTCTCTAGAGGAGGTGAGTTAAAAGGATGAGTCAGTGTGGTGAATGTGGCTCATGGATGAGATCGCCTTTTAATGTCTTTCAGAAGAATTAGAAGAAGATGAGCCTTCATCTAAAAGTACATTTTAATTGCAAGACTGAGCTTTTAAACTATGACTCCATGTAGAACTCAAGTTACTTTGATCCCTGGAGTAATAAGATTGTTTCTCTCAAGTAATGGAAAGGAACAAATGAATTAAAAAGACATTGGGCATATCAAAGGATTATGGGGGTAAATGAAAAATTATGTCCAGAAAAATGATCAGCTACTGGGGAACTAGTAACCCTCAAAGACAGCCAGACCACACAGACCATACCACGGGAAGTCTGTATCTTGTTACCATTGAACCTACATAGTCACCCTGGACGCTGGTCTCATTATGCTCACTCTGCTGGACAGTGGATACTGCCACTAGAATAGAAACTACTGTTCTACTGTAGTCTGTCCTTGATTCTTTCTATCATGACTCCAAGATCTGAGTAGGGAGCTTCTAAATTGGTAACTTTAGGTCATAGACCTATTTCCTCACAGTGAAGAATCTGAGGGAACAAGTGCCTGGTATTTTTAGCTTCCTTAATGAGAAGTAGAATCCGCCCCCTGCCAAAAGTCATTCACTTGAGGCTTCCCCCAAACAGGAGATTATTGGATTGTTAAGTATTGGGCAGACATATATCTACTACACACTCACATTAGAGATAATCTCCGGTTTTAAGGATGGTTAGGTTATGGCTAGTATATCAGTTTGGATAAGATACATGACGTGGCAGTAACAAATAACTACAATATCCCAGTGGCTCACAACAACACATACTTGTTTTTCACTCAAGTCCATTGCAAATTGCCAAGACTTTCTTTACCTTAGGATTCAAGAGCATTACTGATCTCATAGCAGAGGAGAAGAAGAGAAAGGGGGCATTTCAAGTCACATTCTGGCTCTTGAAGCTTCAATTTGGAAGTGATAAACATTACCTATGCTTATGTACTACTGGCCAAAGAAATAATGTGTCCAACCTAATTTCTGTGGTGCAGAAAAGTATGACATTATGCTAGGAAGGAGCAGTCAATATTTTTTTCTATAAGAATAAGGGAGGAGGGGCTGGGAAGGTAGCTCAGTGGTAGAGTGCTTGCCTTGCATGCATGAGGCCCTGGGTTCGATTCCTCAGCACCACATAAGCAAAAAGAAAAAAGCCAGAAGTGGTGCTGTGGCTCAAGTGGTAGAGCGCTAGCCTTGAGCTGAAGAGCTGAGGGACAGTGCTCAGGCCCAGAGTACAGACCCCACGACCGGACCCCCCCCCCAAAAAAAAAAAAAAGAATAAGGGAGGAACAATGAATATATTTGGTAAAGAACAATAATGACTTGAATAGACTACTACTCTAGTCATTCTCAAGGACAGAAGAGAGGTATGGTGGTCAGTGGGAATGGGCAAAGTAGAGGCAAGAAATAGAATAAATGGTATTAGGACAGTGGCTATATGCAGTTTTCTATTAATGGAGCCTAATGCACAACAGAGGAGAAAGTAAAAGGAGAAACAAAGCTCTTAAGTGTGGAGCAGGCCAGGACACCCTTGCCTGTTGCTGACCCAGAATACCTGAATGAAGTTTTTTTAAAATTAAGTATTTATTCTGGCTCAGATTTTCAGAGATTTCAGCCCATAGACTTTGGCTCTGTTGATTCTATATCTGCACTGAATCATGATGGCAGGCGCTTGTGGTAGAAGCTACTCATTCATGATAGACAGGAAGGAAAAAAAGAAAGAGAGATAGAGACAGAGACAGCGACAGAGAGACGGAGAGCAAGAAAGCGCCCCTATCAGGAGCATCCCCAAGACATCCCTTGGTGCCTTACTTCCCTCAGCCAGGCCCTATATTCTAATTTCACGACTTCCCCAACAGTCTACTCAAATTTTGAATCTATTGACGGATTAATCCAGTTATGAAGTCAGAGCCCTCAGGACCCAATCACTCCCTAAAATGCCAACTAAGCCCCCTATATAGAAGCCTAGAAAAGACAGAAAGTTCACTTTCAAACCATAGCAGCCTGATTTCAGGATAAAGAGCCAGGATCTCTCTTCCTTTCTCTCTTCCTTTCTCTCTTCCTTTCTCCCTTCCTTTCTCCCTTCCTTCTTTCTCTCTTCCTTCTTTCTCCCTTCCTTCCTTCCTTCTTTCTTTTTTCTTTCTTTCTTTCTTTCCCTCCCTCCCTTCCTACCTTCCTTCTGAAGGGTTATGAGGCAGTGACCATTTGTTGCTTGTTTCAGCTAGCAGAGCAACACATGGTGGTAATCCAAACACCTGGTTGTGTGCCTTTATAAGCCCTGCAAATCCTTAGCTTGGGGCTCTCCTCCTAGGCTCCCCTGTGTCAGAGTGTAGGACGAGACCCGAGCTGCAACCCTTCTAAATAAAACCTTGCTTTTGCATTTCAGAACGTCTGACTCTCAGTGGTCTTCTTGGTGGGGTCCTGCGACTTAGGCACAACACTTCCTTCCTTCCTTCCTCTTGTTTCCTTCCTTCCTTTCTCCCTCTTTTCTTTCTTCCTTCCTTCCTTCCTTTTTCCTTCCTTCCTTCCTTCCTTCCTTCCTTCCTCTCTTTTCCTTCCTTCCTTTCTCCCTCTTTTCTTTCTTCCTTCCTTCCTTCCTTTTTCCTTCCTTCCTTCCTCTTTCTTTTCCTTCCTTCCTCTCTCTTTTCCTTTCTTCCTTCCTTCCTCTTTCTTTTCCTTCCTTCCTCTTTTCCTTCCTTCCTCTTTTCCTTCCTTCCTCTTTCTTTTCCTTCCTTCATCTTTTCCTTCCTTCCTTTCTCCTTCCTTCCTTCCTTTCTATTTTTCTTTCTTCCTTTCTTTCTCTTTCTTTCTTTCCTCTATCTCCATCCCTCCCTCCCTTCCTTCCTCTTCTTCCTTCTTTTTTTTTTTTTAAACTACTGGATATTAATCTTAGGGTCTTGCAGTTGCTAGGCAATTCCTCAGTCACCTGAGCCATGCCTCTTCCCCCCTCCCTCATCCTTTTGCTTTATTACTTTTTGGACAGAGTCTTGTGCTGTGGCCAGGCTGGGGCAAAAGTATCCATTCTGGGCACTCCACCTTCCTATCAAATGATAAAGTTGGAGGCCCACAGAACCTGAATATTCTACCACTTATGATTATCTATATCCCTAGATTTGTACATAAAACTAAGCTGAAAGCTAAAGAAGTATAAAAAGATAGAAGTCAGACACGAGTGTTCTCTCCCAAGAGACTACTGAGTCTCCCTTTCTCACTGGTGTCTCCCTCTCATCTTCTTCTTGTCTTGTCCTTGGAGATGCAATGTTGTTGCAGTGAGACAATGTGATGCTAGCGCTAATTAGAGCCAAGCTTTTGAAATGCATTTCCCTGGCATCCTCTAAAAGTTAGTCATGTTCATAGAATTTTGAGCCAGATCAGTCAGTTGTTTTTAACCCAAAAAACAATAATTAATGTGTAAAAGATTTATGTACCTAAATGTTTATCTCAAAGACACTTGACAAAAAAACTAAAACAAACCAAAACAAAAACCCTCCTTATGACATTGATCAAGATACATTGTATTCATAAATAAACATGGTGAATTGAAACTTCCTGTGTAACTAAAGGCAATAAAAAATCCAAAAAGCCTCCTTGTTTTGAAAGATGAAACTAGTAGAAATAGTTTGTACTATGAAAACTGAACAAGGACATTTACTGAAAAAGGAAAGTGATAAAGGGGTTGTCATTGATTGGAATAAATTGTAAATGTGTGAAAATGTAACAATGAAATTGCTCTCTGTATGACTATTATAAGCTAGTAAAAAAGTCAAAAGAAAATCAAAATCATACCTTATTCAATTTATTTTTAATTAATTATGTTTTAAAATAATTGTAAATGATATGAGAGAATGCTTACATTATAATGTTTAAAAAAATACCCAAAGCATAGAGGTAAATACTATTATATCATTAGGTTTGTTTTTTAAAAGCATAGAAGTCAGGTGGTACAGGCCAAATCTTAGGGATTGTCCTACCTGGTCTACCTTTGAACCATAACTCAAATCTTAGCCTCCGGAGTAGCTAGGATTTGCAGGCAGGAACCACGGGTGTTTGGCTCTGTGTTATGTTTTGTTTTGTTGGTGATACTGAGGTTTGAATGCAAAGCCTTGTGCTTGCTCTGCTTTGTAGTTCTAAGATGTGAGAATTGTGTTTTAAAGTCAAGTCATGCAGAAAAGTCTATGAGACTCTAGAATCTCCAATGAACCAGCAAAACATCTGGGTTGCATACGTGGCTTTAGTGGTAGAATGTCAGCTGTGAGGGGAGGGAGACTCTGAGTGAGATCACAAGGTCTTGAGTTCAAGCCCTGGTAATGGCACGTACACATAAGCACATAACATTATAACAAAACAACATTAAAATACAGTGGGAAGATGCTGCTAAGGAATTGAGTAAGTGGGAGGCAGTAAGCAGAGTTGTCCTTGCCTGTGATTACAAGTTTGTGGTGAGTTCTGGTGACTAGTGTTCATCCCCTTCCTCCCATGATCCATCAGAAGTAAAAAGAAGCATGGAAGGATGTAACAGAAAAACAATACAAGCAACACAGAAGCCCCGAAGCGCCATCTAGTGTTAAGATAGTATTTTCTCACAGTGTTAGTACATGGTGTTAAATCCACAGGAATTTCCAATGACCCAGTTTCACTATCCCTGATGGTTCTTTCATTATTATTGACAATAGTTTATTTATTTAAAGAAAAATCATTCTGAAGCAAAGGTAACAATAAACATGTAAGTTCACATGGTAGGTAAATAATTGCTATATTTTCTGTATGTTTTTTTTTTTTTTTAATTTTTATTTTTGGGTCCAGTCGTGGGGCCTGAACTCTGGGCCTGAGCGCTGTCCCTCAGCTCTTCAGCTCAAGGCTAGCGCTCTACCACTTGAGCCACAACGCCACTTCCGGCTTTTTTTTTTGCTTATGTGGTGCTGAGGAATCGAACCCAGGGACTCCTGCATGCAAGGCAAGTGTTCTACCACTGAGCCACCTTCCCAGCCCTATTTTCTGTATGTTTGGAATATTAACACTCAAATTGCTAGGCGAATTGTTTCTATTATAATTTAAATATATTTGTCTATTTGTTTGTTTATTCTTTGCAGTGTTGGGGAAAAAAATCAAGGGTCTCATGTATGCTAGGCATATGCTGTATCACTGAGCCATATTCCTAACCTCTAATGCTGATTCTTGGCAATTATTAACTGTGATGATTACTTTGGGCATAAAAATACTTGTTATTTTGGAATGATTAAAATACATTTATTTGCATTTTCAGCAATGTAAGATTCCTATTCGGATTTTTTTTATTCCAGGATCAATTATCCAGTTAAAAATCAGCAAACCAAAGAATAGTAATCCAAAGATAAAGATTTTGTGTAAATAAGCAAAGCTTATTAGCCTGTAAATGTAAGGTCAAATAGTATCTTGAGGAATAAATTAAAAAGGGTCTTGTATATAACATAAGCATAAAAGCACATGTTCTTATGACCTTAATTAGACCTGATTGGCCATCACAAAATTAACATAGGAACCAAATTAACTCTAGTTATGAACTTGAGCTTCTAGCAATTTGAGAGATTTGTTATATATTTAAGCATATATGTTTTTGATGAAAAGAGAGGACATCAATAAACTGGAATGTGCTACTCTTTAATGAAAAAAAGAAAAAAAAAACAAATAAAAATGATACAAAGCCTTGAGCTACATTATTGGAGGAATTGCCAAGATATTACTCATAATAGTTTCCTAGTTGTGTGGATGGCAGCTGGCATTTTCTAACACTTGATGTCTCACATTCTGCCATATGTTAAGCAATTTCTTTCCTGGAAGGATTAAATGGGTGGCTACTTTTCATACACAATATGAACTAGGTCATACCCAACTCTTCCTTGCTGATGTTTGGACAGTAGGACTTATTCAGAACTGGCATAATATCTAGTGTTGTAGCCAGGTGTGGTGGCTTTACTGTAATCCTTGAAGCTGAGAGGCAGAGACTGGAGGCCAGCCAAGCATTTAAAAAAAAGCTCATGAGATAGTATCTCAACCAATGGTCCTGGTACCATGCACCTTTATTACAGCTGTGGGAGAAGTACAATAGTTGGGTGCAGTGGTACATGCTTGTCATCCTCAGCAACAAGAGGAAGCAAGGAGAAAGATTATAGCCCAAACTGGATTGGGAGTAAAATGAGAGGATATCCAATGCCAAATGGTGTTGGGAGCATTCATTAAATCATAGACTGCCTACCTAGCAAATGCCAAGCCCTGAGTTCAATCCCAGTACTGCTAAGAAAAAGAAAGGTGGTTATGTTCCTTTTCCCTTGTCCCTCCCCTCCCTGCCCACCCTCTACCTTCTTCAGTACTGTAATTTGAACTGAGGTCCTTTTTTTGGGTGGGTGGGGGGGAGGCGGTCGTGAGGCTTGAACTCTGGGCCTGGGCGCTGTCCCTCAGCTCTTCAGCTCAAGGCTAGTGCTCTACCACTTGAGCCACAGTGCCACTTCCAGCTGTTTAGCTCAAGGTTAGTGCTCTACCACTTGAGCCACAGTGCCACTTCCAGCTTTTTCTGCTTATGTGGCGCTGAGCAATCAAACCCAGGGCCTCATGCATGCAAGGCAAGCACTCTACCACTGAGCCTACCTCCCCGGCCCAGGCCTCCCCCCTCCCTTTTTTAAAAATTTGTGCTGGTATTGGAGCTTGAACTGGGTCAAATCAGGATCAAGGTGCTGCTGCTTAGCTTTTCGCTCAAAGCTGGTGCTTAACCACTGGAGCCACAGCTCCTTTTCTAGTCTTTTCTTTTTGAAACAAGAATCTCATACTTTCTGGAATGGCTTTGAACCTCAGTCCTCAGATCTCAGCCTCTCGAGTAAAGCTAGGATCACAGGGGTAAGCCTCTGGTGCCTGGCTGTGTTTGTGTTTCTTGAATAAAATCATGACTTTAAATTCACTAAAACTTTAAAAAAGAACAAGAGCTTTCTTTCTTTGAATAGGAACCATTCATTCTGATCATAGTAAAACTACATACTAATTGTAGAAAATATTTTTTATTTATTTATTTATTTTTGGGTCCGGTCGTGGGGCCTGAACTCTGGGCCTGGGCACTGTCACTCAGCTCTAGAGTTCAAGGCTAACACTCTACCACTTGAGCCACAGCGCCACTTCTGGCTTTTTTCTTTTTGCTTATGTGGTGCTGAGGAATCGAACCCAGGGCCTCATGCATGCAAGGCAAGTGCTCTACCACTGAGCCACCTTCCCAGCCCAGAAAATATTTTTTAAAAGCCCAAAACATAAATATAAAAATTTGTTTTCACATCCTGCAGTAGTAGCACAAAGAATGGTTTTGGGCATTTTATTCTTTTTCCATGCATGCAGCAATCCTCCCTCCCTCCCTCCTTCCCTCCCTCCCTCCCTCCCTCCCTCCCTCCTTCTCTCCCTCCCTTCCTTCCTTCCTTCCTTCCTTCCTTCCTTCCTTCCTTCCTTCCTTCCTTCCTTCCTTCCTTCCTTCCTTCCTTTTGGTACCAGTCCTGAAGTTTGAACTCAAAGCCTGGCACTGTCCCTGAGTATTTTTTTGTTAAAGGCTAGCACTATACCATTTGAGCTACAGCTCCACTTCCGCTTTTTGTTGGTTAATTGGAAATAAAAGTCTCACATACTTTCCTGCCTAGGATGGCCTGGACCTCAATCCTCAGATGTCAGCCTCCTGAGTAGCAGGATTACAGATGTGAGCCCCAGTACTCAGTTCAGCTATTCATTTTTTAACCAGAGATTATATATTTTATAATTGTTTTTGCCAGTCCTGAGGCTTGAACTTAGGGCCTGTCCCTGAGTTCAAGGTTAGTGCTCTACCACTTGAGACACAGCACCCCTTCCAGCTTTTTCTATTTATGTGGTACTGAGGAATTGAACCCAGGGCTTTGTGCATGCTAGGCAAGCACTTTACTACTAAGCCACATTCCCAGCCCTAAAAATACATTTTAAGGTCATTTTTAGATAATTTTTACAATACTACTAAGTATTCTAAAACACCATTATATCTTAAACATATTTATATTTTATGTATATAAAATATAACAACATACATATGCAATGATAATATACACAAATATTTCCAATTTGTATGTTAAAAAGTTTAACATTGATGAAAATCACCTTTAATGATGACTTGCCCTGTGCATAAATATTAAGCCTAGGGCTGGGAAGGTGGCTCAGTGGTAGAGCGCATGCCTTGCATGCCAGAGGCCCTGGGTTCGATTCCTCAGCACCACATAAGCAAAAGAAAAAAGCCAGAAGTGGTGCTGTGGCTCAAGTGGTAGAGCGCTAGCCTTGAGCTGAAGAGCTGAGGGACAGCGCCCAGGCCCAGAGTTCAGGCCCCATGACTGGACCCCCCCCCCCAAAAAAATAAATAAATATTAAGCCTAAGCAATGGAATTGTTTGGTCAATAAAAAATTTTAGAGCTTTGATGTTAATTACAAAATTGCCCTTGAGAAAGTGTATATGCACTGAGAAGCATTTTAACTCTTACTTTTTCTTTCAGATAAGATTTTAGATTTATTGGCCTTAGTTTATAGATAATATATGTCAAGCTTTTTTAATGTTTTTCCATGTCTAATGGGATCCATTAACATCCATTTACTAGAGTGTTAGCTATAAATCTCTACCCATACCATGTAACAGCCTGAGAGCTGTCTCTAGCACTACATGTAGATTAAATGTTAATTTAAAAACTTCAAAATATACTAGAAAATACTTTATTCCAGAGACTCCTTATCATTTCCAATGAGTATGATATGTAAAATAGGTAGTCTAATAGAAATACATTAATATAAACATTTGGAAAATCGTTATCCTTCAAATTTATGTACGTTGAAACTATAACATAGCCAATATTTAAATAAGCTCATGTATCATTGAGTGGTGACTGATTTGATTAATTTAGCGGGTAGTCCTGGGGTTCAACTCAGGTGATTGCTAGGCCACACCTCTGGCTCTTTTATGCATTTGTCATTTTCAAGGTAGAGTCTTTCTTTATGCTAAATTGGCCTCTGCTATGATCTTACCAAGTTTCCCCTTGTTGCAGACCAGTCATTATGTTTCCCTATAGCTGGATAACAGGCATGCCCAACCATTGGTAGAGAAAAATTTCCAGAACTTCTGTTCTCCTTAAATCTTAATCCCCCAATCACTGCCTCCTAATAACTAGAATCATAAGCTGGAACCCCCTCACCCAGCTATAGTGATTATTCTTTAAATTGAGTTGAGGCAGATAAAATTATATTAGGAAGCTAGAAAGTGAATTCATCATGTTAGTCAGCCTAACAATCTCATTGCCAATGGAATTCACTGCTTTCAATTGCCCTTACAATCTTCCTGTCAATTTTATAGTCTGCATAGCTGGACTTTAGAATTCCATGATACTTAACTCACAAAAAGATGTAGAAAGTATGAAATCTTTTGCTATTTGTGGATATAAAATATGAATAAACAAAGATCTAGAAGGTCTCGGAATGAGAATGGTTGGGACCGAGGGTTCCGCTTATCTTCAGTGGAAAGCACTGCAACTAAGGTTATCTTTCCGGTCTCTAAATGCTAGGCAGCAAGCTTCTCAGTACTCTTCAACCATCTGACCACTGTGTTCACGCATTCTATTTGTCCTTTCACTGCCCTCACACTCAACTTGATGATAGACCCTGAGTTCACGCCCCAGCACTAACATAAACACACACATACAAATTCATCTCCTACACAGAACTTGCATTACTATACTAGTCCTATTTTGTGAAAGGCAAACAGAGATGAGCAGCCGTATGGTTCGGTAGATTCAGAATGCAGGGCTGTGCAGCTCAACAATTCTCACTGAAGATAACAGAGTGTATGCTATTTTTACTTATAGTGAGAATAATTTAAAACAACAGCTATACACTTTAAATAGTCATTTCCACACTCCATATTGACTCTGCACATGGTCTGAAATAGAATGGAATTAGAGTACAAGAGAAAAATGACAGGGGCAGTTCGTTGGCAATCAACAGCTCTGAATGCTTGGACTGTAAAAGCACAGAACTTCTCAGTAGAAAGGGGGAAAACAATATCAGTCTTTGACAAAGCATCCTTCCGCTGCCAGTCTAGAGTTTGGCTGTTTCAGCAATGGTCTAAATGAGTAGCCAGACCCAGGGACATCAAAATGAGTTTGTTCCTGTTTGAAGCACCTGGTTTAAGCCAAGATTGTCAGTTTTTGGCCTGGATGTTTCTATAACATTTTGGAGGCCCCGCTGTTTGAGCAGTTGTAGAGTTCACTGATGAATCTCAATCATGTCATGAACTTAGCCTGTGGAAACTCCAATGGGTAGTGTTTCCCAAAGTGTGCCACCTGGGATGTTTCTCCACCCACTCTTTCGTGCTCTATTACCATCCACACTATTTAATATGATGCTTGTATCAGTCAGAGGAACAGAACCAATATCCTATATATAATTATAAGAAGGGGTTTATTAGATTGGCTGACAAGATTAAAGGCTGGTTATTTCCACCATGGCTATCTGCAGGGGAGAGCTAGGGAAATTAATAGTTGCTCAGTCAGTCCAAGGAGCTGGAGGCCTCAAAACAAGACAGGCCAAAGATGTAATCCCTGGTCAAAGCTGAAAGCTGCGAAGCCCGCTGGGGATCTGCTGCTGCAAGTTCATGTTCAAAGGTGGAAGAAATCTGGAGTCTAATGTCCCCAGACCACAACGGCAGATAAAAAGCCACACCTGCTACAGAAGGGTCTAGTGAGGGCATGCTTTTCTGTTCCACACAGGATAGTGGTCTACTGAACAGGGACACCCACATTCCAGGCAGGTCTTCCACCCTCATTAATTTACTAATGCTGCAGACTCATCTTCTCTGAAGACAGTATCCCTGGATTTACCAGTATTTCACATGCTCCTCCATTCAGTCAAGTTGTACGGCAACCACAATTAGCCATCACAGGCTGACTACTCACGGCTCAGCTCTGGAGTACTGGAAAATGTCTAATTGCTATAGAAATGGAATATATACCAACATGTGAGAGCTTAGTGCACAAAATTCAAAGTGTCTTTGTAAACTTTTTCTTGTATCAATTACATATTGAAAGATAATATTTTGAGCACATTTGGTTAAACTAAACTACATCTTTAACATTAACTTTGCCTTGTTTCGTTGTATTCCGTTTTTCTAATATGGCTATTAGGTAGTTGTGCTCTATATTTGCTCACCTTATTTTTCTATTAGGCACCGCTCTGGATGGACTCCTTTGGCAGGGATCCCATCATCACACGTTCCATTCCCATGGCATGCCTGGGAGAAGGCTCTAGCCTCTGCCAGATGAGTGAAGAGCGCTGGGCACTACCGTCTGGTGCTAAAGCAACTGAGGTAAGGTAGTAGGAAGAAGTTACAAACCTTTGTGCTTTCAGGAAGTGGCTCTGTGGCTCAAGCGGTAGAGTGCTCGCCTTGAGTTGAAGAGCACAGGGACAGCACCCAAGCCCAGAGTTCAAGCCCCACGACTGACCTCCCCCCCAAAAAAAACCCAAAAAAAAACCCCAAACCTTTGTGCTTTCAATGTCTTTAAGTTTTCTTCTAAGTAGACTTATTTAAGTGAAAAATGTAAGGAAATTAAAAATGCGACAATACAGGTGTGAACATATAAATATGGACATTGAAGTCTGTACTTACAGGTAAGTGTGAACATATAAATATGGACATTGAAGTCTGTACTGTAAAATAATGTACTATAAAAATATGATTTTATTTTTACTATGAATAAGACCATTTACACATGATATTATTTACTGTTTTTTATTGTGACTCTACTTATTCTAACTCATAATGAATATAGCACAAGCTATTTTTTTAAATTCTCTTCAGAAGATAGCTAACTTGTCTGTATTGTATTGTTCCTTCTCTAATTTTGCCTATACTTGAAGCAGTTATGATCTTTCTTTCCTATTGACACTTAAAGTGCCTCCACTTGAGATTCATGAGAGTAGTTGATAATACACTAGGATGTCATTTTGGACATTTCTGTCAGTCCCAGAGGACTCAACTTGGGCCATTATGAATTCATAATGGATCATTATGGATGCCTTAAGGCACATGTCTTCAAATTGTTTTTACTGTTAAGGTTAATAATGCAGAAAATTATAAAGAACATAAAAATCATTTCAGCTCTATAGGATAAAGGCAATTTAAAAAATAAGGTTAAGGGGCTGGGAAGGTGGCTCAGTGATAGAGCGCTTGCCTTGCATGCCTGAGCCCCTGGGTTCGATTCCTCAGCACCACATAAACAAAAAGAAAAAAGCCGGAAGTGGCGCTGTGGCTCAAGTGGTAGAGCGCTAGCCTTGAGCTGAAGAGCTGAGGGACAGCACCCAGGCCCAGAGTTCAGGCCCCACAACCCGACCAAAAAAAATAAAATAAAATAAAAATAAAAAGTAAGGTTGAGCTGGGCACCAGCGGCTCATGACTATAATTCTAGTTACACAGGAGACTGAGATCTGGAGGATCAGGTTTCAAAGCCAGTTCAGGCAGATAAGTTTGTGAGATTCCACCTCTAAAAATTCTAACTAGCGGGCTGGGAAGGTGGCTCAGTGGTAGAGCGCTTGCCTTGCATGCCAGAGGCCCTGGGTTCGATTCCTCAGCACCACATAAGCAAAAAGAAAAAAAGCCAGAAGTGGTGCTGTGGCTCAAGTGGTAGAACGCTCGCCTGGAGCTGAAGAGCTGAGCGATAGCGCCCAGGTCCAGAGTTCAGGCCCCACAACTGATAAAAAAAAAAAAAAAAAATCTAACTAACATAAACCAAAGCTGGAGTCACAGTTCAAGTAGTAGAAATACCAGCCATGAGCAAGTCAGCCCAAAGTGTGAAGTCCTGAGTTTAAGACCCGTTATTGCTCCCACTAAAAAACTTAATAAAATTGAGGTGAGTCCATTAACAACTGATAGATTGCTCCCATTAAGAGTAATTTATCAATTTATTCATCTACTTGACAATTTGATGAGTACAAGTGAGGTACAAGGTAAATAATGTACAGAGTAGGTGCAAATTTCATGAAATCCTGCAGATAATTACGAAAAAAAAATCCCATACAAGACAGCGTATATAGTATATATCTGAAAACATCAAAATAGAGAAACTAAAAAATGGCAAATGGGGAAGAAATGAAAAGAAAATTATGTTAATTTTTACCTCCAAACAAAACAAAACAAAACAGCAACAATCAAGATGGTTGTGATTAGTTCTAGCATGTTCCCTAATAATCACAACCTTGTGTCTGGCTAGCCAAGTTTTCCTGAGAGTTTGTTCCTACTATTGTTTAGAAGCCAAGAAATAAGTTGAAGTAAAGAAGCCACACTTGCTTTTAGTCATCTTAGGGTGTAATGATGTGAAATGAATGAAATATTAGAAAAACAAGTATAGCACAAGAGGGTTCTTCCTCTTTGTTAACTCCTTACTTTCTTTTGTGTTGCAATTAGTCCAGAGGGAGAAGAAATCAGAAGGGGCAAACATTTCTCCCATTACAAAATATGTAATGCAAAATCTCTTTAATTTGGGGCTTATTTGGCTAAGTAACTCTGGGTGGAGTTCACTAGAAAATGGCACAAAGTGCATCTTTCTCTGTATGTTTGTGGGTTTTTTGTTTTGTTTTGTTTTTTTTGTGCTGGGGCTTGAACTCAAGACTAGCATTCTACCTCTTGAGTCATAGCACCACTTCTGGATTTTGTATGAGTTGTTTATTGGAAATGAGAATCTCACAGGCTTTCCTGCCTGGGCTGGCTTTGAACTGCTGTCCTGAGATTTCAGCTTCCTAAATATCTAGGATTACAAGCATAAGCTACCAATGCTTGGTGTACCTACCAGTACCTGGTAGGTAAATGTATTCAAGTTTACCCACCTACATGAATCAAGCAAGAGTTTTAGGCTCACAGAGTCCTAGGACCCGTGGGAAAGATCCTATGGGGAGTCCTTTGGCAGATATGGGCTTCATTGCATTGATCCTCCAGGATACTCTGCTGACCTGGTGGCCAGGGCAGGTTGAATGCAATTGGCTTTGCTGGATGGATCTCTGTGCTCATTAGGAGGGCACACATGCTGGCTTCTGCTGATGCTTGGAGATCTTAGGGCAGCCTTTTCTTAGAAATCATTCCAAATTCCAGGTTCTACTTTAGACTCAAGAGTAGGTCATGACTTAGCTTGGGTTTCCCCAAAAGGAGAGGTCAGGTTAAGGTCTTGAGTGGCGACAGTATACTTAGGCCAATTCTAGGAAATGGAAGTAAGACAGGGAAGTAAGAAAAGCTAATACAAGAGTATGTTGTGGATTATGGAAGTCAGTACATGGGGCACCAGCACCTTGATTCTGCTGAAACCATCTGAACAGCATAGGAAGTTCCTTTCAGAATTGTCTGCTCAGGAGCTAGGTATAACAGCCCATGACTGTAATCCCAGTACTCAGGAGACTGAGGCAGGGGGACCATGGGTTTATGGCCAGCCAGGGAGACCTGTGTCAAAAAAAATTGTGTGCTTGAAGAACTGGAGATGGAAAGGTTTATATGTACCTCAACTTGTCCCCTGTCTCCTGAAGGTTTTATATTACTCTGATATAACCCTCACAACAAAGAATCACAGCCTGGTTGGCTTAAATAGCACAAATTGATTTTTCTCAGTTGTGGAGCTTAGAAGGTTAAGGTCAAGATGTTTGGTTCCTTGTGGGAAAGAAATTTTAAATGAAAAAAAAATCTCATCACAAGCATTCTTGTCTCATTTTACTGTGCCATGTTTGTTTCCTTGGTACTTATAAACATACATATTCCCCCCAGCCCAGATCTCTTTCCCCAAATTGCTGTTATAAAACTATATTGTGCTGAGTGGATGCATTCATACACACTGACACAGATCTGGAGTCTGAAGTAGATAAAGCAGCTGTGTCTGAGAAATACATTCACAGCTGCAGAAGCCATGACAGGTAGGAACTCTGTGTGTGTGTGTGTGTGTGTGTGTGTGTGTGTGTGTGTGTGTGTGTGTGTGTAAGAGACAGAGAGACAGAGAGACAGAGAGACAGAGAGACAGAGAGACAGAGAGAGAGGGGAGATAGAGGGAAAATGATTTTTAATTACAAACAAAACATGTCCAGTGAGTTGTGGAGGAATTCTGGTTTCCACATCATCCTATAGAAAAATTTATGAGAGTTTGGGGAAAAAAGTTATAAAAGTTGATTGTAAAAATAAACAGAGTATCAAAGTTCTAAAAACAGAACTCATTTTGTGCAAGGAACATAAGGAAAGACTATCATGTAGTTTTTTTTCTTCCAAATAAAGAAAAGCGTTGCTTCAGGGCTGCATATTTTTATTGGCGTATATCAGAATGATCTTGTTCCTTTGGAGTAAAAGTAGTGCTTGCCAATTTCCAACTGATAAAAAACTTAACACCTATGTAAACTAGGCAAAAGTTTCTTATTTATTTATTTTAAAAAGGCCAGGTGCTAGTGGATCTGAGGATCTAGGTTCAAAGCCAGCTCGGTCAGTAAAGTCTGTGAGACTTTTTTTTTTTGGGGGGGGTCCAGTCGTGGGGCCTGAACTCTGGGTCTGGGCGCTGTCCCTCAGCTTTTCAGCTCAAGGCTAGCGCTCTACCACTGGAGCCACAGCGACACTTCCAGCTTTTTTCTTTTTTCTTATGTGGTGCTGAGGAATCGAACCCAGCGCCTCAGGCATGCAAGGCAAGCGCTCTACCACTGAGCCACCTTCCCAGCCCAAGTCTGTGAGACTTTTATCTGCAATTAACCACCAGAGAAATCAGAAGTGAAGCTGTGGCTCAAAGTGGAAGAACTCTAGCCTTGAGCAAAAAGATCTCAGGAACAGCACCCAGGACCCAGACTCTGAGTTCAAGCCCCAAGACTGACAAAAAAAAAAAAAAAAAGGTGGGGACAGAGGGAATTAATTCCTCTCAAGACCACTCTTTGGCTTGCCAGTAACAGCCATCTCTGAATCACTTGGCCTCTGTGTGCATATTCCTATTTCTCCTTTTCTTTTAATGACACCAGCCCTTTGGGATTATGACATCATTTAACATTAATTTCCTTCCAAAAGTCTCTATCTCTGATAGTTTCATTTGGGGTTAGGGATTTAAATTATGAATGTTGGGGGCCCAAACTCCATCAGCCATAGTTGCCTGTGATGAAGTTAAAGATGAAGAGCAAACTAATCTGTGTTAAAGTGAACGGAAAGTCAGATTGACATGAATTCAGAGGCAAGAAGGAAAGAATGTGGATTGGGTGGCACATGATTTTGTTTTCACGCTTCAGTTTTTTCAGTTTGAAGCTGGACCATAATATCTTTCCATCTAAAAACCATCCAGCTCATTACCTTCCCCATTTTTGTTTTTGTTTGTTTTTGTACGTGTATGTGTGCCAGTCCTGGGGCTTGAATTCAAGGCCTGGATGTTGTCCCTGAGCTTTTCTGCTCAAGGCTAACATTCTACCCACTTAAGCTACAGCCTTTTTTTTTTTCCAGTTTTCTGGTAGTTAATTGTAAATAATAGTCTCATGAACTTTCCTGCCTGAATTGGTTTCAAACTGTGACTCTCAGATTTTAGTTCCCAGAGTAGCTGGGATTTACTGACTTGAGCCACCGGCGCCCAGCCTTCCTGTGTTTATCTGTCTGTGTTGGTCTCTCTTCTCTGGGATAGATCATTTTCAAGTAGGATGACCTCTCACCAGATCCCAAACAAAGATTTTATTACAAACCATTTATTCAGGAGAGGATTCCTGCCAACAGCTATAAGGAAGTGAGGAAGTGGGGCTAGAAAAGGAGGGAAGGAAATAAAGGGTGCCTTCATGAGTAGATCATCCCTGGGGCCAACTGGCCCTCAGTCCTGCTGGGTGCCATGGGGAATGCCTCCGAGATGTCCTACCCAAGGAGCAAGGAAACTGGGGCATTTACCCTGTACTTCTCATCCATCACTATGTGGCTGTAGTACCTTGGGAGTGGTGACTTGTCAAATATTTTTTTCTTGCCTGTTACCTGGAGGAGGAGAAAGAAGGAGGAACCAAGTAACTACTAGTAGGAAGAGAGAGATTCATTTTATTTAAAAAAAGGTATCCTGCAGCTCTAGTAGTTTCTGTTTTCATTTACTTTGCTGTCACTACTTTAAAGATACTCTGTAATTTAGAGTCAACATTAATGTTGATTCTTGACTAGGTTTAAATTGATGTAGATTTTATATTCTTTTACTCTCCATGTCCTTTGCAGTCTGCAAGTCCAAAGGTATGTATTGCATACCAAGATCTGAAAACCTACATCAGAGTATGAAGTAAAGGGGAAATGATGAACTAGCTACTGCGTAACAGGCCGCAGCTGTCAAGTAAGAATGATGACACAAATTTCAAGGAAAGCTGAAAAACCCAAGCATGAGAAGTTACTTACTAACAGTGGTCAAGATCACAACCTCTGGAGTCACAGAACATAAGTTTGAATCAAATTTTACCAAGTATTAACTATATAACTGTAAGCACATTAAATAAATAAATAAATATTTTTTGTGCCATTCCTGGGGCTTGAACTCAGGGCCTGAGCTTTTTCAAATTTATTTTAAATTTATTTTTTATTTTTTCTCTAGGCTACTCCTGAGAAGCTAGGATTACAGGCATGAGCCACCTACTCTTGGCTATTATCTTTTTTCTTTTCTTTTGCCAGTTGTGGGGCTTGAACTCAGGGCCTAGGCACTGCCTCTGAGCTTCTTTTTTTTTTTCCCTTTTAATTGTTTATTATAATCGGAGTTTTCTTTTCTTTTTAAATTTTATTTTTCATTGAAAAGGTGATGTGTTGTGGGGTTACAGTTACCTAGGTAAGACAGTAAGTACATTTTTTTTATAAATGTATTTTTTATTGTGAAAATACTGTACAGAGGGGTTACAATTACATGTGCAAGATAATGAGTACATTTCTTATCAAGCATTGTAGCCTCTTCCTTTGTTTCCCCTTCCCATCTCTTCGAATCCTCCCCCGTCCTCCCCACCAAAGTTGTAAAGTTTGTTTTTTGACATACCGACTTGTACATCTTAATGTTGCAATGGGTCCTCCTGTATCCCTGTTTTAACGATTTGTTTTTTCCCTTCCCCTCCACATATACCAACATCAAATACAGTGACAACAGGGGTTATACCATGGGGGAGGGACATACAAAGCAAGAACATTTATTTTTAATCATCATTACCTCATCCCTCTTTACCTCTCATTTACCTCAAGTTGTAATGTTCATATCCCACATAGTGTCAAGTATTAGCATTACTGTGTTTTATTCATTGTTCTGTTTCTGTGATTCCCTTTCCCTTCCACATATAGCGTTGTCTATTATGCAAAACAGGAGGTACAAAAACTAAATGAAGAAACAAAAAGAATCTGAGCTTCTTTTGCTCAAGGCTAGCACTCTACCACTTGAATCACAGCGCCACTTCCTGCTTTTTCTGTTTATTTGGTACTGAGGAATTGAACCCAAGGCTTCAAGCATGCTAGGCACTCTACCACTCAGCCACATTCCTAGCCCCCATCCATTTTTCTGATGATCAATGTTTAGTAAACATCAGTTATATTGGGGAGACTTCCACACGAGTATACATTGTATCCCCATCAATGTCCCCTCCCATTACTCTCCCCATTCAAATCCTTTTTAAGTCAGTTTCAATAGGTTTCATTGTTCTATTATCTAAAATACCTGGATCATGTTGATTTTTTCCAGTTATTTATTATCTTCCTCTCCTCACAGTATAAAAATACCTTGAGGACAAAGCTCAGTCCGGAATTTCAGGCCTGTGACAGTTCATGGCATTTGGAGAACACTCCCATTTTGGTGAGTCAGGAGAGCAGTGAAGTGCCACTACTCCCCTGGGAGGATGACTTAGATCTGAATCTGTTTCTCCATTTGCTAGTTGGGTGCCATTAGGCAAGTCATGTTACTTGTCTCTGCCTCACTTTCATGACATCTAAAATAGAGATTCTGATGACTTATACTGCATAGAAGTGTGTGTGTGTGTGTGTGTGTGTACTAGAACTTGAACTCTGATCCTGGTCGCTGTCCCTAAGATCTTTTGCTCAAGGCTAGCGCCACTTCTGGCTTCTTCTTCTTTTTTTTTTTTTTTTTTTTGGTAATTAATTGGAGATACGAGTCTCACAGACTGTCCTGTTCCAGGAGGCTTCTAGCCGGGATCCTCCGATCTCAGCCTCCTGAGTGGCTGGGAGTACGGTTGTGAGACAGTGGCCCTGGCATTCACGTGATTTTTAAATACAGGTACCTAGGACAGTGCCCGGCACACGACGAGTCTTACACGAACGCTTTCTACAATTCAGGAGCAGAAAATACCTGAGTAGCTCGCACGGCCCTGTTCTCTGCCCAGGTGCTTCAGTTTGCCAGCGTTCCCCGGTTACTCTCAGGGTAGAACGCTGGCATCCTCCGGGGTTCCGTGTCGCCCGGGGCCCCGCTGTCACCGGCGGGGCGGGCGGGGCCACGCTCAGCGGGAGGGAAGGAGCAGTTTCGGGTTCCCACAGGTGGCTCGGCTACGGGTCCTTCAGCCTCCGCGGGTCGATGGCCCTGCGATGGGAAGCCGGGACTTCGGGAGCCTCAACGCCGCGTCCGAGGAACAAACGGGACGCTTCCTGAAACTCTGGGAGCAGGAGCCTCAGCGCGCTCCCGACCTACTTTGGTAACCGCAGAGGCTGGGCGGAGCGATCGGGAGGGGCTGGTCGTTCAGGGGCGGGGCAGACCGCTCGGGGGCGTGGCTGATCGATGGGGGCGGAGCGAAGCAATCAGGCGGAGCTGGTCGCTCGGGGGCGGGGCAGAGCGTTAAGGGGCGTGACAGGGCGCTAGGGGGCGTGGTTTATCGGTCGGGGGCGGAGCGCTCGGGGACGGGGCCGACGCTCCCCTCTCTCCGCGGAGCGCAGAGCCAGGCAGACCTCTCACTCGCCGCGGCTCGGCGCAGCGGCGCGCTCCAGCTCAGGTAAGGCGCTGCAGGCGCGCTGGGGCTGCCGGAGTGGCGGGACTCCGGGCGGGGGCGAGTCGGGTCGCGGGGCTGGCGCGGATTCAGGTGGCTTCCGCATGCCGAGGGATGGACCATCGTGGAACGGGGCTGGATTTCTTACCTTTCACGTCGCGGCTGCGCGGGCGCGGCGCGCCCGGGCCAGGTGAGAGACCGGTCCCTCTGGTCCAGGAAGACGGGGCAGGTGCGCGCCCCCGCGCGGACACGCCTTCCGGCCGGCGGCCGCGTGCCAGCCTCCGGGGCTCCAACTCTGAGCTCTAGTCGGGAACACCCGCCCCGCTCCTTTCTTCCTGGCGTTCTCTGGGCCGAAGCCACCGGAGTCGGGTTGCCCCAGCTCAGGGGCAGGGTCGATTCCTTCTCTCGGGATTAAAGCTTGGAGGAATCCGGGAAGGTGTTCCCCGGGGGCACGTGTGAGTGCCCCACTCCACCAAGTTCATCCCCCCCCCCCCCCCCCCACCTTTCTGGGACATTAGACTTGGATCTTGAAAGCAGAGACTCTGGGAGTATCAGGAAAAGCTCAGCCCCCTTCACCCGGGAGTGTACACTTGGGTACTGAATTTCCTCTGCCCTTTTATTTTTATGGATCACGGACTTGCATCTGTGTGCCAGGCGTAAGAACAGTCTCACCTCCTGTCATTCTTTGCAGAGTGGAATGTTTGGTCCAGGAGCTGATCTTAGTGTTAAGTGGGAACCGCAGGATGGCTGGTGGTAAAGTAGGTTCGAAGGCTGTCCAACATAGTTATACATTTTGCACATATTTTTCCACTGAGAGCCTATTTTCCGGTTAAGAAATTCTGACAGTTTACTACCTTCTTGATGATTCTTTTCTGCAGAGCTGGGAAGGAGGAAAGAACAAGAAAAAGCACCAACACAGCAGGTCTCCCCAATAAATTTTGGGATTTAACAGATTAGTTTTTATGACAGTAATAGGTAGCTCTATAGTCCTCATGTATAGTGTGGAATACCATATTTATGTGGGGAAAAGAAAAGTATGGCTCTCAGGAGACCGAGACGGAAGATGAGTTTGAGGCTAGCCTAGACTACATAGTGAGTCCTGGCAGAAAAAGAAAAAAAGAAAAAAAAATCAAAGTTAAATTAACAGTAAAAAGGGAAAAATAAGGGTAATTTTCTACCTTAAATATTTGACAGTATTTTAAAATTACATTTTCAATGTTTACAAAGACGCTTTCCCCCATACTCCAGTATTATTACTCTTGCCTACTCAGGATGCTTACGGTAGAGTGTTTATGTTACTGAGCTTCATTCTTCTTATCTGGGTGTGTATGTTCCGGATCGTGTATTGTACAAGATAATTGTAAACACATGCAAATCAGTGTTGTGCTGTAATTGGCAAAACCTTTGCCCTACATACATCCTTAGCCTAAATTTTTTAATCTTCCCAAATAGGAGAAAATATAGAATGTTAATGTATACTGTAGCATTTTCATGGTATTTATCTACTTCACTCTATATGGAAGTGGTCTTTTTTTCTCAGTACTTGGCTACTCAAGGGTAGGGGCTGTGTTTTATTGAACTATAGTAAATCTCAGAGAATGGCAACCTTTACTCCTTGCAGTGACCTTTGAAGGGGAAGTTGGATGGATTGTGGGCAGTGACTGACCTACTTTGTTGCTTAGAGAATTACTGGCCTCATTGCCTTCCTACAGGCACACAGGGTGCTAAGAACCTTGTCCTTGGGCCTCTAACACGACTGCACACAGGTTCTTCCAGGATGACCATATTGGTGGTCTTCTAGCTCCCTTGCTCCCTGGAGAAGAGCCTGTTGTTCAGTCAGGGAGCTTTTTTCCACAGAGTGTGAAGAAGTATTGATCCTCAGCTTGGTTTTAAGTACTAAGTGCTTAGTAGATGTCTGAGGATAACACTGTCAGATGGCTTGTGCAGAGCTCTTCTTATCTCTTCTTGTTCAGCCTACAGTAGGCAATGTAGAAAAACTGAAGCTGAGCAGGCGTCAGCAGTCTTGGGAGCCAGCTGTTTTTGCCGAATTAGGGTCATAGATTGGTATTAAAGTCTATTAGAAGTGAAGTTGGCTAATGGTCACTGGCAGTTGTAAAATTAACCTGTTCCATGTGATTATGTCATTAGAAGAGCATTGTTGAAAATAGCACCAAAAAATAACCTAGAAAAGAGGCTTAGTTGTTGCTGTACCTCCAAACTTGCCTCCTTCTGGACTTGTCTTTTTATCTTTGCCCTGGCTCAGAAAGACTTTGCTTGGAATGGATTATTGCTATTAATTTTTCTACCATATTTGACCACTCAGAGCTCAGATGATCACAGGTTATATATGTGGTATAAATGTAGGCAATTTATTTTTTCTTTGGTTTAAAGGAGACAAAAATGGAATCTTTCAAAAACAAGTTGCTATTGGGGAGATAAAAGAGCAACCGTATAAATATAGATGAGCAGAGAATTCAATATGGTTTTGTTTTGCTCTTTTAACTTTTATCCAGGCTATATTTCTCTGTTCTTAGAAACAATAATGCATAATTTGTTGGCGTTTATTGAGGGTAGTTGATACTTCCTGAGTTTTTCAGTTTTAAGCATTCTCTGTGGACTTCCCATTGTGGAAGAGAATGAGTTGGCTTTTTCCCTTCCCACCCCCACCATCGACACAGCTTCCCTATTTTCCTATCTTTGCAGTAGTTAGCACAGAATATTGATGAGTGGTTAGATCAATATTACTAGCTAAGCCAAGCATGACTTTTTTGTTTTCCTTGGAGTCAATAATTACTTCATATGCTCCTTTTGTTTTCTCTTCCTGTCAATTCAGTCTACAAATTTTGGCCAGTTTGTAAAAAACTGAAGTGTGTTAGGACATCTGTCAATTTTATTTTCTCTCAAAAGTCTTCCTGGAACCTCCTGGCTTGCTACACAATCTGGAGTGGTTGCCTTTTATATGTAGGACTTAGTCTCTCTGAGGTCCTCCCTTCATTAGCATAACGGGGATTTCCATCAGGTTGAGACTCCTGGTACCCATATATCTATATATCAGAATCTATCTATCTTATCTCTAGCTTGCTCACTCTAAATCTCTATATAGATCTATAGCCCTATAGAGATGTATTAATATAGAGATGGATAGATAGATAGATATTGGTATATAGATATCTATATGTCCTTCCTCTGTATTGGTGGATTCTTTCGTTTTAGTTAGTGTTCATCTTTTAAGAGCTTTGGAAAAGAGTCTTTGTGAGATCATAATTGCCTGAAAATATCTTTTCCACTAATTTATAGTTTGGCTGAGTGTGGAATTCCAGGATGGAAAATTTGGAAAGCATTGTTCCATTGCATTCTAGATTGTGGTATTGCTGTTGAGAAATCCAAAACTGTTCTGACTCCTCAATTTTGCCTGTAGTCATTCTATGTATGGGTTACATAACAGCTGGCTGTATTCTCTGCAGAAGTATGGTTTTTTTTTTTTTTTGGTCCATAATCCTTAAATTTTAGGATGCATTGTGCTGAGCTCTTTGAATCTAGAAATTTAAATCCTAAAGTTTGGAAATTTTTTCTTTTCTTTTTTTTGGAGGGGGGAGGGAAGGTGCTGGTCTTGGGACTTAAACTCAGGGCCTGGGCACCATCCCTGAGCTTTTGTACTCAAGGCTAGCATTCTATCACTTTGAGTCACAGTTCCACTTCTGGTTTTTTTTTTTTTTTTTGGTGCTCAATTGGAGATAAGAGTGTCATGGACTTTCCAGCCTGGGCTGGCTTTGAACCTTGACCCTTAGATCTTATTGTCCTGAGTAGCTAGGATTATAGGTGTGAACCTCTGCGCCTGGCTTGAAAAGTTTTCTTTGTCTCTTTGGCTATTCTCTTTATTTTCTCTGATGTTTCTTTTAGAAACTCTTGTTCAGTATTGGATATTTTGAATTAGGTCTCTAATTTTCTTATCTTTCCTTTTTGTAATTTCTGTCCTTTTATTTCCTTAAACTACTTTCAGGGGAGATTTTCCCAGTTCTATTACTCAAGCATTCCAAATTTTAATGACTGTAATCATCTTTTCAATGTTGTAAGTTAAAAGCTTTTTTCTTTGCCTTCTCCCCTTTCTCCACATTTAAAATTTGGGTGCCAGTACTGGCTTAGATGCTGTCCCTTAGCTTTTTTGCTAAAAGATGGTGCTTTACTACTTGAGCCACATCTCCACTTTCAGTTTTTTGTCATTAATTGGAGAGAAGAACTTTTTTTTTTTTTAAATTTTATTTTATTTGAGAACATACTGTACAGAGGGGTTACAATTACATGGGCAGGATAATGCATACATTTCTTACCAAGCATTGCAGCCTTCTCCTTTGTTTACCCTTCACCTCCCTTCCCAGCCTCCCCCCCCAATCCTTCCCCCCCTCCCCCCCCACACCGACATTGTAAAGCTCGTTTTTGACATGACATTTTGTACTTCTCATTGTTGCAACAGGTCCACCTGAATCCTTAAACGACTTGTTTGTCCCGATCTCCTCCACAAGTTATACTGACATCAAATATAGCGAAAGCGGGGGGGGGGGGGGGGGGGGGGGGGGGGGAGGGGGGGGTTACACTGTAGGGGAGGGACATACAAAGCAACAAAGAAATAATCTTATAAATGCGTTAGAAACACAGAGAGAAGAACTTTTTTGCACATTTCTTTTGGCCTGTGCTGGCTTTGAACCATGATCCTCAGATCTCAGCAACCTGAGTAACTTACCTCATTTGTTTATTTGTTTTTGTGTGTTTATATATTTCTCTTCTTTTTGGGTAAGGGTTTAATCTCCTCAGATTGTTTAATGAGTGTTTGGATGTTTTTCTTTTTCTTCCTTTGTGTGTAGATTCAGTTTGCAAAAGTTGCTCTTGACTTTTTACTGTTCAATTCTCTGTCTCTTTCATGTGAGAGGCTTTTCTCATGTTTCAGAGGCCCTTTGTTTTCTGTTTACATTCCAGTGAGAATGGGGGATTAAAAAGCTGAAGGGATGGATGTGTTCCTTAGCCATGAACTTCAATGTAGGGTGATCTGGAGACTCCTCAGAGAAGATGTTTACAGTCTTCTTAAGGTTGAAAGAGAACCTGGCTGTCAGTGATATGGGAACTAAGTGAAGAAGAAAATTAAGTCTCAGCCTTTAGTGTGCAAATGTTCAAGTAACCAGTCCTTCCATGTTGTTTTCCCTAAGTCAACTGACCTGTGCCTGTTATACCGAGGTAGGGTGGATGGGGAAGAAACACATGGCTTTTTGTTGTTGTTGTTGCACTTAACTGCTTAGACTAGCTGAAGGGGTATGGGGAAATCGAGCTTTCTAGACTTCCAGTCAATTCTCTTCCTTTTTCAGTCCATCCCACTAAAATGTTTTTGTCTCTTCTCTTATGGCTGATATATGTGTATATATATTTACATATATATAAATATATGACTACATATGAGACTTCATATATATTATAATTTATAACATAATTATATATTATAATAGTATACGGTATATAATATTACTGTATAATACTATATATAGTATATATAATACTGTACAGTATATTGTATATATAATGTATTATATATAATACTATATATAATAGTATATAGCATATACTATACATAATATATACTATTATATATAATATATGTTGATATAGTATATAATATAGTATGTATTATTTAGTATACAGTATTATACAATATGTAACATTATAATATATAGTATATACTATATATATACTATATACTATATAGTATATACTATAGTAATATATAGTATATACTATAGGATATAGTATATATTAGCATATAGTATGGTAATATAAGTAATATTAATAAGTAATATAGTATATGTACTATATACTATATATACTATATTATATATATTACTGTAGTATATACTATGTACTATAATGTGCTATATATTATATAATACTGTGTGCTATATAATACATACTATATTATATACTATATCAACATATATAATATATATTACATATATATCACTGTCAAATTATTGGACTCATAGCAGGAAGTGAGAGTAGTTTTTGTTCACCCTGCCGCTAGTACCAATATGGATCTCTTCACCAGTCTGCTCAGAGCCTGATGATGTCCAGTAGGGCCAGTGGTTGCCACCTTCCTTGCCTTTACCCACAAGTCAATATGCTCAAATCAACCTAGGCATACGTTCTCACTAGGCCCAGTTGGGACTTTAGATTCCAACTCTAGGTGTCCTCTACCAGTTGATCACTGTTGAAACTGAGGCAAACCTAATTGGACTTAGCTTCCCAGTCATTGAGCTCTTGTTTCTTCCTATTTCTCAAATTCAGCTTGTCTGAGGAGACTCTTGCTGTCACGTTGGTCTCTGAGTGTCTTGTCTTTCAGTGAGGCTCAGCTTTTAGGTCTTGTATGATTTCAATTAGAAAGATGTACCTGGTGTCATTGGTGGTGGATTGGCCTCAGGGCAGGTGTGGTGGTTTTCTTGGAGGCCAGTGTACCACACAGTTCTTTTCCCAGCAGGATCCTCTCTTCTGGTTTTTAAGCTCCTGCCCTTCTTGGAATGTGCACCAACTTCCTGTTTCTGGTTGGGTGAGTTGAGAGGACTGAGTTCCCCTGCTCCCTGCAACTTTCCCAGCCCCAGTTTACTCCCTGAGTCACCTCAGGTTTCCTTAATATACTGTGATCTTCCAGCATTCTCTCCCCATAGCCTCACAGCTTCAGCATTCTCTATGATGACACACAGAGCAGTGTTGACAAACATCAGCCTCCACTGCACAGGAAGAATGTTGTTTCTAAAACTACCTTACCTGCAACAAAGGCAAAGCTTATCCTTCTCTCTCCCAGCCCCAGTGAGGGCAGCTGTGCACTGGGAAGCTAGAAAACAGGAGTGCTGGGGCTGGCAACAGTGGAGCAGGTGCTGTGGAGACTTCAGTGCTGGTGGATGACAGCTGGTTGATTTATTCAGCTAGACCCCCGTAGCCCTTATGAATGAATGAAATGGTTGCCATAGGCCTTCTCTTTCTTGAGGAAAATATTTGAACCATTGCACCCTTTCTCATTGTGCTGTATCATTTCCTGTCATGCCCCAAGAGTTTCCACATTAGCTCTTTTTGTCTTCCTAGATGTATAGTAAACTCTCTAGGGAAAGCACAGAGCTTGATAAAAACTTGATCGATGCCCTGATGATGTTTTCTAGGTAATTTGGGGCACTTTACAGTTATGAAAAATACTTGGTCAGAATTATCCAAGCTGTGTTTACTACTCTAAATTCATGAAATTCTTGACTTTCATTTTATTTTGGATCTCTCTCTCTCTCTGTATATATATATCGATATATATTTCTATATAACTATATATACTATATATACCTATTTATCTATGTATATAAAACTATGGAATCAGTATAAGTTTTTCCAAGTATAGTTCTCATATTATTTAGTAATATTCTTCACCTAGACATGTATTATTATTTGGCGTGCTCTCTTTCTCTCTGAATGTGTATGTGTTGGTACTAGGCTTGAACTTGGAACTTAGGATATAGGCACCGTCCCTGAGCTTTTTTGCCTAAGGCAAGTGCTCTATCATTTGAGCCACAGCTCCACTTCCAACTTTTGCTGGTTATTTTGAGATAAGCGTCTCATGGACATTCCTGGCATGGTTGTTGGAATGGGTGATTCACAGATCTCAGCCTCTTGAATAGCTAGGATTACAGGGGTGAGCTACCAGTTCCTGGCTTACTGGCATTTTTCTATCATATACTTCTTAACATATTGTTGTGATTTCGTTGGCTTTTATGGTACTAGGGGCTACATCTTGTGCTTAAGGCCAACTGGAGACACATAACTGAGACCCTGTCTCAAAAAAACAAAAACTAAGCCAAGTGCTGGTAGTTCATAATAGGCTGAGATCTGAAGATCGCAGTTCAAAGCCAGCCTGGGCAGAAAAGTCCCTGTGAGACTCTTCTCTCCAATTAACCACTCAAAAACCAGGAGTGTCACTGTGGCTCAAGTGGTAGAGTACTAGCCTTGAGCCCAAAGAGCTCAGGGACAGTGCCCAGGCCCTGAGTTCAAGCTCAACCAATAAAAAACAAACAAACAAGCTCCCCCCACAAACCCAGTCCCCCCCCAAGTCCCCTACCAGACCCCCAAAATTTATAACTTCATATAGTTGCTGTTAGAAAATATGAATAATAGTGATGTTTGCAAAGAAGAAGTTAAAGATAACCCAAAAAATTCCAGAGAGAATCTTTATGAACCTCTTCTCAGTCATCTCTATCATCATTTGACTTAAAAGTACTTAACAACTTTCTAGACTCTAATTAATTTGAAGAACATTTTCTTGTAGCATTTTCTTTTTAAATAGTAGGTGGTATTCTGTTATGCTAATACAGTGTTTTTAAAAATTCTTAATTAATTTGCACCAATCCTGGGCCCTTGGATATGTTAGACAAGCATTTTATTGCTGAGCTATACCCTAAGACTTCCCCTACTCCATCTAATAAAAAGTAATAGTGTGGCTAACCTTCTTCCCCACAACCTGCCCCAGATTATTTTCTTGGGGAATTTTCTCAATTGTCTATTCTGGGAGTTGGGATTCGTGTATTGTAAGAAGCACTAGCCACATAAGATTATCTGAAGTTTTTATTATTATTATTATTATTTTTTTTTTTTTGTCGGTTGTGGGGCTTGAACTCTGGGCTTGGATGCTGTCCCTCAGCTCTTCAGCTCAAGGCAAGCATTCTACCACTTGAGCTACAGTGCCACTTCCGGTTTTCTGGTGGTTTATTGGAGATAAGAGTTTCACGGACTTTCCTGCCCGGGCTTGCTTTGAACCGTGATCCTAAGATCTTAGCCTCCTGAGTAGCTAGGATTATAGGCGTGAGCCACCGGCGCCCGGCATTATTATTTCTTTTTGAACCTTTTAGGTCTACAGTGTTGCCTTTGTGTTAGATGAGGTCAGAAGGTCCAGCTTTTAGAATTCTTGAGGCCATAGAATGCACTCAGTAATAAGTCAGATCATACAGTTAGAAGAACCTGATAAGCCTATTTAAAGTGGCTATGCTTTTTATTTTATTTTTGTGCCACCGATGATTTGAACCAGGACCTCATACTTGCTAGGCAAGCACTTTACCAATTGAGAAATGCCTCATCTCTTTTGTTTTTATTTTGTTTTTTCAGATAGGATCTTGCTATTTTTTTGCCCAGGTTGGCCTCAAATTCATGATCTTCCTGCTTCTATCTCCCAGGAAGTTGAGATTACAGATGTGCTTTCAACACCCAGCCAGAGGCTGTGTCCTTGTTGTATTTCATTCTATACTGTAGTATTTCCTTCATCCTATGCTTTCTCTCTGTCTCTCTCTATAAATATATATGTATATATATATATATACATATATACATATATGTTTAATTCTAAGTAAATTAATAATCAATAATAGAAGATGGAGAGGTTGTTATGGTAACTGCATAGCTTCCTTTGACCTCTGTACTTGGTCTAGGTTTATGAACTTTCCTGTGAGCCAGCAAGGCATTGGTAGTCTTTGGGAAACTCTGGCCCTTCTGCTCCTTTCCCTGTTTCTGGGCTGTGTGGATAAGGGCTCAATAAGGAATGCAGGCAACCAACCAGTGACATTAGAGAACTTCGTGTTGGTGTGATTTCTTGATAAGAACTAAAGCAGAGAGAATTCCTGTTTACGTTTTCTTTGACATCTTTCTTGATGTTGTGTTCTAATGTTTAAAGCCTAGGCTGTATTTTTGCCCCCTCCTTCTGGCTGTATTTCTTTGTCAGCTATTAACTATGTTCCCATGCTTCATGTTTTTCCATCTATTAAACAAAGCATAATGACACCTAATTAATAGTCCACTTCAGAAAGATTCAGGTATAAATGCTTATAAAGAACATGGAGCTTTCTGTGAGTGTTTTATATTTACCACCAACAATGAAATGGCTTGCCTCTGTTTGGCAAAGGACCTGTCTATATTAAGCCCATTTTATAGATGAGATGAATGAGCTCAGAGAAGACAATGAGCTACTGAGAATCAGAAGGTAGATTTAATGCAGTGTCTTAGTGATACAAGTGGGGTCTAAAATTCATCGTAGGTGTGCATGGAAAAGTTCATTGATAGTGTTTTAAGCAAATACATTTGTTTTGGGGGAATATGGTCCTTCTTTGTAAGGAGGAATCATGTGAAATGTTCATCCACATTCTTCAAGATCATCAAGAGGAAAGTTGAGAGATTTGTGACTTTCAAGTTTAGGATAGGTTCTATACAAATTTATTAAAATAGTGTGAATTTGGAAGAAATAATAATTTAAAAAAATGAGGACTTAAAGGAGGATTGACGGAGCAAAGAAATAGTATGGCCAGGATTGGGGTGGGGGGGAGGGGTGACCCTTTATACACCTGGTGGCAATGAAAATGATTCTAGCTATTATGGAAATCAGCATGAAAGTTTCTCAAAAAGCTGAAAATAGAACTACCATCTTATGTAGTTGTACTACTCCTGAGCTTGTTACAGCTGTAGCTAACATACCGGCACATCCATAGTTATAGCAGTGCTATTCACCAAGCTATGGAATTAGTCTAGGTTCCCATCAACAGGTGAATAGATGAAGAAATTGTAGTAGTTTACATACACAGTGGAGTATTATTTAGCCTTAATGAAAATAAATTAAGTAATTGGCAGTGAAAATGGATGGAACTGGAGATCAATTAAGTCAAATAACCATAAATATTGTATGTTTTCTCTCACATGCCGAATCTAGATCTAAAAAAAAAAAAAAGGCTTGAATGTACGCGAGGGACTGCCTGTGGGAGGCTGTGGGAAAGAGGGTACAACAGAAAGCGACTCTGAGGTGACTGTGAAGTACATCGTATACACACGAAAATGTCACAATGAAGCCTATTATTTTGTACAATTAAAAGAGTAAAAAAGAGACAGAACAAAGGTTAGAAGAGTACTTTGAGATAAAGATGTAACTAAACTATATGTAATTAAAATATATAGATTTATATACTTATATAAAATAAATGTTATATGTAGAATTCATATGAAATTATACATATATAATTAAAAATATATTTAGGATTCAATCAAGCACATATTATAGATGAGACTGAAATTCAAGGAGGTTCTGTAATACTTGGTTTGTGGTGGAGCCAGAATTCAGAACGATGCAGTATGAGGTCAGAGCTGTCTCTTGTGTGTTCTCCCGAGTTGTGTTCCTCATGTCTTGCTGTTATACTTTCCTCCGTGTAAATACAAAAGTCTGTTTCAAGTAAACCAAAGCAGTCAATTTTTCTAGGCGTTGCCTAAAGTCCTTAACCCTGTAGCTAAGAAGTCTTCATAGGACAGTGTCAAATGTAAATACTCTGTAAGCTGTGACAGATAACTTAAACATTTCTAGTAACCACATTAATTAAAAGGAAAAGAGAACTATGTGATACAGGCTATTTTGATACAGGCTATGTATCCCAATATATAAAACATTATAATTTTACTAGGTAATTGTTTGAAGTGATTAGATATTAGAAACAACTCATAAATATGCAAGATAATAAATATACACATCACAGTATCTTTAGTATTGCAGTACATGAAGTGAAATGTTGTGAAATGTTGTTCTTCCAAATAAAAAAGTTGTAATTAATGGAAAAATTATGCTTCTTCAGTTTAAAATTTTAAATTCAGATGTATAAAAAGTTAAAGATTTGGTTCTTTAAGTGCTGAATAGTTACTTGTGGTGAGTAGTTACGGTACTGAGCAGTGCAGTTCCATACAAAAGCTACCCTGTCAACTAGAGGCCCACGGACTACCAGATATTCCATTCTCATCCCTGCCCCTGACCCTTTTCAGCCTGTCATGTTTTCCTTCCCTGTGTCCAAGGATACCATGTACAGTAATGTAAGATATACACTGCAGCATCATGGGATATCATTTGCATTATAGACCTAGTAGATTTGTTTAATCACTTGAAATAGTTATTAGGAAGATGAAAGCAAAGTTTTTAAAGAAAGGGACACATTTTCTTAATTCATGCAAATGATTTTTTTAATGGTTAGGAGATTCTGGCCTTTGTGTTTACCCTGTCTGTCTGTCCGTCTGTGTCTCGCTGTCTCTGCTACTACTGGGGTTTGAACTCAGGGCCTAAGGCTTGGTTGATTTGCTTGCGTGGCTGATGCTCAGCCACTTCAGCTGTGTCTTTAACCTGGCTTTTTGCTGGCTATTTTAGAGATGGGATCTTGTGAAATTTTTTTTCAGGGGCTGGCTTTGAACTACCATCTTTCAGAACTCAGGTTCCTGAATAGGATTACAGGTTTGAGTCACTGGTTCCTGGCTGCATCACTCTCTTTTGTGCTCAACACGCTATCAGGGCCCTGTCCCAGGATCTGAAAGTATGGAATCACTCCTAGTCAGCCTCTTCCTCACAAAAATAAGAGTAGTAGTCACTTGTGGTAGTTTACCTTGGAGCCATATGTGTCTTACTCATAATTGGAATTTCCAGTGCTGGGTGCACAATGGGTGTTCAACACATTCATGAATTGGAATGATTGTCTGGGTTTGACTCACAGGCCTCTGGATTGTATCCTGAACTGCCCTTAATGATACTTGATCCAGGGCTGATTTATTCAAATGCTGACGAGGCTGTCTTTGTCACTGAGTCCTTGCTTACCCTTCATGTGGGCACCCTTGTTCTAATGACATTAGTTATTGTTATGGTTATTAATACTAATAATGGTGACCAGCTATTGATCACTTTGTGTCCAGTATTGTGCTTAGCAGTTTATGTGGATTATTTCATTTAATCTTCACGAACATTTCCAGTATGTAGGCACTGTGATTAGCCCCATTTTACAATAAGGAAAATGAGGCACTGAGAAATAAATTTGCCTGAGGTCACACAGCTAGTGAGTGGCAAAACCAGTCCTAGCTGACTTCAAATATTTGTGTTTTAAAGGAATAGGCTTCCCCTTTGGCAATTGGGGCCTTAGGGACACATGCTATAATAGTGGGCTTTATTTGTTGGCCTAAACTTCCTCTTTGAGAAATTCATGTTTGGGTAGAGTTGACAGCAAGCGTAGCATAGTTATGTGCTTTAGCTCTAGCCAATCTGAGAAGCACCTCCAGCTGATAAGGTGATTGACTTAGGGTTGGCAGGTGATCCAGGCTGGCTTTCCAGTCTCTGTTTTTACTCAAATTTAGATGATCCCTTTCCTCTAGGGTCTTCTGCTCCTAGACTGATGTAACTCAGAGGGTCCTGGTGGCTACTTTCCCTTCCTATATAGAGGAAGTAGTTTCAAGAATGAGGTCTTCAGCTGGGCGCCGGTGGCTGGGCGCCTGTAATCCTAGCTACTGAGGAGGCTGAGATCTGAGGATCATGGTTCAAAGCCAGCCCAGGAAGAAAAGTCTGTGAGACTCTTATTTTCAATTAACCATCAGAAAACCAGAAGTGGTGCTGTGGCTCAAGCGGTAGAGCGCTCGCCTTGAGCTGAAGAGCACAGGGATAATGCCCAAGTCCAGAGTTCAAGCCCTATGACCAAAAAAAAAAAAAAAGAATGAGTTCTTCATGCAGTGAGAGTTAGTCTAGAGTGGCCAAGAGAGCCCAGATGACAACATCTGGAGGGTTTCATTGTGCCTGAAGAATCCCAGGATTCCTTAATTGTGTAAGCCAGTATGTTCTTTCTGTTGTTGGTTCCCTTACATCCAGTTGCTTGCATTTGAAAAAAGACCCAGCCTAGTGTGTAGACTTTTCAGAACATGACTGTTTTTGCTTTGGATCCCATTCCTGTTGTGTACTTTCGGATGAGAGTCCAGATGCCTACCTGAGGCCTGAACTGTGCCTTTGATCCCTGTATTCTCTATCCCAGTTGGCTCAACTCCTTTTTAGTTGTGTAAGCCCTGCCCTAGTGAAAGGAGGCGCCACACCCAAGCCCCTCCCTACTGCTTTCCCACTCTGGGTATAGCCCCCACACATGGATCTGGGTGGGGTAGGAATGGTCCCAGGAATGGAAATCTGTTCTTTATAGACCTCAGAAATGTTATTCACAAACCTGCTCTTTGATTGCTGATCAAAGACTATACTGAACTCATTTGGCCCCTGACACTCTGGGCTCTCAGCCAGCCCAGGCCTTGGCCTGGCTTTGATCCCCAGGATCCTCCACTACCGGCCTGCCTTTCTATCAAGTGATTGCCTACCATCTCTCACCCCCTCCCCCTGTAATTCTGAACTTCCATTCTTCTGCTGGCTTGCTTCCCACATCTTTTCCCATGGTCCTCAGAGAGCATTGTTCCACTGTGAATCAACTCTCCCACACCCTGGGCTTCCTCACAGAAGAAAAACAGTTCTGCAGCCTGCTCTGCTCTAGTCTCTTCTGGCCTTCCTCTGTCCCTGTAGGACATCAGGGTTCTGCCCTAATGCAAAAGACTTTTAGAGTTCAAGCCAGTCTCACAAATACCTTCCTGGTGTCTCCTTCTACCAGCCTCTTAGTTTTTCTCCTTGACTGATTCACGTGATTCATGGTCTTCTCTTCCAACTCTGGCCTCTTTGTGTTTTTATGAACGTAGCTTTTAATACAGTTGGGTGGTGGTACAGTTGTCTTGAGGGGGAGAGTAGTTCATGAAGCAGTTATTTTTACCAAGAGGAAGACTTCATAAAAAGAGATTACTTGTAATCAAGATCTTAAAAAAAAAAAAAATGACTTCCACTGGTGGATCAAATGCTGCAAAGAGCCTTCCAGGCAGAAAGAACATGAGCCCAAACTTAGTTAGGAATATACACTTGATGTGTTTGCTTGCTTGATTACTGAGAAAGTAGTGGTAAGAAAATATGTGGGAACCTAGGTTGGAATGGAGGTGTTTATGTTTTTGAGATTAAGGAATGAATTAGGTGGGAGAATACAAGAGATAGAGCAATCTTTATTATGAAAGGGAAAGGGGTAGGATATTGTAAGGGTCAAGATTAAAACGAGGTTGCAAATAGGGAGGGGAGTAATGAAAACAGTTTAAGGAAGTTCATACTAAGATTAGGGCTGTGGAGAGAAGAGGTAGTGAAAGAAAGATGGAAGGGTTTGCAAAACAAGTTGGCCATGAGTGATCTGGGCATAATGAGTCAGGGTCCCTGCTGCATAGGAACTGGGAGAAATTCAGGCCCTGCTGGTAAGGGGAGTGTTACAGGGGTCCAGGATGGAGAGACAGCAACTATATACTAGATATGAATCACCTTTAGCCTTTTAACTACCTTATGAATAAAGGGAAGATAACATTTATTTCACGATAGTAAAAATAACCTATGTTATGTAAGCTTATGATGTTTCCCAAACTGTTTTATTAGAATACTACAACTCTGAGAGATGTTAATAATACAGTTCAAGGGAAATACAATGAGTGCTGTGATCCAAAAAGGTTGAGAAACACCACATTCGATGTGATTCATAGTCTGTTCACATATTAAAGGCTCTGAGAAATGCATACAAGAAACCAGTTTGATGGTGTTTAAACCCAGCCTTTTCTAAATGTGTTTATCCATTTATCATCCATCCATCCATCCATCCATCCATCCATCCATCCATCCATCCATCCATCCATCCTTCCGTCCATCCATCCTTCCGTCCATCCATCCACTCATTCAACCAGCATGTAGCACCAGTGTACTATGCTCAAGTCACTGATCCTGTAGTTGAGAATGAATCAGTGCAATGTCTCTCTTCCTAGGAGATTATGGTCTGGTGTAAGCATGTGTTGTCATCTGACAGTTATTCCTATGCTGAGGAGTACAGTTTAAGGAACTTTATGTTAGTGGTTTACACATTTTTTTTTTTTGTTAGTTGTTGGGCCTGGGTGCCCTCAGCTCTTCAGCTCAAGGCTAGTGCACTACCATTTGAGCCACAGTGCCACTTCTGGTTTTCTGGTGGTTAATTGGAGGTAAGAGTCTCACGGGCTTTCCTGTCCAGGCTGGCTTTGAACCGCAATCCTCATATCTCAGCCTCCCGAGTAGCTAGGATTACAGGTGTGAGCCACTGATTCCCGGCTAGACATTTCTTACTGTGCTCTACAATGGAATGATGTAGAGTGACTGTCTATCTGCCTGTCTCTCTGCCTTTATGTCTCTATCTTACATCAATATTTCCACCTCTTCACAGAGCAGTTCCTGCCCCTCCTGTTTTGGGCATGGACAGAGCACTGATGAGAAAACTTTCAGGTCTGGGAAGTTGGTGCCTCACCCAAGGTTGCCTAGCTAGTTAATTGCAGAATTCTATTCAGAACCCAGCTCTGCTGGTTCTAAGTTCTATGCTCATTCCATTCCTTATTAGATGGGATAATATCTGACAGATGAAAAAAACTTTAAGTAAATGAAATAGATTGATGGAGACACTGTGGACTATGCCAGTTTAACCAATAATTGTCGGGCACTATCACATCATCATCACTGATGTTGAATAACTATCTGATCTGTTTTCCATGTTAAGTAGGTGTATGTGTGTGTGGGTGCGCGCATGTGCACGTGCTAGTCTTAGGGGTTTGAACTGAGAGGATCTGGGCACTATCCTTGAGCTGAGACACAACTCTACTTCTGGCATTTTTTTGTTTTTGTTTTTGCTTGTTGGGCCTCTTTTGCTCAAGGCTGGTGCTCTACCACTTTGAGCCACAGCTTCATTTCAGGTTTTCCGGGGATTCATTGGAAATAATCTCATGGACTTTCCTGTTTGAGCTGGCTTTGAACCATGATCCTCAGATCTCAGCCTACTGAGTAGCTAGGATTACAGGTGTGAGTTACCAGTGCGTGGCCACTTCTGACTTTTTGGTGTTTAACTGGAGATAAGAGTCTTAACGGAATTTTCTGCCCAGGCTGACTTCAGACTATCATCTTGAGATCTCAGCTGCCTGAGTAGGTAGGATTGCAGGTATGAGCTGCCTGAGTAGGTAGGATTGCAGGTATGAGCCATTGTTGCCCTACCAAGTATGTGTGTGTGTGTGTGTGTGTGTGTGTGTGTGTGTGTGTGTGTGTGTGTGTGTGTGTACGTACGTACACATGCCTGTGTGTGCATGTGTATATCTGTGTGGTGGGGCAGCTGGTTATCTACTGCTCTAGGAGGGGTTAGGTGGGCCTCTGCTGGGATGGCAGAGACAGCCCTTCTGTGTTCTATACTGTGTTCCTCTAGGTTAGTTTGGCCTTATTCACAGGCTGGCTCAGTCACATTTTCATGGTAGAAAAGAGGAAGTAGAGATAAGCACACATACATTTTTAAGTTTTAGCTTGTGTTGAGTTTGCTTCTGTCCTGTTGGCTATATCTGTAGACCGACAAGTTAGTGTGGGAGGGTAGGGATTCAGAGAGGTAGGAGCACATAGAGGCCTGGCGTCCACCTGTGTTTAAAAGTCAAGCAGAGAAGTAGAAGCCAGCTAAAGAGAATGAGAAGGTGTAGCCTCTAGGTTCAGTGAAATCAAGAAACTTCTGTTTCATAGAGACCAATGGAAAGTAAGCCTTTCAAAGAGAGAATGTGTGGAACCCCTCTAGCTGGCGTGTGAAGTAACCACTTAGTCTGGTAACACGGAGGTCCTTAGTGACTTTGACAAATGGAGCCTTGGTGGAATGATTGAGACAGCAGCTCAACTGAAGGCGATTGAAGAAAGCATTGGGATGAGAAGTAGAGCGCGTGAAGATAATTGGGAATGCTTGCTGAACAGGGACTCAGGAATGACTTGTTCCTGAGAGGAGAATGTGGGTGGAGGGAGTGGCTGTTTTAGCAATGTGAGTGATGTGGCTGTGTGAAGGAGAATGAGCGATGGAAGGGATAGGTGCACTGAACACAGTGAAGCCTTGAGATGCAGGAGAGTATGGGATTGAGGATCAAAATGTACGTGAACCAATGTTACCTTCTTCAGGGGCATTTACATTTTGTATTTTATTGTATTGTTAATTTTGGGATGAAATGTATAATCACTACTAGAACTAGAGCAGAAGAGGATGTGAGTTATGTATAAGTTTGAAGTTTGAGTGCCTATATATGAAGTTAGACACACACTCACACTCACATACTCCTTTTTTCTTTTCTTTTTTTTTTCTCTGGGGAATGAACCTGGGCTTTCAACATGCTAGACCAGCATTCTACCAGTGAGCTACATCCCATCCCATGCAATGAATAGTGTAGAGGACATACCTTGTTGGAATAATGATGACTTTGTAGGTCATGCTCAGTGTTCATCTGGTGGTTATTGAAGCTGGAAATTCAGTTTCTTAGATTTCAGTATGATTTACAAGTTGGGACGGTGAATAAATGTGTGACTTCCTTTCCCACGTTCTTATGCCAATACAACTTAATTTTTTGGATAGAATCAATTGCCCCCAGAAATGCAGGTATTAGTGTTTATGTAGATACTACAAGATTATAAGGTACAATGCCTAGATCCAAGACAAAACATGTAATCTGCAATTCTACTTGAACAATAAGAATTTTTCTTTTTGTGCTTTTCAAGCCAGTGGAACTTGGATTTTAAATTTTAAGGTAAAGCAAATCTGTAAAATAAACTGTATCTTAGAATGTGTTTGGTTAAGGATTTTGCTTATCAGCTTCTCTGGGATGTGTGCTCTTTGTGTGGTGAGTGAAAGTGGTTGTATGGAGAGATTTAATCCTTATCCTAGACTATATTATAGCATTGAAAAAAATTCACTAATTTAAAATATCAGTGTCAGCTGGGCATTATGGTCCATACTGGTCATCCTAGAACTTGGGGGACAGAGGCTAGAGGATCTCAAGTTTGAGGTCAGCCTGAGTTTCATAGTTCCAGGCATCCGGAGCTGCTTAGTGAGACTATATGGTTCAGGGAACAAAGCAACAGCACAATCAGTGTCTACTTGTGTGATTCATACTATGAACTGAAAACTACATCTGTTACCACTCTGCCTTAGAGCTTTCTGATTTAGCAGAAAAAATAAAGCCAATACTGAAAAGAGCACTTTATAAGTCTTACATCTAGTAATCTGAGTTATGTTAGCTAAACATTACCAGAAAGACCATGCAGTTAAGAAACAAGTTTCACAACAGATGAAGCTGAAAATGTGTGAAAACTTCCAGTGTGAAGCCTTTGAGATTGTTAGTGTTTTCTTCTAGACTGGATATTCAGTTGGGCACACCATCCATGGGCTTCATCAGGAAAGTACATATTGGTCTTTTAAAAATATCACACGTATGCTGTTTAGATGATACTACACTGGCTTATCATTAATATAAGATCTATATTCCCATCTTCATTTTATTTAACACTTTGGCCAAAAGTAAACTCAAGATAATATTTAACAGATACAGACCAAAGATCATATTACCTATTCATTTATTTTCTTGCTATTTCTGACTTTACCAGAAAGTAACCTGTCTCACTCAGTCCACATACAGAAGCTTTTAACCAAGGTGTTGTTTACAAAACCATCATTAAGTGTTAATATCAGAAGTAATCTGATGAGGAATGTTTTTGTAACTTCTTGCCAAACACCTGTTTGAAGAGATTGTGTAATTGCTTTCATTATCCTTTAGTATCCTATTAAACTGGCTTTCCTTGGAATTTAGTGACAGGGAAAGCTTTTCTTCTGATAAAATGATATCATAAAAGGTCATTTTTCTATTTTGTATTTTTCTATAAGGCATTTTGGGAAGCTCCAAATTTATCTATTGCAGTAAATATTTCAGAGTTCTGGTTATCAGTATATAGTCAGTTGTAGCATATGTAAATTTTAGTAAATTCATTTCTATGGGCCAGCACAGTAAAGCGAGAAAGAAACAATTTAAGGAGTGACTGATTCTATTCACGACTCCTTTGGCTGAAAAGATTGCTCCCTCCAGTCTGAGATTGCAAAAACATCTAATGAACATCTCACAGTGCCAAATGTAATTGTAGTACTGAAAGACCAGTACTGCTTCCGTGACTTGGAGCTGAAGCCCAAGCCACCTAAATCAGCCTTCCCCCTCCCTCCAGCTAACATAAGAATCATGAGAAAAAAATGTAATTTTATTGTTTTATGATACCCATTTTAGAGTGGGTTTTGTTTTTGTTCATATCTAAATCCAATGATAGAATTTCTTTTCTTCTTCTCTTCTTCGTGCCATTCTGAGGGTGTCCTCAGGACGTGGGTACTGCCCCTGAGCTTTTCTTTGTTGAAGGCTAGTGTTTTACTACTTGAGTCACTTGGCTTTTTTGGTAGATTAGATAGATGTAAGAGTTTTAGGGACTTTCCTGCCTAGGCTGGCTTTGAATTGCTATCCTCAGAAGATCTTAGCCTCCTGAGAATCTAGAATTATACGGGGTAGCCACTGATGCATGGCTTAATGATAAAATTTCTAATGGCTTCTGGACATTTCTTCTGATGCTCTGGGACTTATCTAGAAATTGAGTCCCTCAGTATTTTGTGCTGTTTTGTTTTGTTTTTTTTCGTCAGTTGTGAGGCTTGAACTCAGGGCCTGGGTGCTGTCCTTGAGCTTTTTTTACTCAAGGCTAGTGCTCTACTACTTTGAGCCACAGCTCCACTTTAGTTTTTTGGGTGGCTAACTGGAGACAAGATTCTTACCTACTTTCCTGTCTGGCTGGCTTTGAATCATGATCCCCAGCCTTCTGAATCGCCAGGATTATAGGTGTGAGCCACCAGAGCCTGGCTGTCTTGTGAATTTTGTCTCCTAAGGAATAGTCTAGGTTAATTTGGACTATATTCAGTTCTTGCCATATATATGCTGGTTTGGGAATCTGGTTTTTTTTTTTTTCCTCCCCTGTATAGTTTGTTTCTGACTTTTTTTTTGTGCCTTTCTGGGGCATGAACTTAGGGCCTGTCCCTGAGTTTCTTTTGCTCAAGGTCATTGCTGTACTGTTTAAGCCATAGTTCTACTTTTAGCTTTTTTGGTAGTTTTAGTGGAGATGAGAGTCTCACAGACTTTCTTGTCTGGTCTGGCTTCAAATTGTGATCCTTAGATTTTAGCCTCCTGAGTAGCTAGGATTATAGCCATGAGTTACTGGCACCTGGCATGTTTCTTTTTTTTACTTTGAATTATTGTCAGTGTGCGATTTACATGTTATAAATGTATGTTTTCTTACATTGCTACATAATCTTAACCATTTAAGTCTTTCTCATTTAAGTCATTTTTAAAGAATATAAGCCAGTGATTAGTGCATTTATTTAATGATTTACTTTTAAAATCATTATAAAGAGTGATATTTAGTGTATTTACTTTTAGTATATTTTTGATATTGGACAACCATGATTACTATCTATGAGCAATTCTTTTTTTTTTTTTTTTTGGGTCCGGTCATGGGGCCTGAACTCTGGGCCTAGGCGCTGTCCCTCAGCTCTTCAGCTCAAGGCTAGCGCTCTACCACTTGAGTCACAGCACCACTTCCGGCTTTTTTCTTTGTGCTTATGTGGTGCTGAGGAATCGAACCCAGGGCCTGAGGCATGCAAGGCAAGCACTCTACCACTGAGCCACCTTCCCAGCCCTTAATGATTACTATCTAATTTTAAAAAATTTCTGTTACCCTCTAAAGAAACCCCATATCTTTAACTACTTCTTTCCATCTAAGCACTAGTGTACTTTCTACCTATATGGATTTGCCTATTCAGGACATTTCAGGTAAAATACAGTCTGTGGCCTTCATGTCTGGCTTCATTTATGTAATGTTTTCAGGATCCATCCATGTATCAGTATTTCATTCCTTTTTTTTTTGATGGAATGATGTTGCATTGTACAGGTATGCTAAATTTTCTTTGTTCATTCATCAATTGATTGACAATTGGGATGTTTCTACTTTTTGGCTATTGTAGGTCGTAGTGTTGTGAGCATTCATGTTCAAGTGTTTGTGTGAATAATATGTTTTCAGTTCTTGTAGGTACAGTATATACCTGGAGTGGAAATGCTAAGTCATATGATAACTCTGTGTCTAACATTTGAGGAACTGCCAAACTGTTTATCAGAGAGTTGGTGCCATTTTACATTCCCACCAGCAAAGTATGAGGGTTCTGATTTCTCTACACTTGTGATGTGTGAAGTGGTATCTTGTGGTTTTGATTTGCATTTCCCTAATGACTAATGGTATTAAGTATCTTTTCATGTGTTTATTGATCACTCGTGTATGTCCCTTGGAGAACTGTCTGTTCATATTCCCTTGCCTACCTTTTTCTTTTCTTTTCTTTTTGATGTGGGATTTTATTGTGTTGCCCAGAGTGGTCTTGAGCTCTTGGGCTTAATATGCATGTTTCTGTGCCTGGTTTCCTTATTTTTAAAATGAGTTATGTGTTCTTTTTGTATTATAGAGATTAAACTTCTCTCTCTGTCTCTCCCCCCCCCCCCCCCCCCCCCTTGTTTTATGCTGGTACTTGGTAGGTACTTCAGGACCTTGGGCTCTTGCTTGGCTTTTTTCACGTGGTTGACACTCCACCACTTGAGCCATACCTCCCACTATGGAGACTAGACTTTTAACAGATATACCATCTACAAATGAAATGTGTTCTCCCATTCTTTTTAAATATTTCCCTGTAACACACAAAAACTATTGTTGAACCCCAATTTATCTGTTTTGCTTTCCTTGCTTATACTGTTTTATATTTAAGAAACTCTGGCTTACTCTAAGGCCATGAAAATTTATACCTGTGTTTTCTTCTAAGAGATTAACAATCTTGGGTCTTTAAGTTTTTTGTGAGGCATAGATTCAAGTTCATTATGTCTAGTTGTCTCTGTACTAGTTATTTAAAATATTATTTCCTCATTGAATGGTCTTGGTGCTTGTCAAGATAGATTTAGTTTTGGACTTTCAATTCTGTATTGTTTATATTATATGGTATTATTATTATAATTACATCTCTATTCTCTTTGCTTTCATTTATGTAGTTATAAAATGATACTTATTGAAGTGCCATCCATTCCCGTACGTTTCAGTTTCTTAGTGATTTATGGTAATGCTTCAAAAGTTGAAACAAAACATGGATTCAAACTCCTATGTGGGGCATGCATACCAGATAATTTTTCTAAGTGTTTTACATATTTAACTCATTTAATGAAATTACATTTTGTATAGAGCGTAACTTTAAATGTTAAGATGGTGACATTGTGCTTGTGTGTGTGTGTGTGTGTGTGTGTGTGTGTGTTTGTGTTTGTATTTGTGTATTTGAGTAAGGGACAGGGGAGAGGAAGGAACAGTGAAATGGGATATATTTAAATGAATACAAACTGTTTTATCTGCTTTTGTGTCTTCCTACACCCTGCATTTCACAATGCTGAGCTCTTAGCCTTGGAGTGCCATTGTCTGTCTTACCATCTTCCATCGGTGACAACTTACTCTTCTTTTTAGCTTAGTCCAGTCACCATTTTAGCTTAATTCAGTCACCCATCTCTAGGCAGAGTTGAGGGTTATAGTGGTGTAGCACTGATCACATAGCAAGGTAATTGTTAGTTCTGTTATATCTGTCCCTTTTTAGATTACAAGTACTGTAATGGCCACGTCTTATGTTTTGTCTTGTATTCCAGAGGCTGAGAACTAGCACTTATCAGATGCTCAGTTAACAGTTGCTGAGTGTGTCAATTTGAATCAATTCAGAATAAAAATACCAAGAGTTTTCTCAAGTGTTTAGGAAATGTTAGGTTTTCTCATTTTTAGGAAACTATATGCATTTTCACAATGTTTCACAGATTTTAATGCCTACGCTGGCTTCGAACCGTGATCCTTAGATCTCAACCTTCTGAGTAGCTAGACTTCTAGCACCTAATGCCCGGCTTCACAGTTACTTTTATAATAATGTTTAATTTGGTAATTATTTTCATTTTATAGGTAAAGAAATAGTCACTTATGTGTTAGAAATGTGCACAAGGTTATATAATCAAGGAACGGCAAAGCTAAGATTCAGAGCTAGATTAACCATCCAGCAGCTCCTGTTTCTTCACTAAATCACGTTTAGCTCAAAGTTCAGCATAAATAATTGTGGAATGAGGTAATAGAGAATAATAAGGGAAGAGCTTTTAAGATAATATTTAAGAAATCATTGCTTTATCAAGAGACAAATTAAAATTTTGGTCTTTTACCTGAGCACTGGTGCCTTATGCCTGTAATTCTAGGCATTCTGGAGGCTCAGATCTGAGGAGTTCAGTTCAAAGCCAGCCAGGGCAGGTAAGTCTGCAAGACATTTATCTCTAATTAACCACCAAAAGAGCCAGAAGTATAATTGGGGCTTAAGTGCCATAGCACTTTTGTGTTTTAAGCACAAAAACTCAGAGACAGTGTTCAAGCCCTGTGTTCAAGCCCCAGGATAGATTAAAAAAAATTTTTTTTTTTAGAAGCTGACCATGATAGTTCATGCCTGTAGTCTCAACTATTCTAGCCACTGAGGTGAGATGATCTCTCTTTGTTTTTTTGTTGGTCATGGGGCTTGAACTCAGGGCCTGGGCACTGTCTCTGTGCTTTTTCACTCAAGTCTAGAGCTCAACCACTTTGAGCCAAAGCCCTATTTCTGGTTTCCTGGTGGTTAATTGGAGATACGAGTCTCACAGACTTTCCTGCCTAGGCTAGGTTTGAACTTCGATCCTCAGATTTCATCCTCCTGAGTAGCTAGGATTACAGATATGAGCCACTGGCACCAGGCAGCACATAGATTTTTAGTTCATTAAGTTACAAAGATAACTGGGATACAGGGATGAAGACAGTGTTAGAGAGCATGCTTCAGCGCATAAATCTTACAAATGTCAGGAGACCATCACAGTTGAATTTTTTCCCTCAGCTTTCTTATTTGTTTAAGACTGAAGAGCTTCCTCTATACCAGGAGGCCAACATCAGATATGTTATCAGAGATGGTGGTGGACAGTAACTCTGCACATTGAAGAGATGTGAGTGTGGGAACTGGCTGAAATATCATGATTCACAATCAGAGACCCTGAGATGAGTAAGCTCAGAGCCTCCCATCTCAGCTGGAGTAGGGTAAGGGAGGGGAGGATCACCTACTCAGGACAGAAACGAACCTCGAGTTTTTGCAAAGAACAGGATCCTGTTGGGGGGTTGGTTAATTTATGATTCCAGGATGCTGGTTTAAATTGCAGGTGGGTGGTTATGACATATGACATTTTATCATGTCTGTCCAGGGACAGTGAAAGCACTTGAAAAGGGTGCAGAGTCTCAAGTAGATGCTTCAGAGGTTTGTCCTCCGAGGCAAACCTAGACTTAAAGTGAACTCATAAAGCCATCCAATGCATTTGAAGTCCCTAATGTATTTCAGGCAGTGTTATGTGTGCCAAATAATATATTTTCTTCTGTTGGTTTGTGTACTAACAAGAGCACTCAGGGAGAACAAAAAAAGATGTGGAAACGCATTTGAGAAATTGATATGGAACAAAATGGAGACTATGTCATTCTATGTGATATTAATGAACTTATTCTGTTGGGCTATCTAAATGTCAGTTACCTATTGAAGTGAATTTGATTTTCCAAATTTCACAAAGCACTAAAAAAAAAATGGGGCATTGATTTAGTTATGGACTGTGACTTCTCAAATCATGGAAATTTCACACTGTTGGCAAAACATGATATTGAGATTTAGCTCAGATAACATCCCAAGGGGAGAAGATGGAGCTTGAGGATCTTATGATAACAGGGGATGTTTGTGAGTGATGACAATTTGTTTGCTTTGGGTTTGGAGAAGATAGTAAAAGTAATGGGGTATTGGGAGATGGAACATTATATAAAACACAGTATTTTTTGTTCAAACCTTTGGGACCTTCAGGGAGTTCTGTGAAACCATTTTCCAGTTTTCTAATCCCCAGCATGGCCAAAGTCTCAACATCATTTCCTTGTTTCTTTCTTAAGATTTGTACCATGTGTACTGCATAATTTTTCTCTCCACCAAAATGTATTTTTTTGATCTTAAAATTAAATCCTAATGGAAAAACTACTCCACTTAAATATTATTTTAATTTTGACCATATGCTTGGAATGCACCTAGTCTGGAAAGGGAAGAATATGTATAATTAAAGAAGTTATTTTTCTGTAGTGAGGGCTGTTGGCTTTTCTGTTCTATTTCATTCCTCCATTAATAAAATGCTCAATTAAATTTCCTGCTAGAGTTTAAATATTCCACCTTAATACTTAAAACTCAGTAGAGCTGGGTGCTGGTGGTTTATACTTATAATTTTAGCTACTCAGGAGGCCGAGATCTGAGGATTATGGTTTGAAGTCAGCTGGGGCAGGCAAGTTTGTAAGACTCTTACACTCAGTTAACCACCACTTGAGCTGTGGCTTTGAATTAAAAACAAAGAAAAAAAATGGTTCAGAGACAGTGCCCAGGCCCTGGCACAAGGCTTCAAGACCGGGACAAAAACCAATCAACTGAATAAACCAAAAATCTTACTATGAAAGTTTAAAAAGTGAAATAGTAAACACATACCATTAACATTTTTATTTCCTGTTTATGATTCTATAAAATTAAGCAAATTTTAAGAAATAATTTCCATATGAGAACATGATTGTCAATATCAGAACATTCATAACTACTTTTATTTATGTGTTAGCATAGCATGTTGTTTCTTTACTATGGTGGTTCATAATTCTTTGAAAAGGGGCCAGTTGCTTACTCCTTAGTGACCATAGACTAGTAACGATTTTGGGTTATTAAGGAGAACAACACACATTCTATACCACTGTGTAGTCCTTCAGAGATAGTTGTGTTCCTCCTTGCTTTTTTATTTTTTTGGTTGGTTGTGGGGCTTGAACTCAGGGCCTGAGCGCTATCCCTTTTGCTCAAGCCTAGCGTTCTATCACTGGGAGCCACAGTGCCACTTCCAGTTTTTGAGTGGTTAATTGGAGATAAGCGTCTCATGGACTTTCCTGCCTGGGCTTGCTTTGAACCTCGATCCTCAGATCTTTCCTTTTAAGTTCAGCTTTCCCATGGCTCTCCAGAACTACGCTGATGTCCTCCTCGTTTTGTAATCACCTGACTGCCTCATTCATAGTTCATCCTACATTATGGGTATGCAATACATGTCAGAATGAATGATTAGCTGATGTCTGAAACTATGGACAAATCAGCTCATGAATGGAATGTGGTGCAAAGGTGGTTGAGTAAAGAGGAAGTAGTTGAGGGAGAGAGGAAGTTGACTGGGATTCGAGTTGAGTGAAGTGAGATAGGGGTAGTCAAGAACCTAAATATTTGTCTTAGGTATCTATTGCTGGTAAGAAACCACTAAACAGTAATAGAATACACAAATAACCATTTTATCACATTCATGGATTCTGTATGTTGACAGCTGGATAGTGCACTGGGGTGGGGGGGGGCTGCCTCCTCTCTTCAGCTTCTTGGAAAACTTGAATGCTGGGAATGATTTGAATGACTAGAGGCTGGAGTCATCAGAAGTTCTTCCCTCACTCCTGTGGGCAGCTCCTGAGGGCTGCACTTAATTGGAATTCTGCACTAAAATGCCTGTAGATGGAAAGAAACTGTTCCTCAGTTTGGCTTGGGTTTCTCTCAGTATGGTGGTTGAATTCCAGGAGCGTGGGCCCCCAAAGTCAAAGCCTGGGGGAATTAAGCAGGAGCTACTTGGCTTTTATGACCTAGGCTCAAAGGTTACATGGCATCACTTCTTTTAGTTTTATTTTTTAATTTTTAAATGTTATTATTGTGCAGAGGGGTTACAGTTACATAAGTCAGGTAAAGAATCCATTTCTTTTTGGACAATGTCACCCCTTCCCTTGCTCGCTCCCATTTTTTCCCCTCCCCTCCCCACCCACAAGTTGTATAGTTTAGTGAGTATCATTGCTGCATTGGTTCATCCTTTTACTCTTACTTCTGCTGTACATATTTGTTGAAGGAGCCAAAAGCCCACTCCGATTCAATGAAAGGCGACATAGATCCTGACTCTTAATGTATAGCTATGATCACTCTTTCACAGTGACAAATCCATACTACCCAGTATTCTCTGCCCACCATTGCAAATCTGAGAGTAGACTGGCATGTACCAGTCCTGGGACTTAAACTGGGGGCTTGAGAGCTCTCCTTGAGCTTTTTTGCCCAAGGCTAATATTCTACCACTTGAGCCACAATTCCACTTCTGGCTTTTTTGGTGCATAGAGATAGGATTCTCACGGATTTTCCTGCTTAAGCTGGGTTTGAACTGCAATCCTCCAATCTGAGCTTCCTGAGTGGCTAGGATTACAGGCATGGCCCTGCCTCTGTTTTTCAAACTTTTAATGAGTGGCAGCAAGGGGAAGGGTAAAGTTAGAGGGGCAGCAAGGGGAAGGGTAAAGTTAGAGGTTTATTTCCAGTGAGGCGCAGAGAAAAGGACTTCCAGTGCAACTTAAGAGTTTATTTGCAACTTTGAGTTGTCATGGTTGCCTGAAGAATCTAGATTTGTTTCATCTGCATTAAAAAAAAAAAGGAACATTGAGCTCATTGTTTCCTTAAAGAGAGAGGAAAATTTCCTTCTGCTTTTGGTAGGCTTCTAGTACTGTCTAAGATAACTGGAGATTGAGTTCAGGTGCTGTCAACAAGTTCTTTGAATTTAGCAGCTATAAGTGACACCTTTATTAAGCTTTTCATTTCAGTTCTACCTTTTTGTCTACTATAGTGCAGATGAACTGCTGGAATTAATACATGCATCTTATTCTTAGTGTGTGACCTACTTCAGAAAGTTGTTGAGAGAATGCAATGATTTGATACATTTGAATTGCTTAATACTTGGGATACTGTCAACATATAGCAAAAGGGTAAAAGTTCTGTGGTACACACCTGTAGTCCCAGTTACCTGTGAGGCTGAGGAGTGGATACAGGAGATGGGAGGGTAATCAGTTGAACCAAGGAGTTCAAGACCAGCCTGGACAACAGAGTAAGACTTTGCATAAAAAAGGAATAAAAGTATAACAATAATAATTATAATCTAATTTTAGATGACTTTTCTATATAAAGGGTAGTCGTCTAGTGATACTCTCTGGTTCTTCTGTGTTCTGTTTACCCTTCTGGATTTGCTGATCTCCTTAAATGATTGTTGGGTTGATTTTCTTCTTGTAGTTTGGATTTTGACTGTTGCAGTATTTGAAGATAGTGTTTTGTCATTGTTGTTGTTGTTGTTGGTCGAGGGGCCTGGACTGGGGGCCTGGGTGCTGTCCCTGAGCTCTTTTGCCCAAGGCTAGCACTCTACCACTTTGAACCCACAGCTGCACTTCCTGTTTTCTGATAGTTAAGTGCAGATAAGTGTCTCATAGACTTCCCTGCTCAGGCTGGCTTTGAACTGCAATCTTGATCTCTGCCTCCGAGGTGACTAAGATTTGACTATAAACTTGAGTCACTGTGCATGGCCTATTGTATCTTCTTGAACATATATTATTAAAGGTCATTATTTTGATCTGAGCTCTTGTTCTAGGCTTCAGCATATCAGATCAATCTAGACCAAAATGAAGTCATTTATGCTAATATCACATAAAATGAAGACCTAGGAAGTAGACCTGTAAGTAGGCCAGGTTTTTCTGAAAGCAAGAGATTCTAGTCTGAGTCAGTGTTAGAAGGAAGGCCTGCCAGGTGCTGGTGGCTCATGCCTGTAATCCTAGTTACTCAGGAGCCTGAGACCCGAGGATTGTGGTTCGAAGCCAGCCAAGACAGGAAAGTTTGTGAGACTCTATCTTCAATTAACCTCCAGAAAACTGGAAATAGAGCTGGGGCTCAAAATGGTAGTGTGCTACCATTGAGCTAATATAGCTCAGGGACAGTGCCCAGTCCCTAAGCTCAAGCCCCACAACCAACAAAAAAAAAAAAAGGAAGTCTTTTTTGCTTTAAGCTTTCAAAAATAAAAAGTTAACCTGAAAGATTTTGATGCTAACCAGTCAGCATTTAAAAACTCGTTGTTCTGTTTCCTTGATCATACCTTTCAAGACTCTTTGTTCTGCCCTATGGGAGTTATCATTCTATTTTATAGATTGGATGATACCCTATTCCCAAATTTCATAGTAAAGCCAGCTAAATGTGTTTTGAGTTTTGTCAACCACTAAGAAATGTGCTTCATTGCTCCCTGTTCCTTCTCCTTCTCCTGTTGCTTTCACTATAAAGGACGTAGCCCACCCAGAAGTAAACTCCTACCCCAAATGTATCTAATACTAGGAGGTTGATTTTTTATTTACTTTATTATAATGATAATGATAGGATTTTTCTTTATAGCCAAACTTAGGACATATCATAGTTATTTTTCCTTTTCTGTATTTTTTTTTGTTTTCCTAGGATTTTTTTTAAGTTGGCTAACTTTCACTGATATACATTTCTTCCCCATATATTCAGTTCTATTGCTTAGAAGAGTTTCTGTCCAAGAACCTTCTGACTTGATTCCATTTGGACTGGTTAATCTCTCTGTCTCTTGCTTAGTGCCATTCATTTGTCTTCATCATCATCTGGGGGAATCTCCTTTCTTGTATCGGAACCCATGTTTCCTGTGTGTGTGTGTGCATGCACGCATGCACATATACATGCACATGTGGATGTTTGTGTCTACTGCCTCATTTTGGTAGAATACATCATCAAGTAGCATTTCTTGGGGCATAATACATCATCAAGTAGCTTTTTGAAAAGCATGAACAGGAGGTCCCAAATTTAAAGCTTTGTATACATGAAAAATGTGCTTATGATTCTGTCTTTTTATTGTAGCTGAATATAGAATTTAAATTAGAAATCAGGATCATCCAGATTTTTCTGGGTTCCTTCTGTCTTTGAGCTTCTTGTGTCACTCTTGATGACTGTCATTCCAAATTTCCAGCCTTTCTGTGATACTTGCTTTTAAGCATGCAGATTCTCTTACTTATCCCCATAGTTTTGAAATGCTACAAGATGTGCTTCAACTAGGTTTTATTGCAATCTAGAAATAACCTTTAGTTTGTGGAGCCTTTCTTGTAAGTAGTCATTTTTAGCATTCGTTGGAAATATGTTAAGCAAAGATGGTAAGATAATTTCTAAAGAAGTAGTATTTGCATACCAACTGCTTCTTATGAAAACAAAATTGAGTACCAGACTCTCAATATGGAACAAGAAGACTAACTTAGATGACAATTTATTCACTATTCAGTTGGGATGGCTTGTGGGTTAATGGGTCCAGGATCTAGCTACAAACTGGGAGAGTGGTACAAGAGGCGCCGGAGCTCAAATCTTTCTTTAAGATAGGGGCTCTCAATTCTGTGTGTGTGCAAAAATAATGTCAGGGTCTACCCTGCCCTGAATAAAAAAATAAAAAGGGGAAGTGAGGTCTGTACATCTGTATTTAAAAAAAAAATCTCCTTAGGTGAATCTAATGAACACAGGTTGAAAACCATTCCTTTAGGAACTTCTCAGTCAGATGAGATATTAATGTATCTCAATAATTGCTACTGATATGGTAGAATAGGATTAGTCCTATGATGAATGAGAGAGATTGTCGGTAGTGCAGTTGGAAAACTTTTAATTAATTGAAATCAAGAAGGGCTACAGCAAGGAGGTAAGTTTTGAGTAGGTAAAGTTTTCATGGTAGAGAGAGAGGTGTGGGGAGAGTCCTCTAGACCAGGGAATGAATGCTGTAAGGGAAGTCTGGTGGACTGTTGTGTGGTGTGTGGAGTGTTTGGGGGAAGAGTAGAAGTAAAAAATTGGATGTCAGGTTGCAGCCACATGATGGACAAACCACAGGGTCAGACCGAAGACTTTTGGTTTAATCCTGAAAGTGTTGGGCAAACAGTTCGAGGATTTCTGATGATTGAAATGACATGATGAATCTTTGAAAACTTAATTTGATGAGATTTGAATGAAATAATTTAAGAATATTCCCAGTTGGGAAGTTTCTGTCTTGGTCTATGGTCCATGTGAGGTTTTAATGTGAATCTAGGAAAACAGTGGAATTAAATGCAATAGCAAATCACCAGTAAAACTAATAAAAGCAACAGTAAATAGGTATGTAGCATTTTCACATAAATAAATTCTTTCCTACATTTCATTTAAACTTTATCTGTCTCCATGTTTTATAAATGAAGGAGCTGCTGTATAGAGCTTACACTGTTGAAAAGTAACCTCAAAAAAGGTGGAAGTGTCTTATTGGATGGTGGTTATTCAGTGAGTTACAGGAGTTCATCAGAGTTTTATGTTAATATGATGACCAGATACTATGTGCTCATCGGTTTTATGTACCAAAATCTTTATGCTATTCAGATACCATCTTAAATCAGCTACTCAGATAATGGAATGTACTTTTCCACCTGAGGAATTTCTTCCTGGTTATCAAACGGTAAAAGAGTGTAGCCAGAGTTCTAAGGGATACTGAGGAAAAATGAAGGCCTGAGTCATCATCAGGAGAAATCTTGGTTAAATTTTCTCAGCCAATGGCAAGACAGGATGAAGTCTCAGGCAGAAGAGGATAGCTTCTTCCTGCCACCCCCTGCCCGGCATTTTCAAACCATTTAGAGAGTAACAGTAATAGAGTTGGGGTGAAAATAAGACTTGTATTGCTAGCTTGAAATGGCAACATCTTTGGAAACTGAAAGTGTCACATTTCTCTGTTTTATTTTCTCACTGTAGAATACCTGGATCTTCAATGGCAGGTGACGACGTGATCAGAAGACCGAGATGAATTTTAACACTATTCTAGAAGAGATTCTTATTAAAAGGTCACAGCAGAAAAAGAAGACATCACCTTTAAACTACAAAGAGAGACTTTTCGTCCTTACACAGTCCATGTTAACCTACTATGAGGGTCGAGCAGAGGTAAGAGACAACTGTACCATTTACATTCTTGTGTTTTGTGTTTTTTATTTTATACAGTGGCTCTGCTGTCCAGTCGTATGGAATAAACATTGTGTTAATGAAGTGAAGGTTATGCATTGTCATCATTTGGACTTGAAATAGAAATCATTTTCAGATCTGTTAATAGTTAATGTTATATAGAGGTCCATTTTATATTCAACTATTGAACTACTCTTCTAGAGAAAATAAATTCCTAAATTGATTTTAGATCTTTATGGAATTCATTAGATATGTTGTGTGCATGGCTGTAGTCACATAAACTCCCAGATCATGTATCACAGGAGAAATGTATGAACATTTCTTCATTGTTAAGTGGAAGTTACTTAAAACTGATTTTTGTGATTTTTGTGGACACAACCAACAAATTATTGAAGTTGACCTGAAGTAGAATTTATACTTTTTTTTTGTTGTTGGTTGTGGGGCTTGAACTCTGGGCCTGAACGCTGTCCCTCAGCTCTTCAGCTCAAGGCTAGCACTCTACCACTTGAGCTACAGCGCCACTTCCGGTTTTCTGGTGGTTTATTGGAGAAAAGAGTTTCACAGACTTTCCTGCCCGGGTTAGCTTTGAACCATGATCCTCAGATCTCAGCCTCCTGAGTAACTAGGATTACAGGCGTGAGCCACCAGCTCCTGGCTTAGAATTTGTACTTTTAATAGCAAGCAGTTACTGCAAGCCTCCTTTGATGGGATCAAAAGGAAGCCACCGATTGAAAATCCTGGTCAGTGAACACCTGCTGCTGGAGGTTTGTGGTTGGTCAGCTCCTGGCTTGTCAGTTGTCTTAGCTTTCTGCTTCTACCATTATATAGGGAATATGGATAAATAGTCGTTTTGGCCTACTTTTTTGCTCCTGACACACTGGGTATGCTACTTTCTAGTACTGCCATGGTTTTTATCTGCTAGGAACACCCTTAACTTCTAGGGAGCTGCTGGGGATTCCATTTCCCTTGGTTGACCACATGCTGTGTGTTATAAAATTGATTGCTTGGTGATCCTGATAGTTGATTTTAATTTTGCTTTTTTCCCTGACATGCATTCCTCAAGTTGATTTACTTGCTTTGTTTTTTGTTTTACTCTCATTAACGTCTTTGTCAATGATCTGGTCAGATATTTGGGTGGTTTTTCCCCAGTTTAGATAGAATTGCATTGTTTCTCATGGGTGGTTCTCAACTCTGTTGAATTCTGCTGTGACTTGTCATTGTGACCTGAGCTATTCTTCCTGCTTCCTGTTCAAGTGAATTAAGACCAAAGTGCCTAATCCTTAAATTCCTTCAAATGCTGGAAACTTCAAAAGCCCTTTTAGTTGTAAAAGAGATTATTTTTTCCTATTGTTATTCTATTTAGTGTGCCTATATGAGCTGGTTAATTATCTAGTGATGTCCCAGTACCTGAAGGGAGTATCATGTTGTTTATGGAGTGAATACTCTATTTCATATATCAAATCAGAAAATTTCAGAAATGTGCAAGTTTTCAGATAAGGATTGTTACTAGAAATATGGATGATTTTAAAATCTTTGAAGTGTCAGTGCAGGGTGAACGCAGCACATTGCAGGTGAGAAGGGGAGACCTTCACCCTCAGAAGCAGGTGGGACAGGTTTATCCTAATGTGATTCATGGATCAGGACAAACAGATGTTTGGCCTTGTGGTGTGCATGTGTATGTGTGTGCACGTGTGCACGCATGCGAGTACGCGTGTGTGTGTGCAGGTCTTGAGGCTTGAACTCAAGGCCTGGGTGCTGTCCCTGAATTTTTTTTGCTCAAGGAGAGCATTGTGTCATTTGGGCCACAGTTCCACCTCCAGATTTTTTGGTGGTTAATTGGAGATAAGAATCTCCGGCTGGACTGAACTTTCCTGCCCGGGCTGACTTCAAACCACCATCTTCAGATCTTAGCCCCTGGGTAGCTAGGATTACAGGCATGAGCCACAGGCACCTGGTTTAAGATTTGTATCTTTTAACACTTCTCAGATTCTGAAGACTGAAGTGGGGTTAAAAAAAATGTTCCTTTTATTTCAGGACAAGTGTAAGCATTTGCACCAAAGTTCAGAGGTTACTAGACTATTTACCAGTTTGTAAAAAGTGGTACAGCTCTCAATACCATAGTCTTCCTTTATTCCAGGGTTACATTCCAAGTCTCCCAGGGGATGCCTGAATTGGATGGTGCCAATCTCTATGTATACTGTGCTTTGCCCTATATGTGCATACCTGCATACAGTTTAATTTATAAATTATACACAATAAGAGATAAGCAATAAGAAAATAGAAGAACTAATAAAAAGTAGAACTATAATAATATACTGTAATAAAATGGCCAGTACCATTGCTCTTGTGCAATACCACTACAAGATTGGCTAAAAGTTTACCAGTGGGTGAATAGTGTACACAGTATAGATATTATCTGTGGACAAGAGGATTATTCATGTCCCAGGTGAGATGAAGTAAGATACTTACAATTCTGGGAATGACCTGAATATTCCTTATGAATTGTTGTTTCTGGCATTTTTCCTTTAATATTTTGGACTATGGTTAACTACAAGTAGGTAATTAAACTTTGGATGACCAAATCAAAGATAAGGGGGTGACTATACTCTATAGTACAGTGGTTGGTGAATGATGTGATTTTTGTGATTCTGAAAATTCTCAATTATATTATTTCTTGAAAACTCATCATCTTATTGTCACTTGTGCCTTCTTTCTGAAATAAGGTAATATTGACCTCCTTTTTGTGTTCCAATTTCTTTTCTTCTGTTTCTTTTCCAATTTCTGAGTTATATTTTCTTCTCTTTCTCCCTCAGACTTGTCTGTTCTCATCATTAATCACGTAAGATGCTAAGGGTGAAGTTCAAGGATCTGATTTATGTTCTTAATTTGCCAGAGTACCTATCTTTGCTTAATAATATTTACTGCTTTGTTTTTTAGGAGGCTGAAATCCATTTAAAGTAGATGGTGGAGGGATAGAGAATATTACTCCTCCTCACACTCTTAAATTTGTGTTGTTAATTGTAATTTTGCTGTGCTTTCATGCTTACAGAAAAGCTACAGTAAGTATAAGGAACTTTCAAGAAACCGGTGGTGTTTGAGAAAATTGCTTGTGGTTTTGTCCCTTTATTTTGTTGTTCTTATGGTCTCTGTATATTATTATTATTATTTTTCTGAATCATTTGTCAGTTTAGTTGCTGATGTTGCTTGAAATAGGTCACTGTGCATTGTCTAATGACTGGGACAGTCTCTTTTACAACCACATTGTAGTGATCAATATCAAGAGTCCATCAATAGCCAGACAAATTTCATATATGGTTTCACAAATGTCTTTATGGCTACTTCTCAAATAATGGTTGCTTTTCCCTATCCCCTCAAATCTAGGATCTAATTCATGAATCATACAATACATTTAGTCAAGAAACAAAGTTTCTTGTCTTAAATTGTGTTAAGTTAATTAAATAGTGTTTAAATGTTCCTAGTGGGAAGAAGAGAAATGTATAGAAGTGTTCTTGTCCATTTCATATTGTAAAACACCAGCTATAATGTGAATTCCCAGTGATTTTTATGTACAAGTTTATAAACATGATGAGATTTAAAAATCCTCATGTCATGGAGACTGGCCACTGGGTTGGAAGGAGTGGCTCGTGTTAGTTTTTCTGAGTAACTATGCTGTAGTACAAAAACTAGTGGTAGGAATATAGATCTTCAACAGTGGATTATTTTCTTTACCTTGTGATAAATCCTGTAACTGCAATTAGCCTTTCTCTGTATATGTCTAGTGCCAAGTCTGAACTCAGGGTCTTTCACTCTCCACTTGCTTGTTCATGGCTGTTGCTCTACAATTGGAACCATGCTTCTGATATGGCATTTTGCTGGTTAATTGGAGATGGACTCTCAAGCTAGACTGCCTAGGCTGGCATCTAACTTTGAGATCCTTAGATCTTAACCTCCTGAGTAGCTAGGGTTACTGGAATGAGTCAGCAGGGCACAGTTATCTTAGTGTCACTTTCCCCCTGAATCTGTTCAGAAGACTGTTATAGACATCGAAGTCATTTATTTAAAAAAAATCAATTTCTAGGATGTCTTTCAAATAATGTTAAGAGTTTATTAAATAGTATTTCTGTCCACTGCTCTTTTCTCACTTGACTATTGGAAGTAAACTTTCTTTCTTTTTTCTTTTTTTTCATTTGCCAGTCTTCAGGCTTGAACTCAGGGCCTGGGCACTGTTTCTGAGCTCTTCTGCTCAAGGCTAGTGCTCTACCATGTGAACTACAGCTCCACTTCTGGCTCTTTTTGGTGCTTAATTGGAGATAGGAGTCTCACAGACTTTCCTGCCTCGGCTGGCTTTGAACCACGATCCTCAGATCTCAGCCTCCTGAGCAGCTAGGATCACAGGCATGAAGCATTAACACCCAACAGGAAACTTTACTTAATCAGAAGTATATGCAACTTTTTGCAAAATCCTTCTTTAAAAAACAATTGTGTTTGACATCATGATTTGTATAACCAGCATTTTATTTCTCTGCTGCTCCAGGAACTCTGGGGCTGGAGATTAAGTCTTCCAAGCTACTTCCTTGTGATTAGTGTAAGGTATATTAAGTAGGTTTCCTTAGGTAGCCGAAGAAGAGAACACCATGCGCTATTCAGGTAGGAAAAGAAATTTATTTACCAAACTGCTGCCCCCACCATGCGTGGTAGAGAGGCATGGCTGAAAAGGAAAAGGGGCGACCCACCCCTGGGCCAGGACTTATCTAGGCCAGGGACAGGAAGAGGTGTGGCCAGGTGGTGGAAAGGTGTACCCACACTGGATCCTGATGTGACCTCAGGGTCTGGGACCCTTCTTATAAGTACCTCATGCTAACCGATTGCGCCACTGGAGCTCCTCTGGGACCCTTCTAAGGTCAGATGGGAGGCATGTGACCAGAGGTGGCCCCGGATGTGACCTAGCAGGAAGGGAAGGTGACTGCTTCCAGGTCTGTCAGTTACCTAGGAAATAGGTACTGGGCGGAAACTTAGCCAAGAGGTAGGGAGGTATCCCTGTGTAGACCTTACATTCCAGCCTTTTGATAATTATGAAAAAGGATGAAGATTTTCTCTGTCTACTTCCTGCTGGCAAGGTGTGTCGGCAGTAGGGGTAAAAGGCTGAGATGTGGTCCCCTCTGGGAGAAGGCAGCAGGCAGCAGCTGTCACTTGGTGGTAGTCCTTGAATGAAGTCTGGAAGAAGTCTCATTAGGCAGTGAGGAGCTGCACACACATCCAAAAATACTAGAGAGCAAACAAATAGCAAGGGGAAGGGTCTGGGGCAGAAAATTATCTCCTGCATTCCAGGCTGTCCTGGAGTTGGTGGAAATGTCCCAAGCTACTTGACATTTGGCAACTAGGTAGGGAGAACATCAGGTAAGCAAGAATGTAAATTCCTGTCCAGTTAAAAGGTAGACTGGTATGGAAATCAGAGGGGCAAGGCTTCTCACTTCTGTTGACCTACCAGTTCTGGTTAATTTTTTGAAAGGGCATGCACAAAGTGGCTGATGTAACATCATCTCCTCTTACTCCTCTCCATGGTCCCTTGATCCCCAGACTGGCTGAGTCTAGGTGCTTGTTGCTGGGATGGCTTGTCCCAGTTGGTATTCATGGAGATTTGAACTCAAGGCCTGGGCACTGTCCCTGAGTACTTCTGCTCAAGGCTAGTGTTCTACCACTTTGAGTTATAGTACCACTTCCAGTGTTTGCTGGTTAATTAGAGCTAAGCGCCTGGTTCTTTGCAGGTTAGTTGAGAGATGGAGTCTTAGGGATTTTTCGGCCTGGACTGGCTTTCAACCGCAATCTCTGCCACAAAAACCCTTTATTATTTCCAATGAAAGCAACAAGGAGATCAGATAGAATAAGTAGAGCTTACCTGGTCCTTATTAAGAATTGACCAACAAATATTCTGCAGTGACAAAACTTGTTAGCTCTGATGAGAATTTTAGCACAGATATAGTATTGATTTCTTTCTGGTAACCCTAACAGTGCTTAAGTTAACCAGAGTTACAGAAAGAGCCTTAGCTTTTGCAAATCCAAAGCAATCTTTCACCAGGAAATCAGCTGTGTGTGATGGAGCCAAGCAAGACTCCAGTCTACTTTTACCATGGTGGAGGTAGTCAGGATGGTCTAGGCAGGAATGAGGCTGTCTTCCAGGTTGGAAGAGATGGACTGGATCTGGACTACATGTAGACTGGTTGGCACTGAACTACAAATCCAAACAGAGTAAGAAGTGGTGTGGATGTGGATGTGAAGGCCAGCAATGGTATTAGTGAAAAGTCTTGTGTGGTGTCGCAAGGCAGTTCGGTTCGCAGAAAAGGGGTGGTTAAGAAATTTTAACATTTCCAACTAAAAAAACCCACCAAGTCATGGCCTAGGTCTGCCAGTTACCTAGGTAACAGATACTAGGCAGAAACTGAGCCAAGAGGTAGGGAGGTGTCCCTGTGTAGACTTCACCATTAGTATTTTCTCTGAGAGTAAGTATGATGGTCCTTATTCTGAGAGATAGTTTATTTTATTTTGATTTTTTTGGCCAGTTCTGGACCTTGAACTCAGGTCCTGGGCACTGTCCCTAAGCTGCTTTATTTTTGCTCAAGACTAGCACTCTACCACTTGAACCTCAGCGCTGGCTTTTTCTGTTTATGTGGTACTGACGAAGACAACCCAGGGCTTCATGCATGCTAGGCAAGCACTCTACTACTAAGCCACATACCCAGCCCGGAGAGACAGTTTAAAAGGAGACCAAATGATAAGAATGGAAGAAGTTTTGGTAGCAAAAATATAGTCTTTATACATCCCCCTCTTCAAGGGGTGGAGTTAGGGTAGGATAGATAAAGGTTTCCACTTGGCGTGTGAGCAATGATAGACAAAAAAAATCCACTTCATACAGATGAAATAGCATATGCAAAGACTCTGGGGTGAAGCAGAACTTGGTGTGTTTATGGAACGGTTCCATTCCTTCATCGGTTTGGACTTATATAGTCAATAATTACTTGTACAAAGAAATGACTGATTTATTAGTAACAAAGAAGAATCATACAAGTTTAGAATTCCAAGAGACTTTGAAGAATGACCTTCAGATTTTTCCCTTCTAGAAACTGAAGATGGAGAGAGATTTGCTTCAGGCCACCCAGAAGCTGATTGTTTACCTAGGCAAAAACTCACATCAGGATTGGCTTGGATCAGCCTGACCGTGCCACTCCCTCAGTTCTGAAAAGCCAGTATGGGGGTTGTTTGTTTGTGTAAGTGGGTGAGGGCACTCTACAGGATCAGATAGTCTTGTGGTTTGCAGTTCTAATAGATTCCATCAGGCTGAGGCTATTGCTCAATGATAGAGACATGAACTATGAGACTCTGGGTTCAATCTTCACTACCACTCATGTATGGGAATAAATAGTGGATACCATCTAATGACTCTTGAGAACCTAATGCATAAAAATGCTCATTACTCTTAATACCTTTGGAGCATTGCTCCTGTTGTGCCTGTTGTGTCCTCTTCTCTCTGGTTATCCAGGTCCCATCTCGATCCTCTTCAGTGGGAGGCATGGGACATTTCCTTGGTTATAAAGATTTTGCCTTTTGTAAATTATGTTTAAAGTCCTGTGTGGTATTGTTACTCCTTTTCTCCCTCCCCAACCATCTGTATACAATAATCTCTTCCAGGCCTAAACATTGTTGCATAATTTAAACGTATCTGCCAGTGCCTTGGGCCTATTAACTCAAAATTTTCATGGATAATGATTACAATACTGCTGATCACTAGATACTTAAATTCAGCAAAGAGATCCCTTAGATATTGGGATAATTTTCCAGGTAATTCCATTTTTTTTAGGAGATCTACTACTTAAATGTAGAAACAAAAGTGTTTTTTTTTTTTTTAAATTTACTATTTGCTAGTATTAATTGGTCCCACAAAGCAAAATGTGGATTTTAGTCCACAGAACCAGAGTGTAAAGTATCAGAAGAGAGCCCATGGAAATTTGAGAAATTGAAACTACATTTTGTGTGTTTCTAAACCTGTTTTAGACATGTAGAAAATAATATGCAGAAAGTAGCTTAGATACATCTGTGTTATTCAGAAACAAATTCAACAGAATTCTTTCAACTCTTTTTGGAGAACTTTGTGATTTGAAGCCCAAATTATTTGGTACTTAAAGTTCCAATTAATGACTACACTACTTGAGATAAAAATGTTAGTATTTTCTTTCTTTCTTTTTTTTTTTTTGTTGGTTGTGAGATTTGAACTCATCCCTTCGTTTTTGTGCTCAAAGCTAGTAGTGCTTTACCAGTCTGAGCCACAGTGCCATTTCTGGCTTTTTGGTAGTTAATTAGAGATAAGAGTCTTACAGACTTTCCTGCCCAGGCTGGCTTTGAACTGCCTATCTTCAGATCTCAGCTTCCAGAGTAGCTAGCATTATAGGCTTGAGCCACTGACATTCAGTGACCTTTTCAAGTTTTAATCTTAGAAGACTACCTCTAAGATTTCCATGATTTCACATGTAAGTACTTGTAAAGAAAAGCTGCAAAATATATATAACATAGTTGTTGATTAAGTAAATAAGACACATTCATGCAAAGTTGGGTACCAGTGGCTCATACCTATAACCCTAGCTACTAAGGAGGCTGAGATCTGAGGATCATGATTCAAAGCCAGCCTGAGCAGGAAAGTCCATGAGACTACCTACAATAAACTACCTAAAGCTGGAAGTGGAGCTGTGGCTAAAGAGCTAGTGTACTAGCCTTGAGGAAAAAGAAGGTCAGGATAGGAACACAGACACAAAGAAAGAGACATGCATTAAATCTCTAAAGATTTTTAATAGGTTGTGGGAAAGCTATTTTCCCTTTTATTGTACTTATATGAAATAACCTTTTTCTGATCTATCTTTTTTGGTTATTGTTTCAGTACCAGGTTTTGAACTCTGGGCCAGTGCTGCTTGGCTTACTTGCTCAGCTGGCACTCACCACTTGAACCATGCTCCCAGTCTGGTGGTTATGGCTGATTTGCTAGAATCTCTGGATTTTTATGCTTGGGTTGGCTTTGAACTTCAATCCTTTAGATCTCAGCCTTCTGATTAGTTAAATTACAGGCAGGAGCCACATTTTCTGCCACATTTGCTTGGCTCTCTGTTCTTTAAGTAATGATAGTATTCCTTGATTTTATTTGCCCCTGCAAAAAATAACATAAAGGGTGTAATTTCTTGCTCCTTGTTACATTGTAACATGTAAATTTTGCTCTTTTTAGAGGATTGTGGATATAATTTCTTAGTGGATGAGAAACCATGAACTTTCATTTGTAAGATGGGATTCAGCTCCTTGTGAGCTTTTGCCCAACAGTTATACAACGGAGAGCTAGTTACTAGGTTCAGGGTTCAGTGGTTCTGATGATTGCTATGATACAAGATGAATGGATCTGGCTTGGTTTAGCACACAGTCTGATGAGACCACATAGTTCCACAATTATGGTCATAGGACTTAACTTTCTTCTGTTACCTCCATCCACTGCGCTGTGTAGTAGTGCTCTTGGGCCGGAATTCCACCTTCTCATCCCATGTACCTCTGTTGTTTACACTGGCCATGTATTTGTGTATCACCCAGAACTTAACTGCACCGGCCCTTGGGTTGCTGGGTGTATTGTGGGCCTTATTCCTAGGGGATTTCCAGGATTTCTTTCTGCTCTTCAACTTTACATAGCAAGATTCCACAGAAGTTCAAAGGCTTTGTCTAATGCTGGCTTCATTCCATTCTCCCAAGAATTCCTACAAAGTATCTGCAAATAATGCACACGTTTGTCCTCTACTATTTTATACAAGTGGAGAAACTGGGCGACTAACAAATCAGGTGCCCTCCCACTTGACAAGGTACCTCAAATGTCTTCTCTTTCTGCCTAGTGTGCTGTTAAACCACACAGTGCGACTTCCTCCAACAGCCACCTCACTTCACTGACCACCTCCGTGCCTCCATTTCCTTCCTCCTTGCCTTCTTTGGCTGCATGTTAGGCCTCGAAGAGGGTGATCTTACCAGTTGCTGTTTGTGTTTTGTTTTCTTCCTTTGTTGGCCTCTTTGTGAGGTGGTGGGAACCTGTGCATTCAAAGATGTCAGAGTCCATAGCTCATCAGCATTTATTCTCTGTGGCAGTACCTAAATTTAGATGTTTTTCCTCTTAGATTTTCTGATTTTTTTTCTTTCCTATTTTACCAAAACTTGTTTGTACTTTGTGGCTTGTCTGACTCTCTTAATACATTCTACCTCTCTGAGTGTAATAAAGTATATATCACTTGGATTTTGCCATTATAACCATTTAAAAGTATACAATTCAGCATCAGAAAGTGCATTTATAATGTTATTAACTTAAGGGAAATGCAAAACCCACAATGTCACACCCATTAGGGTGGCCTTGATCCACAAGAGAGCTAAAAATTAAGCAGAATCTAAAGAAATTGGAACCCCTAATGGACTGCCAATGGGCAGCTGCATTGAAAAACAGCAGCATAGTTTATAGGAAATGATCTAAAAGACAAAGCACTTCTATTCATAACCATTACAGATAAACATATGTCCACACAAAAACATTTACATGAATATTTATAGCTCTATTTATAATAATCAAAAGGTTAAAAAAAAGCCTAAATGTCTTACCCACACAAATAATTTTTGGTATATATACACAACAGAGTACAATAAAAAAAAATTAGGCTGGATATGAATGGCCCAGACCTGTAATTCTAGTTCCTCAGGAGGCAGAGATTGGGAAGATCACAGTTTGAGAGAAAAAGTTCACGTAATGATTGCAACCAATAGCTTAGGTACAGTGGCATGCCTCTGAAATGGGATGTGTACAAGTAGCTTGTGCGCAGGCTCATCACCCCATTGGAGGGGAGGGATGTGTGAATTGAGTTTGATGTCTGCTGTCAGGGCACTGTAAATCCATAGAGAGGCCACTCATCCACACTAGTCTAGGTAGAAAAGAATACTGAGTGTCTACCACTTACCTATCTGTAGCCATAGTCTTATTTTTAAGAGAAATCCAAGGCTGAGGGACCATAATAACTAGCTCAGTGATTCATTGCTAATAAGTGTCAAAGTTGGGATTCAAGCCAGTTCTTCCTTAAACTAGGGCTTATTCCAGTTCACACCTGGGGGAATCTCTGATACCACTCCCACTAGCCATGTTGGCCGGAAAGAGTCATATATCTGTTTTAGACTATCTTTTGTTACAGAAAAACTGTGAAGAAAGAGAAAAAGCAGAAGGAGTGGAGTTTGGAGGAAGTACTGCTGGCTTCTGAGAGTCCTTTCTCCAGGGGGTCACATGGAGCATGCTGAAAACCCAGCACTGAACTACAGCAATGCATAGCAATTGTTGTCTAATCAACACGTGTGAAATCTTTACAGCTCAATGCCCTAGGTTTTTATTGAGGGCTGGTCACTTAAGGTGCCCTCTGCCTAGCATCGTGCCTACGTTCCAGAGTGCCAGAAGAAGAACAATTTTGATTTGATAAACTGTTTAGACATAGTAAGATCCTCTGCCAGAAATGGTGAGATTGTCCCCAAATCCAGCATCCCAGATGGCAGCCAAGAGCCGGCCATTTGAAGAATAGCAGTCTTCAGCCACAGTGTTAACTGTCTTTCTGCATGCTGACCAAATACAAAAATAAGGAAGTAAATTGAGAAAGGATAGAGGCCTTATCATTAGATTCCCTTCCTGCAAGTGTCTGCAGGGCCCTGATAGGTGGTGGGTTTCCAGTAGGGAAACAGATCTGCATTGGTGTAGCTTGCAAGTGGTCCTGGGTTCACCCAGAACTACTTTCCCTCCTAATGTGATGAATTACCATTGCTTATCTCAGATGGAGCTTTATAAACCCAATCCTGTATTTATGGTGACTTTTCTCTTTTGAAAGGTCCTCATTTGAATAGCTGAGATCTACTATTTGTGTTTCCAGTGGAAATATTGGTTCTTTTGTTCCAAAACCCCAGACACCGTGTCTCCGACTCACTGTTACTTGGGTTGTTTCTGACTAAAAGTGGAACGATTTGCTCCACCTGGCTTCCTCCGTGTCTGGGTCATAGGTCCTTTGTGCTCATGTGTAGAGCATGTGGTATCTAGCTGTCATAAGCACATTGCAGGAGGTTCTGCCACAGGGGACCAGTTCTAGGTAGGCTCACCATTGCTATCCCAAGTGCCCATCATCCAAGTCCTTGTATTCTGTGTTACCATCTTGACATCACAGACAGATAGAAAGCCATTATCCCTTTATTTTGGGTCTCATGATGTCCTTATTTTCCTGATTGGCATTGCATAATTACTTTTCCATTACTTTAATGAGAAGCCCACCAGTGGTCTTCTTTAGAGTTCAGTTAAGCAGGTTCCCCCCCGACCCCCCTTTGGGAATCCTGGGGATTGTTTTCAGAGCCTCATGCTCACTCTGCTTGCTCAAACAAAGCTGTTGCTTTTCCACTTGAGCCATTCCTCTAGTCTGGCATTTTGCTAGTTGATGACAGATGGAATCTCATGGACTTTTTTTGCCTGAGCTAGCTTCAAACTGCCACCTTGGATCTCAGCCTCCTGAGTAGCAAGGGTTACAGGTGTGAGCCCCTGATGCCTGGCAAGAAACACTAGTTGTGGTGTTGGATGGCCATGTCCACATCTGGAGCTCTGGTACTTCCACCTAACCTGAACAAGTAAATGTCACGCCTCTGTGTCTCATTTTCCTTCTCTATGAAACAGAGAGAATAATAAGTACCACATCCTAGGAGGGTTGCTATGGGGATCATCTGAAACTGATATATCTAAAATGTGCCCAGAATGAATTAAAAGCCACATCTGGGACATGGTGACCCTTAAAGAGAAGTTTGTCATATTGACCCTCTTCTTAACTCTCAGGATGTGAAAATCCATTCCCTGTTTTGAGTTCTCATTCTGGGTTGAGTAGATGAAGTTCCTTACCCTACTCACAGTCCTCTAAAACTTTAGCATTGCTTAATATAAATGAATCTCACAGATTGTCAATCAACCATGGAAAAAAAATCTAAGATTGTTGGAAGAAGTTCTAGGGTAGAGAGTGAGTGTGTTCACCATCACAGGCCAGAATCAGGCCATCTGGGGCTCCATCCAGGAGTATTCCTGACTTTGTGAGCTGAGCAACCATTGACTGGACCCTTGTGTTGGGCTTTTGGTTGTCTTTATAGAAAGGAAAATACATTCCCTATCAAAGGCCTGGAGACCTGTACACAGCCTCTTCTTAGCCTGTCTCTGCGGGTAAAGGCCAGAAACATGAAAACGGATTCTTAAACATTTCCTATACAGATAGTAAAATCCCAAACCAGTGGCTGCTCTGTACCTGCTTGTTTGGGTTCTGATAAGGTAGAAAATGAAATTCTAGTGACATACTCCAATCCTATTGGTTTTTTTTTTATTCTTGTGAAGATGTATTAGGGCCTTCCATCTTGTGTTTCAAAGTCATAACTCTTCCCCCCTCTCAAAGTCATAACTCTTAAGAAGTTTGTTTGCTAAACTTTACTGTAGTAAAGTCTCAAACGTGCAAACACAGCAAAATCAAAACAGAATCCACTTACCAGCATGGAACATTCTGCTTCTCCTCTCCCTTCTCTCCTCTCCCCCTACCCTTAACCTCTTCTGGGCCACATGAGGCTCCCTGTGGGTCTGCCTCCACTTACAACTCAGCTGGAAATCATCTCTCTGCTTGTTGAATGGTTTAACTCTTCTTTGTGCATAAGTCCTTGATATGTGGCTCCTTGTGTGAACTCAGGCTCTCCAGCTTCCTTTCTGCTCACTCCGTCTTGTGGTCTGGCCCACAGAACTTGAAGAACTGCCCTATTTCTACCAACCTCTCTAGGGTGGGTTCTGATCCCACCTGACATTAGCTTTAAGGAGACAGCATCCGTTCCAATGGCTCTGTTGAGCATCCACAGTCAGTCAGCAGGATGACTTCCCTAGTTTGTTTCTCAAGGCCTGCCTTGTGAAGTCTGCAGGCTCTTAGTCTTCTCAAGTTTCAAGGGTCTGAAAAGAAACTCAAACTTCCTCCCCTCTCATTTCCAGCACAGTAATTGGTACTATGGTGTACCCCACTGCTTATGCCAGAAACATGGAAGTCTGTCTAAACTATCCCTGGTTTAGACATTTCCTCTCTCATCTGGACTTTAAAAAGGTTCTGATGGGTCCACCTTCTAAATACAGCTCAGTCCTGCCACTTCCCTCTCATCTCTACCACTACCATGATCTAAGCCATTGCTGTCTCTTCTTGGGTGACTACAGTAAGTAGCCACCATAGCTGTTAGGACTAACTTAGGCAATATAGCATACAAAGTCCTTAAAAAAAAGTAGCTTTTTAAAAAATGGATTTTTTCTCTCATTGTGGGGATGAAATTTAAAAAGGCTGAAGAAAAACTGTACATATGTATGTAACTGTTACCCCTCTATACATCACCTTGACAATTAAATTTAAAAAATAAACAATAGACAGTACTAAAAAAAAAAAGCTATATAGAACTTAATGTGAGTGTATTCACACTTGGGATCCTGTATTCTGTCTTTCCTTTCCACCATCCTGGCTGATAGATCTATTATTTTGGCTTAAAATGGCTGCTAGAGCTCCATCCCTCTTGTCTGAATTGAACATTGATTTGTCTGAAGAAGAAAGCAAGCTAGAAAAGCAAGAAAAGATATCTCTGCCAGACCCAATTCCCATTAGTATGCTTGTTTTATGTTCTGCTCAAGATTTTGCTTCTATCTCATTGGTCAGAACTTAACCATGTGGCCATACCTAACTGCAACGGGAGCTGAGAGATAGTCTATCTGGGTGCCAATAGACCCATCCAAAAAAGCGTTAGAGGGAAATGGATGTGGTAGGTGGACAGCAAGCAGTTTTTGCCACATCATAACTCCTTTCCATTTTGTCCTTTTCTAGTCTGCTGTTCACAATGGCTACAGTGGGCAAAAACAGATATGATCGTGCCCACCTTAGTCTAAGACCTATTAGGAATTTCACATTATTCCCATATAATATCAGAAGTCCTCATTTTGGCCTCTGGGACACTGTAGCTGCCGCCTTTTACCTCTGCCCCAACCAGCTATATAGTTCCTTCTCCCTCTGATTTTGTTTTCGGTCTGGAGCACATGGCTAGGAGTAGAGTGTGGAATGGAGCTTGGGGAGCCAGGCAGTGGTCTTTCCCTGCACATGGCCTCCTCACAAGGAAGAAGAGACCCAAAGCCTCTAACTAGGCTGAAGAATAGTGATTTGGTAAATCGCAGAAACCCAACAAACCAACCGAACAATAGCACAAAAACAAGAAGCTGGAGTTTGGGTGAGGGCAGTGTGAGGGAGAGGGGAAAAGGAAGTAGGAGGAGGAGGAGTTAGTTTAACAGCTCCTCATAGAACACCTTCCACATGGAAGTTTTGTTACATGCTTTCTTGAATCTGTCTTTTAAAAAATTACTTAATTCATTAAATAATTTAGGTCATACTAAGGCTTGAGCTCAGGCCTTGTTAGGCAAGTACTCTGCCACTTGAACCACACCCCTGTGCTCTTTTGTGCTCTGATAATTTTTCAAATAGGATCTCACAGTTTTTGTCCTACTAGGCTTGACTCAAGATCCTTCCTACTTAAGCCTCCGGAGTAGCAGAGATTACAGGTATAAACCACCATGCCCAGCACATCTGCTGTTTTAAAAGTACTGTTTTAAATGTACAACCTATGGTGACACATTTGGGGATGGCGTTCTCTGTTGTCCTAGTACTAATCTTATGTCAGGCATGCCTTACGTATTTGTAAGTATTGGCTGTAATCCTCCTAACTCTAGGAGGTCAATACTAGTCTTTTTACAGATGAGAAAATCAAAGAACAGAGAAACCTAGGACATTATCCAGTGTCAGAGTCAGTATGAACAGATTTGGAAACCCAGTGTTGGCAGTCTGATCCTAGACTGTGACTTTGTGCCACCTTTGGGTACTTTTGTGATGCTCTATGGCTAGGCAAACTATGTTTGTAAAAGGATCTGACATATATTAATTTTTATATTCCCCAGAATACCCATCAAGAAAGCCTGACAAGCTGGCGTACAGTGACTTTGTCATGTTCTGTTTTCCTTTGAAGGAAGAGAAGCTTTTGATCAAAGGTGTTCCCTGCTATTGGGTGTTTGAGTCACCAGAGCTCCACTTTTGCTGGTGTGAAAAGGAAGTGCTCACGTAGTTGCTGGCTGATTCAGTTTCAGGTTGTAAAACAGAACTAAAATAACAGCCCACAGCCCTCAAAGGGTAAAAATAGTACAGTCACATGAGACATCAGCCGCCTGTTTTAAAAACAGATTTGCAAAACTCATGAAGTCAAGGTTAACCTTTTCTGATTGAAAAGAGAATTGGATAGACAATGGTTATTTCTGTGGTCTTCCTGTAATCATAGGAAACTTATCACTTAAGGAAGCATCCTCTTTATGCCGTTTTGTTTCCTAAGAGAGTCATATTCGACGTCAGTTTTTTAGAAGAGCCTTTTTGGGTCTAGAAGTTAGATATGAGTGTCTTTCCTTGAACAAAACTAATGGCATCTGCTTTTATTTTTATATTACAGGAGCTTAATGTATGGAGCATTTATTTTGCTTTTAGCTCTCTTTCCAAAGCTGTACATGAATGGATTTTTAAAAACTTCTACCACAAACTTAGGAAATTGGTGGGGATATCTTTCATCTAATTTCAGAGCCAAAAAGAGGCACAGAGAAGTTCAGTATGTATGCAGGGAGACACAGTGAGCAAGTAGTGGAAATAACATTCAAAAGATGCTGTGGCTCCAGATCTTGTGTTCACTGTTGAAGAATCCCGGTGGTTCTTTGCTTCCTGGAACATAAGACATGGGAAACCATGGAAGGTGTGGTGTGCTTTCCCTTTATTTTTATTTTTCAAAAGGTACCAAAAATGTCCTTTTTAAAAAAATACTTTTGCCAGGTGCTGGTGGGTCACACATATAATCCTACCTACTCAGGAGGCTGAGATCTAAGAATCATGGTTATGGTTCAAAGCCAGCCTGGGCAGAAAAGTCTGTGAGACTGATCTCCAATAACCACTAGAAAACCAGTAGTGGTACTGTGGCTCGAGGTAGATCGCTTGCCTTGATATAAAGAGCACAGGGACAATGCTAGGCCCAGAGTTCAAGCCCCACGCCCGACTAAAACAACAACAAACAACAACAACAACAACCTTTTAGCTGGGTGCTGATAGTTCATACCTATAATCCTAGCTACTCAGGAAGCTGAGATCTAAGAATTGAGGTTCAAAGCCAGCCCAGGCAGAAAAGTCCCTGTGAGACTCTTATCTCCAATTAACCACCAGAAAGCTGGGAGTGCCTCCTTCCAGTGTTGTGCTGTGGCTCAGGTGGTCAAGTGCTTGAGCACAAAGAGGCTCAGCGAAAACGCCCATGCTTGAGTTCAAGCCCCACAACTGACCAAATGTGTGTATGTGTGTGTGTGTGTGTGTGTGTGTGTGTGTGTGTGTGTGTGTGAGAGAGAGAGAGAGAGAGAGAGAGAGAGAGAGAGAGAGAGAGAGAGAGAGAGAGGTAACATATACTGCGGACTCAGCACAGGAAGGGAACCTTGGAAACCACCACAATTCCAGTGTTTACACAACTGCTCGTGCAGGCCATGCACACACAGCCCCTGGCACCCACCATATTCCAATGCCCTATCATTAATTAGAGAACTACTGGACCCGCCAGAGTAATGAGTTGTTTAACTTCTACATCTTACCGTTGGGTAAACACAAACCCAGAGGTTAAAGCAGTTGACCAAGGGTCAGTGAAACCTGAGACTCGTGGCCAGAACTCTAAGATGAGCTTCTGTAGTCTCTACTGGCTAGCAAAAGCAAGGCCATTCAACACCTCCTAATTCTCTTCCTAATGAAATCAACTCTCAATTACTATAGTAATCAATCCTTGCTGCAGAATGTGCTCCATCCTGAGATGTCCCTCAATGCCAGGCTCCCCAGTGGCTGACATGCCACTCCCAAAGAATCATCAGGGTATGCGGAAGGAGCGTTGTGTCTGCTCTTCCTTGTCCCTCACCTCCCTTCTAGTGGCACAGAATACTTTATATTAGCTCAAATCTATTAGATGGTATCTATTAGGATACTATCCATTAGTTAAAATCAGACCCTTCTTTTGATGGTAACAGTCACAGCTGGCACACTCCATGAACACCATAACTGTAAACTTCACTGTCATCTGTGGTCACGACAGGAAGTAAATCATGCTGAATAAGCGATCGCTCAACACCAAAGTCAGAGACTTCTTAGAACAAGCAAAGTCAGGAATTAACTGAATAGACATCTTCTGCCTTTCCATTGTCTCCCTATGTGCCTCCTTCCCGTCAGCATCCAACATTTACACAGTAAGGCACAGCTTGGTCCTCAAGGATCTTCCAGCTGGCTGCAAGGGATGAGTATTCCTAAGGCCATGTGGGAAGTCCTTTACTGAGCACACTGGGAAACTCACCCAGAGGACAGTCAGAGAAGGCTTCATTCATTTATCCAGGAAGGGCCTCTTTGTGCTGGGACCTAAATCATGAATAAGAGTTGGTTGGCCCCGCAAACAAGGGTGGAGGGGGAAAGCAGGAGACACAGAGAACATCACAAGCAAAGCAATGGGGCTATAAAACCACATGTGAAGACTACAGTGTGGTTGGCGAGTTAAAGGTACTAAAAAGGATAGGGGAGTGACAGGAGATGAGTCTAGAAGCAGGAATGGGGTTAGGTTATAAAGAGTAATGCTAGGGGCTACACAATCTACATGGCAGTAACCATGGCTGTAATAATATGGGCTGTCACTCAGGGTCCCAGAAAGGAGAGGGTGAGAGGGAGGGAAGGAAGGAGGGAAGAAGGGAAGAAGAGAAGGAAGAGAAAGGGAAGTAGAGAAGGAGAGAGAGAGAGAGAAGGAGAGAGGGACCTGCTTCTATTGTTGCAAATGCTGTTATTCATTCTCTCGCTCTCTTGCTTGCTCTCTCGCTCTTGCTTGCTCTCTCACTCTACACTCTCTCTCTCTCTCTCTCTCTCTCTCTCTCTCTCTCTCTCACACACACACACACACACACACACACACACATTTGGTCAGTTGTGGGGCTTGAACTCAAGCATGGGCGTTTTCGCTGAGCCTCTTTGTGCTCAAGCACTTGACCACCTGAGCCACAGCACAACACTGGAAGGAGGCACTCCCAGCTTTCTGGTGGTTAATTGGAGATAAGAGTCTCACAGGGACTTTTCTGCCTGGGCTGGCTTTGAACCTCAATTCTTAGATCTCAGCTTCCTGAGTAGCTAGGATTATAGGTATGAACTACCAGCACCCAGCTAAAAGGTTGTTGTTGTTGTTGTTTGTTGTTGTTTTTGTCGGGCGTGGGGCTTGAACTCTGGGCCTAGCATTGTCCCTGTGCTCTTTATATCAAGGCAAGCGATCTACCTCGAGCCACAGTACCACTACTGGTTTTCTAGTGGTTATTGGAGATCAGTCTCACAGACTTTTCTGCCCAGGCTAGCTTTGAACCATAACCATGATTCTTAGATCTCAGCCTCCTGAGTAGGTAGGATTATATGTGTGACCCACCAGCACCTGGCAAAAGTATTTTTTTAAAAAGGACATTTTTGGTACCTTTTGAAAAATAAAAATAAAGGGAAAGCACACCACACCTTCCATGGTTTCCCATGTCTTATGTTCCAGGAAGCAAAGAACCACAAGATCTCTTGTCAAGAAAAGCTTAGAGGAGATAAGCTTTGTGTGTCTGCTGGGGAAGTTACAGACAACAAAGAGGGTAAGATAGAAATGCAAGCTCTGAGATAGCTGGGCAAGAGATGGGGGGGTGAGAGGGCGGAGGGGGCGGAGGGGGAGCAGCAGGGACAAATAATAATCCAAATACTCCACGCCCAACACTGTGGTTTCTCCATATGAAAGGTAGTCTACAAATGTAGCCCTAGGGGAGACATGGTCCCCTCCCCAATCTCCCAGCATCCCTACCAGTGGGTAGATGCAAACACTAAGGTGTACCAGTTGAGATGTGCTTCTTTCTGAATTTTGCCTGTTCATAATGGACCATTGTCACAAGAAATTATTACAAGTCAGTCAGCTACGACTTTGATCAGGATTTAAAAAATTTTTATTTTGGTAGTACTGGGGTTTGAACTCAGGATCTTGTGCTGGTTAGGCTTACTGCTGACACATACATTGCCCTTTCCTTTGTTTTTGCTTAGTTATTTTTTGAAATAGGCTCTTGATTCTTTCTAAGAGCATACTGGGATGCTCTTAGATGTATTTTAGGCTTCTTGCTGTAGTTGGGTGACAGACATATACCACTGTTCTTGGCTTCTTTTTTTTTTGGGGGGGGGGGGTCCAGTCGTGGGGCCTGAACTCTGGGCCTGGGCACTGTCCCTGAGCTCTTCAGCTCAAGGCTAGCGCTCTACCACTTAAGCCACAGCGCCACTTCCAGCTTTTTTTTTCTGCTTATGTGGTGCTGAGGAATCGAACCCAGGGCCTCAGGTATGCAAGGCAAGCGCTCTACCACTGAGCCACCTTCCCAGCCCCTCTTGGCTTCTTTTGGTTGAGATGGAGTCTCTTAGCCTTTTCTTGCCAGGCTGGCCAGGAACCATGATCTTAGCAATATCAGCCTCTCAGGTAGATTAAGGTCACAACTACATTGTGTCCAGCTATGGGTTGCTACAGATTCTCATGAACTTCTTTTGCTTGGCCTGACTTCCAGCCATGATTCACCCATTCTCAGCCTCCCTAGTCGCTGGGATTATAGGCACGAGTCAATGGCAAACTGGCTGATCAAGAGTCAAAATATTTAGATGAGAAGTATTTTTTTAACCTTTTATTATGGAAAGTTTCAAACATACTCCAGAGTAAACAGAATAGCATTGTGAACCTTTTGTACCCTTCCCCCAGACATGTGACCTTGTGCCACACTTCATACCCTATCTCCATTAACTAACTTGTTATGTGTACATTATGTCATGTCTTCTATAGAGGCTTCAGTACATATCTCCAGAAGCGACACTACAGTGTTAGAGCTGTATTTCTGAACACAACAACAGAACTTCCTTGATGGCATTGGCCACTCTGTTGAAGAAATTGATTTGCAAATAATTCCATTTTTGCAGTGTATCCAAGTGACAGATAGTGTTATAAAAGTTTGGTATAAATTGGTTGTTTGAAACCATCACCAGTTGGATGAACATTCCAAAAGAAACCATAGTAAAAGCCGTCGTTGGTGTCCATTGGGACCATAAAAATGTCTAGAATACATTGTTTTTCTCTGAGTGTATCAAGAAGGGGAAGTTGATGGGCAATTCATCTTCAATAAGAGATCTGGTTCTAAAACTGTCATTTTCTTTTTCTTGCTGGTGCAGCGTGGTGAGTCCTTCTCCCCCCCCCTCCATGTTCTCACTTTCCACCTCTTCTCCCTCCTCCTCTCTGCAGAAGCTGAAGGAAGCCTGGCCAATTATATTCACCGGAAGAAAACTGCAGGGGAGATATTGCCCTCTCAGAGGCAGTAAGCTGCCATGTCATTAAGGCAATTTAGTATTATGATGCATTTAGAAAACCCACTGTGGTATAATCTCTCGAACACTGGAGGAAACGAGAGAAAATAATACAAATCCAGTAAACTAGAAAGATAGTAAGAGTCCAGTAGCAGCTTATGTAAAGACCAGATTAAGGCTCTGTTTTTGCTGTGCTCTGGCAAAGTTAGACTCAAATTTTAAATCGTTGGTATTTCTAATCTGTACTTGTCTGCGGGGCCCTGTGCTTTCCACTGAACTCAGACAAGCAGAAAGAGGAGGGGTTTCTTAGTGGAAGAACTGACCAGAGATGGGCACAGAAGAGGTAAACTTCTCAGGCTGTGAACTCCCAAGTTTGTGCATTTCTAGAAAGCCAGCCCTGGAGTGAGCCGTAGAGTTTCCATACTCAGGGCTGTTTATCTACACCTTAGTGTTTGCATCTACCCACTGGTAGGGATGCTGGGAGATTGGGGAGGGGACCATGTCTCCCCTAGGGCTACATTTGTAGACTGCCTTTCATATGGAGAAACCACAGTGTTGGGCGTGGAGTATTTGGATTATTATTTGTCCCTGCTGCTCCCCCTCCGCCCCCTCCGCCCTCTCACCCCCCCATCCCTTGCCCAGCTATCTCAGAGCTTGCATTTCTATCTTACCCTCTTTGTTGTCTGTAACTTCCCCAGCAGACACACAAAGCTTATCTCCTCTAAGCTTTTCTTGACAAGAGATCTTGTGACATGATATGATTCTAGTTATATCTGATTTCATAATGATGTGTTCATTTGGAAAAAAGAACCACTGAACAGTGAGGTATACATACACTCCCCCCGCCCCCACTCTCTCTACTATAGGGGCAAAGTGCTATCTGCCATTATCAACTATAGAAACCCAACAACTGAAACTTAGGCTAAAGGACTTTCCTTCTCTTTTGCAGTGACATTTCTAATGACTGCTGTCCCCTATAGATGAAAAGTTCCTTGATGGCTAATGGTTCAGTTACTAACTCTCGGAGGATTGTAATGGGACTGTTACACACAGTGAAAATACAGCCCCAGAAACTCTATGACCTGCAGCCTAAATAAAGATTTGCTGTGAGTTTGAACATGGGATTTTTGCCTTCAAATTATTATAACTTGTAGAATTTTTCAATGTCCTGTTTTTATTCTGGACATTACTTAAAAAATAATCATTTTCATTATTAAGCCATGATTATGGATGTAGACACTCGCTTCTTAGTGCAAAAACCTTTTGATAATTGTAAAAAGCTATTCTAATTTTTTAAAATTATTTTTTATTAAATATTTTACAAAAGGATTTCAGTTTCACAGGTCAGATTATGGGTCTTGATCAATATTACTCCTTTCATTGTTCTCCCTATCAATTCCTGTTTCCTACCTCAAGTTATAGTTCAGTTTTTACATAATGTACATTGAATATTACATTTTTGAGTCCCCATGGAAGTTACTATTGTTGGTCAAAATAAATTGTAAGCTGGTCAAAAGAGAGGAAAACAAATGGGAATGCCAACTTTTTGGTTTTACTTTTGTATTTCCCAAGAATTTCATCCTTGGTAAAGAAGAGATAACTTACCAGGAAATTGCCAACTTAGAAATGTCTTTATATTTTATTCTACTTTTTCTGGCCCTAGGAAAGTCTGTATCAAATTATTCCTAGTATGCACAAGAAAAATATCAAAGCCATCCTGAGGTTTTCGTTGTGTTTCCTGGTTATTGTGGCCTGTTGTACTTGGAGTCACATTCTTTGAACTCTGTTCTAAGTGGGAAAAGAAAAGAGCCACTCTTAGGAATATAATTGGCTTTTCTGGTCTATGTGAAAATTTCCCCCTCCCCTCCCCTCCATTTTCATCCCCTCCCCTCCCCTCCAGTCCCTTCCATTCCCTCCCCTTCCTTCTTCTCCCTTCCCCCCCTTCCCCCTTTTTTCTTTTCTTTTCTTTTTTCTTTTTTAGTCAATCCTGGGGCTTGAACTCAGGGCTTGGACACTGTCCCTGAGCTTCTTTTGCTCAAGGCTATCACTGTACCATTTGAGCCACAGTGCCACTTACGTCTTTTTCTGTTTATGTGGTATTGAGGAATTGAACCCAGGGCTTCATGCATGCTAGGCAAACACTCTACCACTAAGCCACATTCCTAGCCCCCTCTTCCCTTCCCTCCCTCCCCCCCCCCCCCCCACCTGCCAACTCCTCCCTTCCCCTCCCCTCCTGTCTTTTTCCTTCTTCAGAGATTTTTTTTTTTTTAACATTTCCCAAAGTTCCTCATAGTACTCCCAAAGCTGGCAGGCAAAGAGATGAAATAGACCATGGAATGAAGTTTTTGAGACCAGATGTGACCAGATATGAAAACAGCATATCACAGCATATCACCTGGCTTTGTCAGTAACTATGTTTGAGTATCTCACCCTTCCAGGTACTCTTCCTTAGCCCTGCCTGACCTTCCAGCATCTTTTTGAGAAGTACATGGAATAAGGCATTACTGTATGTGTCCTGTGAGAAACAGAATGTTCTCTATCTATGAAGAAGGTACTAAGTTCTGTCCCTAGATTTTCAGCCTCTTGCGGATGTTTGTAGCTTGTTCAGTAATCATTCAAACACTTTCCAGCCTTGCTCCTCAGACCTGGTTGTCCTTTGTGTTCCCTCAAGATTAATGGGCTCAGTGTCTGCTGCCTACTCAAACTCAGAGTCCCAAGGCCTATAGCTAAGGGGTCGCAGAGTTTCAGGACTGAGTTCTCTGAGTTCTGAGTTCCTGCTTTCTTAATCAGTGATTCAGAACTGCATTACCTCTCCTGGCAGCTCTACCCACCCCTCTCTTCATCCTTCACACTGCTGTTAATAATGACCTTGAAAACATGCCTCCCCACAGCTCCTCATTTAGCAGAATTCCTACCCCTGAAATCTAACATTGCAGCCTCTTCCTAAGTTGCCTTCCTGATAACCTTGTTGGCATTGTTTCCCCTGAGCCATTCTGAGCTTCAGTCATTAGTGAATCCCATCCCCCCTTTTTTCAGTTCCCTAAATATCCAGTGATCTTTCATTTTTGCAGCCTGGAGCACTCTTTGCTCCCCCAGTTAGCCTTTGAACAGCAAATCTAGAGGTCACTTCCTCCTTGAGAGCTCCAAGGTCTCCTGGCCCCATTTCTGCCCCACCACCTAATGAGAAATAAAGCCGGCCAAGAGGGCACACTTGGTTATTGCTAGATTATGACTCATCCTCTTCTTCCTCTTTCCCTCACCATATTATTGATTAGTGCAGTTCTCTTTTGAGACCTTTGGTGCCCTTCCCTAACTCGGAAACTCTAACAAGCGGTGCTGTGCTTGCTGCCTGCTTGGTGTCTCATCAGTGTTTGTTTCTGGATGAGATGAAGTAATGGATGCACGGTTTTAATTGAACTCAGTTTATAGAAAGAGATTTTGCATAAGAAAGTCTCCTACTATATTAGGAGATTATCTCTTATATAGCATGACTTTAGGGTCCATAGGTTAGCCCAGCATTAAAATTATCCCGTTTTTCTGTATAGGTTGACTCGCATTTGACATATGCTTTTAGTAGCTGTGGCAGATGGGTAGAGATGGGTATTTAAAAACAATTACTGTTATTAAGTAAGAGTCCACAGTGAACATGTTGGGCTTATTCATAGAAGGTTGCTCTCTGGCACTTCTTCTGTCCATTAGCTAATGTAGGCCAGGTGAGTGGCCTATTAGACCCCAACCTCTATGAAGCACAGCTTGCTTCTGCTCACTTTTCCATTCTGTCTTATGTACCTTGTCCTTTAGTGACAAGTTTTTTCTTTTCTTTTCTTCTCTTCTCTTCCTCTTCCTCCCTCCCCCTCTTTCTTGTTTTTGGCAGTATTGGAGTTTGAATTTAGGATGTCACACTTACTAGACAGGCACCACTTGAGCCATGCCTTTTTGCTGTTACAATTTTTTGAGATAGATTCTTGATCTGTGCTCAGGCCAGGCTGGACTATGATTCTCCTATTTACACTTTCCACCAAATCTGGAAAGATAAGTACATACTACCACAGCCAGCTCTTTCTCTCAAGGTGGGGTTTCACTGACTTTTTTTTTTTTTGGACCTGGGCTGGCCTATAGTTCCGATCCTCCCAATTTCAGGTTACTGTACAGTTAGATGACAGGCTTGAACCACCACATCCAGCTGGCACACTGGCCTCTTTTCCCATTTATTAGCAAATACAGTACTTGCTCATACTAAGATCCAAACATTCTTTTAAGCTACTTGTAGCGTTAGCTGATTTAATTCTTGTAACCAACCCATGGAACATATGCTATCATTATTCCCATTTTATGGAAGGACACTGAGATCATACAGGCATGTTTTATTTTGTATCTACTTTGCCTTGTGCAGGAATTTCTCTCCCTACCATCCTTCCTCTGACAGGTAAGCCAAAGTTCTCTGTGCTCTCACTGCATCTTTTTAAAAAAATATTTAAAAAGTCATTTATCACTTACTACATCATGTAATGATTATTGCACTGGTGTCTCTCACAGGCAAGTTAGTTTCTTCTCTTACGGTGGGCATTGTGAGCCTAACCTGGCTGAGTAACAGCAAGGATTAAAAACTCCTACCTTGAGTTCCTTGGCATAGTTAGCTATACAAGACAGGTGTTTGAGAAACCAAGAGGAAAGAAGAAAAGGAAAAACAAGATGCCTCAAAGTCCTGGCCACAAGAAGTAAGAGAATGTTAGCAATCTTGAGTGATTTCAAGTAAAGTCCAGTCTCCTTGCAAACAACTGTTGGACTTGGTCATCAGTGATGCTTCTGAAACAGCTCTAGGGGACAGAGATGGGTGTGGATGGCAGGTGGTTCAGGCGGGAGTAGGTGGAAGGAAGTGAAAGCAGAGGCGCAGTCCTTCTCTTTCAGGAAGGAAGAAGAGTGTGGGCAGGGCTGGAAGGGGAAGATTCTTGATTTGCCTGGGGAAACGGAATGTATCTTCAGACAGGCAAAGTAAGCCCTTAGAATAGAACCAGTGGGAGAATGTCCTTCTTCCTGTCCTGCTGGAAGCTTGAAAAAGTCCCTGCTTCAAATCCTGCTGACTCCTCTGGGGCTAGGCACTGGTATGTTCTTGCCCCCTTAACAGCTGGGGCATTCTAAGATCCAGTTGCTCTGGAGACAGTTCAAGTGCATGGGTTGACCTGTCTATAGCATGAGGAGCATGATAACTGTCTAATGTGGATGTTATGGGCATAGAATGGAATACATCAGTTAAATGCCAGCTATACTTAACAGTTTTCCCTTGTACTATGGACCACTCTTTTAAGTTTTTTTGTAGTGTTAGCTCATTTGATTCTTATAACAAGCCTATGGAACATACACTATCATACATCCTTTTTACCTTCTTTAGAGACAGGAGGAAATAGACAAGAAATTGGGGGTGGGGTAGATCTTATAGTGCCACTGCACTGGAGAGGGACAAGAAGTGTCTTCTCCAGAAAGTCACGAGGGAGATTGTCCACTGAAAGTGGGGACAGGGATGGGCTAGCGGGCTGGTGGTCTCCATGGAGATGAAGAGCTGCACTGAGAGCCTGGCTTAGGGCATAGAGGACAGGTGACTTTCTGCAGCCAGATGTGACAAGGCTAGGGGCAGATGAGGACTGACTCATGTTCAGGGGCATGCCAGGAGAATATAAAGGAGAACGCACTGGTAAAATGACAACCAGGACAATCTAGGCCGGAGGGAGCTGCTGATGGCCAGGAGAGGGGCCAAGTCTGGTGATGATAGTGAGGATGCAGAGCAGGTTCCTGGGTGGAGAGCTGAGCGTTGTGTCCAGAGTAGTGATTTCATTCGGAGTATTCAGTGGCTAAGTCCAGGAAGGGCTGGTCACTCCCAATACAGCAGTGTTCTTCATTTCTCACCTTTCCCTTCTGCTATTCATATGAAACCTATTAACAACCATACTTAGTAGCTAAATGAAGAGAAGAATGGAGGTAGGGAATGCAGTCATACAACTCAATGCTTGGGAGGGAGGGGGCAATATGATGATAGAAGTGACATTGATCAAAATTCATTGTAGTTATTTATTACTTTGTTGAATGGCAACTTTTTTGTACAACTACTTAAAGATACAAATTTTTTAAAAAGTACCTTAGTCTTCATATACTTTTGTGGAGTACATCAGTGAATGTTATTCAACAAAATGTTTATTATTTCTATATTGTATTTATAATTGTTTTTTTTCTTTTCTTTTTTTGTGTATGTGCTGGTACTGGGATTTGAACTTAGCTCAAGCTCCCCCTTGACTTTTTTGCTCAGGGTCTACATTCTCCCACTTTAAATGTCTCACAGACTTTTCTGCCTAGGGTGACTTCAAATTTTGATGCTCATTTCTCAGCCTCTACCTGACCACCAGTGCCTGGCTGTAGTAGTTTTGAATAGATACATTATGTTATCCTTGCACACACTGCTTTACCTTCTTTTGGGTTTCTCCCTAGAACAAATCTCCAGATGTGAGATTCTTATGTTCAGAGGTGCGGTGGTAATTGCTACCGGGAGGGAGGAAGAGATGGGGAGGAGAAGCAGAGCATTGAGCACCTGGGCGTGGATCTGGACAGTCTGCCTCTCAGCACTCTGAGCTCTGTGTCCTCCCTGGAGCTGCCTGGAGTTTTGTACCTGTGACTCAGTGAACGGGGTTTCACTAGTTTGGATCTTTGATGCTTTCTTTTTGATTCTCTTGTCAAAGAGTTAAATTTTTGAGTAAGATGTGTGTGATGGAGACCACTAGAGAGTCCATTTTGTCCTCAGAAGTGAAAGGATTTAACAATTTATTCACAGTCATTACAGTATTAGTATTTTGAACAGTTTGAACAATTTGAAAGGGAGATGTGATTTAGGCAATGTTTTAGGCAATTTTAATATTTTGAATCAGTAAGCTCATTAATACTTTCCTTCTTAGCCCGGGCACTGGTGGCTCATGCCTGGAATCTTAGCTACTCAGGAGGCTGAGATCTGAGGATCATGGTTTGAGCTAGCTTGAGCAGGCAAGTCTGTGAGTCTCTTATCTCCAGTTAGCCTCTGAAATAACTGTAGGTGGAGATGTGGCTCAAGTGGCAGAGTGCTAACCTTGAGCAAAAATGCTCAGGGACTGAGTCCAGGCCCTTAGTTCAAGCCTCAGGGCTGGCACAAAGACAATAGATTTTTCTTATTTCTTTGGATTGTAATGATTCTCCCTATATTTTTTTTTTCACAGAAAAAATACAGGAAGGGGTTTATTGATATTTCAAAAATCAAGTGTGTGGAAATAGTGAAGAACGATGATGGTGTCATCCCCTGTCAGAATAAATATCCGTTTCAGGTGAGCTGGTGTGTTCTTGCAGTGTGAGATGCTGTGCCTCTAGTCATGTTTCTCTCTGACATTGTGGTTTCTTATCACTGGCTTGGTGGCTTAGTTTAGGTTCACTTGCTACTTTAATAGTAATTTTTCTCCATAAATTGCTTAAATCTTTGTTGAGACATTATTCTGTTCTCATTTTGATTGTTCCATTCTACCCATGATCTTGGGTGTCTAAGACTCAGATCTTATCTACAGTATTATGGCACACTCGGGATATGAAGGCTGGCACTAAGCGAAGGATGGTGACATTTTCTGTGAACTTGAGATGCTGGGAAGTGGTGTCAGCTCAGATAGAAATGCTGTGCTATATAACACTGTCTGTTAGTTAAAGCATATTTAAAGGTTATCATGCTATCTCACTTTTTCTTTCCAGTGGTCTTGTGGGTAAATATCATACTGTTCTCATGTATGATTGAGAAAAAGAAAGGCTCACGGGTGTTAAGATAGCACATCCATTGTCATGTGGTGAATTAGAAGCCAACCAAGCCACAGATGTACATTTATCCTGGCTGCCAATGAAGATATGGATATGGCCGCCTTTGAGTGATGCCATAGCCATACCACAATCCTGACACCCAAGTCCTAAGATCCCAGGAGGGTGGATTTGGACCCTGATGGTCTAGAGGATAGGTCAGGCCGCACAAGAATCCTTCCAGCACCTAATCTCTCCCTTCCTGGTTGGAGGCATTTTTACACTTTCCTTTGAGCAAAGAACATCTCAGGTGAAAGTCAACTTTTGCCAAGGTTGTTTGTTTCTCAGTGTGACTTAAGAGAAAGTTGAAAGGAAATCTCTTTCAAGGTGATACTGCAATGTGGAAATTTGTATGGTTTTAACTGTTCCTACAAAATTCTCAGTTATACTTGAAATAAGTACCAATTTGTTTGTGGTGGAGTGTGGGGGGGATCAATACTATTTGGAAAGTGTGAGTTAAAATATTCAATATTAAAACTACCTCTGGGTTATTTTCTACTATAAGAACAACAGCATGAAAGAATGAAAAGTTATATTCAAGCTTACCTTTTCCCTTCCCTCATTTTATATCTGCCTCTTCTCTTGTATGAAGAGCAGGACTATAAAGTGATTAAGGAGGAAACTGAGGACAAACAACCTGATCTGCCACTTTCTTTCTCTGTGATCTCCTGTAAGTCACTGCCTTCTCTATGTCTCTTTCCTGTTCTGAAAATAATGGTAATAGTGATCACTTCATTGAGCTGGTGTGAGGATAACTGAAATGGCACGTAAGTCACTGAGATGTGTAGTAACATCAAGGACGCTGTTAGTTGCTTTTTATAGCACTGTTATCACTGCTTCTCTTATGCTGCTGCCTGTCTAGTGCTCTACCTAACCGCTGCATCTAGGAATGGGCCTGGGTATTATGCGGAATGCGTCTATAATGGTGTGTATATGTATAAAATTTCATTAGACGTGTTTAGCAAAGAACCATTTCTGTCACCCTTCTGCTGGCTCTTAGACATCATTACAGGTTGGTAGGCACTTGGAGGGGGTGCTATGGTTCTCATGATTTTGGACTCAAAATTTTGGGTAGATGTATGGGTGGATACTAGGACTTGAAGGCAGCCTAGAGCTATGATGATTAGTAGTTGTAAAGGAGACTGTAGGAGTGAGCTGAAAGCACAATCCATTTATCTGAAACAGTATTTAGAAAAGGAGTATATTAGTATAATTGGTGTTGTACAGGTTTCTCTGAGGAACTTTAGTTCATTAAAGTAAGAGAAATACCAAGATTAAGAAAGCATACTGATCTCTGTATATATATCTGTTTTTCTTCAATATAAACACAATTCCTTCCCAAAGACATAACCCATTTGATGTTATAGCTAAGAAATAGATATCTTTTGAAAGAGGGGAATCTTGATCCTTTGGGCTGGAAATTCAAGAATCATTTCTTGTGCCTAGCCTGTTGTATCAAGGACCCTATGCTAGACAGAAGTGCTATGTCTAGGTATTTGTCATTAATTTCTTTCTTTCTTTCTTTTTTACCTTAGGTTGTTCATGATGCTAATACACTTTATATTTTTGCACCTAGTGCACAAAGTAGGGACCGGTGGGTGAAGAAGTTAAAAGAAGGTAAAACTTACGTTTTTATATTGAATAGAAATCAATACTTATTTTAATCTTCATATAACTTTAAGAGGTACAATATCATTATCACTAAAACAAATATAACCAGTGTAATCTCTCAATCTGCAGTAAGTGTTGCTTGAAGGGTGGCTATGGTAAGTGACGCCAACATACTGAAGATAACTTCCCTTTTTAAAATCTAATTGTTTCTAGTGGTATATAGTTTCTAAGAAAAGCCTGCTTGTATTTAATATGTGATTCAAAAAGTAATGAAGCAGGGGCTTTCATAATGACAGGATTTTGCATTTTCCTAAGGAATTGCCTATGTAATCAATGTTCAGTGTGGATGAATGGACATGTACATAGAGTGTGTAAATGGCTAGTTTGCCCCAATAATCCACATTGCTTCTTCTATAGGACAAAATGATAGTGAAATTACTTTTGTATTTATCAGGGAGTAGAAGCAGTTGCTTCTGCTCACAAGTATGATTGACCACATAGAACAGTAAAAGAGGCTTTTCTGAATGCTGAATTGTGTAACATCACACTGCTGTCCTCATAATTAACATTGTGTTTAAGGAAGTGATGGTTGACAGTGGTTCTTGCCAAACATGCTGTTGTCTGCTGTATTTCACTAACCGTGGATGTGTCTGTGAATTACAGAAATAAAGAACAACAATAATATTATGATTAAATATCATCCTAAATTCTGGGCAGATGGAAGTTATCAATGCTGCAGACAAACTGAAAAACTAGCACCTGGATGTGAAAAATATAATCTTTTTGAAAGCAGTAAGTATTCATCTTCTTCTCTTATATTGTGTTTAAATGGATATATTGTTATGGTGAGAAAGGTGCTTTTGATTAAGTACAGCACACCTCCTAGAGAAGCATAAATGTAGAGTATGTGTGGTTTATAAAGATAATTTGACTAGGCAGTAGAGAGACCCTCTCATAAAATCCAACATTCTCTTTCGGGGCGATTTCATCACAACATTGAATCCTATTAGAAATGAACTTATTAAAAATGTGAGCCTAATCTGGTAAGTCAGCCACTTTTCTTCATTCAGTGTTTGTGTATTTGTTAGCAAATAAAGTGTTCCCAGATGTGTAGCTGGAAACCTCATATAGCAATGTAGCTGTAATCTCTGTAGGGCTGTTCTACAGAGTCTTAGTGGTGTGCATTTAGTAATGGCTTCATAGTCTGTCAGAATAGTAAAGTGTCATAATGGTATTTCTATGTAAATGTTCAAATAAAAATTTTGACACCAAGACCCTTATAAATCCTGGGAATTAGAGGCCCTTAATCATAAGTAAAAAATGCATAGAGATTCTGCCAAGTGTGGTGGGATATACCTGTAATCCCACTATTTGGGATACTGGAGGCAGGAGGATTTTCATGAGTTCAAGGCCTTTTTAAGAGACCTTCTCTTAAAAAAACAAAAACATACAAAAAATACCAAGAGGCTAAAAATTGCTATTGTTGTAGATGATGTGTGCTGTACTGCTCTTCATGATGGCATTGTGTCAGTAAGAATCTGTGGAGCATGTGGAGACAAGCATAATGGCCATTTGGCAGATGCTTCCTGGTTCAGGGGCAGTTCTGGATGCTGGGAGTCCCTTTACTCTGGTTTTTTGGCATGTGTCAGGCTTTGATTTAGCACAACAAAGAGAAAGGATCAAGTTACCAAAACTTACTCTTTCCTAATTTTTTCAGTTTCCTAGCATTTACTGTTAGGTAATGCACAGTCTAATTTGGTATAAAGAAAATAGACTCAAAAGTTATGATGACTTAAACTAGGAATTTATTTTTGTCCCATGTAATAAAACCAGAGATAGATAGCTTCTCTAGGTTGGTAGGAGTTGTACAGATGATTCCCAAAGGTTGCACCAGTTCCAGTGTCCCATTCTGGACACAGAAAGGGAGAAAAGGGTCAAGGGTGTCCACATGAAGTTTTTTCTGGTATAGGATCTAAAATTGGCATGCACCATTTATTTACTTTTTTTTTTTTTTGGATCTGGTCGTGGGGCCTGAACTCTGGGCCTGGGCACTGTCCCTCAGCTCTTCAGCTCAAGGCTAGCACTCTACCACTTGAGCCACAGCGCCACTTCTGGCTTTTTTCTTTTTGCTTATGTGGTGCTGAGGAATCGAACCCAGGGTCTCATGCATGCAAGGCAAGCGCTCTACCACTGAGCCATCTTCCCAGCCCACCATTTATTTATACATAGAACCCTTTGATTAGTATTCCAGCCCATATCCACCTAACTGTGGGTAGCCATATGTTAGCCAAAGCTCTAGGACTGGAGAAAGAGTCAGAGCTTATTGAATTCTGAGTGTTGTCATTGCAGTAGGTACCCTCTTATCCATAGGGGTTGCTCAAGACTCCCAATGAATGCCTGAAGATAGGTGAAGCTATATACTGTGTGTGTGTGTATATTTATATGTATATTTATATACACACACACACATACATACACACACCACACACCAAGGGTTTTATTTGTATAGATACATACCTGTGATAGTTTAATTTATAAGTTAGGCACAGGAAGAGGCTTACAGCATCACCTAATAGTAAAATAGAACTAGTACAACATTGTGTGAATGTGATCTCTCCCTCACTTTCTCCCTCTTTGTCTTTCCCAGTTTCTTTTTTTTTTTTTTTTTGGGTCCGGTCGTGGGGCCTGAACTCTGGGCCTGGGTGCTGTCCCTTAGCTTTTCAGCTCAAGGCTAGCCCTCTACCACTTGAGCCACAGTGCCACTTTGGCTTTTTTCTTTTTGCTTATGTGGTGCTGAGGAATCGAACCCAGGGCCTCATGCATGCAAGGCAAGCGCTCTACCACTGAGCCACCTTCCCAGCCCCTTCCCAGTTTCTTATCATACTGTGGATCTTAGTAACCTCTCCACTTACTAAGTGGAGTCCTTCTAGCCTTTCACTAGATGGAAGCACATTATAGCTTCTCTGGCACACCCCATTTCCACATCACTGTTCTTATACTTGAGCCATTACTTAGATGAGTGAGAGTTGGTTGAATACAAGCCTGGTCATCTCACTGCAGTTGATCTTATAACCCCAATAGCTAAATGACTAATGGGGTATGCAGTTTAAAACTTAGAGATTGTTTATGTCTAAACATTTCCATTTAACATTTTTATACTGAAACTACAGAAAGTAGAATCACAGAAACCACACACAGATGGGTTGGGGACTACTGGAATTTTATTTGTTTTATTTGTTTGCTTATTTATCTATCGTAATTGCTGGAGAGTGAATCCAGGACCTCAAGCATGCTGAGTACTCACTCTACTACTGAACTACACCACCAGCCCCATTTTGTTTTCTTTTGTTTAGCAAGCACTGTTAAAAGCACAGTTTATGGTGGTATAGGGAGACCATGATGCTAAACCCCGCCCCCCCTGGCCCCCTGTGTTGAGCAGGATGGGTCCTTGTCCCTGTGTTCATTCTCATATTTCTATCATCATTATCTATCTATTTCTAATCCATCCTTGGATGATAGCTTTTTTGGTTTTTGTTTTTTGAGTGTGTGTGTGTGTGTGTGTCTGTGTGTCTGTGTGTCTGTGTGTGTGTGTGTTTTGGTCGGTCATGGGGCTTGAACTCTGGGCCTGGGTGCTGTCCTTGAGCTCTTCAGCTCAAGGCAGGTGCTCTACTACCACTTGAGTCAGTGCCACTTCTGGTTTTCTGGTGGTTAATTGGAGATAAGAGTCTCAAGGACTTTCCTGCCCGGGCTTGCTTTAAACTGGAATCCTCAGATCTCAGCCTCATGAGTAGCTAGGATTAAAGGTGTGAGATAGTGTTTTGACTTACTAATGTGTTGGTATTTTCAGGTATAAGAAAAGCCTTGCCCCCTGCACCAGAAACAAAAAAGGTAAGTGTCCTTCCACTTTTGGGAATTACTTCTTTAGATTAGCCTTCATATCTTTACATTTTAGAAGGGTAGTTTGGTGAGTGAATATGCTTATATTCAGTCACTAGATGCTGTTTTTTCCTAGGACTATTGTAGAAGCAGATATGTTTGGTTTACTTAATTGTTCTTGGTGTCAATACCAATTGTGTAGGTTTTATGTGGGGGTATTTTCCTTATAGTTTGGCTTAAGAAGTTGTATGGAAGGTGTAGGAAGTTAAGGAATAGCTCAGTCTTTTTTTTTTTTTAAACTGGAGCTGAACTCAGGGCCTTCTGCTCTTACTTGACTTTTTTGCTCAAGGCTTTACAACTTGAGCCACACCTCTACTTCTAGATTTTTGCTGGTTAATTGGAGATAAGACTGTCACAGATTTTTTTTCGTGCTCAGGCTGGCTTTGGACTGAGATCCTCAGCTCTCAGTCTCCTGAGTAGCTAGGATTACAGGTGTGAACCACTGACACCAGACCAATATTTCAATCTTGAGGCCCCAATATGACAGGGAATGATATTAGAGATTCAATTATATGCTTCCAAGGAGTGGCATATAGGGGGAAATAATGTGCTTTGTGCCCAGTCAGGACCTGAGCTGCTGTGAATCTTACACAAATATTTTTGGTTGGTGGTAAACATTATAGTTATAATACAGTACTTCATAGTAGCAATATTAAGAATAAATGAAGTAAAGTATGTTTGTTAGGTAGTAAGCATGTGCCTTGTACATGGTAGACATAAAGAAGAACAAATTCCTTTGAGTGATAGGAGACTTATGAAAAGATTCCATGAGTATGTGCTCATCTCCATCTCCAGTCACTGGATTGATTGTTCACCTTTGGTCTTTCTGGTTTCTAATCACCTTTTATTATGTTTAAGAGTAGTTTTGGCTCATCCTCCATGTCCTATACCCCACATAAGGACCAGTAGCATCAACACTGTCAAACGTTAGAGGATGCCCCAGATAATACTAAGTCATTCCTAGTAGACTTGAAGTTGCTTTGTTATTCTGGGTGATATGTAAGTCCATCACCCAGAATATGATACTGAATTTGTCAATGTTATCTTCTGCACTTAGAGAAGGCCTCCTCCACCAATTCCACCTGAAGAAGAAGATAATAGTGAAGAAATAGTTGTGGCAATGTATGATTTCCAGGCAACAGAGGCACATGACCTCAGACTGGAGAGAGGCCAAGAGTATATCATATTGGAAAAGAACGATGTCCACTGGTGGAAAGCAAGAGATAAATATGGGTAAGAATTCCCTCTTTTGTGTACTACAGGTTGTGGGGAGATGGGAGAGTTGAGTGAAAAGCGTGCAAGCTGCAAGTTCTAATGAGATTAGTGGACTTAGTTCAGTTGGTCATAAATTAAAGAACACATTGCTACTCTGTCAAATCATGATGTGTTCTCAGTGGTCAGTCAATAAATGCAAATTGATCAATCATTTTTTTACAGAAGCTAAAATACATTAGATTGTTCTAGCTAGTTGGGAGGTGGAAGAGGGGGACTTTAGCCCTACCAGAGCCCTCTCCTTCCACTCTCTCACTCCCTGCCCATCCCAGAGGTATCTTCTGCTTTTCCAGAGGTGAACTTGAGAAGGAGACCCGGAACTACAGAGGGAATGGTGAGACCCTCTCTTTCTTCTTGAGTCTCAGAAGTGGTCACTTCTGGGTCTGGTTTGCTATGTACTTTTACCTTCTTGGAACGTCTAAGTGTGTGTGTGTATGTGTGTGCGTGTGCGTGTGCGTGTGTGTGTACATGTGCGTGTTGGGGATGGGGCTTGAACTCAAGGCTTCTTGCTTTCACTTGGCTTTTTTACTCAAGGCTTAGTGCTCTACCACTTGAGCCACACCTCCACTGGGAACTTTGGTTCTGTGTTTAAAAGAAATTTCTCTTGCCTCCCTTTGTCAGACACAGTATAAAAACTTCAGAGTTTTTATAAAACTTTAGAGTGAGCATCCCTAATCCAAAAATTCAAACTCTGATATGATTTATTGATGCTCAGAAAGTTTCCAGTTTGGAAGCCTATGTAAATATTCCCAAATTCCAAAAATTCAGGAATCTGAAACACTTCTAGTTTTGGAAAAGAAATATCTAACCTGAACTGTAGAAATTTTCAAGCATCTGAAAATAGTGTCACTTGACTTCAAAAATTACCAGCATTTGTTACTTGATTTCCCAATCCTTGATCTTACCTAAAACCCTAATCATCTTGTCATTTCACTAAGTCTCACCATCTAAGACTGAAAAAGGAAAACTCACCCATCATGTTATTATAATAATGATTTTAAAAATACAATCTGCAGATATTGTCCTAATGCTCTGAAATTTGGGAAGAGTATACATGAATGCTTGTGTATTATATATTCATATATTTAGATGTTACAAAATCAGGCTGACAAACTGGCTGACAAAGTTGTTTCTTAACGTTCACCAATTTTCAGAATCAGGAGTTAATGATTGAGCTTTCTGTTTTTGTTACTGTGGTAACCAATAATTACTTTTAGTGTTATGAATGCTTAGGTAATTGAGTTTTAGTGTATCAGTATTTGCTTGAATTGCTCCATTTTAGTAGGTTAGTGTGAATGCTTTTGGTTGAGGTCCTCATTAGTCTTTCTTAGCCTTCTGGCCCAGTACAGTGGGTCAAATTCATTGTGTATTTTTGTAGCTAAATCTGCAGTTTGGCATTTTTCCAAGGAGTTTTGGCTCCTAATGGTTCTTCAGTATGAGGCTAGAATTCCAATTGCTTTTGAATTGCAATTGCTTCTAGGCCTGTCTGAGTATATCAGGGCTACACGTGTGTGTGTGTGTGTGTGTGTGTGTGTGTGTGTGTGTGTGTGTGTGTGCGTGTGTGTGCGTGTGTGCATTTGTGTGTGTGTATGAGTTCTTGCTAATAGTTCACATTCAAATTCATATCTATAAAGCTCACCTGGGGGCCCAAGGCTCACACCTGTAATCCTAGCTACTCAGGAGGCTAAGGTCTGAGGATCACAGTTTGAAGCAGCCAGGACAGGAAATTCATGGGACTCTTATCCCTCACTCACTACCAAAAAAACTGGAAGTGGATTCGTGCTAAAGTGATAGAGTGCTAGCTAACCTTGACCAGGAACAGTGCCCAGGCCCTAATTTCAAGCCCTAGGACTGGCATATATACACAAAAAGATGATAAAAATTATTTTATACATGTGTATATTTTCTGTTCTAAATACATTGGCTCCTGCGATCACAAGAATGCTTCTTAAATTGCAGGGGGCATAAGAATCATATGGGAAAAAAAACTGTATCATCCCTAGCCCACAAAAAGTCTTCTTAGCCAGGTGCTGGTGGCTCATGCTTGCAATCGTAGCTACTCAAGAGATCTAAGGGTAGGTTCACAGCCAGCCTAGGCAGGAAAGTCTGTGAAAATCTTATCTCCAATGAACCACCAGAAAACTGGAAGTAGAGCTGTGGCTCAAAGTGGTAGAGTACTAGCCTTGAGTTAAAAAAAGCTCAGGGACAGTTCCCAGGCCCTGAACTCAAACCCAATGACTAAGAACAACAAAAAAGGTCTTCTTAATTCAGGTTTTGGGAATTTGACAGAAGAATTTGTCTTTTTAACAAATGCCCCATGGTATCAGTGAAGCAGTCAGGGACCACCTTTTGTGAAACGGCCTCTAGGCATTTGAGGTATTAGAGTGCTGGTGCCTTTGGTTAACACTTTCAACTTTTCTTTTTCCTAGAACTGGGACTTGAACTCAGGGCCAGGATGCTGTCGCTTAGCATATTCACTCAAAGTTGGTGCTCTGCCACTAAAGCCACAGCTCCACAGCTAGCTTTTTGCTGGTTAAGTAGAGAATCTCACAGACTTTTTTTTGCCTGTCTGGCTTTGAACTGTGATCCTCAGATCTTAGCCTCCTGAGTAGTTAGGATGTAGTAGTTAGGATGTGAGCCATCCGTGCTTGGCACTTCCCCTTTAAGAAGTAGTAGTTTCTTTAAAACCTCCCTAGCAACAGTGAATTCTGGAGCAGCATTGTAGAATATTGGGAAGTACATTGGATCTAGTCACAGGTCCAGAGTTCAGTTCTGGCTCCAACTTTGGGACTTTGAGGAAAAACTTTAAATTGTTCTAAGCCTGTTTCCCCACCAGAAAATGGATATAGTAATGTCTGTTTGCCTCACAATTTTTGTGAGGACCAAATGTAGAATTTCTGCTGGTGGCTCACACTTGTGATCCTAGCTACTAAGCAGGCTGAGATCTGAGGTTCATGGTTTGAAGCCAAGATGGGCAGGAAAGTCTGTGAGTCTCTTACCTCTAATTAACCACCAAAAAAATAAAAGTGGAGTTGTGACTTAAGTGTAGAGCACTAGCTTTGAGCAATAAAGCTCAGGTACAGGGCCCAGGTCCTGAGTTCAAGCACCAGGACCAGCACCAATAAATAAATAAATAAAATACTTTGTAGGGTCACATGGCATAACTGCATTGAATACGGGTCAGCTAGTGTTCTTATAAGACTCTGACAAAATACTTTATTTGGCTAGAAAGTCAGTGATATTTCTTTCTTTTTTTCTTTTTTTTTTAAAAGTTCTCAATAAAGTAACTTATGTGTACTTAAAACCACTTTTCTTCTTTCTAGGAGTGAAGGGTATATCCCAAGTAATTATGTAACAGGAAAGAAATCAAACAATTTAGATCAATATGAGTAAGTAAATGTTTATTTTATAAATATGGAAAACCAGAAAATGTTTCCATTCTCTTAATTTGTAAGGCTTTTGAAGATAACTGTTTATTTTTTTAATTCCATTTAGAAAGTGGGGCTGTCATATCTTTAACTCAGTTGTCTGAGGTGAAGAACTGAGAATTAGTTTCTACAGTATACCTTTTATGTAGGTGCTGTCTGTCAGTGGAATTGCAGATACAATTGAATTGACTTTAAACCTCACAGCTCCACTGATTTAGAAATACAGATTATTGTTTAGTTATTCATGATATGGGAATAGCATTTCCCAGAATGGCTCTTTGAAAATGTTTTTTTTGTAATTGTATAGCTGGTCTATGATTATTGTTTTAAAAACCATGAAAATAGTAAAAATGGGTAATGAGAAAAATTTCTCCTAATTCAATGAGTTGACCTCTATCGATTAGTGTATTTTCTTCCCATCATTTTTACCATTTTAAGAAACTAGACCCAGGCTGTATGTAGTGTTTTGTATCTTGTCTCCCCTCTTAACACTATGATATAATTGAACGTACCTTCTGTCATGAACATGTAGCTTTGAAACATCTTTGTAGCTGTGTTATATTTCATTGTCATAAATGCATTAAGTATTTACTGCCTTATTTGCTTGTGTCAGGTACTCTCATATTTAGCATATGATACCCAGTAATTTATATAATCACTTCCTGTGACTATCTTTTTTAAGTTAAAGTAGTACCTTTGCTGTGTAAAAGTAGTAGCTCATTTAAACTAGATCTATCAAATTTCATCCTAACAAAATGCTACATGTATTCATTTTGTTGTGGTCAGATTCCTGGTGCTTTCTGTCAGATTACCTCTTAGAGAAGTTGTGCTGTTTCTATGCCTACTAGGAGTCCATAGCCAGGCGCGCACGCTCTCTCTCTCTCTCTCTCTCTATTATATGTATAAATATGTATACTCATGTATATTAAATATGTAAACTCATACATACTGACACTCTTGTAGTCATTCTGAGATAGTGTATTAATGTATCTGTCATTTGCTGCCTTTAAAATGACAAAAAACCAAAAACAAGCTGTTGCCTTTATCCCTGTCACTTACTATTACAGGAGGACCTTAAAATCTAAAAAGACTAACAGGTTCAAAGTCATAGCTCTCAGTATTGTGGTCCCTAATATGATAGAAGTAGGTGGGCCAGGTCTGTTGTACACACCTGTGACACCAGTAATTCAGTAGTACAAATCAGGACCCTGTCTCAAAAACAAAACAAAAAAAAGTAGTAGAAAGTATAAACAATATACAATCATGTGCCATCTAACAACTTTTTAGCCAATACAGTCTGTATATTTTGGCTCTTAAAATATGGTGGACTTCTAGGTGGTGGTGACTCGTGCCTGTAATTCTAGCAATTTAGGAGGCTGAGATCTGCGGATCCCAGTTTGAAATCAGTCTGTGAGCCTCTTATCCACCAAAAAAGCTGGAAGTGGAGGTATGGCTCAAGTGGTAGAGTGCCATTCTTTAGTGAAAAAGTTAAGGGACAGTGCCCAGATCCTGCCTTCAGTTCCTAAAATTGGCGCACACGCACGCGTGCACACACACACACACACACACACACACACATTGTGGTGGAGCTGAAAATTTTCTGTTGCCTTAACATTATTGGATTTCTTCCATATTTAGATGTGTACCAGTCCACAAATACCTACTGTTGTGTTCTCAATTGACTATCCATTCCAGTAATATGAGGTACAGGTCTTAGCCTGGGAGAACTGGTTGTAGGCCGCATCACAGAGCCTAGCTGTACAGTAGGTTGTAGAGGGAGGTATGCTGAATGCATGATATTTGTGCAGTGATGGAATGGACGGACGTCCATTTCTCCAAAAGTATCCCTTGTCATGAAGTAAGGCATTTATACAGTGTAAAGATAAGTACTCAAAAAAAAGTTTTGCTTTTAAATAAGTTTTAGGAAAGTATAGTAAAATCCCTAGAAATAAAGAACCAGCTAAAAGTTGAAAACAAGGGCCTGGTTTGTAGTGATGGGAGTGGACTGAAGACTGATCTGGATCACATGCTGGGGTGCAGGGGAGGGTGCTGGGAAAGCAGATTGTCCTTCCCCAGCAATGAGAATTCCTCCTATGACCCAGGAGATTTCCAGTAAGGATTGTTAATACTGGAGTTTCTCATTCACGAACATGAGGGTTTGGATGGAATCTTCATTTGGAAATTGAATGTCTATGAGGGGGTTTCGTCCTCTCAGTGACTCTGAACCTGTTAGTGTGTGGTCTCCATGTGGGCATCTACTCAGCATTCTGTGCCACAGCCAGAGATTCCATGTGGCCCAGTGCCACACTGAGACAGATGGCAGGGGGAAAAGCTGTCCCCCGTGGGGGCAGGCAAAGGTCCCCTTTTCTGTCTTCCTGCTTTATGTCAGATTACTTTTGTTTGGTTTTGTTCTGCTTTGTTTTGGTTTTGCCACAGCCCATCCTGTACCATGTCTTCTTTGTCTCCAGGGATATAGAAGGACTTCTGTCAGCTGTTCACTGTTCTGTTCTTTTGCTTAGATTCATGGTGGGGAATCCTGTGCACAAATGCCTCTGGGCTAGACCCAGGACTGACAGGCCCATGGCTTCCAAGGTTTTCAGTAACTAGTTCTGACTTTCACCCCTAGGGAGCAGTTAGGGAATGAGAGGATCAGAAGAGGAAGCAGCTTTGTTTAGGTGGGCAAGATGAGGGTATACTCAGTGGGTCACTGTTAAAAGATGCAGATGGTAGAGGTAAATGGACCATATAGGAGAACATGTATGATAAATGCTCTGAGCAGTTGGCATGGGAGGTGGAAATAAAGTTGGAGAGCAGCCCAAGATTTATTATTGGTTGGTTTTTCTTCATGTCTACTATCTTTTCATATGTCCTTCTATCCTCCCAGAGAAACTTGACCACGATCTGAACTTTCCAGAAAGGATCAATTGTCCCCCATCTCCCTCTTCCGTTTATTCACCATGAAGCCTGGTTGCTCTGGAGTGTTGGGTGACTAGCCAAAGTAAATTCAATTCAGAGTTCTGATAGCTGAGAACAAGCTCACAAGTTACCTACAAATCCTGGGCATTGTTTCCCAATTGGGGGGAAAAAAGTGCTGGGAACATGATATGGCTAAAATGGTAGGGCACCTGCCTAGTCAATGTGAGGCCCTGAATTCAAAATCCAGTACTTTCCCCCAGATTGATTTGAATCCAAGACCATTATCTTGAATGTAAAGGGACATTTCCTATATGTTTGAATCAGTGGAATAAAATTCATTCGCCATGATTATAATAGTGAAACATTGAAAATGCTATTTTTGTTGAATGATGAAAAACAGCTTAAATAAACTATGACACCTCTACACCAAGATACACTATATTGGTTTACATAGCTATCACATGAAAAAGTCAGATTATTATATAGCAAGTAGAACTTGACCCCACCTTACTAAAACAATAAAAATGCAGACACATATAGTTATTAGCATAAAATATGGGGAAAATGGTCAGTCATATACCTCAAAAATACCACTGAATGTAGAGCTGTGGCCCGAGTGGTAGAGTACCGGCCTTGAGAGAAAAAGTTAAGGAACAGCACCCAGACCTCTAGTTCTAGCCTTAGTACCAACACAAACAGAAAGATTGCTGGACACCAGTGGCCTGTAATTCTAGCTACCCAGGAGGCTGAGATCTGAAGATCTATGTTCAAAGTCAGCCCAGGCAGGAAAGTCCATGAGACTGTTATCTCTAATTAACCACCAAAGAGATGAAAGTGGAGCTGTGGCTCAATCCTTGAGCAAAAGAGCTAAGGGACAGCACTCAGGCCTTGAGTTCAATCCTTAGTATTGGCACAAAATCAATAACAACAAAAAAAGTTACTAATTGTCTATTGAGATTACCAGTGATGTCTTGTTTTTATCTATTGCATATGTTTTTTCCAAGCTGTATTACTTATATTTATTTTAAATACTTTATATACTTTATTTACTTTACTGAAAAAATATAATTTTGAAAAATCTGAGGCTTAAGGGTATCTTTTTCTGTTTAGATGGTATTGCAGAAATACAAATAGAAGCAAGGCAGAACTACTCCTCAAAACTGAAGTAAGTGTTTCACTTATTTTGTGAGGGGGTTTGATTTCAGCACAAATTCATTTGAATGGTTCCTTAATACATCCTAAAAAACTAATGACATAAATTAGTTCACTAGGCTTCAGCCACCATGTGCCATAAACTGAAGGGTGTTAACCACAGTTTTATTCTCTCATGGTTATAGAGGCTGAAAGTTCAAAGTCAAGGTAACAGTGGGGTGGTTTCTTCTGAGGGTTATGTCTGGAGACCTCTTCTAGGCCTCTCCTCTTGGCTTCCGGGTAGTTTTGCTCTTCCTGTTTCTTTGCAGCATCTTCAGTTTGTGTATGCCAGTCCCTGCATCCAGCTTTCCTCCAGAAAGACTCTAGTCACATTTAATTACAGCCTACCTCAATGACTTCATTTTAATTTGATGGCCTCTGTGATGACCTGTTTCTAAATATGATCATACTCCAAACTACTGGGGCTTAGGACTCCTAACTTTTTTTGGGGGAGGAATGGAAAGGAGGGATAAAATAATAATGCACCTATAAAAGTAGGTAATAGTTATACAGGAGCAATATTTCTTTTACTTTTTTGCTTGAAGTTACTTGTTCTAGAAAATTTTATATTAATATTACATGATGCCTTTTCTATGCTGGTACTGTGGGGTTTGAATGGACTTCATGCTTGCTAGGAAGGTGCTCTACCACTTGAGCTACACTGCCAGCCCTTTTAGCCCTTTTCTGGGCTAGGTATTGCTGAGATAGGATCTTGCTTTATGCCTAGGATGGCCTGAACTTCCATATTCCTGTTTGTTCTTCCCTGTCACTGGAGTGACAGGTGTATGGTACTACACCCAGCCATGTACTTCCTCTAGGGCTAGGATGACAGGCATGGTATGTGCTACCATATCTGTTAATTGGTTTAGAGAGATGAAATTTTTTAATAAAGGAAATTTTAATAGCATTTGATTGCCTATAGATATAAATGTCCTGAAATGCTAACACTTTAAAGAGAAGTTAAAAGAACAAAAGGAAGTGTAGAAGAATCTGTCCTGGGCTAAGGGAGAATTTTTTTCCCTGTCATTATAGTGGTTACAGTTACATAAAGCAAGTAAGGAGTATGTTTCTTTTTGGACAATGTCATCCCTTCCCTTGCTTTCTCCCAGTTTTTCTCAAATTCCCATCCCTAAGTTGTATACTTCATTTTCAACTAGTGTCTAGAGAATACCATGGCTGCATTTGTTCACCCTTTACCCCTCTACTTCTGTGCCTCCCCTTACACTTCCAAAGACAGATAAACGAACAAACAGAATAAAAAGGAAGGAAAACAAAAACAGCAAGAAAGAAAAAGAACTTCTTTTCATTTCCTGAAGTTCAATACGTTTTATTTTGTGTGACCAAATGCACATAAGCAGTGACTTTTCTAGTCTCCCATTTTTTCCATCAGCAACATAAGTGAAAATTGAGGGATTTTGATAATCCCTTGCATTTATGATCTAGGTATTCTGTTCAGTAATACTTTCTGGTCTGTAAAATCCATTCTTTCTCATTTTTTTTTCTCCTGCATTTTACCACCAGTCAAGAACTTGAGTTTAGCTGTAGTTTATGTGACAGAAGCAATAGCAGGTGGCTTTGCTATTTCAGACTGTACCACTCTTGGCCCATGGCCATCCCCACAGGATGCTAATGTGCCTCCCTGGAGACCCACAGTGAGGGACAGGTGTAGGTCAGGGGGTGGCAAGGTGTTCTGCATCCAAATCCTGGTTAGCCACTTACTACCTGTGTTACCTGGGGAACATTATCTGGCTTTTCCTTGACCCTTTCCTTGCCCCTGAGGGAAAGCAGAAATAATAGAATACCTACATCATAGGGCTGGTTTTAGGACTAAGTACATTTGCATATTAGAAAAAATTACATCAGAATAGGTTTTCAACAAATAAATGGTAGCTGTTATGTATTTTTTTCCTGGCCAATTAACCATTATAATTATTGTCCCCAACTGTTTTTTATCATGTTTATTTATGGGGCCTTATTTAATTCCATTGTCCTTCTTATGAATAAGAATACAATTAATTGACTTTTCAATTATGAAACACATTTTTCCTCTTATAACAACGTAAATACCAGATTTTGGACATGATGTTACTTAGGGTTTGGAGTTCCTATTTCTTGCTCTTTAGCTTGGAATCAGATAAGAATTTATCCGTTATCTATTTAGTGTTGTTTTTGGCTTTTCATTTCCTTGGTTTAGCTACTTGTTCTGTAACTGAACTGTAAAGAGAGATAGGGAAGAACAAGTAAAGTGACAGGGGAATTATAAAGAATAAGATATTTACAGAAGGGAAAATGTTATGTGGATAGAAAATGATATTGGGTTGGGATTCAAAGCTTATAGCAAATGTAAAAAAAATATGAAATGAAGCCTAACATTAAGAAGTTACAGCTAATACAGTAAATGTATAATATATATTATATTTTGCCAGGCATTGTGTTTCTTTCGTGTAATTCCAGCACTTGGGAAGCGGAAGCAGGAGAGTTGAGAGTTCAAGGCCAGCTTGGGTCTCTAGTGAGACCTTGTCTTAAGAATCTAAACAAACAAATGAAACACTTTTTTCAACTCCTGTGTTCCATGTGTGCAGGGTTAGGGAAGTGAAGCATTTTCTCTGTTAGTTCAGGAAAGGCTCTGAGAGCTTCTCGAGTTGAAATGACAGCTGTAATGTAGATGAGAATTTGTAGTTGTGGGAATTTATCAATCTCATAAGCTGGTAGTATGAGCTAAAGAGTTATGTGGATGGTCAGTTGTCAGTTGTACCTCACCATAAAATTGTTCAGATTGAGTTCTTGAATATTAGTAATTGAAGTAAAAAATAATTTTTATTTTGGATTTTAGGATAAAGAAGGTGGTTTTATGGTAAGGGACTCTAGTCAGCCTGGCCTGTACACAGTCTCTCTTTATACAAAGTTTGGAGGGTAAGTAATCCTGCGCTATTTTATTATTTTTTAAAAATGGGCTTATTTTTGTACGAACTTCCTGTATTGTTTGTATATATTACTAGTTTTCAGAAAAAAAAGGTATTTCAGCATTTAAAGAACCCGAACTTTGTTAATGAAGAAACTTTATTTTTATTAATCTATACTATTTTTGTATTGAATAATATTCTCCATAAGTATATTTGTTGAGAATGCCTATAAAAACTTCAGTAACATTCATGAAATAATTGTTGCACACTGAGCTTCATGTTAAGGATAGGCAGGTGTGATGGTATAGGAATAGGTGATGTGGTGGAGTAGTGTGTGTGTGTGTGTGTGTGTGTGTGTGTGTGAGAGAGAGAGAGAGAGAGAGAGAGAGAGAGACAGGAGTGCATAGTCAAGAGTGCATTTGATTTATCCATGAATCTTGTCATAACAATATCCAGAAGAGACCTCATGAGCGAGGCAGAAAAATTAGGAAGGAAGGGATTGTTTCTGACCAGGAAACTGCTTGACCCAGGAGTGAGTGAGAGAATATGGAGAATTCAAAGACCTGAAACAAAGTCTGTGTAGCTGGATTGTAGAACAGGAGAGACTTAGTGAAGGGAGGAGATGAAGTCTCACAGGTAGGAACAGAGGCCATGAATGTCCATATTAAGGAGTCCTTATAAGCATTTTTAGCAGCAGATGACTGGAGATCTGTGTTCTATGAAGGTATCTAGAATGTGTATATCTATAAGCCCTTTTTTTTTTGCCAGCCTTGGGGCTTGAACTCAGGGCCTTGGCTTCTTTTGCTTAAGGCTAGCAATCTACCACTTGAGCCATAGCGCCACTTCTGGCCTTTTCTGTTTTTGTGGTACTGAGGAATCGAACCCAGAGCTTTATGCATGCTTAGGTCAGCACTATACCACTAAGCCACATTTCCAGCTCCTATAAGCCCACGTTTTAAATTCACTTTTAGAAGTGCTCTAAATATTTGCAAGTTTACAACAACAGCAAAAAAGTGGCAACAGCTAATGCCTATTTAAAGACTTTGTATTGTGGCAGAATGGAGTTGGTGAATGTTCTTTTACTTACTCATTCTCATGCAAGGGACCAAGAATATTATTAGTGACCACTTTCTAAATTTCTATCTGTTAATATGAAAGGAAAGCTCTAAAGAAAAATGGGAAAATACACTTGCTGTGAGGATAGAAAGGGCCAAACAGAGGAAGTCTGTGGTCACATATCTAAGAGTGAATTGAACAGTATTTCAGCTTGGTTGTAACAGTTCAATTTTTGTTATAGGGAAGGTTCCTCAGGCTTTAGGCATTATCACATAAAGGAAACAGCAACATCTCCAAAGAAGTATTACCTAGCAGAGAAGCATGCTTTTGGTTCAATTCCTGAGATTATTGAGTATCATAAGCACAATGCAGCAGGTGAGTGAGCTTTTAACACCTGTTTCTAATATTAGCCAGTGTAAAATGATCATTGTAATGAATTTTTCCTTGAACAGTTGTATTTTCTAGTTAATTGTAGTATGTAATTGATTTTTAAATTATTGTAATTAAGAAAGAAATAATATCAAGTTTCACAAAACCCCGTCTCCATCTTAGGACATGCATTCTTTTAATGGTATGGGACAAACATTTGCATTTCTGTGCTTTATATTCTTATTCTAAACTAAAATCCAAGATATCCTTTTTTTTTTGGATGCCAGCCCTAGGGCTTGAACTTGGGGCACTGTCCCTTGTTTAAGCTGGTGCTCTGTCACTTGAGCTATAGCTCAGCTTATGTTGCTTTTTGTTTGTTTGTTTTGCTTTGTTTTGTGGTTAACTAAAGGTAAGTGTTTCAGGGACTTTTCTGCTCAGGTTGGCTTAGAACCATGATCCTGAGATCTCAGCCTCCTGAAGAGCTAGGATTTATAGATGTGAGCCGCCAGTGCCCAGAAAGATATGTGCATTTAAAGCTGGATGCAGTAGCATACGCGTAATACCAATGGTTTGTGAGGCTGAGACTACAGTCTTGAGTCCAGGAGTTTGAGGCCAGTTTGGGCAGCATAGCAACACCCTATTTCAGAAGTTAAAAAAAAAAAAAAAAAAGATATGTCTGTTTTATAGTTGTCACAGAAACTTCCAGATGAGCTAGGATTCCATCCTATGTTGTAGGCTTCCAAAGAAGATGCTCTCATTTCTCATGGTGTTACATTCTGATAAACACATCACAAGTTGAACAGATCCTAAAATCAAAGTGCATGTAAAACACTTAACCACTGAACTTAGCATCCTTGCTTAGCAACCCAGTTTACTACAGAGTAGCAGGTGTTGATCCTTGTGGTCATGTACCGACTGGGCGCTGAGGTCCCTTGCCCTCTGCTCAGCATCTAGTCAGAGCATCCTTTCACGTATTGCTGGACCAGGAAATAAAAAAGGTCTCAATTCAAAAGTCAAAGTATTGTTTCTACCGAATGCATATGGCTTTTGCACAGTCATAAAACCAACAGATTGTAAAATGAACCATAGTAAGTTGCAGATAGCTTGAAATAATTTTCCACAGGTTTTCCATCTTCACAAATCTCGGCTACTCTTAGTACTAGAGTGTTAATAAAATAAATGTAAAGTTAAACAACCATAAGATGAGAAAGGTCTCACGGATGTAGAGAAGGCCAGTAACCTAGCCCAATTTAGGAAAAATCAGCTTTATTTTTTTTGTGTGTGTTAAAGACACGGTTTGCAAAAGCCTATTGTTATTTTTGTGAATCCATTTACTTTTTATTTGGGGGGGGGGGGGTCCGGTTGTGGGGCCTGAACTCTGGGCCTGGGCGCTGTCCCTCAGCTCTTCAGCTCAAGGCTAGTGCTCTACCACTTGAGCCGTAGCACTACTTCCGGCTTTTTTCTTTTTGCTTATGTGGTGCTGAGGAATCGAACCCAGGGCCTCAGGTATGCAAGGCAAGCGCTCTACCACTGAGCCACCTTCCCAGCCCCCATTTACTTTTTTTTCAGATGATAGGAAGAGTCACTGAGATGTAATTTATATACCACAAATGTTATCCTTTTAACACATACAATTCAATGGGTTTCAGTTGTTTACTGAGTTGTGACACTGTCACCATAATCTAATTAAAAAAAATTTATTGCCAAGGTGATATACAGAGGGGTTACCGTAGTGAATGCATTTCTTCTTGAACTTGTTACCCCCTCCCTCATTTTTCTCCCACTCCCCCCCCCCCCAACAAGTTGTACAGCTCATTTCCAACATAGTGTCCTGTGAGTATCTCTGTTGCATTGGTTTGTCCTTTGTCTCACCATTTTGTTGTTCCCCTTCCCTTCCCTAATTCAGATAAACATATATACAATACCCAGGGTACCAAAATCAAATACAGTGACAACAGGGATAAACCACAGGGGGAAAAAGGAAAAAAAAAAACACAAAAGGAATCACATAGTATATTAACAATAACAACAAAGTAAAACCTCTGTTTCCATGTCTTGGAGTTCATTTTGCTTAGCATCATCTATGTACATAGCTATTGAGCTATTCTGCTCATCTGCTAGGATTATCCTAGACATACACTAATTATTGCAAATGAGGAAAACTATGGGATCTGTGTTTCTTTGGGTCTGACTTACTTTCCATTTCCTTACAAATGGGGCAATATCATTCTTTCTGATGGAAGCATAGAATTCCAGTGTGTATGTGTGTGTGTGTGTGTGTGTATTATGTATCTATATACACACACATCACATTTTCTTGATCCATTCGTCTACTGAGGGGCATCTGGTTTGGTTCCATATCTTAGCTATGGTAAATAATGCTGTGATAAACATAGTTGTGCTGGTAGCTTTAGTATGGCTTTGTTTGTGATCATTTGGGTAACTAAATGCCCAGAAGTGGGATTGCTGGGTTATAGGGGAGCTCTAGGTGTAGTCTTTTGAGGAACTGCCATACTGATTCCAGAATGGTTGAACAAGTTTACACTCCCACCAACAGTGTAGTAGCATTCTCTTTTGGCCACATCCCCTCCAGCATCTGTTGTTATAACCTAATTTTAATAACATTGTTATTCACAAATCATACACCATTGGCACTCACCCTGTGTTCCCCTTCACCATTTTCGCCTCTGGCAATAACTAGCCTACTTCCTATCTCTGTAGATTTTCCTTTTCTGAAAGTTCTATATGAATGAAATCATGCAGTCTGTCGTGGCTAGTTCTGTGGTGCAGTATAATATATCTGACATTTGTTGTATCATGCTAAGTATCCTACTTTCTTTTTATAGGACTTTTTAGCATGTGTTAGTTGTACCAAGCTGTTTGTTTCATACATTCACACAATCGACTCTGATCAGATGTACTTGTCCATCTCTTTCCCTTATCCCCCTCTCCCTCCTGCAGGTTTAACAGGTTTCATTGTTTTGTTTTCATACATGCATATGAAGTATCATATTCACCCTCATTCATCTCCTCCATTGACCCTCCTCCTATTGGCACTGACCTCCAATAGACACTGTTTTACTTTCCTGTGATTCATTTTTTCTTTTTTTTTTTAAATTTAATTTTATTTTTTTTGTGAACATACTGTACAGAGGGGTTACAATTACATGGGCAGGATAATGCGTACATTTCTTATCAAGCATTGCAGCCTCCTCCTTTGTTTACCCTTCACATCCCTTCCCTACCTCCCCCCTACCCCCCCACCCAAATATTAAATGTATGGATTTTGCCAAGAGAGTTCATACATACAAATGGTCTCTGTTCCAGTTTCTTCTCCCCCTTATTTTCAGTTTTTTTCGGTGAGTTTCCTTATTCTATTTTCATATGTAAACACATACATGTATCTGGTATTATTTGTCCTTCATTTTCTTTTCCTCCCATTGTACCCAACAGTCTCACAGTTACATTCATGCCCAGGGTTTTGTGTGTGTGTGTGTGTGTGTGTGTGTGTGTATGTATGTGTGTGTGTGTGTGTGTGTGTGTGTGTGTTGTGTGTATTTTATTATTGCAAAGGTGATGTACAGAGGGGTTACTGTTACATAAGTCAGGTAATAAGTACATTTCTTTTTCTTTTTTTGCCAGTCCTGGGGCTTGAACTGAGGGGCCTGAGCTTCTTTTGCTCAAGGCTAACACTCTACCACTTGAGTTACAGCACCACTTCCTGCCTTTTCTGTTTATATGGTACTGAGGAATTGAACCCAGGGCTTCATGCATGCAAGGCAAGCACTCTACCAGTAAGCCACATTCCCAGCCTACATTTCTTTCTTTCTTTTTGTTGGTCATGGGATTTGAACTCTGGGCCTGGACTCTGTCCCTGAACCCTTCAGCTCAAGGTGAGCACTCTACCACAGCGCCACTTCCCTACATTTGAACAATGTCATCTCTTCCCTCATTTTCTCCCAGTTTTTCTCTCCCAACTCCCCTCCTCCACAAGTTGTATAGCTCATCTTCAACATAATGTCTAGTGAGTATCACGGCTGCATTTGTTCACCCTTTGTCCCACCATTTCTGTGCCCCTTCTTACCCTCCCCCAAAACATAAACTTACTTACAGGACAAAAAATAGAAAAGACAGCGACAAAGGAGAAAACAAATTCCCAGGGTTTCTTGACATAAAAAACACAAGAACTCTTTTTAAAACTAAAGGAAAAAGGACTAGGAAATGTGGCTCAAGTGGTAGTTTTTTGTATCTTTCTGTTTTTGTATTTATATTCTGTTGTTCTTTCTTTGGTGGTCTTCTATAAGTTGATCTGATGTAAATTTTAGTTTCATCTATCTCAATTCATTCAACAAATGTGCATTTAGTGCCTGCTAGCGTTTCCTGCCTTCTAGAAACCAAGCCAAGTTTGGAAAAGAGTTGTTGGACTAGGCCATCAATGATGCTGCTCTTAGCTGTTGGAGAGAGACATCATATACAATCAATTCATATTACTATGAGCTGTCCCTAGTTAGAGGAAATACAAAATGTTCTGGATGTTTATAGAAGAGTCTCCTCTCATTTCTACCTTAATTCTGTAAGCAAAGCCTTTAACTTACCTCACTGAATGGCAGCAGCTGATATATTCATAGTTGTTATCTTAGAGTCCAATTTTAATACAAGGATCGCTAGCATCGAGTGAATCAAGTGAATCACTTTAATTTTCAGCAGACTCACAATTTGTTTTCATAGTTCAGATCTCCTATTCAAAAAGAGCATGATATAGTAGCTGATAATAACTGTGAGAAGTTCTTTAATTAATCCTTTTTTAAAAAGTTCCTTTGGAATGTTGAGAGGAGAAGCTGGCATAATGCTTGACAAGCACTGGAAGAAAGCTTGTTGAATGAATGAAAGTCTGTAGCAGAAGATGAGGACTAAAGTAATTAGTGAATGAGTTTTCATTTCTACTTTAGCATTTGATGTATAGGATGATTAAGTTCAACTGCATGGCTTTCTCTGATTTCTAGGACTTGTCACAAGGCTGCGGTACCCAGTTAGTACAAAGGGGAAGAATGCACCAACCACTGCGGGATTCAGCTATGGTAACTTGTGCTCTGTACTTGCATGACCAATCTTCCTTGACAAGAATCAGTATCACATAAGCTTAGCTCTGTGCTTGCATTAGCAATTTTGCTTGATAAGAATCTGGTATCACAAAATAAGCTTATTTTATGTATAAAGTGTGGGTGTTCAGTGACACTTCATAGCTGTTATAATCCTAGGTTTTGTTTCTGTCAATATGTATGTACATATTTGGGGGGGGAGCTTGAACTCTGGGCCTGGGTGTTATCCCTCAGCTCTTCAAGGCTAGCATTCTACCACTTGAGCCACAGTACTACTTCCGGTTTTCTGGTGGTTGATTGGAGATTAATGTCTCACGGACTTTCCTGCCCAGGCTGGCTTTGAACTACTGTGATCCTCAGATCCCAGCCTCCTGAGTAGCTAGGATTACAGGCGTGAGCCACCAGTGCACAGCTCAGTATGTATAATTTAGTAGGAAACTTTCTCTAGGGGAAAAGACAAGGAATACCATTTGCATTTAAAAAGAAATCATTGTCCTTTCAACCATGGTTCTCACTGTTTTTGTTGGTCAGTGGCAGAAAGTGAAGTGCTAGGATGAAAACAATAAATTACTTTGATGGTTTTTGTTACTTCTGACAAAAGCCTTATAAATAGCAGGCTTAATTCCTTTTCACTTGATGGAATTGAAAAAAAAACAAGCAAACTCAGGAGAAGGAGTGATAAAAAATGCTTTTTGTTGTTTTTTTTTTTTTTAATGGACTTGAAGCTGTACCCCTGTAATCCTGAGGAGGCTGAGATCTGCAGATTGTGGTTCGAAGCCAGCCAGGTAGAAGAAAGTCCATGAGACCCTTATCTCCAAATAAACAGAAAAAAAAAAGCCAGATATGGGAGTGTGGTTCAAATGGCAGAGTGACAGCCTTGAGTGAAAAAAGTCAAGTGAGAGCCCTGAATTCAATTACACATACATACTTTTAGCTGTTACTTTTAGTCTGTTATGCAGTATCTTCTTGCCTTTTCAATTTCTCTGCTTTTATTGGGATAGTTTAAAAGGGAGACACCCTTTAGAGAGATGGAAAGCCCCCCTGTGCAGTGTAGTAGATTCAGGATGTACCTCTGTTCTGTGTTTCGTAGTAATGACTACAGTTATCTTCCTGAACTTTGAGGGTGATTCTTGATTAGTTTCTCTTTCCTCACTGATTTATCCCATTCTCTCCTTAAGTGTTTCCCACTTTTCCCTTCTGTCTTTCAGAGAAGTGGGAGATTAACCCTTCGGAGCTGACCTTTATGAGGGAGTTGGGGAGTGGACTGTTCGGAGTGGTGAGGCTGGGCAAGTGGCGAGCCCAGTACAAAGTAGCTATCAAAGCTATTAGAGAGGGTGCCATGTGTGAGGAGGACTTTATAGAAGAAGCTAAAGTCATGATGTAAGTTACTAGCTCTTCTTCCCGGCTCCCTGTTTCAGATGAAGAAGGGCCCCATCTAATACGCCTGCTGATTTCTTTTTCTAGGAACCAGCTTTTTGCTTTGTTGATTCTATGTATTATGTTTTTAGCTTCTAATTCATTGATTTCTGCTCTAATCTTTATTATCTCTCTTTACCTAGTACTTTGGGGTTTAGTTTGTTCTTGTTTTTGTAGAAGCTTTAGTTGCATCACAAGGTTGTTTATTTGAGCGCTTTCTGTTTTGCTGATTTTTTTTTTTTCTGTAGTAATGCCATATGCATTTTCCCCCCCCAGGAAGCTGACACATCCCAAGCTGGTACAGCTTTATGGGGTATGCACCCAGCAGAAACCAATTTACATCGTGACTGAGTTCATGGAACGGGGCTGCCTTCTGAATTTCCTCCGACAGAGACAAGGCCATTTCAGTAGAGACATGCTGCTGAGTATGTGTCAGGATGTGTGTGAAGGCATGGAGTACCTGGAGAGAAACAGCTTCATCCACAGAGACTTGGTACCCACTCACCCACCAGATTCTTTTGTAATACTGGCTCAGCAGTAGCAGTGACCAATTTTGGTTGCTAATAGTGTTTCACTGTTATTTTTAAACTTGGTAAATGTAAGCCACTTACTTCTTAAGTTTAAAGGAAGGATTTATTTGACAGTCTACAGAGTTAATATCTCCAGGCAAGTTTTCTTGCATGAACTACTTGAGCTCCAGAAAAGTCCCAGGAGAGAGCTAATCATGAGCACATTTATTACTATCCTCATTTTATAGATGGGAGTTAGCATCAGGGAAATAAAGTGCCATTCATCACACATAAAGTGTAAAGTGTGATGAATGGAAAGTTAGAGTTAGTCTTGACTTTCTTCCTAAATCCTAATCTCTTTTCACTTCATATGCTATAATTAGAAACTATTAGAGAAATCATTTTCCTTCTCTCATTAATCATTGGGGAAAGATGGCAGCTTCTAACAATACCAGAAGAAGTCTGTCACTTTCTAAATTATTGTGATGGGGACATTGGTTAATTGTTCCTTATTCTGCTTTCTCCATCTCGCCTCCATTATTCTATTTTTCCTCCCATTTTTCCTTCACAAATGTGACTATTTTCAGCATATCAGCAACACTATCAGTTTACCTTGATCCTTTCACCAGAGCAAATAGGATTTGCCTCTGGGATTTCCCCTAAATTTTAATTTCAGCATTCTGGTGATAAAGTATGTTAGAGTAGCAGCAAGGCATTAAAAAAATGCATTCACCTCAAATAGGTAATAAGAATTTTTGAATATAAGTCACTGAATCATTGCAAAAATTGTAAGTAGGAGGTATCATTACTGTTTCTGTTTCACAGATGAGGAAGCAGGTGCAAATGGAGTAAAATAATAGCAACAGTTAAGTTAATCGAGTAGGCAGGATTTGAATCCAGGGAGTTTGGCTCTAGAGTCAATACTCTTAATGTTATGTTACCTCTAGGTTTAAAGTATAATAGGAAGTTGAGAATTTTGAAATGGAAGATGGCCTGCTATGTGTGTTTTAGAATAGTTACCTAATCATTCTGAGACCCTTTTTCCACTTCTTTGAATTGCTTGTTACAATATTGCTTATAAAACTTACAATTTTGCTTATAAGACTGCTTTAATTATCCCTGCATATAATTGAGACAAAGGACTTAGTAGACATGATATATATATATATATGTATATGTGTGTATATATATATATATGTATATGTATATATACACACACATACATACAGTAGAATTATGCTCAATAATGACAAAGAGTATCGTCGTCATCCTGAATCTCATGACTCAACTTCCTCCCTCCTTGCCTGCCTGCCTGCCTGCCCTCCTGCCTTCCTTCCATCCTTTTGTGGTGCCAGTCCTGGGGCTTGAACTCAAGGTCTAGGTGCTGTCTCTGAGCTTTTGTGCTTAAGGCTAGTGCTCTATACTTAGCCACAGTTCGACTCCTGTTTATTTGGTGTCTAATTGGAGATAAGAGACTCACAGATGTTCCTGCCCCAGCTGGCTTTGCCCTGCAGTCCTCAGATCTCAGACTTCTGAGTAACTAGGATTATAGGCATGAACCACTGGCACCTGGCTTTCTCTTATTTTTTTTTTTTTAACTTAACAAGGTGATACACATTGAATTTCTTCATGTATCTGGCCCTGATACTCACTGGACCATATCTTGGTGAAAGCATTTTTTTTTAATGTTTCATGTCTAGTGTATTGATATTAGTCTGGTAGATCTGTGCCACCCTTTGAAGGCAGGTTGTGTTCTTGTCTCCTTCAAAAAGAATCCTGCTGCAGGCAAGCAAAGGCTTTTGTGATTGTCCTCATAGAAAGATGGAGAAGAGCCAGGTGCCAGTAGCTCATGCCTGTAATCCTAGCTACTAAGGAGCTGAGATCTGAGGATTCAGGTTCAAAGCCAGCCTGGACAGAAAATCCCTGTGAGCCTTTTACCTCTAATTATTCATGCAAAAACTGGAAGTGATGCTGTGGCTCAAATGGTAGAGTGCTAGCCTTGAGCACAAAGAGGCTTAGCTACAATGCCTAGGCCCTGAGTTCAAGCCCAACAACTGACCAAAAGAAAAGAAAAGAAAAGAAAAAGATAGAGAGGACTCTAGGAATGGTCGCTATTTTAGAAAATAGGATTCTGAACAGTTGGGAAGAGAAAAATAATAAATATTGATATATTAAAATATAATATTTTCCTTCTAAAAATACTATGTCTTTCTATCTAGCTATTGCCTTGAATCTTGTAACCTTTACAATTGGAGAGATACTAAATATATAAATTCAATACATAATTCAAACATTAAGTAATTTGCATTTGTAGTTGACCAATTGGATGTGTCTTCTTTTAATGTATTGAAAATCCCATATGTGATAAAACAAAAAAAACTTTTACACAGCTGTTTTATTTTTATTTATTTATTACTGTTTTGTAGTACTGGGGTTGAACTCCAGGCTTTGTGCTCTGAGCTTGCTAGGGAGGTACTCTGCCATTTGAACCATGCTCCCAGCTCATTTTGCTTTTATTATTTTTCAAATAGGCTCTTGCTTTTTGCCGAGCCAAAACTGGATCTCAGTCCTTTTACTTACACTTTCTGTGTAGCTGTGATGACCGATGTACCTCAACATGCCAATCTTTTTTTAGTTGAGATGGGGTGTCCTGAACTTCCTGTTTAGACTGGCTTTTAACTGCAGTCCTCCTGATCTCTGCTACCTGGGAGCCACTGCACCTGGTTCAGATGTTCTTTTGACCAGGATTGAGTTGACTTAATCACTGCTTGCTCATTTGATGGTTGTGTATTTTGAAGCTCACCTTACTAAAACCTAGAATGAGGACTTCAAGAGATTTTACCACCATCAGCAAAATAACAACAAATCCCCACATATGTTAATAAGAGTAGAACCAGAGGGGAAAACCAGAGTTGACCTTTCTTAACTATGACTATGGGTAACGATAATGTCTGTAATGCCTATGGCAAATGTTTTCTAACCTGTCTTTCTGCAGACTGTTTCAAATACATGTTGCAGACATTTCTATTGGGGTAAAAACAATCTATAAGCAGACATTTCGGGCTGGGAAGGTGGCTCAGTGGTAGAGCCCTTGCCTTGCATGCATGAGGCCCTGGGTTCGATTCCTCAGCACCACATAAGCAAAAAGAAGCCAGAAGTTGTGCTGTGGCTCAAGTGGTAGAGCGCTAGCCTTGAGCTGAAGAGCTGAGGGACAGTGCCCAGGCCCAGAGTTCAGGCCCACGACTGGACCCAAAAAAAAAAAAAAAAAAAGCAGACATTTCTACCCTCTGTGGATATTTGTCTGGATTATAATAAAACAGACTTATATTTTTCTTGTATTGTGGGATTTTTAGCCTAATACACTATCATGATTTTTTTCCCCCCAGGCTGCCAGAAATTGTCTGGTAAATGAGGCGGGAGTTGTGAAAGTCTGTGATTTTGGCATGGCCAGGTATGGCTGAGTGTTATGTTCTTTCAAGTAACGTTTACATTATTTTGTAGAATAAGTATGTGTGGAAGTAATTTGCATCAATGATAACTTGCAGGAAGGAATTTCATTAATTCTTAATGACATTAGGATATGGAAATATGTATCCTGGTGGCAGTATTTTCTCCACTAGATGGAGATATACCTTGTTAAATTAGTGGCTTCTCTGTTTTCTCCTCAATGTGGATTATATTTCTAGAATCTTTTGTTTTCATAGGAATGTTTTATGGTCAGTTTATAAATACAGCTTAGTACAGTTCTGTCTGCAGTACATTTCTTCTCTTTTGTAGTTTTAATAAAGTGATTGAAAAGACGTTTAAAAATATTTTGTCTTTCCGTCCTTTTTATCTCTCTGTGCAATCATTCAGCTATATGTAAGAAATGAACCACAGCAGAGACTAAACCATCTATGTTCCTGCCACCTGTGGCGAATGTTCTAGAGATAAGAGACACGGACCTGAGTCTAAATGTGTATGTTCGCACAGGGCCAGCCAGCCGTGACCTGTCAGTCTGACCTAAGCTTTTTTGATGGTCCTGTGAACCAATAATGGGTGTCACAGTTTTCATTTCTTTTCTTTTTTTTTTTTATTGTGAAAATACCATATAGAGGGGTTACAATTACATGGGCAAGATAATGAGTACATTTCTTATCAAGCAACTGGAAGATACCAGGACACCTGAAAATGACCTGAAATTTAGGTCACAAAAATGGTGTTATTGAGACAGCCATCTGTGAGAACAGCCTGTAACTGCCTTGGTGCTTTTGCACGTAAGAGGTACAGCTGAGAGTTGTCACCAGCACTGTGCGTGCAGTGGAACACAATGTGTTATCTGGCCCTCTTCAGAGAAAATCTGCCTATCTCTGACAGACAGATATTTTGGGATAGGGGTAGTAGTGCACATAGCTAATTTTACTTTGGATCTGGTAACCAGGAGGACCTTTTTCCAGATGAGAACACTGAATGGAGACTAAAGGCAATGAGCAGCCAGTTAGGTAAAAATCTAGATATAAATGTTTCCAGGTCAAAGAGACAAGTGCAAAAGTTTGAAATCTGAGATTCGTGTGACCTGCTCAGAAGACTGTGAAAGGGTCAGGGAGTTGGCCCGTAGACATCACTAGCAGCAGTTAGAAGGGGGCTGGAGGCATGGCTCAAGTGGTAGAGTACCTGCAGGTATAAGGCCCGAAGTTCAGACTCCAGTACTACCAAAAAATTGTTTTAAGGCCACACAAGGACCAGGTCCTGCAGGGGCAAGCTCGGCTTCTAAGGAAACTCATCAAGCCTAAGAATGTTTGAGGGTGTTAGAGTCTATTTCTTACTCTCAACGTGTTTATTACCCAACTCTTAATTTGCTTTTTTATAAAATGTTCAATACCTGACAAGCAGCCTTCTTCTTTCACAGGTTCAATCATCCTGTATTTGGCTTTTGGAAAATCATTGCTTTTGTGTGTGAACCCTTGCAAACCACTATATACTAAATTCAGATTTCCCTGATTGACAATCATTTAAAGATCTAGCCCCCTGAGGTAGTAGTGCTGGCCAGACACTATCTTTGTCTCCATAGTTCAACAAAGGATATTTGTGAATGTATTTGTGTATCTTCTCATGGCTGCCTTAACGAATGAATTTCATATGCACCTATAATATATAAATACATTCCTCTTATAAATATGCACCAAACATTACAGCGAAAGCTTAAGTCCTCAATTTACCATCTGTAATCCAGGATTTGTCCCAGAACTAACCACTGTTATTAGCTTCTGTATGTCCTTCCAGAGGGACATAAATATGTTCACACAGAGAAATAACAATGTTATTTTGAGAGGGAGAGAATGTATGTCATGGTATGTAAATGTATATGTCACCATTTACATGCTTTGTCTTGTCTTTTCTTGCACTTGCTTAAAAACTGCTCTGTAGAGTCATGGGGGCTCAGGGCATGAATGTCTCTAGACATGTTCACCACTTCTTTTAGAGTAGTTCTGCTTTAGGTCTTTTATATATAGGGCTGAGAGTAAAATTTTGTCTAAAGAATATAATTGCAATGGGATGTTAGCAGACTATTGTTACTATGTTCTGCCTGTGTCTCCTAAAGTGGAAAGAGAAGAGCAGAGAGATTTAAGTGTAGCTGCTTACATTATGGTGTCTCCCTCTTACACCCTTGCTTTGTACCAAGAGGAAGATGGAATCTACCAGGTGTGGCCACTGAGCTAAACCTTTAGCTCCAGCTAGATGCACGTTGGGCTTCAGTCAACTGTGTTTTTGATTGTAAAGTGGTAAATAATGAAATCACCAGTATGAAGTGCAGATCGTACTTCAGAGGTGTAAGTCCATGGTATGTCTCACCCTAGGTATGTTCTGGATGATCAGTACACAAGCTCTTCTGGTGCTAAATTCCCAGTGAAGTGGTGCCCGCCTGAAGTATTTAACTACAGCCGCTTTAGCAGCAAGTCAGATGTCTGGTCATTTGGTAAGATCCCTGTTCCTCATTTCCTGCTTTCTGCTCTGAAGAGGAAGTGGATTCGTCATGTGATAATCCTTGTCCTTTTCCAGGTGTCTTGATGTGGGAAGTCTTCACGGAAGGCAGAATGCCCTTTGAGAAGAACACCAATTATGAAGTGGTAACCATGGTTACTCGAGGCCACCGCCTCCACCGGCCGAAGCTGGCGTCTAAATACATATATGAGGTGATGCTGAGGTGTTGGCAGGAGGTATAGATACTTCTTTGTGCTCTCCTATTGAATCGCTGCAACATTCACAGTTGGGCTTGGTAGATGGATCCTGGTACAGGCTTTAGAGTCTATGGAAGTGGGTGGTACATGTTTTTTGGTGGTGTGTTGTTTTTTTTTGTCTTGTTTTTTAATCAGATCTTGGGTTTGAACTCAGAGCTCCCTGCTTGTTCAGCAGGTTCTCTACTAGTTTAGCTGCACTTTCACCCTTTTGTGCTTTAGTTATTTTTCATAAGATGAAAAATGTTTTCATGGCCTGTTCATGCCTAGGCCAGTCTGGATCACCATCCCATATTAACACTTACCATGTAGCTGGGGTAATAGGTTGATAGCTCTCATGGCTAGCTTATAGTGATTGAGATGGAGATGGGGGAGATGCTTCCCCCGCCCCCCCAAGTTGCCTTGATCCTCCTGGTCTCTGCCTCTTTTCGACTAGGATTAGATGTAAGCCACCATGCCCATCTGGTGCACATTTTATAGTGATTTCAAGCTCTAGGGAAGAAGCCAGCCCTCTCATCTCAGGTCCAGATTAATGTAAGATGAATATGAAGCAGTGGAAAACACTAGTAATTCAGTTAATCAACTCAGGCTGGGCCTCACTCCCAAGTGGGAATCCTCGGCAGCTGCCTAAGATAGTGACTTGGGACCAGTCCTGGGAAGTTGCTCCCCTCATTTCTGTGGATCACTTGTGGGATTGAAGTGTCGCTTTTTCCAGAGAGGGTTTCTTCCTCTAAACTGCAACCTCCCTCATTTGTTTACTCATACTCGGAAATAGTGAACTATGACTTCACAGAAGAGTTTAGGCACCAGAATGATTCTTGAAAAGCAGACATTAAGCCACCTGTATTAAATGCATTGTACCCAATGCTTTGATTTAATCCTTAAGTAATCCTGGGGGTTAGATGTTTTTACTATGACCACTTTATAGATAAGAAGATTAGGTTTCCTGTGGTTGATGTTGCCTGGGGCCAGTTAGCTAGAGAGCAGCAGAGGCCACCTAACTCCAAAGCTCCCAATTCCTCACACTTCCTCCCAGGAGCATTGATGGGGATGGACAGAGACTGGGCAGGAAGAGGTACAAGGGGGAGAGAGTACAGTATGACTAGCATGTAAAGACATTACTACAGACATTCACGTGACAGTAGAGAGTAGAGCGCTCATCTGGTAGGGCTTTTTGTGGGAATAAACAGAGATGATAGGTAGATAGGGCTCTGCAGATCTGCAGGGCTTGATTTTTGCAGGCACTAAGGAGGTCTAATAGTACTTGATCAGTGTGGTATCTTAGAAATGTTAGGAGGAAGCAGCAGAGAGGAAAATATGGTTGAAGTACTATATACGTCTATATGTATGTGTGTATGTTCGAAAGTAGAACAGTGAAACCTGGTGAAATTGTTTTCCAAAGGTAAGAGAGAGATGTAGGTGGTAAGTTTGAGTGAGGTGCATTGTTTGCATGAAATGTTCAAAGGAAACTTGTCCTTTTTTTTCTTTTTTAAAGAGAGATCTGTCAGTCTAGCAGCAGGGCATGCCAGCTAGGTTAGCATAGAGAGATAGATGAGTTACCATTGCCCACATTTTTCAGTCTGAAGTTCTTTCTGTCTGTAGGATGATGTAGTATAAGAGTTTGAACAGTGAGGATTTCCATGGGATTGGGTCCTGAAATTCACTGCTTTTCTTTGCCTTTTAATTGTAGAAACCAGAGGGAAGGCCTTCATTTGAAGATTTGCTGCGCACCATAGATGAACTAGTTGAATGTGAAGAAACTTTTGGAAGATAAGCATTGGGACCAGTGGCTCCCAGATCCCAAGGCATGAGAAAAGGCCACTTGGTGAACTTATTTGGCACCTGGCTGTCTAGATTGTTTTACTTATAAATTGGAAATGCCTAAGGCATTTTCTTTCAGACCAGCTGTAACTCCATGACTGTCTTCCGGACTGTAAAGATGGTACTTAGAGTTGGTGATTGAAAGTGTTCGCTTCTCTGCATTCCTCAGGAACTTGAATATGTACAGTGTATCAGGCACAGTGCCTAAACCCCTGGCTTTGCCCATTTTAGGGATGCACACAGACCCACGTTGGCCTGTGTCTGTAGAAAACCAGTGAGAAGGCAAGGAGTCATGTTCCAGCAACCCATCTCTTTCCTTAGGTTTCTACAGAGATCTGGGCCTAGAGCATCATCTAGACTTGAGTTCTAGGTGAATAAAGAACCTGACTTGGATAAGTACTCATCCCCGTTCTTAGTATCACAGGTTAAAATATTTGTATGCTGTACATATTGTAAGTACATTTAATATATAAAGTTATATATTTATAAGAAACATGAGTTGTCTTTTAATTAAAACTTTAATTCTGTAGTAGAAATTTGCCTTTTTAGGATTGAACACTTCCATCCGCTGTCACTTCCTTTTCCCATGGGGATGAAATATTCCTTTCAGGAAAAAAAGAAATCCTAAGTCTTTCCATTGCTTATGCTCCTCACACCAGAAGACATATCTGGGGATGCCTGCTTTTGCCTCTTGGGGTCTGTTTGGGGGCTTAGTGATCCTGCCCATAGTGATCACAGTTAATTGGAGAATCCACCCACCCTGGAACAGAGGATGAGATGATTGCTCTTTTTTTTTGCCAGTACCGGGGCTTGAACTCAGGGCCTGGGCACTGTCCCTGAGCTGCTTCTGCTCAAGGCTAGCACTCTACTACTTGAGCCGCTTCTGGCTTTTTCTGTTGATGTGGTGCTGAAGAATGGAACCCAGGGCTTCATGCACTCTAGGCAAGCACTCTACCACTAAGCCACCTTCACAGCCCCAAGCTGATTGCTCTTAACAGAAGCTGCCCTACCTAAGGCTAGCTCCAGCTCCAGCAGTAGTGAAGAGGCTGGGGTGCTGTGGAAAGAAGTGGATATGTGGTTTTCCAGGAGATGTGGCTAGACTTGCATTTGTGGATGAAGAACTGTGTATTACAGCTTCAGTGTCGACTCTGCCATCCATTAGAGTAGGTTTCTCATCCTTACAATCTCTAGGACTCCCATGGTGGTAGAGCCTTTGTTTCTTCCCTCAGGAGCCCCTGGAGGGATGGGGCGGGTGGTCACCAACAGACTATTGCCCAACAGACATATCTTCTTAGTCATCCCCTCTGGAGGTTGCTGTGGATTGCTGGGCACACACGCAGGTGGGAGCTGGCTGCTCTGAGCTGTGTCTTCACTCTGGCCCTGGAGAACCACTTCTCTTTGGTTTGGAGTTTGTACCTTGGAGCCCATCGGCCACAAGCTGTGTTCATCCTTGGTTCCTCTCTCTTTTTTTTTTTTTATGGTTGTAGGGCATTGTAGATAAAAGTCTCACAGACTTCCCCGCCTTGGCTTGGCCTCAAACCAGGATCATCAGATCTCAGCCTCCTGAGTAGCTAAGATTACAGGTGTGAGCCACTAGTGCCTGGCCTCTTCCTTGGATCCTTTATTATGGAAAAAAAAATTGTCCCAATTCTTTTCACAATCAGCCATATTTCTCCTCTTCTTCTTTAATTTTGCTCCCATGACAAATAGATTCTATAACAGGACTTGTAGCTTGTTCCAGGAGCTGGTCCTGTGCAAGCTGTGCTTCAGCACTCCAGTTACACTTCCTTCCCCCGCCGCCCCCCCCCCCCCCAACTTCTGTCCCCTCCAACCATCCCCTCCTGCGCTTCCCTTTTACTTTGAGTTGCCGTGGGGACTACTAGGTGGTGTTGAAGAGAGTGAGGGAAGGTACAGTTCTGCATTAATACTTATAAAAACTTTTCATGGAAAAGCAAGGTAGGTAATACTATGTAACTCTTGAGAACATTTTCTTCAAAAATCTTCAGTTTTTTTTTCACTGAAACCTACCGTTTATGCATAAGCATGCCTAAAACAAAACAAAAAAATCTACCTTGAATGCTGAAGACATACTAATCTATCAGGAAGGAAGTAATAAAGGCAATGTAGATATACTCTCAGGTGTTAACTTGCTCTTTTAGCTAAGGTTTAGTTGCATTTCCAAGGGGATGAAGTGAAATGCTATAGTGCATTTTGCATTGTTATTGTGGTTTTTCATGTTTCTCTGCTAGATTTCACCTTTTTTAAAGGTCATATTAGACTTTAGATTGGCAAACCTAGTGTCCAGTTCTGTTCCTTCACATTAACTGTGTGGTCTTGGCACGATCCCAATTCATTTCTTTGTTTCATTCTCTGTCCAGAGAGGGCAGTTTGATGATTTTTTTTTAAAGATTCCTTTTACCAAAAGGTGGTGAATTTTTGGAAATGCTATTTGCTGGATTCATCCACACATATAGAAAGGAGAAGTAAGCCACCTTCAGATCTGGATGGAGATTTTTGAGCTTTTTTATCTAGGCCATTATGTTGTCATTCTGAGGTTTTTAGAACAGGAAAATAGGTGGGGTTAACTTTGCTCGTGAGAAATGTCTTGAGCAAACTATGATTTCAGTTTAAAGCTGTGTTGAACACAGCTGAAGAACTGAGGAATGTTTTGTGGTCCTCTTCAAAAGGACAACCATGATTCTGTCCACCTGTAAGTAAACCGGGCTTACTTTTTCTTTTCCAGAACATTTTCTGGTTCTCCATCACCAGAGCAAGTTTTGTCTAAGGTGTTGAACTTGTGAAAATTTGAAGACAATTGCCCCAGATACACTGGGTTTTATTACTTAACCATGATGGTGAGATAATTCTAGTAAATATTCAGCATGGAAAAGAGAACTAAGACAACAGAAATAGCATTTTTATATCTGTAACATGTAGAAGTACAACCAGGATGGTGTGTTTGTTTGCAGAATGGTATTTAGTGTAAAGAACTCAGGGTTAAAGGCCAGGAGATCAAATTCTAGTGCTGATTTCACCATATCCTACTTGGATCATTGGCAACTTGTCTATGAAGCGAACATTTCCTTTTTTATCCATCGCCTGTGAAGATGGAAATAACATAGGGATAGGCCCTGCTGGCTCTTGCCTCTATAATCCTAGCTACTCAGGAGGCTGAGATCTGAGGACTGAGGTTTGAGACCAATCCAAGCAAAAAAGGTCCCCGAGACTCCAGTTAGGTAGTAAAACTGCCAGACTAGAGGCTTGGATTAAGTGATAGTGTGCTAGCTATGAACAAGCAAACTGAGCAAAAGAACAACACTTTCGGGTTTGAGCCTCCAGAACAGGCCATAAAAAGAGAAAAAAAAAGTAATGGATGCTTTAGTCAACTAGTTTTAGAATTGATTTGCAAGAATTTTCTTTATGATACACAGTTCTTGGAAATACTCATTGAGCTTAAGGGCCCAGAGAGCTTTGTTATGCACGTAGTTAAAAAGTCTTTAATTCTGAGTGTCTGTAGACTCAAACATCAATAAAGCTCAGTCATGATCAGATTAGGCCAGTTAACAAAGCCAAGTTTTACACTTCTGATTTTAGCTGGCATTAGGAAAAGTTGACTGTAATTTTAAAAAGAAAAGAAATGAAAACAACTGTTTATGTCAAAGTGCCTTGTTTAAGACCAAATACTTGCTGATGAAACCATGCTATTCTTGTTGTTCTTAGCTGAATATAATTTACAGTATTAGCCCACTCAGATAAAAAAGGCTTTCTGTTATAAATATATATATAAATTTATAAATATAAAATTATAAATATAAATATAGCAGATCAAAGCAGAAAAAAAGCTAAAAATATCAATGTGTGCACCTCTCCTCTTTGGTGTCTGAGCTGTGACTTCATAAGGATCCTTAAGGAAGTGGATCGTCTGGTAGGGCCCTAGCCTTGAGCTGAATTGCTCAGGGACAGTACGCAGGTCCAGAGTTCAAGCCCCACGACTGAGGGAAAAAAAAAAAAGAGAGAGATGGATCCTTAATATGTAAAGCTGTGTTAGAAGAAGTGGTCTTACACCTCTGTATTCCCAGAACTCAGGAGGCTGAGGCAGGAGGATTATATATTTGAGGCCAGCCTGGAACTGCTCTACATCAAGACACTGTCTCAAAATAAAACCCCAAACACAACAACAAAAAAGTCGTGTTGCTTTTTTGATATAACCCTCACTGCCCCCCTGGTTAGGTCAGAAGTACAGAAATGGCTACAAATGATCACTTGTGGGGCTTGATTTCATATAAGATTAATAATTTGTGAGCACTGAGATAGGGTTTGGATTGCCTGAAGGCTGAAACAGTGCCTTAATTGTCCAGATCAATTAAGGTTCTTTCTCCCTGCAGCAGCATGGAAGGGGATGGTTTTGATGCAATCGCATTCTACCTTCTGTCTTTGGTAGGCTGGTTCAAGGATAAGAATCGACAATTTTCTTCTACCATAAACTGCAGCTACACATGGCTGGACCTTCTCTGTGCAATGGTGAATGTTTACTGATGCCCCAGGGTGTATTACAATTACTCAGAAGTGTTTACGTGTGTTGACCAGTAATTTGCGTCATATTGACTGTTACAGCACGCTGGCTCTGTGAGCTGGTGTTTCTAACAGCTAACAGTTGCTCTGAGCATATACTTGGAGCTCAGGGCCTAGATGGAGCCACTCACTGGTTTAGAAAATTGTGCCTCTGACCTCCCTTGTAGCCCAATCTTTGTCTTTTATTCACAATTTATAAAGTAGTGTGTTTTATAAGTTTTAGTTTACCTTAATTAGCATGCCTCACTCCTTAGTGTGCTTAAGTTTGCACCATTAGTCCATAGTTACTGTTATGAATAGGAAGATAAAGAGGGTAGCCGGCCTCTAGTGAGATCTGCCTCCACGTAGACACATCTGTGTGCAATCCCTCCGTTGGAGCATGAATCTGCCCTAGTTTCTCATTTCTTATGAGTAGATATAGGAAAAATGATAAGGTGGTTCATGCCTGCAATCCTAGCTACTCAGGAGGTAGGGGTGGTAAGGATCAAAGTTCAAGCCCAGCCTGAGCAAGAAGTTAGTGAGACGCCATCTGAACCAATAAGTTGAATGTTATAGCTAGGTGCTGGTGGCTCATGCCTATCATCCTAGCTACTCAAGGCTGAGATCTGAAGATTGTGGTTCAAAGCCAGCCCAGGCAGGGAATTCCATGAAACTCTTATCTCCAGTTAACCCCACCAGAAAACTGGAAGCAGGGCTGTGGCTCAAAGTGGTGGAGTGTTAATTTTGAGCAAAATTGCTCAGGGACAGTGTCAGGCTGAGTTCAAACTCAGTTGACAAAAAGAAAAGAAAAAAACATTGAGTGTTATGTGTGTGCCTGTCAGCCCAGCTCTTTGGGAAGCATAAATAGTAGTCCAGGCTAGACCTATCTGGAAAACAACAAATGCAAAAAGGACTAGAGACATGGCTCAAATAGTAAAGGAAATTCAAGACCTTGAGATTGAATCCCAGTGCCACCACAGAAAAAGGTGGAATATCACCTCTGAGATTGAGTTATTAGAAGATTGAGCCTCCCACCTTGATGCTCTAGCTTCCTGCCTCTTGGACTTCCAGCTGCCATGCTGTGAGTACTCCAGGAACCAGACCTGCCCAGTGGCTATGCACATGAACCTGGATTTTCTAGCTCCAGTGTGTTTAGCCTGACTGCAACTGCATGAGACATCTTAAGCCCCAGACACCCAGCTCAACTCTTCCTGATCTCCTGACCCATAGAAATGATGAGACCTTAAGTTACAGATGTTTTACTAGCACCGAGAGTAATATATTTCCAACCCCAAATCACAAATGCAGTGACAAAGGGAGGGAGAGCCACAGGCTAAAACCAAATCTGACTTGCTTTCATTACCATTTGGCTTCTGTTCTTGTCCACTCTCAAATGTAAGCTTAGTCTTACACTGGACACAGGTGTAGGTGTGCTTTCTTTTGTCTAGGAATCATTTTGTCTCACTCCCCATAACTCTAGACCCTGTGTGGTTCCCCTGCTGCCTGGTGTGTGAATCTGAAGGTCCTGTTGCTCCTTCAGCCAATGTTGTCTGCTTTCCTTGTCCACCAGAGTTTGTGAACACAACTTGTGCCAGAAGCCCCTGCGGCCGGCCAGTCACTTCCTCACTTCACAAGTTGGCCAGATTGGGTGTGATTGGTGTGAGCTTGTCATGAGCTTTGAGCCCACAGACCAGAGAGTTCTAGGAAAGAGGACCGCAGGGTAGAGTGGGGAGGGGTGCAGACAGTCAGGCACTGGGAGGTTGTATACATAAGGTGCCCGCAAAGTCCAGCTCACATTAGCTCATTACTGGGAAAGAAGCAAAATGCTTGCAAAGAAAGCCAGGTGTGGAGGTTCACACCTATGATCCCAGCAGTTAGGAGCCAGAGGCAGGAGGACCACATATTCAAGGCCAGCCTGAGCAACACCGTGAGACTACCTGAAAAAACCAAGGGTTGGAGTTGTAACTTAGTGGTAGAGTGTTTGCCTGGTATGCAAGACCCCGGATTCCCTCCCCAGCACCACAAAACAAACAATAATAAACATTTCTCACAAAGAACTTCCAGGGATTTCCAGACTCCCTGTGTTTCCTTGTCATACCCTTTATCTCCGGGACACTGTCTCTGGGTACTCTGTCCCTTGGTGCCTGGTGCACGTCTGTGTTTTAGATGTTACTGGTCTTGAACTGAAGTCTCATGCTTGCTAGGTAGGTACTCTACCACTTCAGCCATGCTTCTAGCCCTCTAACATCCTATTAAATCCTGCTCACCTTGCTCCTTTACCCAGCTCCCATCATGCCTTGCTCCCTTTTAAAAACATTTTTATTTTATTTTTTTTTGGTCGGCCGTGGGGCTTGAACTCTGGGCCTGGGCGCTGTCCCTCAGCTCTTCAGCTCAAGGCGAGCACTCTACCACTTGAGCTACAGCGCCACTTCCGGTTTTCTGGTGGTTTATTGGAGATAGGAGTCTCACGGTCTCTCCTGCCCGGGCTGGCTTTGAACTGCGATCCTCAGATCTCAGCCTCCTGAGTAGCTAGGATTACAGGTGTGAGCCACCAGCGCCCGGCTATTATTTTATTTTATTTTTTGTAAAGGTAATATACAGAGGGGTTACAGTTATATAAGCCAGATTAGAGCAGTGTCACTGTACCATTTCTATCTTGGTTCAAAAGACAAATGGCTGTATTAAACAGCTTTTTTTTTTGGTAGGGTGGTGGAGGAAAGACTCTATACTTGGGACTATGCTTTTCTTTTCTTTTTTTGCAATATGCAGTGAAGCTATTTTATAAGTTAGCTAGATGGCTTTTATGACATTCTTGATTGTTTTGTACATTAAAGGTATATTATTTTGTGCAAATGTATATCTGAATTTTTTTATTTAAGATCAGAGATGAATACCTTTTATTTATTCAATAAATGTGATATACAGGCAATATATTAAAAGACATATATCATAATTAGTGGAAGCTTTCATCAATTGAAAACCAACCCCAAACAGAATGCAAACATTGGGTGGATTTTGTTTTTGGATCAAACCTGCTATTCTTCTTTTGATTGGAGAATTGAGTCCATTACTGTTTAGGGTTATTAAAGAGCGATGTGTCATGTTTCCTGCCATTTTCCTGATTTCCTGTATTTTGTTTTTCCTCTTCATGTGTTTACTAAATTGATCCTCTAGTGATTTTTGGCTGATGTATTTCTTTGATTTTGATTGTTTTCTTTGGATTGTATTCCTCCCTTTAAATTCTCTGTAATGTTGATTTAGTGATCATGAATTCCTGGTAGATCAGTTTAGGTTGGCAATTGTTGGTCTTCAGAGCTTGGATTATACCATTCCAGGCTCTCCTTGCATTGAGGGTTTGTATGGAGAGGTCTGCAGTGATTCTGATTTTCTTTATATTGTAATATAGCTTCTTCTTTAATTTTGCAGCGTTTAAAACCAGTTCCTTGTTATTCATATCAAATGTTTTTTACTAGATATGTTTTTACTAGGAGTGTTTCTTCTTGGATCCAGTCTACTGGGGGTTCTATAAGTTTGTGTTAAGCAGGTAAGATTTTCTCTCTTAAGAGTGGGGAAGTTCTCAGCTATTATTTTACTACTAAATCCTCCCCACCTTGCTGATCCCAATTGTTTGATTTGATTTCTTAGCCGAGCGTGCTGATTTCTGGACTTCTCTTTGATAGGTTCTGAGTGTTTTTTCCATACTTTTTTTTGACTTTTTGTTTTAGCTCCTGTTTTATCCTCGACTTCTGAAGTTCTATCTTCCATTTCACTTACTCTATTACCTGTGGATTCCACTGTGATTTGCACTGTGGAAATTGAACCTTTTATGGTTCAGAGATCAGTTCTCATAGTGTCCATTTCATCTTTTAATGTGGTGTATAGCATGTCTAAAGAAGTTTAGAGACTTCTTTGCATCCTTTCTCCCAGATTCTCAGCCCATCAGATGCTAAACATCAAGCACCAATCTTCTATTTTTGTGCCAGCACTAGGGCTTGAACTCAGGGACTCATGCTCTTGTTTGGATTTTTTTTTTTGCTTGCAGTTGGTGCTCTACCACTTAAACCATGCCTCCAATCAAGCACCATTCTAAACTTTTACCCATTCTTTCCTTTTATCCTGTCCTGTTAGCTAGGTACCTCCTCCTTCTTCATTGCCAGTGGCCATTGTGATACTATTTTCCCAGCTTACAGGTTTCACACTCTACTGTCAAAAAAAAAAAAAAAATGAAATAAGCAAAAAACTGGAGACTAACACAGGGTTGCTCAGTTATTTTTGTCAATCTACATAAATTTTCATGTTTCTGATGGCTATCATTTCTTAGAAGAATGGGCATCTTAGTATCAAAAAGATAAGGACACCTAACCCCTCCCCCCCACACTTACACACAGAGAATGATCTAACAGCTTAAATGTATAAAAGGCATAAACTTAGCATAAAGAATAGCTTTATAAACTGAATAAACATTTCCATAAAAAAATTCACCATTCAACTCTATGTCAGAAAAGCTAGCTGTGTTACATCTCCCATATCATCTGAGTTTGCTGAATTAAAATGCACCTGTTTTTAAATAGCTTTAGGACATGGACCTCATGGTGGACTTTTGTGGCACAGGAATAAGGAAATATAACTTTTCTTTAAACTTCTGGAAAAGGAGAAGCCACAGCTGGCAGTGTGGGTACAAGATGAGCTCTCCTTCTCTGAGACATGTTCCCAAAGCCACAGGTTGGAGAGGCATTGGCCAAGCATGTGGCACCAGAGGTCTCGTGTCAAAACCACAACTTGGAATGTGCTAACCCTGGCCTTTGGCAAAGACTGCTACTGAAACAGAGCCAGTTTCAAGTCATGTTTTTTTTTTTCCTTTCTTTTTTTAAAATTTATTGTGAAAATACCATACAGAGGGGTTACAATTACATGGGCAAGGTAATGATTACATTTTTTATCAAGCATTGTTGCTTCCTCCTGTTTCCCCTTCCCATCCCTTCCCATCTCCTCCCCACCCCCCACCCCCCACCCCCCACCCCCCAGCCAAAGTTGTAAAGTTTGTTTTTCACATCATGTTTTTAAAGAAAACCAGCAGCTATCTGCTGGACATGATAACAACCACATTCAGAAGAAATGGCTCTCACTTGAGGCACTGATTCAAAATGAAATCCTGCTATCGGAAATGCCAAGGGTTAAATTCAAGGTGATACTGGTGTGGAGCTCAATGAGGTGGTAACAGTGTCTGAGTCCCAGACCGCCAGGCCCAAAGGTTATGCATTTCTGAGTTTGTCACCAGCTTCCAGGTGACCTTAGGTGCTGGGCTTCTCATATTTGCTCCCTTCCTGTGTCCCCTGGTGGAAGCCTGTCCTGGATCAGAGCCCTATTATCATCATTCATAAACCTCTAGGGAAGGAAGAAACTCCAACAAGGCACTCAGTCTGGATGAGAGGAAGTCACCAAAAGATAACAAGTTTCAAATAAAGAACAGGTTCAAGCTCCTAACTCAGGAGTCATATGGCCATTCCAAAAGCTCTCAGAGATTACATCTGCCCTTTTTCTGATTTGCTGGCACACATGCTATCATTATGAATATTTGCTGAGGAATTAGAAGTAGATGAAAGGAACATTCTAGACACACCAGTGGTAGAAACCGCCAGCACCTTCAGTAGTAATTTTCAACTGTGTCTATTTCCCACCCATACATCCTTCCAGCAAGCAAGCAGTCATGGCTCCTCTCTGGGGCCATTTCATCTCTCTGGCTCAGGCTCTTGATAGGAATGAGTTCCTGTCTAAATTGGGGATTTTCTAAAAGGGCAAGAGCTTTCTCTCTGTGGGTTAATGGGCAAAGGATTTAAAGGATGATTTCTGTCATCACAGTACACATGTGGAAAGAACTTTCCAATTGACTCCCTTGGAAGATCTGAGGCGCTGTGAACTGGAAACGGCCAGAAATGATCTATTGACGGCTGTTCTTGGTCTTCAGTGAAAAGAGAACAAAACCTTCCCATAGTTAAGGCAATGATGATGTAGGTCTGTACTTTTAAGGGTCATTTCTTTGCTATTGAATCAGGAAAAATAAGTACCTTTTAAATGTTTTGCTTCAAAATTCCAGGGCATAGAAGAGAGCCAATAAAGCTGTGATTTTAGTTGATTAGAGATGCTGTGGCCCAAGAAAAGAATTCTTTCATTGGGGGCTGTTGGAAGTTGAGACTGCCTAGTCAATGGCTAGGCATTGAGGAGGAGATTAACTATTGCTGTGTTGAATACCTGACTACCAGCACACAGCTGAGTGGGTGCCTTGCATGGAGGAGACGAGATGTTGAAAACTCAAGGAATGCACTAGCTACGTTTCTTAGTCTGCCTACCTTTTTTTCTTTCCTTCCTTTTCTTTCTTTCCTTCTTTCCTTTTCCTTCCTTCCTTCCTTCCTTCCTTCCTTCCTTCCTTCCTTCCTTCCTTCCTTCCTTCCTTCCCCTCCCTCTCTCTCTTTTTCTCTTTCTTTCTCTCTCTTTCTTTCTTTCTTTCTTTCTTTCTCTCTCTCTTTCTTTCTTTCTTTCCATCAGTCTATGGGGCTTGAATTCAGGCCTTGCGCCCTGTCTCCAAGCTTTTTTGCTCAAGGCTAGCACTCTACCACTTTGAGTCACAGCTCCATTTCCAGTTTTCTGGTTGGTAATTGGAGATGAGAGTCTTTCTTGCCAGGGCTAGCTTTGAACTGCAAATCCTCAGATCCTGTCTAGCTAGGATTACTAGCTATTAGTGAGCCCCTGGTGACTGGCTACATTTCTTCATATTTCTAAGAATATTAAGTCATGGGAATACTGTTGTTAACCCCTCCTCCAAATCTCCACAGGAATGAATATTCAGAATCTTCTACCAGATGAAGCACTTCATTCAGCCAAAGTGTTTAGCAGAGGCAAGGGAGGGTCATGGAATGAATAATGGAAAAAGCATGCATGATTTCCAACATAGGACTTGACCCCCATTGAGGTCATAGAGAATTGTAGCAGTGGTTTTGTTACTTCTTTCTCTGTCTTCCTTATGGAACCTTTTTTTTTTTTTTTTAAATTTAATTTTATTTTATTTGTGAACATACTGTACAGAGGAGTTACAGTTATATGGGCAGGATAATGCGTACATTTCTTACCAAGCATTGCAGCCTCCTCCTTTGTTTACCCTTCACATCCCTTCCCAGCCTCCCCCCTCCCCCCTGGAACCTTGATAGTGACTAATGTATTAGGTTTTAAGAGGAAGTTTGGCCAAACTGACATCCCTTTGTGATGATGATATGGTAGTTCTGATGGGCCACGATGATTTTACTCAGGTACAGGATAAGAGTGGGGGAGCTTTATTATAACTGCCGACATTTCTATAATTTCTAGCTTTTATAATGAAGGCTTTCTGACTCGTCCCAGCTTGTGTATGCCTATTGAGCACTACCTTCAGTGTTCCAGGAACTTTAGAGACGATACTCATTTGTTCTTCACAGGAATCCTCTTCCAATACGTCTTGGTTACCATTTCACTGTATATCTGGCATTGTACTAGCTGTGTCACACACATTGCTTCCTAGTCCATATCAAAGCACAGTTAGTTGCCTGTTGCTACTGTTCTCCCAGTGTCTTAAAGTAAGAGATGAATTTCTGCCTGGTAAGGGTTCTCAAAGGAAGTAGGTATTATTTATCTCACTTTTACAGGTAGGTAAACTAAGACTTAAGAGAGGTACAGGGACTTAGCAGGATAGAGCAGGAGTGCAACCAAAGTCTGGCCAAGGTTAAAGCTTCTGTCCATTTCCAATGTACTTTGCTGCCTTGGTAATATTTTATTTTCAGGTGACAATCTCAATATGAGCTGACTGGGAAATGCAGGTTTTATAAAACTACATACTTAATAAAAATTCTAAACTTCTATAGTGTTTAAAAGGCAAATCATCTAACTTAAAGATTAAGGTTACAATAAAAGTTGAAGAATAAACTTTACTAGCTAGTTCTATACCTATTCAAACATAATTCATATAAAAGTTGAGTCTACTATTTATTTTCTTTCTCTTTGTGGTACTAGGATTTGCACTTAGAGTCTTGCATTTTCTTTCTTTCTTTCTTTCTTTCTCTCTCTCTCTCTCTCTCCTTCCTTCCTTCCTTCCTCCCTTCCTTCCTTCCTTCCTTCCTTCCCTTCCCGTCTTTCTTTTCTTTCTTTCGTTGGCTATGGGGCTTAAACTCTGAACCTGGGCGGTGTCCCTTAGCTCTTGAGCTCAAGGCTAGCACTCTACCACTTGAGCCACAGCACCACTTCCGGTTTTCTGGTTATTTGGAGATAAGAGTCCCATACACTTCTCTGCCCGGGCTGGCTTTGAACCAAGATCCTCAGATCTCAGCCTCCCAAGTAGCTAGGATTACAAGCATGAGCCACCAGCACCTGGCTTGAGTCTTGCACTTTCTAGGCACACATGCTATTACTTGAGCCACCCCAACCCCTCAGCCCCTTTTAATTTAAGTTACAATGGGCTGGATCTAATTTTTAGAATTGCTTTTAGCCAATTTTCTGAGAGAACGTTGTTTCTAGAATCCTATTCTTCTGTACCTTTGTTAAGGTCATTTTATCATCTGCAGACTGAGGAAATGTATTAACCAGACTAGAAGAGAAGAGCCTGAGAAGGGAAACCACACTGGCCAGGGTGCCAGTAACTTTTGCTTTAGTGACAGGTTCTTTTTTTTTTTTTCCATCTTCCACTCATGCAGGGGGCATGGTCATGCTGCTCATATGCTCATGACACTTCGTATGCTCTACTCTGAGGACTTCTTCTTTTGGAATATTACTTCCAGCTTCATCTGTCCAATGTCAGGGACTTGCGGCTCTCTAATAGCAACAATAGTCTAACAGCAGCAATGTTTTGCTTTTCAGATAACACCGTTCAGTCCATTTTCTGCTGTTGCTGTTGCTACACAGTGCGGAAGAGGTAAGTCTGCTTCCAAGGGCAAATCCCCTCAGCCATGAACTCATTCACAAATTCTGTATTGAAAGTCTATGTCTCTTTGTATCTTCTGCTCTCTCTGCCTGGTAACCCTCCTCCCATTTTCTCCTTGCTAAAAAAAAACCAAGTTCATTCAAATGTCAGGTGATCCTGAGCCTTCCCTCTTCCTTTCTTCATGTGTCTCCACACCCTATGCCTCAGTTCTTATTGTTTATTTGTCTGAGTTCTACTCTGTGATTTTTTCGTCCTATGAGCAAAATAGTACTGTCTTGGTTATCTGAGCGTTTGTACAAAACTATGGCTTCATCTTATACTTTGTGCCCAATAAATGACTGTGTAAGAATGAAATCCAGGGTACCATGTGAATGGTTAACAGCTAGCATTGAATAGGAGCATCCTACATGTTAGACACAATGCTAAGAGTTTTATGTTTAGTCATTCGCATGGCTCTCAAGACCATCTGCAGCCTTTTCTTTTTATAACTCTCACTTTATAGATGAGAAAATCTAAAGTTAAAGAGGTCACATTGCTTTCTCAAGGCCAACTAAGAAATGATGAATGATATATAAGGATCTAGCTTTAGTTTTCTACAAGTAGTTCAAGCAGAAAAGGTCAGATAAGTTGATGTTAGGTGAAATGAACCCCAAGATAAGTATTCAAATGTTTTTTCTTTCATGCGATTGTTTCTAACATATTTATAAGATGATTCCTTTGTTGCTTTGTATGTCCCTCCCCCACGGTATAACCCCTGTTTTCATTTGATGTTGGTATACTTTGTGAAGGGGAATGGAAAAAACAAATTGTTTAAATAAGGATGCAGGTGGAACTGCTGCAACAATGAGATGTACAAGTCGTTATGTTGAAAAACAAACTTTACAACTTTGGCGGGGAGGGGGGAGTGTGGAGGGGGGGAAGATGGAAAAGGATGGGAAGGGGAAACAAAGGAGGAGGCAACAATGCTTGATAAGAAATGTACTCATTATCTTACCCATGTAATTGTAACCCCTCTGCATGGTATTTTCACAATTAAAAAAAAAAAGAAATAATGGAGTTAGGGATCAATCTTAATCACCATCTTATCTATTTGTAACAGTTGATAGCATCAAATGAAGTAATGTATATAAAATGATGAGTAATTTGCCTGATATGAAGTGAAGTTTTTCTTTAGCATCATTTTAACCTAATATCCCCAATATATGCCAGACTCTTTATAAACATATGACACGCTTTCTCAATTTTATAACAACTCATATGCTCTTAGCATCTCTAGTTCCTGGGAAAGAAAAATCAAATTCTGAGATCTGGTCATTTGTTAGTAGAGAGAGTTAAGGAAACCTTCTAAATACAAAAGCAAGTAGCAAGATACCTGGATATCTCTATTTTAGTGTGAAGCGAGTAGACATGTGAGTATAATCATTTGTAATATGATTACTTCCAATGTCAGACGAGTAAGAACGCAAATCAGCCTGAGCAAAGATGAAGAACTTTCAGAAAAATACACTCCACCTCGCAGATGGTGGTGTGGCGGACTGTCAAGTAAGAAGCAAGTGAGTATCGCTGACAGAGGAGTCCACAGCATGAAGTCTGCTGTGGCCGTGCCCAGAGCCTAGTATCCTGCAGGACAAATAGTGAGTGAGCAATAGATTGTGAAGGAACATTTTCAAGACAAATCAGTCAACACAGCCTACTCACATTTAAAGAGAAAGCTTGAAACTAGACAATAAATGGGGGAAAATACATCTGCCTTTCTACCCTTATTGAGTATGGATTAAATTCTAGTTCAGAATTGGAAGGCAAAGTGTCCTAAGAAGGGTGGTAAACCCAAGCACAGACTTATAGCACAGGAAAAGGGAGGACCATTTTTCTATTTTATTATTATTTATGCCAGCCCTGGGCTTCCTCAAGGCCTGGCCATGGTCCTTGAGCTGTTTAGCTCAATCTAGCATTCTACCTAGTGAACTACAGTTCCACTTGGCTTTTTGGTGATTAATCAGAGATAAGAGTCTCCTGGACTTTTTTAGCCAACGCTGGCTTCAAACTGTGATCCTCAGATCGCAGCCTCTTCAGTAGCACGGTTACAGGTGGAAGCCACTGTGGCACCTGGCTCCATTTTCCTTTTTTAAAAATTTATTTTTTTTTATTTATTTATTTTTGTCGGTAGTAGGGCTTGAACTCTGGGTTTGGACGCTGTCCCTTAGCTCTTCAACTCAAGGCAAGCGCTCTACTGCTTGAGCCACAGGAGCACTTCCAGTTTTCTGTTCATTTATTGGAGATAAGAGTCTCATGAACTTTCCTGCCTGTGCTGGCTTTGAACCTTGATCCTCAGACCTCAGCCTCCTGAGTAGCTAAGATTATAGGTATGAGCCACCTGCGCCCGGCTTCCATTTTCCTTATTAGAAAGAAAAGAATCCTTAAAGCAAAGCAAACAATTGCAGAATGAATGGGCTTTGAAAAATTGGGACATGCAAACTTCTAATGCAATGCTGTTTCATATAGCTAAGCATTTCCTACATGTATTCCTATGTTCGGCTTCAGTAGAGTCAGAAAAGAGAAGTGAAACAACAGAATCATGCTCAATCCCTAACCTATTTTTTTTTTTTTTTTTGGTACAAATGACTGAAGCAATAACAGAAGAACTCACCCTTTGGTTTTTGCAGTGCAGTAGGGGCTGTGTGCAACCATCTCAACGCAAACCCTTGCCTCCCCTCCCACCCTCCGAGCTCACTAAGGAGAAGATCTGGGTCAAGGCACTTTATGATTTTTTGCCCCGAGAACCCTGTAATTTGGCACTGAAGAGAGCAGAGGAATACCTGGTATTGGAGAAGTATGATCCTCACTGGTGGAAAGCTAGAGACCGTTGGGGGTAAGATGTAGGGCTGAGTTGTTATCCAGTTTCTCCTCCTTTAACTTCTAAAGACTAAAAATACAAAGAACTGGTTTAGTGACTCACTGTCTCTAGGTTTATCAATCTATCCTTTGCATGGAGTCCAACTTGTCCTCCACACCTCCATCTACAGGAAAAGGATATTCAAGTGCAATGAGTTAGGCAGAAGCACAAACCCAGATACACAACAGATGCTACCATTTGTCTGTGTGTAGCTTTTGGCAAGTCACTTATTTTGAGTTTTTATTCAGTTGTAAAATGGGAATAGCATTTCTTATCATAAAGTTTTAATGCTTATTTGGGCTTTTTTTTTAACTTAGGAATTTCTCTCTCTCCCTCTATCTCTTTCTCTCTCTCTCTTCTGTTGAGCTCTCAGGTACAAGTATAAATTATATTACAATAGATTCATTGTTTTTTCATTTTGGATTAGTCTTATGTATGTGGGATGGGGGACTAGAACTCAGCTTTATTGCTCAAACCTTTGTACCATTTGAGCCATAGCACCATTTCTGGCTTTGTTTCTTGTTAACTGAGTCTCATAGACTTCCCTGACCTGGCTGGCTTCACACCATGATCCTCAGATCTTAGTCTCCTGAGTAGCTAGAATTATAGGTGTGAGCCCCTATAAATCAGGATTTTAAAGAAAATATTTATTGTACAGAGATTTTGTTGTTGTTGTTGAGTTAGAAATGTTTTTTTCTTCTTTTAATAATTTGACCTCTTCCTACATCATTGGTGGCTTTTTTTTTTAAAATGATGGTCCTGGGGCTTGAACCCTGGGCCTGAGCTATGTCCTTTAGATTTTTTGCTCAAGGCTAGCACTCTATCACTTAAGCCACACTTCTACTTCTGGCTGATTCAGGTAGTTCATTGGAGATAAGTCTCATGGGACTTTCTTGCCTGGGCTGGCTACAGACCTCAATCCTTAGATCTCAGCTGATGGAGTAGCTAGGATTAGAGGCATGAGCCATTAGTCCTTGGCTGTTTCATTTTTTATCTCTTGATGGCACAAGGGCTTAAACTTGAGACGTGTGCTTACTGGACCAGTGTTAGACCACTTGAGCTATATCCTTAGCCCTTTTTGCTTATATCAATTTTTGAGTCAGGTCTTGTTTATTTTCTTGGCTGGCCTGAATCATAATCTATCTATTTGTGTTTTCTATGTAACTGAAATAAGAGACATGTACCACCATGCTCTGCTTCTTTTCTTTTTCAAATTAAATCTTAATTTTGACCTTACTTATTTATTTTTCATGTGCAGCCTCTTATTTATTAAGCTGGAGATGGGAAGCTCATGAACTTCCTCCCAATCTCAGCCTCCTAAGCAGCTAGGATTCTAAGTGCTCAGCCGTCTTCGAGGTTTTAAAAGAACTATTGTTACCATATCACAAATATGTCATTTATTTGATTTGTTTTTTTGTTGTAGGAATGAAGGTTTGATCCCAAGTAACTATGTGACTGAGAACAAACTCACCAATTTAGAAATATATGAGTAAGTCTTTCAAAAAATGCCCTATGTTTAACCTGTGAAAAATCAGGAAGCTTCTGGTTTAGTTTTTGGTCTGTGAAAGGAAAAGAAAGTAGCACATTTGGCAGCTTTAGTCACCTCTGATCTTTATCACCACAGATTCAGAAACACCTTAAACTTATTGTTGATTTGTCTTGCATGGCCACTTTTGAAAAAAACAGTAACAGGCTGAAGCTAAGCAGTCATCTGGTACTTGTTTTACTTGATATCCTAAATGGAAAATTTTACTTTAAGAATGGAAGAATTTTCAAGGAGTAGTAAATTGGATTTACTATGTAGACCAACTCCTGTTTTGGCTCATGTTTTGATATGTTTAGAAATAGCTGAAGATAAGATGTAGGCTAGTTCTGTAGTTTAGAAGATCTTTAGCACCTGAATCAAAGTGTGATTATCTGTGTTACAATCACAGATTCAGAAGAAGGGGGAGCACCATTTGATTTGTTCCATCTACCAGGTGTTAGTACTAGAGATAGAGCCTCAGGTGCACAGAACCTTTCCTGCCTTTAGTGAATTTAGTTTCATAGGGGCAGTGATGTGGATGGAATAGTGTGAGGGAAGAGCTTTCTGAAGAAGTGACATGGGATGAGTGGATCAAGAAAATGTGGTAGATGTATACACTGGAATTCTATGCTTCCATCAGAAAGAACAACACCGCTCCATTTGTTAGGAAATGGAAAGACTTGGAAAAAAAATCATATTAAGTAAAATAAGCCAGTCCCAGAGAAATTTAGGCCCCATAGTTTTCCTTATTTGCAATAATTAGTATACATATAGGATAATCTTATCAGAGGAGCTGAAAAGCTCAAAAGCTATGCACATATATCCATACAAGATGATGCTAAGTGAAATGAATCTCAAGATATGGACACAAGAAGTCTGTCTTTATTGTTTTAAATGTACTATGTGATTTTTTGTTGTTGTTTCTTTTGTATATTCTTCCCCCTATGACATATCCCCTGTTGTCACTGTACTTGATTTTGGTACCCTGCATCTTGTATATACATTTGTCTGATCTGGGGAGGGGAAGGGGAACAACAAAATGCTGAAACAAGGCCACAGGATGACCCATTGCAACAAGGATACCCACTGGACAGTATATTGGAAACCAACTTTACAACTTCAGGTGGGATGTGGGGTGGAGGGAGTAGGGTGGGGAGGAATGAGAGAGGTGGGGGAGGGAAAGGTTAGTGGGTAAGAATGATCGACAAGTAATGCACTCATTACCTTACTCATGTGACAGTAACCCCTCTGTATAGCATCTTTACACTACAATAAAATAAAAAAGTAAAGATGGTGAGAGGCACTTTGGAAGGGGTTGGGAAGAAAATTCTGCCTCAGTGTGCACTTCTGATGTCTCTGGGAAATTATGTACATAGTCTTGTGGCTACATTTTTTTCAAATGGTCAGCATTACATTGTAAAAACTGAGTTCTCAGGAAGTCCTCAACCTCACAATTTAAATTTTGATATATTATGTACTAATCTGAATAAATTCAAACTCAGCTTACTGTTACACAGAAATGTAATCACCAACTGACTTATGTAATTGTAGCTCCTCTGTGCGTCACCTTGTCAATAAAATAAAAAAAGAAAGTAGCAAAACAAAGCCCAGCAAACTCATCTTACTAAAATCCCCTTAAATAATTGTACTTATTAGCTTAGTGAATTTACTGAAATACTTGATTTGCAGTAGTAAACTGCAGTAGTAAACTAGTAAACTGAATGCAGTTGGTTATCTTTTTTTTTTTTTTTTTTGCCAGTTGTGGGGCCTGAAATCTGGGTCTGGGCGCTGTCCCTCAGCTCTTCAGCTCAAGGCTAGTGCTCTACCACTTGAGTCACGGTGCCACTTCTGGCTTTTTCTGTTTAGTGGTGCTGAGGAATTGAACCCAGGGCCTCATGCATGCAAGGCAAGCGCTCTACCACTGAGCCACCTGCCCAGCCCTTGGTAATCTTTTTAAGTACTTCACATATTGGACAGGGAAAATATACAATTGTAATAAAGTCTCATATAAGTCTTTAAAATGATCTTGAAGATCGAATACATTTTTATTGCTATTATAAGGATGATGTACAGAGGAATTACAGTTACATAAATCAGGTAATGAGTATATTTCTTTTTGGACAATGCTACCTCTTCCCTCCCTCTCTCCCACTTTTTCCCTCCCTAATAAATTAAATTTATAAATGTGGGAAAAATTCTCTTAATTGCTGAATATCATTTAAAAGTTGTTTCTCCAATTTCAAAAACAAGTTTAAAATTAATCAGAGTCAAAATCTAGTATAGTAGATTCTCTTAAAATTATAGATTTTAAATACCAAGCATATCGATAATCCAAAGGTTATAGAAGTATGTTTGATTTATCTTATTATCTCTCAGGGTTAGAAAGTCAATTACTAATGGAAGCAGATCCACCTTTAAGAGCTAATGGAGTTTCTAGGCTAAAAAAAAATCAGGAACATGATACTTACGTCACGTATCAGTCAGAAACCTCAGATTAGGTGTTGGACTTGAGGTATCCATATATACAGCACAATATTCAGGACAATATATACTACATACAGTGGTTCATCTCAACCAAAGGTAGACAGATTCTTTTTTTAATGTCTATAGGAGCCATGCCTCAGTTCCTGTATTCATATTACCTAATAGTAGTTTTATAATCAGTGTTGTCTAGGTATCTAAGTACTTAAATGGATATTAATATATAATCCCCACATGGCAACGGTCTAGTGAGGGAAGGAAGCTAGGTGAGACCTAGGATATTTAAGGTCATGATTCAGTCATGCAATCAATGGACTATGACCCTTACTAGGAGGTAGTGTATTTGGGAAAGTCAGATATATTAGAGTGAATTTTAACTTCAGAAAGAGAAACAGCACTCATAAAAGCAAACAAATACTGCGAGGAAAGAAATGGCTATTCTTAAAACTTTATAGGCCAGAACCCAACATTTGTTGAAGACAATGTCTTCTACTCTCTCTTACTTTTTTCCCTCCCTCCCTCCCTCCCTCCCTTCCTCCCTCCCTTCCTTCCTCCTTTCCTCCCTTCCTCCCTCCTTCCTTCTTTCCTTCCCTCCCTCCTTCCTTCCTTCCCCTTCCCTCCCTCTCTTCCTCCATTCCTCCCTTCTTCTCTCTTTACTTTCTTTCTCCTAGTCTTCTTTGTGTCTTTCTTTCTTTCTTTCTCTTATTCTTCTTTGCTTCTTTCTTTCTTTCTTTCTCCTATTCTTCTTTGTGTCTTTGTGTCTGTCTATCTTTCTTTCTTGGCTTCTCTCTCTCTCTCTCTCTCTCTCTCTCTCTCTCACTCTCTCTCTCTCTCTCTTTCCTTTCCTTTCCTTTTTTTTTTTTTTTTGTTTTGCTGGTACTGGGGCTTGAACTCAAGACCTAGAACTCTGGTTTGGCTTTTTCATTCAAGGTTAGAGCTTTACCAGTTGAGCTATATCTTCACTTCCAGCTTTTTGGTGGTTAATTGTAGGCAAGAGTCTCATAGACTTTTCTTCCCAGCTAGCTTCAAATCTCAGTCCTTGGACTTTAGCTAGACTTATAGGTGTGAGCCACTAGTGCCTGGGGACAGTGTCTGTTTCATTTTTTAAAATATAATTTTATTGTTATTATTAAGGTGTTGTACAGAGGGATTGCTATTATTCATTTCAGGGGATATATACAACAATGTCTTCTTAATCACCTTTGTAGGATTTTATATGACATTAACTCATTTGAAATTATATGTAGCTAGTAATTGCATGTCAGAAAATTGAATTGAGTTAGGAAAGAAAGAGCTAGCATTGGCTTGAAATTAGTAAAATTATATTGACAATTACTAAATCTGCTCAACGGATCCATTGTCATACACTTATTTATCATGATGTAAGAAGTTATAACTTTCTAAGATCAAGTCTAAAGAAAGGTCATTAAAATATATATAAGACAGTATGCTTTCTTTTCCTGGAAAAACATCATTTCTGTTGCTTTTACAGATGGTACCACAGAAACATTACCCGAAATCAGGCAGAACATCTGCTGAGACAACAGGTAATCCAATGTATTCATGAGTAAGTCTGCGAGAGTTTCCCTAAGTTCTGAGAAAGGTACACAATAAAGACTTTAATAGACTAAGGGTGAGTTGTTTCTTTTTTTTTTCTACTTTTAAAGTAGAACATGTTTTCTGATAAGTTGTAAAAAAAAAAAAGGACATATTTTCATCAGATGATGTTTTTCTTTGACTTATAATTTCAGAAATACATTTGCTCCCAAATGATTTCTGCACCAACATATTGAGACTCCTTCATTCATCCGGACATGCTTTCTGCCAGTAGAGGCCATATTTGAGTTGGCCATATAACCTTTGCATCAAAGGCAATTCATGTCGGCTTAGTCTAGCTTTGTGAATTTAGCTTAGGCTCATTGAAAACAGGAATAGAGAAAAAAAATACCTGGTGCTTTAGTTTCGTTGTTCTTTGGAAACCAAATGGTGAGTCAAGCAGCCAAAATATGCAACTCAGATCAAAACAACCCATGTAGGTCAAACCAAAGCAAAAATGCTGCATTGTAAAGTTCCAACTGTCAGAAAATACAGAGAACCACAGAGTGAAAAGTAGATGCTAGGTGCAGGGCATTATGTCATTATGCGGCGTCGTTGGATGTTGAGGAAATCTAGAAATGCGAATGAGAATCAGTTCTGTAACAAAACCTGCAATACTCCTAATGGCTCAGAACACAGGGAGGGGGCACCTCCTAGTGGAGGGATGGCCAGAGGGTGGGGGACAAAGCCGCAGCTTCCGGTGATGGAGAGGTGATCATATAGGTAGGCGTCTGACCAGTGGTTTGTTCAACATGGAGAATCATTAGCATGATTAATAGTAATGACAATCATAAAGGAGATCTATGTATGTCAATTTTATTTTGTTTGTGTATTCTGGTCCTGAAGATTGAATTCAGGGCCTGATCACTGGCCCTTAGTGATGTTCTAAGTCTTAAACCACTCCTCCACTTCTGGTTTTATAACTTTTAACTAGAAATAAGACCCTTTCTGCCCAGGCTGCCTTTGAATCAAGATCCTCAGATGTCTACCCCTTGAATAGCTCGTATTACAGTTAAAAGACTATACTAGCATTATAGAATGAGTCCAAGGTCATGCATTCTCACTTTTCTTCAATCTCTGGCATAGTTGATATTGGATAGAAGTCATGTGCTTCTGGAAGGTTTTGGTATATTTCTTTAGTAAATAATCTAGAGTGTTGATAAAAATAGGTAGGCTTAAAACTGGGGGGAAGAGCGAAGAGGTGACACTGCTCAAAAAGAAATTAACTCATTACCTGACGTTTGTAACTGTAATCCCTCTGTATATAGTCTTTACAATAAAAATTAATAACAACAACAAAAAACAAAACCAACATTCAAAAAAATGGGTAGATTTGACTACTGAATTAATTGTCTTCTGGAGAGTTTGATCATTTATATTTGCCTACTGAGTTATCTATTTTTATATTTACATTCAAAATTATTACATACATTACACTAATAACTTAGTATGTATTTTGTTTCCTATTTCAAGAGTCAATATGTTCATATGGTCTAAAAATCAGAAGGTTTTGTAATTTTTTTATCCTTGTTCCCAAGCTACAAATTACTTTTCTTATAAAGTCATCATTAGCTTATTTTGTGTCCTTTCTGATATGTTTAATATATGCAGAAGTAAGCAAACTATATTTTCTTTTTAATTTTTTTAAATTTAATCTTATTTTGTTGTAAAGATGATGTACAGAGGGGTTACAGTTACATAAGTAAGGTAATGAGTACATTTCTTGTCAAACATTGTTACCCCCTTTCTTGTTTTTCTATCAATATCCCTCCCCAAGACTCCCCTACCCCTCAAGTTGTAAAATTCATTTCCAACGTAGTGTCTTGTGAGTAACACTGTTGCACTGGCAAATATAATTTTTTATGTCACTATCTTTAGCTAAGTGGTGGCATATTGAATATACCCTTCTATACATTTTTTTTTCACTCGATATACATTGAGAGTATCTCCACATCAATACACAAAAGTATCTTCATGAGACAGAGTAGCTATCACCTTTATTTCCAACTACTTAGGAGGCAGAGATAGGATCATCAGTGTTCAAGTCCAGCCCTTAAAGAGCCTATCTTAAAAAACAAACCTGTTGTGGTGTCTCACACTTATAATCCCAGATACTCAGGAGGTAGAAGGAAGAGGATAATGGTCTGAGGCTAATCCCTCACAAAACTACAAGACTAAAATAAACTAAAGCCAAAAGGGCTGGGAGTATGTCTCAAGTGGTAAAGATGCTTGCCTAGTACTGTGAGGTTCTGAATTCAAACCTCAGTATCACCCAGTTCATTTTTTGTCCTCAGTAGTATTCCTTAGTTTGAATAAAGGGCAATTTTTTTAATCGGTTGTGTGGTTTGAACTCTGGGCACTGTCCCTCAGCTCTTCAGCTCAAGGCTAACAATCTACCACTTGAGCCACAGTGCCACTTCTGGTTTTCTGGTGGTTTATTGGAGATGAGTCTCATGAACTATCCTGCCCTGGCTGGCTTTGAACCATGATCCTCAGATCTCAGCCTCCTGATTAGCTAGGATTACAGGCATGAGCCACGGGCATCTGGCTGAATACAGGACAATTTTTAAAACCAATTAAATTTAGTAGTATACATTCTTTTGTTGTTGAAATAACACTGCCATCAATAACTTATACATACATCTCCTCCCTCCCCACCCCAACAAAGTTAGAGAGACTTGGTGTCAGAAGGAATGTAGACTTCTAATTTTCTTAGATGTTAAAATGCTCCCATGGGGGGTTATACAAGCTTACAGTCCCTATCAGAAATATATGGATGCTTGTTTTCCCACAACCTTTTAGACAGCGTTTTATATGAAACATTTGGGCCTCCTTCTCTGTCATCTCATCTCTGTGAGCATTTGATTTGAATTTCTCTTAGTTTAGGGGTGTTGTGTTTTTCATACATCACATTTGATATACTTGTATTCCCCTGTTGTAAACTGTTCATACGCTATGTATTGTTTTCTATTAGATTCTTTATTCTTTCCTCAGAAATCATAGGACCTGTGTAGCTCTAGATCTATGTAGTTCTATGAAGGAAATGGGACTTGAGCCACAATGCCACTTCCGATTTTCTAGTGGTTAATTGGAGATAAGACTCTCACAGACTTTCCTGCCTGGGCTGGCTTTGAACCTCTATCCCCAGATCTTAGCCTCCTGAGTAGCTAGGATTACAGGCATGAGCTACCGGTGCCTGGCTCTCCCAGGTGTTTCTTATCCATTTATATATTTGGTCCATTCATACTTTGTGTGTGTGTGTGTGTGTGTGTGTGTGTGTGTGTGTGTGTGTGTGTGTGTGTGTGTGTGTGTGCATGTGCGTGTGTGGCTTGAATTTAGGAGTCTGGGTGATGTCCCTTTGCTTTTTTGCTTAAGACTGGTACTCTATCACTTGAACCACAGATCTACTTCTGGCTTTTTGATGTTTAATTGGAGGTAAGAGTCTCCTGAACTTTCCTGTCCAGGCTGGCTTCAAACCACAATCTCAGATTTCAGCCTCCTGAGTAGCTAGGATTACATTTATAACTTGTTTGGTAAAGAATATAGGTCTGGCTTTATTATTTTTTCTAGATGATTTCCAAATGTTTACCTTATCTGCATTAATATGAGTTGGTTTCATTATAAACACAATTCCTATTTAAGATTTTATCTGGACTTCCTATTTAATTTCCTTGGTCAACCTGTTCATGTACTACAGTGATTTTTTTTTGGTGGGGGTCTCTGGAGCTTCCACTCAGGGCCTGGGTGCTATCTGTGGGCTATTATGCTCAAAGCCAGGACTCTATAACTTGAGCCACAGTTCCATGTCTGGCTCTTTGGTGGTTAATTAGAGATAAGAATCACACAGACTTTTCTGCCTAGGCTGGCTTTGAACCGTAATTTTCAGATCTCAACTTCTTGAGTAACTCAGATAATTGGCATGAGCCATCGACCCCTGGCTTTGCACTGATTTTAAATGCTGAGGATTTCTGTGGTGTGGTTAGTTTCCCTGATTATTTTTAGAATTACATTGCCTCATGAAAATGAGACATTTCAGGAAAAAAACATTTAAGGCACTGGAAGTCAATAGTGTTTCGGAGACTTGTTTCTTTCTTTCTTTTCTTTCTTTCCTTCCTTCTTTCTTTCTTCCTTCCTTCCCTTCCCTTCCCTCCCTCCCTCCCTCCCTCTCTTCCTTCCTTCCTTCCTTCCTTCCTTCCTTCCTTCCTTCCTTCCTGCTTCCTTGCTTTCTTTTTGTCAGTCATAGGGCTTGATCTCTGGGCTTGGGCACTGTCCCTGTGCTCTTCAGCTCAAGGCTAGCACTCTACCACTTAAGCCACAGTGCCACTTCCAGTTTTCTAGTGGTTTACTGGAGATAAGAGTCTTATGGACTTTCCTGCCCGGGCTGGCTTTGAACCATGATCCTGAGATCTCAGCCTCCTGAGTAGCTAGGATTACAGGCGTGAGCCACCTGCCCCCAGTGACTTGTTTCTTTTAGGACCAAGCTCTCATTATTCATACAGAAAAAATTATTTGACTACCACCGATAGTTCAAGCAGCTTTTAAAAATAAATTTATTGTTTTGGAATTGTTATCAATAAACAAAAGAAATAAGAATAAGCATATCTCACTTAATAAATTAGGATAGAACAACAAGCCTAAGTAAAATAAAAGAAATTAATAAATATCAAAAGAAAAGATAATAAATTATTAAAGATAATATGGTAAAATTAGTAATTAAGTTCAATGTGTTCTTGATAAGGGATAAACAATACTGTTAGTTAACTGATTAAATAACAAATAGTGAAAATCTACTGTGAATAAATCACAAGGTAGAAACAATCAAGAATTCAGAAAAAAATTAAAAATTTACTTGATTCTATTCAATAGGTTTGAAAATATTGAATTCAGTGGATAATGAACTAACAAATCCAAACTTTATCAAAATTTAATTCAAAAGAACTAAAAATCTCTCTTTTTTTAATATAGGATCTTGCTAAATATCTTGAACTCTTTATTGACCAGCTATTTTTACCTGTTTTCTTCATCAATAGAACAAAAACAACTAAATAGTAGTAGTTATAAGGTTATCAAATACAGAACTTAAAAGACACATATTCTAAAAATACATATCACAAAATATGTATTAAAAGTATGTATTATGACAATGACATTGCAAAATGACTTTTAAACCCATAAGGGAGATTATATTTACTTGTATAAAAATCTTATTCTGCATAGAAAATTATATACAGTAAATCAGCATAGCTTTGGTTTTCATTGGCGAATTGTTTAAGGAGGAATAAATGCGTACAATGAATATATTGTTTTGTAGGCTAAAGAAGGTGCATTTATTGTCAGAGATTCAAGACACTTGGGATCCTACACAATTTCTGTGTTTATAAAAGCGAGAAGGTAAGCAATTGTAAATTTGGTTGCTTTAGGAATAGTGCCTGGGACAATAACTTCTTTTCTTTTCAATGGGAACACTGGGGTGAGATGGCTGGTCTAAGTTAGGGCATCAGTCCATGTTGTATCTCTGGTACACTCTGTGTCACTTTGAGTAGGTCACACAACTGCCTTCATCTTCCTCTTTCTTAGTCACCAAGTAAGGCAGTTCTAGGGGCTGTGGGTATGTTCCTCAGCTCAGAGAGCTTCCTGTGCTATTGTATCTGAAGATATGCTTTGGTTGTGGGGACTTGCAGGCCCCATGGCTAGACCAGAGCACCTGAAACCTAGCATCCCAGGAGAAATCCTTCAACAAGTGGTGGAGCTGGTGGATAAACATCTACACTTTCTTATACTTCAGTGAGACAGTTCTGAGGTGTGTTCCAGTTCCAGGCTTCTATAGATTTCTAGAAGAATGGAGCCCCAGGAGTGTGTGCCATACCACCTGCTCAGTAATGTACCCTATAGTGTGTTTCTTGCCTTCCTGTTCTCAAACTTCCAATCCCTGCTAGTGCATTTGCTTACTTATTTAACTAATAGTTGACATTCAATAAATATTTCTATACATTCTATGATAAATACCACTTGCTTGGACATTAGATTTGTCTCCTAGGCTGAAGTTTATATTTGAGAGGTTAAATAATTTTGCTGATCAGACATTGTTGAGTGGACCATTTGTTCTCTAGAATTCATACTGTTGCTACAATGAGGATTTGAGAATAGGCATCTTGTTACTTAATGAGTTAGCTTAGATCTAAAATTGCTTGTCTAGTAATTCATATTTTATTGATTACAGAAATACCGAGGCTACAATAAAACATTATCAGATTAAAAGGAATGATGCAGGGCAGTGGTATGTGGCGGAAAGACACCCTTTTCCATCCATCCCGGAGCTGATCAGGTATCACCAGCTCAATGCAGCTGGTAAGTGAGGTGCTCAGGAGAGCTGGGAAGCTGGGCCTTCCTAGCAAATGAATTCTCCCTGTCACATATTCCACCAAGACAAATTTACGTTATAGAAATAGCCTAAGAGCTTGAGATAGAATGTTTCCAGGGCAGGTTTTTTTTTCCCTCATTGGTATGCTGTTGTGAGTTGAGTTTTTATGTTTCTATCAGGTTGAAAATAAAAGGATCAATGACAGAGACCCAAGTCTGTACATTTGTTCTGGAAATTTACATAGGAATAAATGTAAACAGGATTTTCAATACCTAAATAATGATGTCTCCTTTTTTTCCATAAATCTGCTCCTTACTTTAGATAGTTGCAATAGAAAGTTACCTTTAACTCTTGCATTTGCTGTTCTTTCTTGTTGGAGAACAGGAAAGCTGTATAGAACGCATCTTTCATAGCTGCACATTGAGCTAAGCATGCCAGAGGAGTATTTGGCCATTTTCCCCAGCTATTGTTCACTGCCATTCTTACTTGTGCAATCCTTTCATCTGCAGAAAAATATGGGCTTCCAGAAATTTCTCCCACAGACTTTTTTGTCTATCGTAGAGAGATAGAGCACCATTAGTCCATTGGTAGCGATTCCTATTACAAGTGCATCTGGGCTTTCACCCAGCCTATATTGGACCACTTGAGCTTCCATACATGACAGAATTTGAAACCCACTGTAACCTCCATGTAGTTTTGGCTTTTTATCTTGTGATGCTCTTTCAGATTTCATTCATACAAAAGCTGTTTGGCCAAAATAGTCACTTTTATAAAGAGGCCATTTTCCCATTATACTGATCCTAAGCATCAGGAATAAATCCAAGGAAATTTGTCTCTACTGATGGGATTTTTCACATGGGTTTCCAGATAGTCAAATAGGATTTGGTTGGAAAGAATGAGACCCAGGAGGCTATAGCTATGGCTGAAGATAGATACCTTCCAGATTACTAAACCAATTCAGAGTTTTCTCCTTTATTTCCTTCTTCCTTCTTCTTTCAAAGAGAAAGTTTAAGAAAGTGTATTTATGTGATGAAGGCAAAAAAAGAGTATCAGGCTATGCACACACTAAAAGATGTGAATAGTATATTATCTATTTTGTTGTTGGTGGTGATGGTCATAAGGCTTGAACTCTGGGGCCTGGGCACTGTCCTTGAGCTCTTCAGCTCAAGGTGAATGCTCTACCACTTGAGCCACAGCGCCACTTCCCGGTTTTCTTGTGGTTAATTGAAGATAAGAGTCTCATGGCCTTTCCTGCCTGGGCTGGCTTTGAACCACAATCCTCAGATCTCAGCCTCTTGAGTAGCTAGGATTATAAACACCAGGGCCTAGCTGAATAGTACATTATTAAGTTAAAAAATTCAGAGCAGTCTATTTTACATTAGCCAATTGGAGCTGAAACTAAGATCTGCTAGAAGAAGCCTCTAGGTCTTCAAAGTGGCTGGGAAATATTCTTTTTTGGTTTCTGAGCTTTAGAATTCTTTTCAAGACCAGTTCCTAATATCCTCTGCCCTATCAGAAAATCACCTATCTATTTAACAGAGAAAATGGAAGGTACAAGCTCCTTCTCCTGCTACTTTTCCAACATGCTTTCATGCGTATCCCCTCCAACAGTAATGAGCCTGGCTCTTGTCCTCATGACTCCTCTCCTGCTGGAATGCTTCCCACTCACTTCTCTCCTGAAGCTCTTCCATTGCTTTTTTTGCCACTCCTAAGGCTTGAACTCAGGGCCTGGGCACTGTCTGAGCTTCTTTAGCTCTAGGCTAACAGTCCACTACTTGAGCCACAGCGTCACTTCTGGCTTTTTTTTTTTGTTTGTTTATGTGGTACTGAGGAGTTGAACCTAGGGCTTCATGCATGCTAGGCAAGCACTCTACCATTAAGCCACATTCCCAGCCCTCTTCCACTGCTTTTGATCATCTCCCTTCACCTGTATAGATGCTTGACTTTATTACTATAAAGGCAAAACCAAAACGCTTTCTTGAACCATTTTTCTTTTTAGACGTTGCTCTTTTTAAGTTGCATATTTGAAAAAATGTGTTCCATATCCATTCCTCACTTTCCGTGTACTTTGTAAATACTTGCAATCTGGCATCTGCATCTCCAGCTCCATGTTTTTTTTTTTTTAATTTAATTTAATTTTATTTGAGAACATACTGTACAGAGGGGTTACAATTACATGGGCAGGATAATGCATACATTTCTTACCAAGCATTGCAGCCTCCTCCTTTGTTTACCCTTCACCTCCCTTCCCAGCCTCCCCCCTCCCCCCCATCCAATCATACCCCCCCTCCCCTCCCACTGACATTGTAAAGCTGGTTTTGACATGACATTTTGTACTTCTCATTGTTGCAACAGGTCCACCTGAATCCTTAAATGACTTGTTTGTCCCCATCTCCTCCACATGTTATACTGACATCAAATATAGTGAAAGCGGGGGTTACACTGTGGGGGAGGGACATACAATGCAACAAAGAAATAATCTTATAAATGCGTTAGAAACACATGCATGAAAGAAACAAAAACATTAAAATACACATTTGAGGGTTCGTTTTCCTAACATCACATTCTCTGACTTTTTCCGCTTGACTCATACCTATACTAGATATTGCAAATAAGGGAAACCATGGGACCTATGTTTCTTTGGGCCTGGCTTACTTCGCTTAATATAATTTTTTCCAAGCCTTTCCATTTCCTAACAAATGGGGAAATGTCATTCTTTCTGATGGAGGCATAGAATTCCATTGTGTATATATACCACATCTTCTTGATCCATTCATCTACTGAGGGGCATCTGGGTTGGTTCCATATCTTAGCTATGGTAAATAATTCCAGCTCCATGTTTTAACCAATGATTCCTACATGAGCACAGACAGTGTTGCTTTTTTAATTTTTATGTATTCAGGTTTGTCTGCTGCATTTGGCAATGCCATACCTTGAACCTGTCTGCTCCATAGATGTTTTGACAGGGCCTTGTCTTGGGTGTCTCTTACTCATTATTCCTTATGGGTTTCACAGTGTGTCCCTCTATTCTTTCCTAAACACTGTGCTTTTCCCTGGTTCATCCCTGATTGTTTTTCTTCTTACCCCAGGCTTTTCTTTTTGTATACTTCTACCTGATAGATATAGACCTTCAGAATCCCTGGGACTTGAACTTCAAGTTCACATAGCATGTAGAATGATTCATTGTCTACCATCACTCTTCTTCCATATTGACTTCCTCCTCTTCCTTTTCTTTTTCTATTGTTGTTGGTCATAGGACTTGAACTTGGGGCCTGGGCTCTGTCCCTGAGCTTTTTTTTGCTCAAGGCTAGCACTCTACTACTTTGAGCCACAGTGCCACTTCCAGTTTTCTGGTAGTTATTTGGAGATAAGAGTCTCATGGACTCTCCTGCTTGGACTGGCTTCAAACTGTGATCTTCAGATCTCAGGCTCCTGAGTAGCTAGCATTATAGTCATGAGCTACTACTAATACTGGCCATCCTCTTGTTGTTTATCTAAAGTAGTGGTATCACCCTCCAGCCAATTAAAGAGGTTGGAAGCATAAGAGTGGTTTTTATTCTTCTTAACAGTTAACTTTTTTATTAATTATCAAATGTAATCAATTTCATATCCTAAATATTTTCCTATAAGCCCCTACTTTCCCTGCCTAGTAGTACTGCCCTAATTATTGTATCAGTCTCAACTCCTCTCATTATCTTCAAAGTTCATTTTCCCCTGACCGACCTCTGTGCTCTCAAAATTGGAATATGAGTCAGGTGCCAAGGCTTATGTCTGTAATGCTTACTTCTTAAAAGGTAGAGATCAGAGGATTGCAGTTGGAGGTTAAGTGGAACATCACTTTGCAAGACTTCAAATCAACCAGTAGCTGAATGCAGTGGTGTGTGCCTGTTAGCCTAGCAACAAAGGGACACACAAATAGGAGGATTCCTATCCAGGCCAGCTTGAACCTAAAGTGAAACCCAATCTTGAAAATTACCAAAGCAAGAAGAAATGCACAAGTGGTAGTGTGCCCTGAGTTCAAACCCCAATACCACCAAAATATGTGCATGTGAATATGAAAATGTTGCTTCCTTAGTTGAGATCTTTCCAGGGCTCTGTTCACATGCTAGAAAACAATACTCCTTAGGCTGGCTTCCTAAAAGAATAATACAGTCTCTTGCCTCTTCATCCATCCTCCTTTTTATTAAAGTGCCCTCTTCCATGTTCCACTTCTTGGAGTCATCTCATGCTGCTCCCCCTGTTTAGTTTGTCCTTCTTAGCATCTCCTCATTGGTTCACTCCAATCTCAGGCGTCACTTCCTCCCAGAAGACTTTATTATAGATGCACAACCTGTTTGGAATTCCTTCCCTGTGACCTAGCAAGGCTTATGTGCAATAAGTATATCTCCATCACAATACTTGTTCCTTTTATATTGAGATGGCCTCTCTGTCTTCCCTCACTGAGACAGAACTTCCTGTGGGTAGAGTTCTCTCATGACTCTTTGGATCTGTTGGGATCTTTGGGATTTACTTAAAGAACTGTCTTGTATTCCATAGACATAGTAATATTTACTTCTCTCAGTTATTACTCTGACTGAGCTTGTTTCTGCCTTTTAGATTTTTCATATGCTGAGACAGAGAGAGACAAGAGACAGAGAGAGATACTGTTTCCTATCTGGAAGGCTCTTCCTGCCTGATCTTTGTGAGATAGCTCCTTGTCAAAGTCAGCATAGCCGTCATGTTGTAAAGCTACAACCAAACATTTGCCTGTGTTTCCATGTACTGGATGTGTACATGCAACTAATTATACAAAATTAATTGATGCTTACCAAAGTAATAACAATTTATTACGATTTTTTGTTTTGTTGGTTGTGGGGCTTGAACTCTGGGCCTGGTCACTGTCGCTGAGCTCTTCAGCTCAAGGTGAGCGCTCTGCCACTTGAGCCATAATGCCACTTCTGGTTTTCTGGTGGTTAATTGGAGATAAGAGTCTCATGGACTTTCCTGCCTGGGCTGGCTTTGGACTGTGATCCTCAGATCTCAGCCTCCTGAATAGCTAGGATTACAGGCATGAGCCACGGGTGCCTGGCTTATTAGATTTTTTTGAAGGGCCTTTTTGTTTTCTTTGTTCTTTCTTAGAAATTTTTAAATGATGTACAACACACATATATTGTTCTATGAAAATTTCTTAAAGTGGGGAAATTTACAGAATAAACTCTAGAATAAATTGCACTACCTAATTATTTAAAGACTAGTGCTGTCTTTCTTTCTTCTTTATGAGTAACAAGTTCTTCCTTCTGTATGAGTGATAAGGCTGTAAGTGCTAACTTTTCTTTCTCCTTAGGTCTCATGTCTCGTCTCCGCTATCCAGTTGGGCTGATGGGCAGCTGTTTACCAGCCACAGCTGGTTTTAGCTATGGTAAAGTATATTCATGTGCTGTGCAAAACATTGTCTAGTAAGGGACCTGACCCTCAGATTCTTTACATTTTCAGTTCTTCTGAGATGTCAATCTTAATGCATTTGAAGTTTAATTCCCATGTCTGAGATGTTTAAATAATATACCTCATAAAAGCAACTTAAACTTTGGAGAGAAATGTTTCAGTTTAGCAGCAGATTTCACTGTATATTATCAAGACTCCTCATTCCTTTTGATAGCAGTTTTTATTCCAGTGTTTGGGCTGCTCTTTGGTTACAGGGTGGCGAGCGAAAGACAATTCCCCAAAAGAACATGTCAAAAATCGCTGCTGAAAGTATATTGGCTGTCATTTTTTTTTCTCCCAATATACTTTTTGTTGTTTGGTCTGAACCTCTTTCTAGCAAAATGAGGTATCCACAAATCTGAGAATAAACAAGAGTCAAAGAATCTTATTTTCTAATTTGATGGGATTTTTTTCCCTTAGTGGGACTCAAATTATATTTAAAAAATGGTGACACAATTCTACTGACTTGGATTTGGGGTCTTGTTAAGTGGGCTATAAGTTTGATTTCAGGGTGTAATGGGTACCTTTATAATTTCTCTGCCTACAGATACTATGCATGTATATGAAGTTCTGCTGTGAGTGATTTATTTAAGTTAAATATTACCCTCCCTAATTTCTTAAAAATAAATATTTCAACTTTTTGGAACCTATAGAAAAGAACACAACACACTACTTTTTCACTTGACTTATCTTACTTGGTTTTGCTAGATAAACAGAATTAGACAGTGTACATTCTTTTATGTCAGAATTCTTGTCATTTATGAGTTTTGTCAGTAGGGTTGAGTGTGGTTGATTCATTTTCATTGTTATGTAGTTCTATATTACAGGACAATTCCATGATTCATTTACCCAAGCTTCTTTAGAATTATAACCATGTGGGTTGTTACCAAATTTTGACTCTTATACATTATATTGTTAGGAGCATTCATGTATATCTTTAGATGAAGGGTACATTTATTTTTTAATGCCTGTAAGATAAATACTTTAGAGTGGATTGGTAGAATATGCACATGCTTGGGTTTATTAGATATAGTCAGTTTTCCAAAGAACATATACCAAATTTATACTCCCTTTAATATAATATGTAAGAATTATAGTTGCTTCATGTTCTCTTCCCAACACGTAGTATTCTAACTTCTTAAAAACACATTTTAGCAGGTTGCTGGTAGCTCATGCCTATAATCCTAGCTACTCAGGAAGCTGAAATTTGAGGATCATGGTCCAAAGCCAGCCCAGGCAGGAAAGGCCTTGAGACTCTTATCTCCAATAAATTACAAAAAAAAAAACAACTCTGAAATGGCTCTGTGGCTCAAGTGGTAGAGCACTAGCCTTGAGCAAAAGAAGCTCAGGGAGCTCCCAGGCCCTGAGTTCAAGCCCTAGGATGAGCCAAAAACAAAAATAAAAACAAAAAAGTCCTACACATTTTAACTGGTCACCAGTGGCTCATACCTGTAATCCTGCTACTTAGGAAGCTGAGATCTGAGGATTGAGTCTCAGTGTCTGAGACTCTTACCTCTAATTAACCACCAAAAAAGCAGAAGTGGAGCTATGGTTCAAGTGGTAGAGCACTAACCTTTAGAAGAAAGACTAAGGGACAGTGCCTGGTCCCTGAGTTCAATCCCAATACTGGTATAAAAAAAAAGACAAAGTGAGAAAAAAGTATTTTAGCTAATCTGTGAGTATATAATTATATCTCATAGTGTTTAGAATTTTCATTTCCCTGAGAACTAATTATTTGATCAGCTTTTAGTAAGTTTAGAGGCCATTTGGATATTCTCTTAATGACTGAAGTCAACCTATTTGGCTTTAAAACTATGGCTATATATCTTTTGCTAATTGTTTTTATTCATTTTTTGAAAAGGAATTTGTTGTTGGTTTTATGCTTTTAAAGTATCTTCTCTCAGGCTGGAAAAGTTGCTCAGTGGTAGAGTGCTTGCCTCCCATGCATGAGGCTCATGGTTCAATTCCTCAGTACCACATAAGCAGCAAAAGCCGGAAGTGGTGCTTTGGCTCAAGTGGTAGAGTGCTTGCCTTGAGCTGAAAAGCTGAGGGACAGCACCCAGGCCCAGAGTTCAGGCCCCACAAATAAAAATAAATAAATAAATAAAGTGTCTTCTCTCAATCTGCATCTAACCTTTTTAATCTTAGTGAAGTATTTTTGATGAACAGATAAAATTATAAAGTATACTTTATCTGTATTTTCCTTTGTAATTTTATTCTATTGAATATATCTCCACAATATGAAGAAGTATAAGGTCATGAACATATGCTTCCATGTTAATTAATTAATTTAAGGTCTTGAACTAAGGGTCTGGGTACTGTCCCTGAGCTCTTTTGCTCAAGACCAGGGCTCTACTACTTGAGCCACAGCTCCACTTCTGGATTTTTGGTGGTTAATTAGAAATATGATGCTCATGGACTTTCCTGCCCTGGTTGACTTCAAACTAAGATCCTCAGATCTCAGGCTCCTGAATAGCTAGGATTACAGGCATAACCACCAATGCCAGAGTCTATGTTACTTTTACAATATCACTACTATTAAGATGGCAAATACTCTGCACAGCTAATGCCAAGGGCCTTATAGGCTTTACTAATCCTGCTATTAAATTGCATTGTTTTAAAGTTCCAGCAGATGGTGGTGCTGCTGTATGAAAGGAGAAGCTAAAAATGATTTAATACTCAGTGTTCACAAGAGTTATTTTAAAACTCTTCTAAAATATATATGAAAGCAAATTTCACTGCCCACATTCTCTTGGATGTATGTGAGTTGGATGAATTCGTTAGCCTGTTCTTCATGAAAAAGACGAAGCAAGGTGGAAAAGCTCTCTGGGGGTGGAATGAGAACAATAGTGGAAGGAACTCAAAGGAGGAAAAGAGAATCACCAAATTCATCTGCTTTATAAGGCCCATGGTAGGACTAAAAGACTAGAGAGAGAAAAAGAGGGAAAAAAAGACTGGGGTCAATCACATATTAAGTCCTAAGTCTAGTTTTGGTAGATTTAGTCTAGAAAGACACGTCAATGTGCTCCATATCCTGTGTGCATTTTAAGAACTATAATTTGTCGTTAATTCTTAAAATTTATATTTTAAAACTCATGTCTTAAATTTCACATTTAAGCCACAATGAGAGAATTCTCACCGTTCAATTGTGCCTTAACCTATATAAAAATTGAAGGAGAGGACTAGATAATTCTTAAATCTTTTCTAGCTCTAACATTCTAGAGTTCTTTCTTCTGTTTATAACATGGATGTCTAATTTTCCAGAGAAGTGGGAGATAGATCCATCAGAATTGGCTTTTGTCAAGGAGCTTGGAAGAGGTCAGTTTGGAATAGTCCACTTGGGAGAATGGCGTGCACATACCCAGGTAGCTATCAAGGCCATCCGTGAAGGCTCCATGTCTGAAGAGGACTTTATTGAAGAGGCTAAAGTGATGATGTAAGTATAAACACAGCTACATAATATGGTTTGACACCCTGGTGTCACAGAAAGAACAAGGACTTTGGAGTCTGACTCACCTGGATTTGTGTTGCAGCATTGGCCAGGCTAGTTGTGCAATCTAGGCAAATTATTGGACCTCTGTGTAACCCAGTGTCTCACTAGTTCACTGTGCTAAAAGTGGCAGGAACGAAAAAAGCTTTTGTAGCTCAATTAGAGGTAGTTAATAAGTGCTCTTCATGTTTTCTTTTTTTTCCCTTTGCCAAGTAGCAAAGGCACTGGTTTTGTGTGATACTGCTCATCTTTTGAAAGGGCACCCCTTAGGGATGAAAAATAGTTAAGACAAAGTATTTGCTTTTAAGAATTGAAGCATCCTGAGCTTTCAAGAAAAAAAAGTGACTCTTCATAGACCATTTGACTCTGTTCTTAATACGTGTAATTTTCCAAGATATCATTTTACCTCAGGTGAACCCATGTCGTAGTTTATGATTGTAATCTTAGCTGAACCAAGACTGGCCAATCATGTATCAAAGTTCAAATCAGCATTCCTTAAATACTTGTTCAAGATTTGTAAAGAAGAAGGAAAACCCCAGGTGGCATTACTTCAATTCTTCCATGCTGTCCAGAACAATTTACTTTTCTTCCAAACTTGTAGCCCTCAGTGGAAATAAAATAGTAAACAACAACCAAAAGTAATTAGCTGGACCCATTTTCCTTTGAAGGCAGAGCAATAATGTCTTTTAGGGGGATCTCAAACTATTACTTCCAACTATACTATCACAATATCTTTTCAATCCACTTAAATCGGGTGAAACTGGAAATAAATGATGATAAACACAATTTTCCAGTGACTTCAAAGGTTCCCAAAGTATCCATCTGCATTTTTACACTATATCCATGTGATCATGGATTTCCTGTATCTAGAGGATGAAAGTTACAGTTCTGTTTGCAGGATGAAATAGACATAATATGAAAAGAATGAAAGCAGCCATGTGACAGGAGGAGAGTTAAATCTCTATCACATAAAAAGAAAGATGTCTGTCTGACATCTTTGAGGGGATTCTTTCAAAGACTCAAGTTTCACTAGGAATTTGGGATTAAGGTCTCTGGAGTTAACATTTTGAGGGAGATAGAAGATATATGTCTGGTAGAGGAACAGAATTGCTTCCAACTGTACATAAAAGTAGGAATGAAGCATTGTGGGTTTTTTTTGTCAGTTCCAATGGATATTCTTAGATTTGAACATAGCTAATCTTTTCCTGGTTATTTTTTAAAAAGTAAGGTAGGAAATATTCCTAATATCCTATTGTATATATATATATATATATATATATATATATATATATATATATTCAATTTTAAATAGCTGACATGCTTTGAGCTCTATTTGCCAGCCAAATACATGCAGGTCTGTCCACACTTTTATCCTTTAGATTGTCAGCTTCACCCCTCTAAGGGTCTCTGTGCTTAAATTGAAATGCCCAAATGTTTTCTATTATTTTACCTCATTCTAGTTCCATAAAAAGACTTATCAGTACTACAAAGCTTCATGTGTTTTACTTTGTTTCTCCCCTGTTAGAATGTGGACACCATAATAAGAGGGCCATTTATTTGTCTTTTAGTCAACTTAGTGAGTGCTTAAAACAATGAGTAGAGTGTACTTGGTGCTAAAACATAATTCATGCTTTTGAAGAAATAAATGAGTCTTTATTGTAATTCAACTGGGTACATCCCAAGACTTTAGTTTTATTGGTGAAAGGAAAAGGAAATTTAGAAAGCTTATGTAATTTACCTACCTTCCCAGAATTACAACTTCTCATTTAAATCAACTTGAACTGTCTGGATACAAAGTCCATGATCTTAACATATAAACAACAAGCATTTACTGAGAAAACTCATCAATGCCTGGCCTTATACTTGTTACCATATTGTTGCACAATCATCTCAGGTGATTTTTGTAACACAGTGAAAGAAAAGCTTCAAATACATCCTGTGCTCTCAGTCATTATAACCAAGGATGTTGCTCTGGAGATCTGTGCTCTGGTCTTCTAGACTGTTTAGAAAAGTGAAAGAAAACCACACTGCTCCTCTCACACAACTTCCGTCCATGAAATCGTATTAACCTTTCTAATTTTACCATTACATCTTTTCCTAGGTTACATTTCTTTTTGAATCACATACCATGAACATGATCTTACATAATGTTAACTGGAATTAAGGGTGGGGGGGGGCGGGTACAGTTCTATTTCACAGATGATAAAAAGTCCAAAGTTAGAAAGTTTAAGTTGCTTCTGGTCAGCTAGCCAATAGGAGAAGGAGAAAGAAAAGCAAAACAAAACTCTTGACTTCAGCTTTTTAAGTAGGAGTATTTTATTTTCCTTAAATTATTAAAGCACTACACTGCCTTGAGTGGGCCTTTTGTTTTAGTGGTTTAACTATGAGTTTCCATCTTTGGAAATAATTTATTAGTAGCAGTGCAGTTAGTGGATGTTGTAAATAAATAGCACAGGAATGAAAGCATGCGTAGGCATACCTAGTTTCCCTAAGGACTTCTTAATATGCATCTTATTTTATTCATATGTCTACTCCACATGTCTTTACAGTAAAATATTTCACTTTTGAAAGAAAATTTTACTATTTTATCTTCATATTAAACAGAATGAATAAAAGAAAAGAAAAAGAGAAAAAGCCAAAGCCCTTGTCTTTCTTACTTCCCCTCTCTGAAGTTTTTTCTAGAGGAGTAATAAACAACAAAGGTTTTTAATTGGACTCTTAGCCCCTAGTACTTAGTTAAGTACTTTTTATTAATTATACTACAGTAATAATATTTTCAGTCAGAATATTTAGAAAAGAAAAAGGGAACTGTTTATCATAATTCTTGCTTAAATATAAATTGTATTACTAATTTCTACACAATACCCATAGTAATTAGAAATAGTTAATTTCTCAAAGATTTCACAGCATCTCTATGGCTTTGTTAAATAAAAGATAGCAGCAATGGCATCTTCCTGTTTTGTTCGGACATTTACTTCAAAAAATTCCTGCTGCTGCGTATGTACAGACATTGTTCTACATTCTGAAAGTCTAACAATAAGAAAGATAGGTAAAGTTCCTAATTGCTATAAAGCATACTTATGCATATGCTCTAGTGGGGAATGGGAGAGAGATGGGCACCATACCAATGAACACAGGATCGGTGAAACACGGAAGAGAAGTAAGGGCTCAGGCTACAGAATAGGAGAATGTAAACAAGAGACTGCCTGGGTCTGGGCCTAAGGAGACTAGAGGATCAGAAAAAATAGGAAGCTTAATTTGGTTTTCAAAGGTGGGGTGGAATAGTGGACTGGAAGTTACTGCAGTGGTCTAGAGAGGGTGGTGAATGGGTTGAGGGCAGGGATGGATAAAAGGAAGAAGTTTCAGCATATTTTTTTGAGGTCAAGTGATTGAGACATAGTAAATTGAATGTGGCAGATGATAGGAGGAAACACAATGAACACAGATGATTCCAAGATGTTAATGTGTGCAGATCCACAGAGAGTTCTACTTACTGAGATGTGGAAGAATGAATAGATTTGAGGAAATATAAATAATTCTGCTTTGGGCATGTTGAATTTGAGAGGCCTATTAGATAGTCAGGATCATCAAATGGTCAGGTTTGATAGCTGATTCTGGCGTTCAGGAGAAAGGTCAAAAGTATAGGGTATTAATTTGAGAAAGATCCTCTTGTGCGTATTCTCAAATTAATTAAAACTGTGACACTTGTCTAGAGTATCAAGGCAAGGGACTAGCTAGCCAAGGACAATATTAGAAACAAAAGGGCTAAAAACACTTAGCCATTCTAACTGGGGTGAGGTGGAATCTCAATGCTGTTTTGATTTGCATTTCTTTTAATGGCTAGAGAAGTTGAGCATTTTTTCATGTGTCTATTGGCCATTCTTATTTCCTCTTCAGAGAAGTTTATCTTTAAGTCTTTAGCCCACTTATTTATTGGGCAGTTGTTCCTTTGAGGATTTGTTGTTGGGGAATTTATTTTTTGTAATACATTTTTTATTGTAAAAATACTGTATAGAGGGGCTACAGTTACATGAGCAAGGCAATGAGTGCATTGCCTATCAAGTATTGTTACCTCCTCCTTTGTTTTTCCTCTACCATCTCTTCCCTCCCACCTCCACAACTACACTCCCCACCCCCCAGCCTAAATTGTAAAGTTCATTTTTCAACATAGTGCCTTGTACATCTCATTGTTACAATGGGTCAACCTACATCCCTATATAAGCATTTTTTCCCATCCCCTCCCCAAATTAGAGAAGTATATATACAAGATGCAGGATACCAACATCAAATACAGTGAAAATAGGGGTTATACACAAAGAAACAAAAAAATTACATGGTACATTATAAATACATTAGAAACAATAGCAAGAAGGAAAAAAAAACCACTTGTGTCCTTATCTTGGGGTTCATATTGCTTAACATCATCTTATCTGGTCATATGTACATAGCTTTTTTAGATATGAACCTTTGACAGTTGTATGGCTAGTGAAGATTTCCCAGTCAGCGGGCTTTCTATTGATCTTGCTAGGTATGTCCTTTGCCATGCAGAAGCTCTGCAATTTCATGCAATCCCATTTGTCCAACCTTTCTTTGATTTATTGTGTTTCTGGGTCTCTATTAAGAAAAAAGAAAATTTCCTGAAGTAAGCCAGACCCAAAGAAACATAGGTTCTATGGTCTCCCTTATTTGTAATAATTAGTATACATTTAGGATAATCTTAGCAGATGAGAAGAATAGCTCAATAGCTATATGATCATAGTACATATGATCAGATAAGATGATGCTAAGCAAAATAAACTCCAAGACATGAACACAAGATTTTTTTCTTTGTCGTTGTTGTTGTTGTTCTCAATGTACTATGTGGTTTCACTTTTCTTCCACCCTATGTTTTATCCTCTGTTGTCACTGTGTTCAATTTTGCTACCCTGGATATTGTATATATATATATATATATGCTTATCTGAACTAGGGAAGGGAAGGGGAACAACAAAATGGTGAGACAAAAGACAAAGGTGGAACTTATGGTGGAACTTATTCACAAGACAGCATGTTGGAAATGATCTGTAAAACTTGGGATTGTGAGGGGAGGGAAAGAGGGAGAAAAATGAGGGAAGGGGTAAAAAGTTAGACAGTAATCACTACCTTATTTACATAACCATAATCCGCCTGTACATCACCTTAACAATACAATTTAAAAAATAAAAATACTTAAATAATAAATATGACATTTGCTCTGCTATTTATCACATATACTTCTATAGACTGAGGAATAAAGTGTACTAATGATACTAAAGTTACAGCAAACAAGAATGCACTTTTGCTATTTGCTTTTTCTATGACCATGAGAAATAGTTCTCTTGTTAGAATGACTCAAACAAGAGGGTTTATTTCCTTTCCCCTGATAGGTTTGTGCTAGTGGTCTTGCTAAACAAATGCATCATAATGTTTCAATTCTCAAACATTTTCATGTGGGTATGCACTTGAGGGATTTCTTATGACAACTGGGTGTTCATTTTGAGACTTGCTTTTTCCCCATTATCCTACTCACATGTAAGATTGCTGAGTCTTACATGTGTGAAAGCATACATTATGAATTTGAAAGGTAAAGCAGGCAGCGTATTATACAGTATCAGTACATTTATATGCGTTATAGATTTCTAAGTTGAAGCTGTATTTAGTTCTGTGACTGTTTCTCCTCCCCATTTGTCATATATTTGCATTTACCTCATACATAAACATTATCTTAAGGTAAATAATATGCCCTTGTCACCAATTTTATTTTAGCTTTATGAATGGGAAGAAGAATTTTTAAGGTACTTTGACTAAGAGAGAAATGCTTATTATTTAATCTAAAATTGCTAGCACTGATTTGAAATTGCTTTTCTCTGGAGATTGGCTAGCATAAAAGGCCTTTAGAGATTTAGTGTTACCACTTACAGAAGAAGTAATCAACTTCTGAAGTCTCTAAGGCTAAAAGGTTTTAGCAGGCAACATTGGAAGATTCTTGGTGTGTATGTAATTAGTAAATATACGACAATTTTTCATGTTGGAAAATGTTTTAAATCTCCAACTTTGTCTAAAAATTTCATGTTAGGTGACTTTACTATTTAGATTTAATTTGTGTGTGTGTGTGTGTGTGTGTGTGTGTGCATGCATGCATGTAGGTGTCAGTCCTAGAGCTTGAACTCAGGGCCTGGACCCTGTCCCTGAGCCTCTTTGTTTAAGGATAGTGCTCTACCACTCGAGTCACATTCCCATTTCCAGCTTTTTGCTGGTTAATTGGAGATGAGTCTCATGGATGGCTTTCCTTCCCTTGGCTGACTTTAAACCACAATTATCAGCCCTTAGTCTACCGAATAGCTAGGATTACAAGTATGAGCCACAGGCTCCCGGCTTTAGAATTTAATTTTCTATATCAATCAATCACTTCCTCCTCCTTCTTGTATGTCTAGAATTTTCTATGTCAGGGTTACATACAGGAAGGTTGGGATTCAAGGATCAGGAATTCTGAGACCAGAGCCAGGAGAAGTAGTAATGAAAAGCAAAAGGATTACGAAACAACAAGGAGAAAAGGAACACACTGACAAGATCAGGGGATGTGGGACAGTCTTTGTTGACGATGACTTTAGAAGTGCTGCTCAAACTCCTGACCCCACTTTCTCAATGCATAGAGCGGAAAGGAAACTGCTTGACTCTCGGTGGTTGGGTTGATGTTTGCCTTATCTTGGAGATGAAAATGACTTGGAGAAGATATCATTGCCACATTGTTCAAACGTTTTGAAATACAAACCCAATTTTCTTTTTTTAATCTTAAAAAAAAGTTTTATTATGAAAATACCGTACAGAGGGGTTACAATTACATGGGCAAGGTAATGAGTACATTTCTTATCAAGCATTGTTGCCTCCTCCTTTGTTTCCCCTTACCATCCCTTCTCCCCTCCCCACCAAAGTTGTAAAGTTCCATTTTTGACCTAACGCCTTGTACATCTCATTGTTGCAATGAGTCCACCTGTGTCCCTATTTAAACAATTCAAACCCAATTTTCTTCAACAGGAAACTATCCCATTCAAGGCTAGTTCAGCTTTATGGGGTGTGTAGCCAGCAGAAACCCCTTTATATTGTGACGGAGTTCATGAAAAATGGCTGCCTGCTGAACTATCTCAAGGAGAGAAAAGGAAAGCTGAGAAGGGAAACATTGCTGAGTGTGTGCCAGGATATATGCGAAGGGATGGAGTATCTGGAGAAGAGTTGCTATATTCACAGAGATTTAGTAAGTGTTGTGTAAGTTCACTCGCATTCTATGTATTATACCTACCTTCAGAAGGACGTACAATCACTTTCAATAGTTCAAAGAATATATCCCTTGGCTTAATTTGAAAATACTTTTCTATTCATGCAATTTCTTGTGAAAGTATTTTTTATATTTTTTAGTGATGCTGGAAATGGAACCCCAGGGCCTTGTGCCTAAGAGAAACAACTCTCCCACTGAGTTATATCCCACCCCCCAGGAATTTTATTTGTAATTGCCCATTAGTGCTTTAACCATGTAAATTTTCACTCTAACTATGCCTGGAGTTATTAATCACCTAGCCAAGCAATTAGCCAAAATGATTTCTTTCCTTTCTTTTCTTCCCTTGCTTCTTTCTTTTCCCTTTCCTTCTATCTTTTTTCCCCTTTAATCCCCAATAATCAGATATGCATCTAAGGCCTAGTAAATATTGTACTTAGCACTCTGCTAGTTTCTAGAAATAACAACAGTGTAGGTAGAAGTTTCTCAAGCAGGACTGGACCTTCCCCCTGTGACAGTGGCTTGCTTCTAAGAGTATGGCAAAGGACATTTTTACTATCACAGATGGAAGCTAGAAATTCTAGACCATTCTTTGCTGTAATGCTCAGAGAGCATTCCTGTTTTAAAAAATGACTGACTTGCCCAAATCAAATGCTAACAGCACTGATTCCCTGGTCTTGCTCTCTCCTATTGTATAACACTTTTGGTTTGTTTTATGGTTATTCAAGATATTTATGCTATTCTTTCTATTTACCTGCATGTTTCATTTCTAAGTCTAAAACTAAACTCAAGTGAAAATTAAGAATTCTATAAGAAAATAAGGTGACCCATTGTAACAATGAGATGTACAAGACACTATGTTGAAAACAAACTTTACAACTTTGTTGGGGGGGGGGGGGAGTTGGGGAGGTGGAGAGGGAAGGGATGGTAGGGGAAAAACAAAGGAGGGGGTAACAATGCTTGACAGAAAATGTACTCATTACTTTACTCATGTAACTGTAACCCCTAAAAAGTACACTACAAAAAAAGAATTTTTTAAGAAACCTTTAATACCTGGAAATAACTCTGTGCTTAGATCCTATATGACCCAGAGTGATCAATTACAATATTCCTCATTTAAGCCAGATATTCTAGGGAGAAAAGGGGAGGCACAGTTATATTGGTTCTGGCATTGAAAATTATACTTATTCTTGGTGTGACTTGGAATTCTCATGGTACTATTCACTGCTTCATACAACAATTCATTGGTTACATTTGACTACATGTATACTACGAGATCAAGGTTTAAACTTCTGCCTTGCAGCCTGCTAAGAACACAGGTTGCAGAGCAAAGGTATTTGAGCATCAAAGTTTGCTGTGTGTTGAAATCACTTGGGAGCTTTGAGAAAACTTACAACACAGACCACACCCCAGACCAATTAAATCAGCATCTTCAGCACTCAACCACTGAGCCATATCTCTAGCTCTCTCTAAGCAAAGCATCAATATTTCAATTTTTTTTTTCTGGTGAGTGCTATCTATAGTTGAAGTTGAGACTCATGACTCCAGAAGGAAATTCTCAGGTTAAAAGCTTGCCTCTGTTTCTTACAAGCTGTGTGACCCTGGACAAGCTATATAACCAGCAAGGAGATGTTAACTGTAGCTGAGCCCTCATGTGGTCTGTTAGAAGGATTGCACAAATTCTTAGTGCAAATACACAAACAGTGCCTGGCCAGTATGGAGTTCAGCATACTATTGCTTTTTCAGAGACATTTATCAAGAATATTTCTTGAGAAAAAATGAACGTTTTAAAAGTAAAAGTTTCATTATTTTTAACATTTTATTACATTGATGAATCATTAAAACTCATCACACTAAGACTATGAAATCAGATATATACTACATTATAATGTATTTTTATATAATATAATAATATATGTTATATCATATTATGATATATAATATGCATGATAAATAACAGATAGATATAATTTATACATATGTATTTATATATGTATTACTCACTGATAGTTGTCAACATGAAGATCATATGTCTGTCCACAGAGATAGGCAATGCAGGTCCCAAATAAACTAAGAAGAGCGGGGTTAAAAAAGGTCTTCAAAGAAAAGCCTATATTCAAACGTGTATTCTTTTCTTCTTTCTATAGGCAGCAAGGAATTGTTTGGTCAGTTCTACGTGTATAGTAAAAATTTCAGACTTTGGAATGACCAGGTATGCCATATTGATGTGTAGCTAGATATACCTTGTCTACTCATAAGCTATTTGTCTATTGACTTGCTGATGACACTACTAGCTGTGTGTGCTTGCTCTGGGGAAAATGCTGGTGTAGTTTCATGACTAAACTGGCTTACTCTGAAGTTTGGAAAATCTGAGAATTTTAGCTACAAGGCAGATGGTCTCTGTGAGATATTCTCATCTTTTTGTTTCAGATATTTATCTTTAAAATTGTGGTAGACCTTAAAATGAACAAGTCAGTCTATTCATATGTGCATGACTAAGAAAGCATTTTTTTCTGATAAATGTATATTTTTTTAAGTAAAAGGAAAACTATGTTCAAAACCCTGGGTGTTCTTTTTTCTCTGGAGTAGCAGAAACTTAGTCCTAGTGAACCCTGAATTTCCTCAGCATTGGTCTCAGTTTGGGGGGCATCTAAAGAGGCACTGTTACGAAGGGGCTGGTCTGTTCTCATTGGAATGTGTGCATGCTGACATCATTGTAGCCACTGCCTTGTCTTGGATCTGTTTGGCCAACCACACAGGTGGCACCTGATTCACCTCAGATTTCTGTGTGGAGGAATTAGTCTTCTCTGTGATTAGAAATCTACACAGGCTACACTAAGGTTCCGCTCACATAGACGCATCCACAGCCATTTATTTGTTCTTTCAAAGCTTTCTGTCTTTCTTGGTACTCTACCTAGAAAGAGAGCAATATTTTTTGACCTTGAGTTATGCCAAGGTCACATGGGATGGAAGCTTCCTGCTGTCCCCTATGACCTGGGAAGCCCTTAGAGCATACAAGGCACAGGACCTCCATTTAGCAAATAATCCATGTCTAGTATTCCTTCCCTTTCCCTTTAATTTTTCCCTTCCTCCTTCCTGGACTTTTTGTTTTCTTTCTAGATGGACAGATGATGATAAAAAAAAAAGCTTTCTTATTTAAGTCTTATTTCCCTAAATTGCTTCTTAGTCCTTCTCTGAACTATAGGAATTCCAAGTCTATGGAGAACAGCTTTGCCCCATTTATTTCCTATATTCATTCTTCATCTAAGTAGAATGACCTCTTTTTCAGTAAAGGATGACTTAAAGGTGAAGTTAGATAGAGTATGTGTGGTAAACAGTGGCTGTGTGGGGCCAGCATTAATAAATATTTGAAAATACTCTCCAGTATACTCAAAAAAGCAACAGGCCTAAGTTCGTTGTCTCTTCTCTCCATGTTCCTATAATTGAAATTTTCTGTCCACAATTTTCAAAATAATAAGAGCTTTCATATTTCTGTTCATTTTTAAGGAGATGATGATTGTTTCCAATTTGTTTTTTTACAAAGACCATTATAAACTGTTAGAGATATTTTTACATCAGGATTATGACATTTATATACTTTTATTTTCTCTCTTCTCTTTGCCACCACAAAAGTATGTACATGAAAGAAAATATGATATCTGACTTTGAATCCATTATTTCTTGCGTAAGAAGAGTGGCATATTTTTCACTTCCATTTTATAACTGTGGTTGCTACAGCATACAATATGCTTCTTTGCAGAGTTAAGAATCCCCACTATTGAGCATTAGCAATGGGCCATATTTTAGTCTGAAAAACAAATAAAGTTTTCTGAGACTCGATGAAAATAAGTACAGAGACACTTGGTTTGAAGAGGAACCACTGTAAACACTAATTTTACACTGTGAATGAGAACGGGTGTACCAAATCTTTTTTTGGGGAAAAATATCTAGCCTTTATACTTTAAGCAATTCTCTGTTAACTAAAAGGATTTGAAGTAAATGTTGGAGCTAATGAGAACACTGTCATTCAAATCTGATGGCTCTAGGTATGTTTTGGATGATGAATATATCAGTTCTTCTGGAGCCAAGTTCCCAATCAGGTGGTCTCCTCCTGAAGTCCTTCATTTCAACAAATATAGCAGTAAATCAGATGTCTGGTCATTTGGTAAGTACATTTGATGTTTTTGTGGAGCTTGATTAAACACAACAGACAATCTTTTCTTTTTAATCTTGATTTCTTACTGTATTCCAGCTTCTAAAGAATCTTCTTATAACCTTGCTATTTATTCACATCCAAATTGTTTTTGGCCACTAGTGTCTTATACTTCTTATATTAGTCTTTCTTTTGGATCTTTTTCTTTACCACTGATCACTCAATGTAAAGCCATAACAAAGAATCCACTGATCTAGAAAATAAAGTCAACCAACTACCTCATATCAAAGAGGCTTGAAGGAAGAATGATTCTATATCAGCATAGTGTATTTAGTAAACATTATTTAACTACTAAGCAGTTTAGCTATTTTCAACTCTTCTCATGATAACTTAAGTGTAGGACATGGGTTTTGGAACTTAGGGATAGGCTTCCTGGGCATCTACTTGTTGATTGACACTTACGTTGGGTGAAAGTGAAAGAGAAACTGTAGTTGGAAGTGCAACATAGTTATTTGAGTTGATCTTTCAAAACTAGGTAACAAATGTGCAAAAGTCTATTGCTTTTCATCAAGAACTTCCTAGATGGCTTTTAGGATTGAAGAGACATCTGGGCTTTCATGAGAATATGAATTTTATTGTCCCAAATATGATGAAGCTGATCTCATTGATCCGATTTGTTCTCCACTCATTTATCATAATGTCATCAGATGAATTTTTTTTTTTTTTTGGGTCCGTCGTGGGGCCTGAACTCTTGGCCTGGGCGCTGTCCCTCAGCTCTTCAGCTCAAGGCTAGCACTCTACCACTTGAGCCACAGCGCCACTTCTGGCTTTTTTCTTTTTTGCTTATGTGGTGCTGAGGAATCGAACCCAGGGCCTCAAGCGTGCAAGGCAAGTGCTCTACCACTGAGCCACCTTCCCAGCCCCATCAGATGAAATTTTAAGCTCTGTTACAGACCATATGGATTGTAATTCAAGATCTCCTCATGTGGTAATAGAACAATTAGAATGCTTGCATTTTGCTTGTGTCTCTTCTTACCTGGACAAGGTCTTGTCTCTAACCCATACCAAATAAATGCCCATAGAACTAGGGAGTAATTAAATGAACTCAAACTGGAAGTATCTGAAGGAGTTTAACTGTCCTATCCAAAAATGATTACTAAGCACCTACTTATGTACAGAGTTTTAGCTAGACATTCTGAGGATCTACCCATCAGACCAGTCCTCGAGAGGTGGTGGAGGTGGGGGAGGACCTCTACTGGCTGAGAAACGCTAGTCTTTGCAGGCAGCAGAGGCTCTCACAAGTCTATTATTTCTACAGAATGCTAAGAAGATTCATTGGTTTCAAGGTTTTACCTAGAGGTAAAAACACTACAATATTGCCTTCTAATAGAGAGGCCATCAAGACCCATAGAAAAGGAAAGGTATCATTTTCCCCGGGATTACTTCCAAGTTCTGATTCTATTCAAAAGCTCAGGTGTGCAGTTCTGCCTCCTCCCTAGAAAGTCTCTCATTTCAGTTATTCACATGAAGGCTGGAGGAAAAAAAGAAGGCTTTGTAGTTGGAAGCAAAAAGTGATTTCAATTCCAACTATTTCTCTCTAACCTCATTGTGTGTGTGTGTGTGTGTGTGTGTGTGTGTGTGTGCATTTTATTTGCAGGAGTTTTAATGTGGGAAGTTTTTACAGAAGGAAAAATGCCTTTTGAAAACAAGTCAAACCTGCAAGTAGTGGAAGCGGTTTCTTCAGGCTTCCGGCTCTATCGTCCTTACTTGGCACCCATGTCCATATACAAGGTCATGTACAGCTGCTGGCATGAGGTTAGTGCACTTTCCTCTTCCAGTGGGCAGTGTCAGCTTTCAAGAGCATACCTGATTGTCACTTGCAGTACCCATGATTCAATTAGGGCAGCAATAATAATAACCTGACACCAGGGATGCTATTTCGATTTGAAACTCCTGCCGCATAATCATGAATCCATTTTGCTTTTCACAGTGGCCTTTCACTCCAAGAGACTCAGTTTCCAGATTGGTTCTTGTGGAAGCTCTTGATGTTTCTAAAATTTCAGTGAGTCAATGTTTTATTGCCTTTAGGGACCTGTTGGAAGAGTAAGTTGGTAGTAGTAGGCTTGTGAAACTTCCAGATTGGAAAGGAACAATGCTATTTTTTTTTTGTCAGTTGTGGGGCTTGAACTCAGGGCCTGGGCTCTGTCCCTGAGCCTCTCTGTGCTTAAGGCCAGCACTCTACCACTTGAGACACAGCACCACTTCCAGCCTTTTCTGTTTATGTGATACTAAGGACTCAAACCCAAGGCTTCATGCATGCTAAGCAAACACTCTACCACTAAGCCACATTCCCAGCCCCCAGAATGCTATTTTTTAAAATTTACTTCACTTTCATTTGTCTGGCTTTTCTAAGGCTATATGTAATGTGTTTCTTTTCTCTGTGTCACTTAAGACTCCTGATAGAGAGGTTATACTAGAATAGAAATGAAGGACCAGGTGCCAGGAACCTTCATTTGGGGAAATCATCTCTTGGGATCCCAGTTTCATCTTTGGTTGAAATGCCAAACTTAAAAATGCCAGAGTTTACATAGCCAGAAGGGTTTCTGTCTCACTTCTGCTTTTTGGGGCACAGATTCAACACACCCTTCAGTTTTACTAGACTCCTCTGTTATTTTGAGAGCTCCGTTCTCTTTGTAGCTGACAGCCTAAGCCAAGAAAAAAAATCACAACTTGAGAACTTTTCTCCTGCCTGAAAGGAAAAGAAAGAAAACAAAAATCCACCACTGATCCCCAATGCACAGACCCTGGAAAAGTCAATATTTCCAGAGTGTGATTGTTCATTTTCATCAGAGATATTTAATTTGTAAAGATTCCCAATGTATGAAAAGATTTATGACTAATTGCTCCACAAGGAATCTTGAACGACATAAAAATTTGTTAAGGAAGCTGTTAGCTGCAAACAGCTGTTTCAGGAAAATCTTTGCAATAACAATGTAAATGGCTCAATGTAAATAGCTCAGGAACACACAGATGGTGCATATTGTCAGTGGAGAGCAATGACAGTTATGGTTTTGCCAAAGGAAGTTCAGGAATGAACAGGAATGCTGACAGAGTGAGATTGATTGAATTGGAAGTGAAAGTTCACCCCCTAGGAGATCGAAGATAGGCAGCTTCACCCTGAAAACAAGTATCCAAAGTCCCAGGTCTTAGGCACTCTTATGGATAGAATATAGTGGATATGCTAAGGATATGCACAAAATAGTTGGAGTTTTTGCAAGAAATTGGTTTTTTAAGAAGTAGAGGATGGGAAATCGTGATAGCTAATAAAGTATCCTCAGGCCAAGATGGTGACTCAAAAGGAATTGTATAATGAAACCACAGCTATGATGAGATTATAGATGAGGTCTCTGCATAAGTTTTATTGAGGAACTGTTGTTCACCGTGCTAATAATTATTGGCCCTCAATCCTGGCCAACTGGGACTGAGCTTGGGGACCTAATGTAGTAGATAAGGATGTTTGGCAAAACGCACTCAGATATGGTGCTGCTCTTATTCTCTGGCCTTCATTGGAATCCCGTTCCTTTTCTGCTTACCTACCTCCATCAAGGTCATTGTGGGATAATTGACTTTCAAATTTCAATTTTTACAGTGGTCAAAAGTGATTCGTTTTGAGTGGAAACCATATTTAAATTTTTGATCTTTTCCTTGGCTAGCGATAGATAAGGCATCCTTCATTCTTTCTTGGAATTCTGAGTAGAGGCAGTAAACCATAGCTCCCAGTGAGCAACATGACCACAAGAGTAAACAACCAATATCTACAGCACACTCAATGGCTAAGTTATTATGTTTAGTGCGTTAGGAGTTCTCACTTTTCTTTTTGTCAGTTGTGGGGCTTGAACTCAGGGCCTGGGTAATATTCCTAAGCTCTTTTTTGCTTAGGCTAGTGCTGTGCCACTTTGAGCCACAACTACACTTCCAGTTTTCTGGTAGTTAGTTGGAGATAAAGTCTTCCCTGCCCAGGCTGGCTTTGAACTGTGATCCTCAGATCTCAGCCTCCTGAGTAGCTAGGATTACAGGTGTGAGCCATCAGTGCTCCTGGCTGCTTATGCATTTTTGACTTAGGCTATTTTCAATTTATGATGGGTTTATTGGAGAAGACCCATCATAAGTTGAGGAGCTTCTATGTATATTTATGATACAAATGTGCATAAAATACTTATTGAGTTTTTATGTGTCTGTGGATATGAAACAGAGAAGGGACAGGGGCAGCTAAGATGAACCCGAGTAAGTGACCTTAGTCTCATAGGTCATTGGAAATTAGATTAAGATACTGTTTGGGTTATGTTGATGAGTTTGTTTATAAAAATTGATTTTGCCTATAATTTGCCCCCCAATATTGAGGCGCCTCTCAACTCAAACATGATTATGTTACCATTGATAAGCACTTGGTGTAGGCTTTACCTGCAGAACGTCAGGCTCCTTGACAAAGCCTACAATTTCTTCTTGAAGTACTAAAAGTCTTAAATGGGCTCCAGTCAGCTTCTTCCCTGACCTTTTTATGGATGCCCGGTGATTATAAACCCCTGCGAGTGGTGTCTTGTACTAATCTCAGGGAGAGCTTTGTGTAGTTCCTATTTTCCATGGATTTCAAAGATGCCAACAGTGCCATCCCTTCTTCATGGAGTCAGAACCAAACTACATCCATGGGTGACATAGGAAAAATGCTCTAATCCCTGGCTCTGTGTCAGAGACTTTTGTGGACACAAACTAAAGATAGCACAGATCTGCAAAGTATGCGCTGAAAATGTGCCTTTTGTTTCCTAAGTGAAATCTTTCCTTGTAGAGGGAGTCAGGCCTAGTAAATACCTGGGGATGAGCTCAGGGGCTTAATACTCTAAGTCCTTGGGCTGGGAAGGTGGCTCAGTGGAAGAGCACTTGCCTTGCATGCCTGACGCCCTGGGTTCGATTCCTCAGCACCACATAAGCAAAAAGAAAAAAAGCCGGAAGTGGCGCTGTGGCTCAAGTGGTAGAGCGCTAGCCTTGAGCTGAAGAGCTGAGGGACAGCGCCCAGGTCCAGAGTTCAGGCCCCACGACCGGACCCCCCCCCCCAAAGAAAAACAACTCTAAATCCTTGCTGTCTCCCAGCTTCTTCCTTGACCTCACACATGTCAAAATCATCCAGATAGATCTCCAGAGTGGTGAAATCCACTGGAATTTCCTGCAAAGATAGAAAAGTTGTGTATCTGTGCTGTCCCAGTATGCAAGCCCCCGGCTGTGGAGGACTTAAAACGTGGGTTGGTATAGCTGAAGAATGGAACTTACACATTTGTGTAACTTTAATTCATCTAAATATGGAGCCAGGTACTGGTGGCTCACGCCTGTAATCCTAGCTACTCAGAAGGCTGAGATCTGAGGATCCGAGCTCAAAGCCTGCCTGGGCAGCCAGCTCCCAAATAAAATAAAATAGACACAGTTGGTTAGTGCGTGCACTCTGGCTACTTTTATTATTGTATTTTACTCTTAGATTTTTACACTTACGCCTTGTCAAGATGCCTTTTCCTTCCCTTGATGGAGAAGTAATTTGGAACTGAGTCTCTGACTGCAAGTACCACCTCTAGCATCTAAGTGCTGCACAGCTGATCACCTCCACTTTCCCTTTTCCAGAACCCTGAAGGCCGTCCGACGTTTGCTGAGCTGCTGGAGGTTCTAGCAGAGATTGCAGAAACCTGGTGACTTGGAACGGAAAGCCAACTGGAGGATTACCTGGTCGGATTGCCACAGGAGACGATCGTGGGTGGAGTCATCCCTGGGGAACTCTCTGACACAGTGCAAAGAGCACAATTTCAAATTGTTTTACGAATATTCAGACAGTAGTTTTTCAGTGGTGTGAGGTGGGCTTCGAATTCTCCTCTGAAATACCTTTTATGTTCTATGTGTGAAGAAAGGAGAAAAACTGCAAGCTAGCCTTTCCAGTGGCTGCTCTTCATGAAAATAGCCTTGAGAACATTAAGAGTAGGAAAGTTGACTTTTCACTAGACCAAGGAAATTTCTTTCTTAAAGAGAACTAATTGACATTCCTTTCTTCAGAGATCTATGCATAGAAGACAACAGTAGATTCTTCCAACTTGTGGAATTAAAAAAGCCTTCACAGGGCTGGGAAGGTGGCTCAGTGGTAGAGCACTTGCCTTGCATGCCTGAGGCCCTGGGTTTGATTCCTCAGCACCACATAAGCAAAAAGAAAAAAGCCGGAAGTGGCACTGTGGCTCAAGTGGTAGAGCGCAAGCCTTGAGCTGAAGAGCTGAGGGACAGCGCCCAGGCCCAGAGTTCAGGTCCCATGACCGGACCCTCCCAAAAAAAAACAAAACAACACAAAACAAAAAAGCCTTCACAGAATTTCATGTCTTTGTGCTGAATAGATCTTTATAGAAAACATACCTTTAGGAATCACATGAATATGAACATTCAGGAGATGTCTTTTATTCTTTTGAAAATAAGTATTTTGTTGTATTTTTCTTGGCATGGAAATGTCTTTATAATACCCCTGTATTATTTAAAAAATCTCTTGCACATATCTAATTAGTTTGGACACATTTCCTTGCATTCCAGTTTTTAAAACAATAATAGACCTTAAGCCAATTTCCCTTTTGATGACATTTGTGCATATTCAGGGAAATATAGCTGTGGACTCAGATTTCTTTTCAGTGGTACCTGTTGTTATATTCATGACCTGATTTTCAGTTCTAAGACTTTACCCTTTGCGTATATAATATTGGATTACAAAAGAAGCCTCATTTTGCCAGACTAAGTGCCTCCTTTTCTGTAAAATACTTGTTTTTTCCCAAAAAAGAGATGAAATAAAATATCCAAATGTGTCATTAAGTACTGTTATTTTTGAAGTCTAGAAATGTGGAGTCTCAACTCATAGTTTCTCATGTACTGATTATTGGAACAATTCATGACTGAATCTGACATCCTGAGGACTTCAGAAGAACTATAGGAAGATGTGCAGAAAGCACACACGTATTTAAGTCAGCATTAACAATAAGGATCTTCTATTTGTGTATTGTCTCATAGTTCATGATGGTTCTGGGAGAATATGTTTTATGATTTTCATAGGTGCTGAGCTGCTGACACCTTTCAGAGACTGTCACATCTCTTTTCCTTAGCCTTCTCCATGATGAAGAGTGACAGACAATAACAACCCTCCCCAAAACAACCAAAATGAACGCTGAAAAATCTAACACCAATTACAGGTACAGTACAGAGAAATGAATGACACCCAGAGACAAGCCATTCTTAGCTAAGAGTGACTATTGGTAGTTTTGGGCAAGCTCTACTCCTTTTGATTTAACACCTCAGGAAAGTTTCAAATAGGAGAAGACTCAGGATAAGAACAAATGGAGCGAGGGGGGACCAAGATGGCGACGGGGCAGTAGGGAAACGCCACAGCTCTCTCCAACCAAAAAGAGAGTTCAAGTTCCAACCTTTAATCTCCCCAAGAGACCGACAACAACAAAAAGACGAACACTCAGAGAAAAACCAGAGGTGGAAAATAACAAAAAAAAAGAAAGAGAGGAAAAGAAGAATTTCAGAACAGAGAAGAGCGAAGACCCCTCCCCCAACCTTTACTGGCCGCGCGGCAGTGCGCCAAGCCGCCGGCCAGCCGGCCCGGCGGGGGCTGCCGGAGCCACAGAGACACAGGGGGCTGCTTGCAGATCACCAGGTACCGGATTGCAGAACAGCGGATCGCCAGGAACAGAGAAACCTACCAGCCGGGAGTCTCCAGGAGGATCCCACCCCACCCATCACTCTCCACCGGAGCGGAGAGGCTCCATCCCGCCAAAGCCGCCTGGCACCAGCAGCGCCACAAAGGGACCTGTCCGCAGACCACCCGCCTGATCGCTATCGCAACGACCCGGCGGGGGGCCGCCCAACCCAGCCCGCAACCACCCCAACTGAACTCGGACTGCAACAACAACTGACGACCTACAGGGTGAGTACCCATCAGGGGACAGGGAATCCATCAAGGGAGACCAGAGCTGGAGGGAATCCCCAGACCCTGACCTAGACTCCCTACCCCAACACCCGGACCACAGGACCCACTAAAACTGGGAACTGTTCAAGAGCTCCACCAGCCGGTGGAGCACACTCTGCTGGCCAGGCCAGAGCAAGAGCGCCCCTGGAAGGGAGCTTAAATGCTCAAGCCAGGAACAGTGCCCCTGGGTCAAGACTACCAACAGTAGAAGAAATTTGAACTGTGTCCTCCAGGCTGCATAACCAAGGTGGTATACACATTAGCACAGGCCTAACGAGCGCGCTCCAGGCTGGGGCTGGAACCAGGCCAGGGGACCGGCGCCTGAACAAAGCAAAAAGGGTCAGAAGTGGGGCTGTGGCTCAAATGGTAGGGTGCCAGCCCTGAGCTGAAGAGCTGAGGGACAGCACCCAAACCTAGAGTTCAAGCCCACAACCAGCCCAAAACAAACAAACAAAAACACATCAGGAGCCCATAGCAGACTCCAGTATTTGGGAGAGTGCATCCAGAGCATCTGATCTTCCCAAGAGCACCCGCAGGAGCAAACACAAGCAGTCTAGGCTGCTCAACCCTTCCAAAGGCGGGAATTGCTACAGCAGAGAGCTGAGAATCCTAAGTGAATAGCAGCTGGAAATAGGCTCCCAACAGAATCCAGATCAGGCACAGACTCTCTCTACCAATACAGAATCAGCAACCAAGCAAAGACAGACACACCAAAACAAGATTGAAGAGCAGTCTCCTGAACCCCCATGCGAAAATCACAGAGAAAAATCACAAGGTTTACCACTACCCAGGACAGCAAGCTCACCTCAAAAGCCAGCAGCCACGCAGGGGAGAGCCCCAGTGGGAGCAAAGCAGGAATGGAAGACAAAAACTACATCCAAGGGTTGCTGGAGGCAATGACTCAAGAAATAAAGCGAGAAATGGATCAGAAATTGAAAGAGCACAAGGATGAACTATCAAAAGATATACAGGATATCAAACAAAAATTGGATGCAAAAATAGAAGCTGCACAAACCTCAGTAAGAAGTGAGATAAACGCCAAATTAGAGGTAATGCATACTGATCTCACCTCATTGAGAGGTGAGATCAGTACTCTGAGAACCAACATTGAATCCATAAAGGAATCCATTTTCACCATGCAAACCACAATAGAAGCCACGGTCAACAGAGTGAATGAAATGGAAGGTAGAGTGTCAGATACAGAAGACAGAATACACCAACTGGACCAAAAAGTGACAGATATAGAAAAATCACTCAAATTAAACCAAAGGGAAATTCAAGAGCAAGCAGATAATGCTAAAAAATTTACCCTTCGCATAATCGGAGTGGACGAAGGTGAGGAATTCCAGAGCAAGGGAATGCAACACCTATTTAACAAGATAGTCAATGAAAATTTTCCCCACCTCAAAAACGACCATCTTAACTACATCACAAAAGCTTATCGAACACCCAACAAGCAAGATCCCAGGAGAAACACTTCTAGGCACATAATAGTAACAATGATGGATCTGAATAATAAGGAAACAATCCTGCATGCAGCAAAAATGAAGAAGGAGCTATACTACAACGGGAAAAAAATTAGAATCACTGCAGATCTCTCCACACAAACAATGACTGCAAGAAAAGCCTGGGAAAGCACCATACGAGCCCTGAGAGCCAATAACTGCCAACCCAGACTGATATACCCGGCAAAGCTAGCATTCACATTCGATGGAGAACTGAAAACTTTTAATAGCAAAGAAAAACTAAATGAATACATAAACATTAAGCCAGCATTACAAAGAATTCTAAGAGGGGGGACACAACCTGAAGAAAGCAACCAGGAACTGGGACCTGCCCCAAACAGGCATTACTCAAAGTCTAACTGAGCAAGCCCAGGAGGAAAGGAAAGAAGAAAAACTTAGGAAAACGGAATGGCAGGGACAACAATGCATCTCTCTATACTTTCTCTTAATATAAATGGGCTGAATTCACCAATTAAAAGAAAACGAACTGAGGACTGGATCAGAAAACAAGACCCATCCATCTGTTGCCTTCAGGAGACCCACCTCTCAGCCAAACATACAAACAAACTCAGAGTGAAGGGGTGGAAAAGGATCTACCAATCAAATTCCCCCAATAAGAAAGCAGGTGTAGCTATCCTGATATCTGACAAAATAAACTTTTCATTAAAATCAGTACAGAAAGACAAGGACGGACACTACATATTAATAAAGGGAACAATCCAAGAGGAGGATATAACCATCATCAACTTATATGCCCCAAATATTGGTGCACCCAGATATGTTAAACAAATGCTCTCAAACTTACAGAATAAAATAGATCCCAATACGATAATACTAGGAGACTTTAACACGCCACTCTCACCAAAGGACAGGTCTACCAACCAGAGAATTGGCAAACAAGCTACCGAATTAAGTGAGGCCATACTTCAAGCGGAATTAACTGACATCTACCGAGTATTTCACCCTAAAACAACACAGTACACATTCTTCTCAGCAGCTCATGGAACTTTCTCCAAAATAGACCATATCATAGTTCATTCAAGGAACTTAAGCAAATACAAAGGGATCGACATAATCCCCTGTATCCTATCTGACCACGGTGGAATCAAGCTAGCTCTCAATAACAAAGCATACCGCAGAAATTTCTCTAATACATGGAAATTGAACAGCACACTCCTTAACAAGGCCTGGGTAACAGAAGAGATCAGAGAAGAAATAAAGCATTTCCTAGAACTCAATGAAAATGAAAACACCTCACAAAGAAACTTGTGGGACACAGCAAAAGCAGTCCTGAGGGGCAAATTTATTGCCCTCAGTGCCCACATCAAGAGAATGGAGACAGACCAAGTAAATAATCTCATGTTGCAACTAAAACAGCTAGAAAAACAAGAAAAAATGGGACCTAAAGCTACTAGACGAAGCCAGATAACCAAATTGAGAGCAGAGATTAACCAATTAGAAAATCAGAAAACCATAACCAAAATAAACCAAACAAAAAGCTGGTTCTTTGAAAAAATAAACAAAATTGATGGCCCGTTGGCAAGATTAATTAAAAAAAGAAGAGAGGAAACCCATATTAATAGGATTAGGGATGCCACGGGAAACATCACAACACGTACCCAAGATATCCAAACAATTCTAACAGACTACTTTCAAAAGCTATACTCTCTAAAGGAAGAAAATCTGGCGGAAATGGATGCATTTTTAGAGAAATACAAGTTACCCAAACTGAGCAAAGAAGAAGTTAACCAATTAAATAAGCCAATATCCTATAATGAGATACAGGAAGCTATCAAAAGTCTTCCAACAAAAAAAAGCCCAGGACCAGATGGATTCACAGCAGAATTCTATAAGACCTTTAAAGAAGAACTAATACCCATACTCCTCAAGCTCTTCAGAGAAACAGAGAAGGAGGGAGCTATCCCAAACTCATTCTACGAAGCCAATATCACACTCATCCCCAAACCAGGCAAAGACCCAACCAAAAAGGAGAATTACAGGCCAATCTCCTTGATGAACACAGATGCAGAGATCCTTAACAAGATTCTAGCTAACAGAATCCAGAAACACATAAAAAAAATAATACACTATGATCAGGTAGGCTTCATTCCAGAGACACAGGGATGGTTTAACATACGTAAGTCAATAAATGTAATCCAGCATATCAACAGAGCCAAGGTCAAGAATCACATGATTATCGCCACAGATGCAGAAAAGGCCTTTGATAAAATTCAACATTCATTCATGCTAAAAGCTCTGGAGAAAATAGGAATAGAAGGAACATTTCTAAAAACAATAAAAGCCATTTATGACAGACCAATAGCCAATATTATACTTAATGGGGAAAAGCTACAACCAATCCTCCTAAAAACAGGAACAAGGCAAGGATGTCCACTGTCTCCACTCCTCTTCAACATAGTCCTAGAACCCTTAGCCAGGGCAATAAGGCAAGAAAAAGACATTAAAGGGATCCGCATAGGGAAAGAAGAAGTGAAACTATCCCTTTTTGCAGACGACATGATACTATACCTCCACGATCCCAAAAACTCCATCCCCAAACTTTTAGAAATCATAAGTCACTTCGGCAAAATAGCAGGATACAAAATAAACCCACAAAAATCAGTTGCCTTCCTATACACTGATAACGCACAGGAAGAGAGGGAAATAAAGGGAGCAACCCCATTCACAATAACCTCCCAAAAAATAAAATATTTAGGAATTAACCTAACCAAAGATGTAAAAGAACTATTTAATGAGAACTATAAAAAGTTAAAGAAAGAAATTGCAGAAGACACTAGGAAATGGAAAGACCTCCCATGCTCCTGGATAGGCCGACTTAATATAGTAAAGATGGTGATACTTCCAAAACTAATATACAAATTCAATGCAATTCCTATTAAAATCCCAATGACGTACATCACTGAAATACAGAAAACAGTCCAAAAATTTATATGGAACAACAAAAGACCTAGAATAGCCAAAACAATTCTAGGGGATAAAGACAATATGGGAGGGCTATCCATGCCGAACTTCAAACTCTACTACAGAGCTATAATCACAAAGACAGCATGGTACTGGCACAAAAACAGACCCGAAGACCAATGGAACAGAATAGAAGATCCAGATATAAATCCACAGGCCTACAGCCAGCTGATATTCGACAAAGGAGCCAAAGACATACAATGGAAGAAACACAGCCTCTTCAACCGCTGGTGCTGGGAAAACTGGGCAGCCACATGCAGAAAACTAAAAGTGGACCCCAGACTATCACCATGCACCAACATCAACTCAAAATGGATTAAAGACCTTAACATTAAACCTGAATCTCTGAAACTACTACAGGACAGAGTAGGAGAGACACTTGAACTAATAGGCACAGGAAGGAACTTCCTGAACAGAGTCCCAGGGTCACAACAAGTTGGAGAGAGACTCGACAAATGGGACTACCTTAAAATAAAAAGCTTCTGCACAGCTAAATCTATCGCAACTAAGCTAGAAAGACAACCAACTAATTGGGAAAAAATATTTACCAGCAATATATCAGACAAGGGGTTAACATCCTGTATATACAGGGAACTCAAGAAACTAATCCCTCCCAAACCTAACAAACCAATTACTAAATGGGCAAGGGAACTAAAGAGGGACTTCTCAAATGAAGAAATAAAAATGGCAAAGAAACACATGAGGAAATGTTCATCATCCCTGGTGGTGAAGGAAATGCAAATAAAGACAACCCTGAGATACCACCTTACCCCAGTCAGAATGTTCCACATCCACAAATCAGCCAATGACAAATGCTGGAGGGGATGTGGAGAAAGAGGAACCCTATTACACTGCTGGTGGGAATGTACACTTATACAACCACTATGGAAAGCAGTCTGGAGGGTCCTTAGAAAGCTAAAGATTGACCTCCCTTACGACCCAGTCATACCACTTCTAGGCATCTACCCTGAACAACAGGAACCAATATACAAGGACACGTGCACCTCCATGTTTATTGCAGCACTGTTCGCAATAGCTAGGATATGGAAACAACCTAGGTGCCCCACCACAGATGAATGGATCCAAAAATTGTGGTATCTATACACAATGGAATATTATGCAGCCATTAGAAATGACAAAATAATGGCATTTGCAGGGAAATGGATGGAGCTAGAAGGAATCATGTTGAGCGAGGTAAGCCAAGAACGAAGAGACAAACGGTACATGGTCTCCCTCATAAGTGGATGCTAAATCCAAAAGGTTAGGTGATACGACAAAACTAACAGGACTTAAGAAACAAAGAACTCCCGCTCATCTGGTTGAACCACTACTAAATATCCTCATGCTGCTGATCACAAATATGGTATATAACATGTGAACACTGTTATATATTACAGACTGTGGTAGACAATTTGCTCCGGGGAAGTTAGAATGAACTTGTGACTTTGAAATTATGTAATCATTTAATCACAATCAAAAAAAAAAAAAAAAAAAGAACCCCGGGGAAGGGAGGGAGGGAGGGGATGGTAGGGGGAAAACAATGGAGGGGGTAACAATGTTCAAGAGGAAGTGTACTCATAACCTCACTCATGTAACTGTAACCCTCTGTATAGTAGCTTTACAATAAAAAAAAAAAAAAAAAAAAGAACAAATGGAGCTAGTTCTAGGTAACTAAAATGCCAGATAATTTGTACATAGAGATAAATCTTTTGGCTGCCTAGCTAAAGAAAATATATTTAAGAAGTATTCACACTATTTCTCCTGGGTGGGAACTGTGTTTTGCAACCAGTCTCAATATTTGTTATTGACATGAGGGCTCTGTGAATGGTTTGAAGTAAGATAGTGCCACTTTAAGTAGTTTTGCCTCGGAAATTAACTGGAGGTTTAGGAACTGACAGGAAGTCAATGGGGAGGAGGAGCCCAAAATGGAAAGAACTTGGAGACCATGCAGAAGATATGATCAGTGCAAATAGTCTTTTGCCAAGAATAGCCAAAGGAAGTTTTTCTTTTCTTTTTTCTTTTTTTTTTTTGGTCCGGTCGTGGGGCCTGAACTCTGGGCCTGGGCGCTGTCCCTCAGCTCTTCAGTTCAAGGCTAGCGCTCTACCACTTGAGCCACAGCGCCACTTCCGGCTTTTTTCTTTTTTCTTATGTGGTTCTGAGGAATCAAACCCAGGGCCTCAAGCATGCAAGGCAAGCGCTCTACCACTGAGCCACCTTCCCAGCGCCAGGAATATTTTCTTAAGTAGACATTTTATTGGAGGCTAGTACATGGTTCCATTATCACACTGGTAATACATTTGGTCTGGCAAGCAAATTCACAAGATAGATATAATCTAGCTCTATGGTTGCTTCGCTTTGTAGGGCAGGAAATGGAGCATGCACAGCCTTCACTCTCGATGGAAGCTTGCCCAGTCTCTATTAAGGCTTGTCCAGTTTCTATGGGCATGAAATGGCCTGACTTCTTCCTCACCTGCCTGGAGATTGTGCGTGTTTGATAGTGATGAGGCCATGCTATGAAGGGTCCACCTTCATGTCAAGAATCTCCTGTGTTGGTTTTGTACCTATCAGAAAATCTTACAGTTCATGAATCCCCCTCATGTTGTCCAATGGATTAAAGGCTTCACAATGTACACACATGTCTGGCATGTTGTCCCTCATTCAAATTTATATTAACTCAGGTTGTTTCCAAAGGACTGGTACTAGGAGAAAGCAAAGCTAAAACTTCCCCAGGTAAGCTAGGTCTGAGAAGAAAAAAGTTAGAGGCCTACTATGACTGCTGACTCTTGACTCACACATAGTAACTAGCCTAAGAAAAGTTTTTTTTTCTTCTTTTAATAGGTAGTTATAAACTTCTAGATTGAAGCTATGCTTTGTAACAAGTCTTAACAAAGCACACAAGGTTGAGAATGTAGCACAAGGGTAGAGCATTTACTTAGCCTACATGGGCCCTAGGATTGACTGCCAGTAAAAGAATAAATATTGAGAAAAATTAAAAACATAAAAGTTCCCCAAATATCCAGGTGCAGGTAACTCATACCTGTAATCCTAGCTTTTCAGGAGGCTGAGATCTGAGGATCGTGGTTCAAAGTCAGCCAGGGCAGGAAAGTCTGTGAGACCCTATGTCCAATTAACCACCAGAAAACTGGAAGTAGAGGCATGGCTCAAGGTGGTAGAGCATTAGCCTTGAGTAGAAAAGTTCAGGGACAGTGCCCAGGCCCTGAGTTCGAGCCCTAGGACCCACACAGCCACACAAGAAAGTTCCCAAACAATGAGCATATAGCTTGACTAATATTCAAAGATAGCTGTCACACTAGATGTAGATCAAGAAGTGATACATTCAGGTCACTAATCTAGGAGTCATTAATACCCTGATTTCTAACACTGAGTTAATGTGGGCTATTTTGAACTTTCTAAAAGTGGAAACCTGTGGCATATATCCTCTTGAGCCAGGCTTCTGCCACCCAGTGATGTTTGTGTGATCTATCCATGTTGTTTATAGTTGCATTTATTTCCATGTCTCATTCACCCATTTATAGTCTATTCTATTTTTGACAGCTATTTGAATGGATTTCACTTTGTGACTATTAAGATGACTGAGGCTATTCACATTTTCTGCATATCTCTTGGGGGAAAACATATTTCTATTATGCATGTGCTCAAGAGTGGGCTTGCAGGCCAAATTACTTGCCTACATTTGGTCTTTGTAAATGATGTCAAAAAAGGTTCTAGGTGGAAATAACCATCCATGGCTGTGTGTGAGCATGCCAGTGCTCCATAGGCCATGAAAATGGCTTGAGAATTTGTAACAATAAGCTGCTCCAAATTTGGTTTTGTTTGTGGGACCATGCTGGAGTAGAATGTCTGTCCCTTACTCTTAACTGACAGTATTGCAGTATGTTTCAGGGACAATCTAAAACACAAAGTATCAGTATTGGGGTGGATTGAAGGTATTTGAGGTGACATACAAGGAAAATATAGAGGTGTAAGGCAAAGCAGAAAAGAATCTGCCAGGCCTGGGCCTGTGGCTCAAGTGTTAAGAGCAACTGCCTAGTGAGTAGGAAACCCTGAGTTCAAATTCCAGAACTGCCAAAAAGCAAACAAACAAACACAAACCTCCAAAAGAAGGACAGCAACTACAACAAAAAGAATCTGACAGGGCTGGGAAGGTGGCTCAGTGGTAGAGCGCTTGCCTTGCATGCATGAGGCCCTGGGTTCGATTCCTCAGCACCACATAAGCAAAAAGAAAAAATCCAGAAGAGGTGCTGTGGTTCAAGTGGTAGAGTGTTAGCCTTGAGCTGAAGAGCTGATAGATAGCACCCAGGCCCAGAGTTCAGGCCCCATGACCAGACCCCCCCAAAAAAAAAATTAAAAAAAAAAAAAAAAGAATCTGACAAAAGAACTAGGAACTGGATATATGAGAGATGCAGGTCTCCCACCAACCAATATGTTACATACTTTCTCTCTCTCTCTCTCTGTCTCTGTCTCTCTCTCACACACACACACACAGATACACAGATATATTGCTACTTGTGTTTCTAATTGTCTTTTAAAATATTTAATGGGAAACTGGTTAGATTTTGACTAGAGGCTAGGGGTTATCATTGGAGATGGGTGTATTGCTTGATCTAATAGAAAAAAAAAAGAAAGTCAGGGGAGAAACATAGATAAAATAGCTGGTAGTAAGCCAAGTTCCTGGGGCTTATTCCTGTGATACTATCTACTCAGGAGGCTGTGAACTGAGCACACACAGGAGGCAGATAAATCTGAAGACTCTTATCCTCAATGAACCAGGAAACAACCTGAGAGACTCTTGTCTGCAAGTAATCAGAAAAAAAAAGCCAGAAGTAGAGGTGTGGATCAAATGGTAGAGTGCTAGTCATGTGAAATAAAATTGAGCAAGAGCACCAGGCCAAGAGTTTGTTTCTTCACACACACACACACACACACACACACACACACACACACACACACACACACACACACACACACACACACACACACACAGAGCTGGAGGAAGGACACTGCTGACAGCACTGAGGAATGGGACATCTGTTCTCTTAGGTTGTCTACAAAGCGACTTCCCTTCCCTATCCCCCCCACCGCTCCCTGGCCTCCATATTCAGTAGATCTATTGGGGTCATCTGATCATTATGGATTTTGTTGCCTACGTGGGTAGCAATTTCATATTTGGTTCTACATTGTGCAGGGCAAAAATCATATAAAACATGTGAAGTCCAGCAAATAAGCATCCTGAGAATGGATTGAAATTTTGGGGCTGGGAAGGTGGCTCAGTGATGTAGAGGTTTTGTCTTACACTGGGTTTAATTCCCAGCATCACACACATACACACACACTCCACATACAAAACCTAAACCTTGGTCAAGACTTCTGATATATATCAGTCCAGATATGTCATCTAGTGTGGCAACATTGAGGATGAGGTAGAAGCTATTGCAAGTTCATCTAACTAGACTTTCAAGGATACGAAGAACCTCAGCTAATAGGTGGATTACAGTCCCTTCATTTCTCAGCAATTTGGATAACAAGAGAACGAAGGAGTTCACATTTGGGTGACACTGGTTGGGGAAAAAATCCAAACATAAATAGTATGAGATGCAGAAGAGGTTGTAATTCATTGAAACAAGAAAAGCATGGATCATTTCCCTCAGCCCCCTTGAAAGACAAGCCTTCTGCTTCTTTCACTAGGCATTAACTGGAGAGCCTCAAAATGCGGAGATATGTACTTACACACAGCTCGTATAGATTTGTTCCTCAGCACCTGGTGTAATAAATATAACACTCTTTCAAACAAAATCTAGTGTTGAGTCCCTGCTACTGATGGCGAGAAATGCCTTTTGTGGAGAGAGGCTATGGCCTACTCCACAAGGATCCTTCCTTCCTTCCTTCCTTCCTTCCTTCCTTCCTTCCTTCTTTCCTTCCTTCCTTCCTTCCTTCCTTCCTCCTTCCCTCACCTCCCTCTCCTTCTGTTCTTTCCTTCCTTCCTCCTTTCACCAGTCCTGGGGCTTGAACTCAAGGCCTGGGTGCTGTCCCTGAGCTGCTTTTACTCAAGGCTAGTGCTCTACCACTTGAGCCACAGTGCCACTTCTGGCTTTTGTGGGGGCAGAAGCATGTTATTGGAGATAAAAATCGCACAGACTTTTTTGCTTGGTCTTGCTTTGAACCATGATCCTAAGATCTTAGCCTCCCGAGTAGCTGGGATTACAGGCATAAGGCAGTGGTGCCTCAGTTATTTACTGGTTGGACAATAGAGAATTGGAGGTGAATGGAGAATTATCCTGGGGTTTGTGTGTTTTGTTGCTACTTCCTTTTGGGACACAGCTGCCCTTGACCCTTTGCTTCTGTTATGCACAGAGAGTCTTCTTGCAGGAAGCCTCTAAGCTGACACTCAGCTCAGCCAGAGCCTAGCAATGCTCTCTGCAAGGCTATTTCCCATCATACTGTCTCTCCAACCATGCTGATGCCACCTTTCCATATTAAGGACTGCATGGTCTTGACTGCTAAAGAAAAATTATTTGGACACCTATTGAAATGGTAAGGAAGACTTTATTGGAGACCATTCCCATAAGAGTCAAGACTATTGTAGGAGGGGAGAAAAACTAAACCAAACACTGTGAAGATAGCAGAGGACCAACAGAAAAGCAGGGATGAGAGAGGGAAATCCTGGTCAGCTGGCTTAACAGGATTCTACTCAAAGAAAGGCCGGAGAGATTTTGACATTAAGGCTGTAGATGAGAAATTACATCATATATACACAGTGGAGGGAATCTCACTAAACTTATTTCTTTAGCAATAGCAATTTCTTTAGAATCTGTTCACCTGGAAAAGAATTTTATCTTTAAAAACAGGAGCTGATTTGTTTTTTTCCCCTTCCCCTCCACAAATTATACCAACATCAAATACAGTGAAAGCAAGGGTTATACCATGGGGGAGGGACATACAAAGCAACAAAGAAATAATCTTATAAATATGTTAGAAACAATTGCATGAAAGAAAAAAAATATTTGAATACTTAACTTGGGGTTCATTTCCCTAACATCAACTTATCTGACCTTTTCTGCTTCTCAGACATATACTAGTTATTAAAAATAAGGGAAAACATGGGACCTATGATATAGATGGACCCATTGCAACAATGAGATGTACAAGATGTTATGTCGAAAAACGAACTTTACAACTTTGGTGGGGGGGGGGAGGATTGGGTAGTGGGGCAGGGAGGATGGGAAGGGGAAACAAAGGAGGAGGCAACAATGCTTGATAAGAAATGTACTCATTACCTTGCCCATATAATTGTGACCCCTCTGTACGATATTTTCACAATTAAAAAAAAACACACACAACAAAAAACAGGAGCTGAAAACTGTTGTGAGGGCCAGAGAGGGGAAGTAACAAATATCCGACACTCTTCTGTTTGCAATCCAGTCTTTCCTTGGAATCTTCTATGGCTTAGTTCCAGGACCCCTGGAAATACTCTTGTATAAAATGACATGGAATTTGCATATAAACTACACAGTCCTCCTTTGTACCTAAAACCATATAACACATATAATACTAATATGATGATACTTACAATGCCTAATATGATGATACAGGACAATGACCAGAGCAAAATATCTGTATGTGTTTAATAAAGAAGCACTTTTTTATTTTTTGAATAGTTCTGAATCATGATTGATTAAATCTGCAGATGTCAAACTTGTTGGCCTAGCAGGTTGACCCATTCTCTTGATTTTTGGCTACTTCTCTTGTAGTCAATCATCTTTTCCAGTAGCAAATTAGAGCTGTTCAGCTATGAGTCATGAGGGTTTTTTTTTTTGTCATGTTTCTTTAATGCAAATTGACTCCAACATGATTGGGAAACTAGGGTTGGAGGTGTGGCTCAAGATTTAAGAGCTAGAGCTGGCCTGGAAAGCCAGTTGAGTAAGAGTTTAATTCTCTGAGCTCAAGCTGTAATACCAGCAATTAAAATTTAAAACAAAATAATTTCTTGTTGTTCTTTTTAATGTACTTATAATGTACTATGTGATTTTTTTTTTTTTTTTTTTTTGGTTTCTTTGTATGTTCTTCCCCCATGGTACAACCCCGGTTGTCCTTATATTTGATTCCGGTGTCCTTGTCTTGTATATACATTTTTCTAATTTAGGGAGGGAAAGGGAAATAACAAAATGCTAAAATACAGGTTGACCCATTGTAACAATGAGCTGTACAAGACACTATGTTGAAGACGAACTTTACAACTTTGCATGGGGGGGTGGGGGGGGAGGCAGGGAGGAGGAGTTGGGGAGATGGGGAGGAAAGGGATGGTAGGGGAGAAACAAAGGCGGAGTAACAATGTTCCATAGGAAATGGACTCATTACCTTGCTCATGTAACTGTAACCCCTCTGTACAATAGCTTTACAATAAAAGCATATACATTAAAAAAATTTTTTTCCCTTTACATACAGCAAGTGTTCAGAAAGTCCCTGAAGCTTGGAAATGGTGAAAGGATGATTAGGAAACAAGAGAGGGTTGTCAATATTAAATGCCAGTTGGCTGGACTCTGTTTCCTCCAGCATTTTGGTGTTTGGAAGTCATCTGGGATAATTTCCTTATCATTAGAGAGCATTATAAATGAATAGAAAGCTCTTCAGGAAAAGCTGGTACCCGCATGTATGGGAAAGCTAAAAGTACAGTTGGCTGGGAACAGTGGGCCTATGACTTCACTGTGTCATTTCCCGCCACTCTCCTGTTCGCTCATGCTGCCCCTGGCCTTACTTGCTGCCCCTTAAACATCCACTGTCCTTTCTCACTTCCGGGTCTTTGCATCTTTATTGGCAGGCACTTCTTCGGGTATCTTGAAGGTCTGCTTTATCATCTCTGGTTGTTGTACATCTGTCTCCCTCCCCTTGAAGCTTTCTCTAACCACACTATATAGGAGACAGCCTCCACTCTCACTTTGGAATGCCTTACCTGTATTGCTCTTTGCACTTGGCAACAAATCACACATTTTTTACTTTATTTAGCCTCATGTCTTCCGTCCATGATGATATCATTTGTGAGGACAGATATTACTGTGTTTTGTCATTGTTGTATTCGTTGGTCCTAGCACAGAGCCTGGACTGAACCAGTGAAGCAAAGGTAGTGAAACCATCTCCCAGGGAAGATAAGGAGCTTTACTGGGATTTTGACTGAACCCATTGTTTTTGCTCACAGTCCTGGGCTGTTGCTCTGTCTAATTCCATCTGATGATCTTAAGTGCTCAGCAATCCTTTTTCTTTATAGATCTTACTTTTATTTATTTTTTTTTTTTGTCAGTCCTGGGGCTTGAACTCTAGGCCTGGGTGCTGTCCCTGAGCTCTTCAGCTCAAGGCTAGCTCTACCACTTGAGCCACAGTGCCACTTCCAGCCTTTTCTGTTTAAGTCGTGCTGAGGAATCAAACCCAGGGCCTCATACATGCAAGGCAAGCACTCTACTGCTGAGCCACCTTTCCAACCCCAGATTTTGCTTTTTTAAAGAGCAATTTGATTTATGAACAAATTTCTGTATCTTTCCTTCTTAAAATTTTTTTATTGTGAAAATACCATACAGAGGGGTTACAATTACATGGGCAAGGTAATGAGTACATTTCTTATCAAGCATTGTTGCCTCTTCCTTTGTTTCCCCTTCCCACCCTTCCCATCCCCCCTCCCCCATCTTTCCTTTTTAAAATAGAGAAAAATGAATGCTAGGAACTGATACCCGATTAAAGGAGGGAAAAAACCAACAACAGAATACATCCACAGAAAAAATGAATCCATATTTTATATAGATAAATCAGAGAAGAAACATCTGAACAAAGATGGAAATTTCCTTTACTCTGCTTTTAGGTATGCAACCTACTTAGCTTTGTGTATAACTGCTGTGATTTTCCTCAGGTGTCCCTACTGGCTGGGCAGGGTTGGGAAACTTGACTTACTTTAATTCCTTAACTTTCAGCCAGTGTGTTAATTAAAAGCTGTTTTTAAGGTCATGTGGGTAGTCCCTCAGATTGTGCCTCTCCCTTCCTGTATTTCTGCCCTATGTAGCATCTGGATATAGAAAGGACAGGATGGCTTCACCCAGGGGTGATATTAAAAATACGTAAGAACTGGTTTGGCACAGGCACAGATCAATCAGAATGGATGCTGTGTGTCAAAACCGGCCCAGCCCTTTCCGTGCCGTCTGAGGCTATCAGCCCTGGCAGGGTAGGCCGCCTCGCCAATGGTGACAAGAAGGGGAGAGGCTGTTTGTGGTGGCGCAGTGTTCCTTGTCACCTGTGGTCTGCCAACAACATTCTTATCGGCCTTGTCACGGCTTGCCCTGCTGGCATTTGCAAATGTCGTTAGTGACTGGTGTGGGCTGGTCCCGCCAGCCTTGGACAAAGCACAGAAGCTCTCCCTGCACGCCCTGGCCCAGCTCTTCCCAGCCCCTGCTGCCCAAAGGCTGCCGGTCATCTTGCCCTTGAACAGTGTGCAGCCATGAGGGTTGCTTCTGGTTCTCAAGTGAGTGGCTTCTAGAGATCTGGAGTGCACACAGGAACTTTGGGGGTTTCTCAATGCTACCTGGCCACTGAGAATACCTCCAAACACTAAAACTGAGAACTCTGCACCTCTGCCCCTACACTCTGATCTGCATTGCAGCTGTTTATCTTAGCATGCTGCCTTCCTGACCTAGGCAGAGACTATTTGTGAAGGAACTCCCTCAGGAATCCACACAGAAATCAGAGAGAAAGTCTTCTCTGCCTCTCCTGATTCTCTGCACCCAGCCCTCCTACCTCAGCTCTACCTCCAACCTATTGCACAGCCTTCTCCCTTTTCTGCCTGCAGACCATAGGATACCAGCCTGCATGTGGTTCCTTTATACCAGGATGATCAAGAGCTTTAAAAAATACTATTGCCCATGTTCCTTCTTCTCACCCCTCTCTTCAGTTCTGCTTTAACTATTCTGAGGAAATCCTAGGCATCGGTGTTTTTTTCCCCTCCCTCCCTCCCTCCCTCCCTCCCTCCCTCCATTCCTTCCTTCCTTCCTCCCTCCCTCCCTCCCTCCCTCCCTCCCTCCCTCCCTTCCTTCCTTCCTTCCTTCCTTCCTTCCTTCCTTCCTTCCTTCCTTCCTTCCTTCCTTCCTTCCTTCCTCTTCTCCTCTCCCCTCCTCTCCATCTCCTTTCTTCCCCTTCTCTCCCCTCTTCTCCCTTCCTTTCCCCTCCCCTTTCCCCTCTCCTCTCCTCCCTTCCTCTCCTCTCCCCTTTCCTTCCCTTCTCTCCTCTCCTCTCCTCCCTTTTCTTTTTGGTGCAGGTCCTGTGGCTTGAACTCAGGGCCTGGGTACTGTCCCTGAACCTTTTTTTTTTTTTTTTTCTCAAGGCTAATACTCCACCGCTTGAGCTACAGCTCCACGTCTGGCTTTTTGGTGATTAATTGGAAGTATAAGTCTCATGGACTTTCCTGCCTGGGCTGGCTTTAAACCATGATCTTCAGATCTCAGCCTCCTGAATAGCTAGGATTACAGGCGTGAGCCACCAGTGTCCAGAGGCAATTGGGGGTTTTAAAATCAAACCGCCCTTGGGCTGGGAAGGTGGTTCAGTGGTAGAGCGCTTGAGTTCGATTCCTTAGCACCACATAAGCAAAAAGAAAAAAGCCGGAAGTGGTGCTATGGCTCAAGTGGTAGAGCGCTAGCCTTGCTGAAGAGCTGAGGAACAGTGCCCAGGCCCAGAGTTCAGGCCCCATGACCGGACCCAAAAAAAAAAAAAAATTAAAATCAAACCGCCCATGTGATCCAAAGGGCAGCCAGGGCTGACAGCCACAATTCCAGTCAAGTTGCTTTCAAATTTCACTGCTCATTAGAATCATCTGGAATAACTTCAATAAATCCCAATGTTTAGGCTGTACTACAAGCAGATAAAACAAAAAACCTCTAAGGTAGGTAGTGGTGTTTCAGGTGGCCAAATATAAGAAACATGTTTTCTTGAGGCAATTTTGGAGACTGTCATGTACATATAGACACCTGATAGACACCCAGAGACTTGTAAGACTCAGAAGGTCTGGAGTAGGACTTTAGATCTGCATTTCTAACAAGCCTGCAGGGAGTAACACAGGTGGTGGCTGACGAGGCATATTATTCCCAAGACTGAATTCCTCCCTCTGCCCATTCAACTAATAGGATGCAGAGAGAGGAAATCTGGCTTGCATGAAGTAGATACTTCAAAATTATATATAGGCTATATTTGTCTTCTAGGAATATACATCATGTATTATACAATATGTGATATATAATGTATATATAGCATATACATTATATACGCTACATATTCATATATATATATATATATCCCTAGAAGACACTAGGATTTATCGTTCCAAAGTACACTAGTTCCCTTTATTCTTCCCATATGATAGGCTGAGATTCTCAATTATTGCAGTTTGTCCCATCAAGTACAAGCTCATGAAAAAGTTCCCTATGGTGATATGTAGCCAGAAATGTCTGAGGAAGGCTTCTTTCCCCCAAACAAACAAAAAACCTAAAAGAAAACCCCAAATTTTATTAAAAAGGATGGGGCGACTGCTTTAGGTATGGTTTGAGACCTTGAGTAGCAGCCCCTCCACCCCCTGTGACTCCAAAGAGACAGAAATGAAGATAAAGTCATATAAATACAATTGCAAATAAACCATGAGATGGGCCTGGCACCAGTGGCTCATGCCTGTAACCCTAGCTACTCAGGAGGCTGAGATCTGAGGATCGCCATTCTAAGCTAGCCCAGGCAGGAAAGTCCATGAGATTCTTATCCTCAATTAACCACCAGAAAACTAGAAGCAAAGCTGTGGCTCAAGGTGGTAGAGTGCTAGCCTTGAACAAAAAGGCTCAACGACGGTGCCCAGGCCCTGAGTTCAAGCCCCAAGACGGACCGAAACAACAATAACACACGGCATGCCAACCAAAAACACATGACATGCCTGATAGATCAGATTTCTGACCTATCAGAAACAATCCCCAATGATTTTAGTGTACATGAGTGGTCACTTCCTATATTTTCACTTCTAGAAATGCATAGATCCTTCTATGAATCCTTTCCCTGGCACTATAACAATAAACATGAGGCTGAGTTCTTTACGAAAAAAAAAAAGAGATTTATGTAGCTCATACTCTTGGATGCTGAAAGTCCAAGATCAGGTGCTTTTCCAGGCTCAGCCTCTGGTGATGGCCCCTTTGGCTATGTCTTACCATAGAAGATGGCATCATGGTGCGACAGGAATCCAGACACCAACTAGATCTGTCATGAGAACTTGTTGGGATCCCATGGGAACTATGTTAATTTCTTGTCCCTAAATGATGTTAACACCTTTTATTGGGCTCAGCCTCTATAAGCCTCCACACCATCTCTCAACAGCACCCTAGCACCCTACTAGGAATACGATTTCCCTTTTGCACCCTTGTGGAAGAAACTATACCTACACAAACCAACCCTTGTCCTAAAGTTGGTTCAGGTGTTGAGACTATTGATCCTTTATATGCAGACGAAAAGCTCTGCGGGGAGGGGAGCAAATGAGGAGGCTTTGGGGAAGAGAGCAAAGCAGGTTCTCAAGCATCTGAAAAATAGTCTGAAGGAGCAAGAGCAGAGACTTCCTGGGGGTTGTAAGGCCTTGAAGATTGTGCAATTTGAACTTGCAGCTGGCACCCAAGAAAGCAATGCCTTGGCTTTCTTCACATATTGTCCAGCTACTGGGCAGAAGGGGAAGGTAAAGGCAGGCTTTAAAACTGTCAAGAAATCTAAAATGTAGAGTCAAGATTCTTTTTTTTGCTGGGCTGAGAGTGTGGGTTAGTGGTAGAGTGCTTGCCTAACATGCATGAAGCCCTGGGTTTGATTCCTCAGTACCACATAAACAGCAAAAGCCAGAAAGGGTGCTGTGGCTTGGGTGGTGGAGTGTTAGCCTTGAGCCAAAGAAGCTCAGGGACAGTGCCCAGGCCCTGAGTTCAAGTCCCAGGACTGGCAAAAAAAAAAAGAGATTATTGCCATAAGCATTGCATAGACATACTTAAAAAAAAACATGTATTCACTGTTTATCTGAAATGCAAACTCTATCTAGGAGTCTTGAAGTTTTATTTGCTGTGTCTGACAACCCTATGTGTGAAGATAAGATAGAAAGAGCCTAGGTTCCTTCTAGAATTGCTGAGGATGATCACCCATATCTCACTGAGTTGTTCAGATTGCGTAAGATCCGGGGCTCTGTCTCCTCGCTGAGTGGGTGCGGTGATGGTGATGTGCACCTGTCGTCCTGGATTACTGAGGAAGCACAGTGGTTGGGTGTGGTGGTTTGTGCTTATCTTCCCACTGCGGGAGAGCGAAACAGCTCAGGGTGACCTAGGCATAAATCAAGATTCTATTTAAAAACTAACTACCTTGAAAGGGAGCCTGTGAAGCGGCTCAAGGGGTAGAGCACTTGCTTTGTGTGCAAGGCCCCAAGAACCACCAAAAGAAAATGAAAGAAGAACTGTATTGAAGATGGTAGATGAAATATTTAGCACAATATCTCAAGTACTTAAGGTATATTGAACATTTATTTGTTTACTTATTTGTTTTTCATAGAGCTTGAACTCAGGGCCTGGGTGCTGTCCCTCAGCTCTTCAGCTTAAGGCTAGCACTCTACCACTTGAGCCACAGTGCTATTTCTGGCTTTTCTGTTTATGGGGTGCTGAGGAATTGAACCAGGGACTCATGCACGCAAGGCAAGCACTCTACCACTGAGTTACCTTTCCAGCCCTTGAACATTTATTTTTAATTGTTTACATTTCTGTAACTCCCAAATTTATACTTTGAAGACCTAATTCCTAATGTGATTTAAAAAAAAAATTTTTTTTTTTTTGTGTGAGTACTGGGGTTTAAACTCATGTGCCTGAGTGTTGTCTCTGAGCTTGTTTTTGCTCAAGGCTAGCAGTCTACAGTCTACAGTGAGCCACAGTGCCGCTTCTAGCTTTTTCAGAGTAGTTTCTGAGCAGTTTCCTGTCTGAGCTGGCTTTGAATTGCAGTCCCCAGATCTGTCACCTGAGTAGCTAGGATTCCAGGTGTGTGCCTGGCTTGTGGTGTTTTTTGTTCTGTTTTGTTTGTTTGCAAGGCCTTTGGGAGAAAATGAGGATGAGATGAGATGCTGAGTGAGCAGCCCTCATGGTGGGCTTGGTGCCCTTATTAAAAAGGGACCCAGAAAAGCTGCTTTCTCTCCCTCCACCATGGAGGTCAGGGCAAGAAAGTGGCCATCTAGAAGCTGGAAAAGTGCTCTGCTGGGGCCCTTTGATTCCAGAACACTGATTTTGAATATCCAACCTCTGGAAGTATAAAAAAATACGTTTTTGTTGCTTAAGCTAACCTGTTGGTGATACTGTATCATGACAACTCCTGGCAAACGTATTTTATTTCAATTGTCATATACACATTTCAGATGTATTAACGATAGCATTGCTAAACTGCTTGTGTTTTTCAAGAAAAAAAATGCAAAATGTTAGGACTATTGTTTGGGAGAGAGGAAGCAGATCATACATCTTATTTCAAAGATTGTTAAAAATTGTCTATTTGGGAATAACCACAACCACAGAATAGATACACTGTATTTTAGCACTTAAAACAATAACAACAAACAACTCTGAGATTAGGATGTACTATAAGATAGGTCTTCACAAATGGTACATGGTCTCCCTGATAAGTGAATGTTAAATCCAAAATGTTAGGTGATATGACAAAATTAACAGGACTTAAGAAACAAAGGACTTCCACTCATCTGGTCGAATCACTACTAAATAACCCCATGCTGCTGATCACATGTATGGTGTATATGTGTACACCGGAGGGGAACCAGGAGGACGACACAGAACTAGAGGGAATCAGGGAAAAACATACAACAGTTGTGGGACCCATCAGCTGTACTGGACATTGACCAAAATGAACTAAGCAAGTCAATGGCAGCGATGGGAGGGAGGGAACAAGAGGGAAAGAGGGAACAGCTGATGCTATGCAAAACAAAAGAAATGTACATACCACCCAGTGTGGAAGAAATAACTGTATCGCAAAGCTCATAGAACTCATAAATGTGATAGACCGCGATAGACAATTTGCTCCAGTAAAGTTAGAATGTGTTTGTGACTTTAACTGAGCATCACTATCCCACAATACTGTGAAATTTGGGAAATTATGTAACCACTTAATCACAATAAAAAATTAAAAAAGAAGAAAGGACAACAGGAAGAAAAAAAGATGATCAAGATCAAATAGATCTAGGCCTTTGAATAGAAAATTGGGTTTTTAACTTTTATTGTATATTACAATTATCTGGGGACAATTGAACAAATATTGTTGCTTCTGCACTATCCTTAAATGTTCTATTTAATTGGCCTGGGCGGGACCCAGACTTGGTAATTAAACAATGCAAAGCAAAACCTCCTCCAGTGATGGCTACGTGCAACTAGGACCAAAATCAAAGCGCTAAACAAAATACGTGTGTACCTATTACACATGCTTAGTCTGTCTTGAGGCTTCTTGTGGAGTATATTAAAAAGGAGAAGAAAGGGAAAGAGAGCTATTGCAGCAGTGTTTGATTTTTAACAACTTTTTAATAAGCTGTCTTGGCTAAGTCATTGTGTGCTTCAGTTTTAGCCTGTACGCTGTTTCACTGTTAGACAAGGGTTAAAAGCAGGATGTCGGAGCTAAGAACAGAAGGAACACAGCACTGGATAACCAAGCTCCAGAACCAAGTAAGGAACTTGTACCTCTCCTCATTTGACTTCTGGCACAATTCTACACTGTCTATCTCACCAGGAGGCCATAGTATATTTAGGATTCCATAAAACTTAGGAAGGCCAGAAGGTTGCCTGAAGTCAAGCCTTGTTTTGTTTTCTGTTTGGTAACAAATTCTACTCCTATCTGCTTGACTATCTCTTTAGCATCTCAGGCTGTCTATGTCTCAATGGCGATGATGAAACTGTCCCCTTTCACAAACACTAGCCACACAAATGTGTCAGATGGACACAGTTAATCTTGATGCTGTCGAATCAGACATGAGGAAAGCAAGTCAGGTATCCATATTGTGGGTCCCCACATACTCTGGTCCCAGCCATTCCCCACTAAACCACAAAATGAATAAATAGTGTAGACTTGGTCTTGTTGTGCCAGTTTCTCCATACTTTTTTGTTTTCCTTTTGTTGAAGCTAATCCCCCCTCAGCACATGCCTCCCAGGAGTGGGACTTGCGTGGGTAATATGAATTGCACTCAGTTGCTTAAGTCGGTCTGATGATAAACCAGTTTGGTGCTCACATGAGACATCATCTGATACTTGTCTTCTCTTTGACTCTGGTCAACTTAATCTAGTCAGCTCTCTTTGCTGAGTGTCTCTTTGTCTTAGCGCTGGCTGAAAAACAGAATCACTGCATGCCTTAAGGTTATTCTTTGTGATTCTGAAAACAGATTTTTAAAACTAGTAGAAAGTTTTGCCCCTTTTTTCTTTCTGTACGTGCAAAATTACTCCAAAGGAATTAAGTCCAAGGGAGATAATCACAGTTGCCTTCAGCCCCTAGTAATTTATTTTGCTGGCTCCTACCAAGTCTCAGTAGACCCTATCATTATAATTGCACGGTTAAGGAACAGCCATCTCTTTTACTGAAATACCATTTAATTTCAAATTCTTTTGGTAATACCATGAAATTTTAGTAGTGAAAACAAAGGCAAAAGGGAATTGAAAGACAGCCCTTCTGAGCAGGCGGGGTAACCTGCCCATTCCTGGTGTAGGGAAACAATGTTTTATTGGACTTAAGTGGAGTGTTGCCCTTGAGTTACTTCCTCTGTGTTGGATGGGCACAATTGGCACAGGGAGGAGCCATATATCGTGACCCAAAGCCTTTGTAGGACTTCCTTCATGATTAGTCAGGTGCCTGTAGAAGGCATAATAAAGGCAGTTCACAGCTTTTGGGTCACGTTGAGCTGCCTACGGCTTCCTGGCTGGACCTGGAAGTTATTGGCTGGATTACGGCAGACCCTGGCAGGAAATCCTCACCTCCACCACCCATCTTGCCTAGTCAAGCGGTGTTGAGGCCTACACCTGGCTGGATATGAGGCCGACCTTACTGTGGCCGGGTGAATGTGGAGAAAGTTAGTGTGAGAGTTGTTACCTGAGAGCTAGAAAAACACCTTAGACCAGTGGACACACTCTCAAGGTCTTGGGCTGGAGGTGGGGTGATGGCTTCTGGGAAGAGCTTGGTCTGTTGATCTGGGGGTCCCCTTGACCTCTCTACTGCTATGGCAGTTTATACAGAATCTAAAATGCCACAAGGCCAAAGCTTTCTCTTATATTGCTAGCATGTATGGAGAGATTTGTTTTTTTCTCTCAAGGAAAAAGGGTTTTCATGAACTAGAATTGAAGGGGAAAAAATATTTCAGACAGTCAATGCTTGCAAAAAATGTTGGGCTGGGCTGGAAGGTGGCTCAGTGGTAGAGTGCTTAACTTGCATGCATGAGGCCCTGGGGTCCATTCCTCTGCACCACATAAGCAGAAAAAGCTGGAAGTGGTGCTATGGCTCAAGTGGTAAAGTGCTAGCCTTAAGCTGAAGAGCTGAGGGACAGTGCCCAAGCCCAGAGTTCAGGCCCTGCGACCAAAAAGGAAAGAAAGAAAGAAGAGAGAGAGAGAGAGAGAGAGAGAGAGAGAGAGAGAGAGAGAGAGAGAGAGAGAGAGAGAGAAAGAAAGAAAGAAAGAAAGAAAGAAAGAGCTGGGTTGTTTTTAACCAAAAATATTTTCATAACCAGGCGCTGGTGGCACACGCCTGTAATCCTTGGCAGCCAGGAGGCTGAAATCTGAGGATCATGGTTCAAAGCCAGCCTGGGCAGGAAAGTCCATGAGACTCTTTTCTCCAATGAACCACCAGAAAACCGGAAGTGGCACTGTGGCTCAAGTGGTAGAGTGCTCGCCTTGAGCTGATAGAGCTCAGGGATAGTGCCCAGGCCCAGAGTTCAAGCCTCATGACCAACAAAAAAAGTTTTCATTTGTTAAAGCAAAATTTCAGATTCATCATACCCTAAACATACCCCTTAATGGCTTCCTTTAAGCCATCTCCAAGGAGTTGGCTTGCCTGTTCTACACAGCCACGGACGGCTGCAGATGACTGTAGTTGGCTGTGACTGTGCTGTGGAGGTACTGTTCAGTGTGTAGCAGGCCTCACCAGGCCTCCTCACATGTGTCTCCATTCTGTGGACAGAGACGTTGAGGTGTTCAGAAGCTTAAATATTGAACCTTATTCGGGTGCTAAGTCTGTGAATTACAAACATATTTGCTTCCTTTCATAAAATGGGGGACATAAAGGGTATGGGATAGTGGTAAGAAAGTTGTCTTTTGCACGCCCAACAATTCATTTCCACAAAGTAGAAACAACTGAAGGAGTAAGCTGTTCAGAGTTCCATCCAGAAAAGGGAAAACAACATGTACACTGTAGTTGGTATTACAGATCATCTAGAGATGCTTTGAAATACATAGTTTACAGAAGTGCATTGGAGGACATATACAGGTTCTATGCAAATTCTATGTCATTTTGTATAAATGATTTGGCCACTTATAAGAGTCCTAGAACCAGCTCCCTCAACCATCCTGATGACTTGCAGAATGAACCTCCTTGTAATAACTTCTTTTGATTTCCTGGTTAGTTCCCTTATGTATATGATTTGGATAAGAAATATAAGAAGGAAAGTAGGCTGTGCACTTGAAGCTAAAGCTTGTAATCCTAGCTTCTCAGAAGGCTGAGATCTAAGGATTGCAGTTCCAAGCCAGCCAGGGCAGGGAAGTTTGTGAGGCTCTTATCTCCTATTAACTACTGACAGGACAGAAGGAGAGCTGTGGCTCAATTGGTAGAGCACTAGTTTTTAGCAAAAACCTTCAGGGACAATGCCCAGGTCCTGAGTTCAAGCCCCAGGACTAACACAAAATGACAACAAAAATCCACAAAAGTATAAACTTTTTAGTCCTGCTTTATGTAGAAAGATATGGCTACTTTTTAGCTAATCCAATGTTACTATAAGCAGGGAGCATCTAATTGTGAATTTTTAAAAAGAGTTATTAAATGAAGATTTCATTATATAAACAAGCCTCTGTCTTGTTCAGTAAAATTACTGGAGACAATTTCTTTTGTTCAGGTGTCAAATCTGTTGTTCTATTGAAGATGGGGGAGAGGCTTCTAGGAACAAAACTCAGTTTGAAGTAAAAAATTAACCAGTGAGGATTTATTTTAAAAAAAAACAAACAACTCAGAACTTTTTTAAAATCTCAAAACAGAAAGATAATTTTTGCCACTATATTTACCAGCTATAAACTAAACTTCAAAGAACATAATTAAACCATATTTTATTGCAAATGAAAAATATACAGAAGCATTTAAAAACTGTAAACTTTCTAAAATGAACAGTGTTTATAAACATTTAAAAAATATAAATTCTTTATGAACATAGTTTATTCAAAATATTTGAGAACATTTAACATATATTTATACAAATTATTGTTTACAAAGTTTTGGAAAGGTGAAAATAGTATTTATAGTTCAGTTTTGTTGGTTTTATTAAGAAAGAATAGCATTTATAGTTCAGTTTTGTGGTTTTATTAAGAAAGATTTTTTTGGTGCAGTAATTTTTTATTGATGCCAAGATAGCATAATGATAGAATTCACATTCATTAGCATTGTTTAAAGTTAGTATTTAGCTCATGGAATAAAATAGAAAAGATGAGGGATTTATACAAAATGGTACTCAGTATCCATAGGTCTTAAATAATAAGACTAATAATTAAGTACTCATTATCTATAAGGTATGATGCCACAGGGGCTTCCCATGGATTGGACCCAATAGTTTTGAAAGTAAATGTTAATTTAATTTCACATTTCTAAATCTAAAGGGCTTTATGAACATACTGTAACTTGAATTAAAAATAAACTTGGCTGGACTTTAGAGGCGAGAATATGAGGGTCATGGTTGTGGCCAGCCCAGGCAGAAAAGTTTGATTGATTTTCAACTCATATCTGAGCACAGTGGCACACACCTGAATCATCCTCTACTACATGGGAGGCTGAGATTGAGAGGATAAAAAGTCCATGAGACTTCCCTCTCTACTGAGGGGAACGGGTTCGATTTTCAGCACCACATAAGCAGCAAAAGCTGAAAGTGGTGCTGTGGCTCAAGTGGTAAAGTGCTAGCCTTGAGCTGAAGAGCTGAGAGACAGTGCCCAGGCCCTGTGATGGCACGAGCCTGTGATCCCAGAGACAATAGGAAGCCTAAAAGAAGGCAGAGCTTAGCTTAAGCTTGTGCTCCCACAGAGAGCAAGACCCTATCCTAAAAATAATCAACAAAAAACAGGGTTGGAGTCCTAACTAAGCAGTATAGCACCATCCTAGCAAGTGCAAGGCCCTGAGGTTACACCCCCTGTGCTATCCTCCCCCTACGCACGTGTGCGCGCGTGCACACACACACACACACACACACACACACAGAGCAAAATTATAAATTAAAAAAAAACGTATCAGAATTCGGAGAAAATTTCAATTTGTTCTGTGCTAGCACAGCTAGTGGCCTCAATGCTGCATGTACCTATATATATTCACAAAATAAATCCTAAGCTATGCGTGAGATGACCAATAAAGTATGTATGTTAAAATGCAAATATGTATGAGATCACCAGCTTAGACTACCACAATGCGAATACATGAGTCCAGCATTACACTCTTCCTTAGACAGTATCTTCGGATTTGGGAAAAATTCATTTTTGACATAAGATTTCCAATAACATTTTGACATTTTTAATGCCTAGGCTTACAGCAGTTTTTACACAGATCTTTGCAAATAGTTCACTGTTTGACAACATTAAGTTTTTCTCAGTCTTCCTGCTGTCAACACCAACTAATTTTCCAACCCCAAACACATTGATCCTTGTGTTCTAGAAACCTATGACCTAAAGCATCAAGGGCATAACATGACATTTCAGGTGTCAAATAACAGATGACCATTAATAAATGTCTGAAGCCTAAATTCACTAGAGTAGAGAACCCATGCCGCTTCAGGTTAGATGTCAAGGAAAATGTCATTAATTTCTTCACCAAGGAGGTGTTCTGGGAGAACCAATGGGATTGTTAAAACTAAAAAGAAAAATGTTAAAATAATTTTTACAATTTTCGAACACACTCTTTCCAGAAGACACTTTTCCTACAAACTAGAGTTTGTTGCTGATAGATCTGATAGACAAATAATCAGCAATTGGCTAGGGAAGGTGTATTTCACCTAAGGTATCAACCCATGCAACCATCATGGGTTATCAGTCTTCAAAAACAGTGCACTGAACTATGCTCAGCACTAAACTCTGCTGAAAACTCTAAGATGGTCATTTCATCTCAGATTACCATCCGTTGTGACTATCATTTGTGGTTCAATAGAATTAGAAATGCTAAAGTTCAGTTTACTAAGTAACAGTTTATATTATTACTCTGGGTAGGCTTAAGCTGGTCCCCAAACAAAAACAAAACAGAAAACAAAAGGAGATAAAACAAAAACCCTCAAGGGACAATGCCAAGGCCCTGAGTTCAAGCCCCAGGACAGGCACAAAACAACAACAGACCCCCCTCTAAAAAAATAATAATATTTGATGTTAAAGCAGAACATAATTGAGTCCACCTAAAGTTTTCCTTAAAAATTTTTAATTTAAGAATACCGTTTTTAACAAAATACGTTTTGTTAGAATTTTTATTTTGAAAAGTAAGTTTAAATATAAGACAGCTAATTTCTCTTCCACAAACATAAGTAAGCGGGAGGGAATCTGCTCATACACAGTAAACCACCTAAAGTGCAATTCCTGCCATCATCTAGAATGAGGCAGAAAGGATAAATAAACATTTTAATGAGCAAAAGGTATTTCCTGTTGTAGCCTTGGAGGTCTCAACATTTTGTTTCCCCTGAAAGTTCACTGGCTAGAGACACTCATCAGTAAGTTGTATGGAAAATATGACTGGGATGAATTGAACTGAAAAAGCAAACTGCTACTTACCTATTTTTAAGTCAGTACCTAATTATAATTTCCTTACTAAGGATGAGGAAATACCAAATTTTCAAAAGAGATTTATTCAGGTTCTTTTTTTTTTTTGTAGTTGCTTCCACATAGTCTTAGAAAACTCACTCATTAGGAATAAAACACCTGAGAAATGCTGAAGTACTTTAGCCTCCTGATATGCTATGGTGGTTATTGATGAAATAGCTCTATGTCAGAAATCACCTCTGGGATAAAAATAAAAGGAAGGAGCAAAGTAAATGAGAGTAACTCAGAACTGAGTTCTACAGATGGTCCTTCTTGTTTTACATCACCCAGGCCTGTGTTTAAAGGAATATGTGGACACAGTAATTTGTGAGAGCTTGGATTTGGAGGACAAGGAAAAAATGTGCTTTCTTTACCTGTGGTGTAAAATATTTTTTCTCCTTCTTCCATTCTCCTCCCTTTAATTAGTGATAAAGGCCTCTGATATATAAAAAAATTACATTCCTAAGATCATTATCAGTGGTATATCTTGGGCATTCATGACCACTAGGAGTAGGTTTCCCAAAGCAGTCCTGTGTTTTTCTTTACCAATTCACCTACCCATTATCTAGTTTAAGAAGAATGAAGTTGTAAAAGGGAGGACAAAGCACGAGTATCTTCTCACCTCTTGGGACATTATGACTTGTTAGATGATGGTGACTGACACTCTGCCTACCAGAACACAGCTAACTTGATCTATTGAGTTCCCACCAATCTAAAAAAAAGCAAACAAAGAAATGAGATCACAGGCAGAGCCAGGTCATTTGTGGCTAGAAGACAAGATTATTCTGAAACATACACGACTGTTGAAGGCTTTTCTATTTAAGGAATGTTTCAAACGTTGGAGAATGAAAAGCTGCAGAAGTCTTTTGGGGGAACATCAAAACTTGAGTTTCAAAGTTAAGGGTCAAACAAAACCTTCTTTCTTCAGCCCCACATGTGAAGTATTTATAGACATGTTATAAACAGTAGCTTTCCCAGTAGTCCTTCCAAGAGTAAGTCTTTCTTCTCTCCAAGTATCAGGATTTATACGGACTTTGATCATCTGTCCTGCTAAACAAGGTAATGTCATCATCATATCCTGTGGTTGGACAGTCTATGTTCTCTAGTAAAACATAATTATTCTCATTGCCATTTGGAGAAACAATGTCTTTCTTGGCAGTGGATGTCAGCTCATTCCACGTAATGTCAGTATTTTTAAATGCATGGAGAAGGAAGATGCCATTGATAATGGTGAGGAACCCACTCAAGGTCCCGATAATATCTCCGGTTTTCATGCCATACCATTCCTGGAACAAGATGGCAGAGCAAGTCACTACCGTGGATGTGAAGAACACATAATAAATGGGAGTCACAAGAGATGTGTTAAAAGTGTCCAGTGCTTTGTTGAGATAGTTAATCTGTGTAGTTACTGAAAGCACAAGCACTGCCAGCAAAACGAAGACCATGGGATTCTTGTAAACTGGCTTCCATTCTAGCAGTTCCTTAATGGCGATTCCCAGGCCCTTGACAGAAGAAACTGAAAATGCTCCAATCAAAGAACAGATTGAAATGTAGACCAGTATATTGTTCTGTCCTTTCTTGGGAGCCACAATCAAAATCAGCACCAAAGAGATCAAGGTTATGATCACAGCAAAGGAAATAAATCCTATTAGGAAGAGAACAGAATTAGAATTGAGAAAACGCTAACAGGACAACAGTTTTCTAAAATCTTGTTAGTCATGAATTTAAAAGCTAGCTATTTTAGAGACAGAAGTAATATTAAGGTAAAAACAGCAACATCCTGTTGTGTAATTATTATCATATAGAGAATATTCACAAACATCTGATTTAAATCTTGCCAATAACTATTTAGAGAGCAAGTAACAAGAATTTGAATTTGAGTGTAAGTCTTTGGCATTGACTAGTTCTATTTTTAACTCCCATTGTTTGGTGGGAGAAGAGTAAACACAAAAAAACTGTCACTTTTTCAGAAGACTTATAATAATAAGAAAACTTATTGTGTCTCATAATCCTTGTAAGATACCATTAAATCATCATTAACTATCAGGTGCTGGTAGCTCATGCCTATAATCCTAGCTACTCAGGAGCCAAAATAGGATGATCACAGTCCTGGCAGGAAAGTCTGTGACACTCTTATCTCCGATTAACCACCAGAAAACAGGAAGTGGCGCTACTAGCCTTGAGCAAAAAGAGCTCAGGGACAATGTCTAGCCCCAGGATTGACCACAACAACAACAAAAAAAATTATTTGATGTCAGCTGTGGTAATATATATCTGTGTTCCCAGTGATCAGAAGGCTGAGGAGGAAGATTGCAAGTCCAAGGTTAGTTTGGGCTACATAGTAAGTCTTAAAGCAACAACAAATAAAACAGAGATATTATTTGACGAGGTGAGAAAGAAGAGCAGAATCTCAGTATTTCTTTAGACTGAATCACAGACCTGGGTCTCTCAACTTTATTTCCATTTCATGCAAAGAAGTGACTTCCTCTTCTTGTGGGGCATGAATAACCATCACAGTTGACCCCAGTATACATAATATGCAGCCAATTTTGCCATGAATGTTCAAGTGCTCATTTAAAAAATAGGAAGACAATATTGCACTGTTGGGAAAGAAGAAAATTAAATCACCAGGGCTTAATTGCCTTTTAATTCCGTGGCAGCTGAGAAGTCATGCTGGGGTGCATACCAATGAGCTGACCTGAATATGCTACATGATACTGAAAAAGCAGTTAGCTTTAGGCTTGGAAGTGGCCAACCAACTCTGGTTCATTGCTGTTATGTTATATCTGAAGATCTATCATCCTGTTATCTCCTGTGCTTTCTGGGTGCTCTTGTGCAATTCATTTTCATTTACTCCATCTTCTCTTGCTTGCAAAGTCAAGCAAAATAAAAGAGCCTTTATATCTTCCTAGCACGATAAAGAGTAAGAATCCCTTAAGAGAAGTAATTGGGTCCAGAAGAGGTTCGGATTGAAGAATTTTCCCTCCAGATTTTTTTTTTTTGGTCAGTTGTGGGGCCTGAACTCTGGGCCTGGGCACTGTCTCAGCTCGTCAACTCAAGGCTAGTGCTCTACCACTTGAGCCACAACACCACTTCTGGCTTTTTCTGCTTATGTGGTGCTGAGGAATCGAACCCAGGGCAAGGCAAGCACTCTACCACTAAGCCATCTTCCCAGCCCTCGCCCAGATTTTTGAATATTTGCATCTATATAAGAAGATCTCTTGGGGAGGACACCCAACTTCAAACACAAAAGTTACATTTTGTATAATCTTTACCTGAGTAGCCTGAGGGTAATTTGATACAATAGTTTTGGTATGCCTGTGGCTAATTCAACCTTTCATATGAAGTCAGGTGTGGAATTTTCCACTTGTGGCATTTGTTCATGTTCCCCTTCTTCAGATGCCCTGCAATTCCAATTAATGATGTCCATTTCTCCCCCAAGACTTCCCTAGAGCTGCCCTCCTGTGGCCACTGAAGAGACTGTAGCCGCAGTGACAAACTGCCTTCACTTCACTGGTAAGTATTTTAAGAATTGTAAGCTTTCTGTGTATTAACTCACTTAATTCTCACAATAATTCTATAAAGAAGGCAAGGAGAGTGGGTAGGCACAATCCTAAACTCTCTCCTAAATACTGATTAATGCATGGAGGCAGAAAGGACAGCAAAATGGTAGCTAAGCTCAACAGTTACCAAACACATTCATAGCGATCATATTATAGACAAACATATCCACAGCCTATACAACAAGAAAATTGTTCCTATTTTGAAGATAAAAGAAATGATAGGGTCTCCAAACACAAGAGTCTTGCAGACAATGTGAGAATGGTAATGAGAGTTGAAATTTAAGACAAGCACTGTGCTTTTTGAAATCTTCTGATAACTACAGTCATTAACAACTCTAACAACAGAAATAATTAAAAGGACTTTGACAGGTGTAAAAAACATAAACGGAAGCAAAAGTCTTCTAGGCTTCACTGACTTATCACAAAGGTAACATACAACTACTTTGTTATCAGGAAGCCCAGATTCATTCTGCCAGTTTTTTCTAAATAATAATTTGATAATTGATTTCCGATTTCTATTATTACTTTTGCAGTCTTCTCAATTAACTTTTATGACCGATCTCTTTTTTCTTTCCTTCCCTTCTTTCCTTCCTTCCCTTCTTTCCTTCCTTCCTTCCCTTCCTCCCTCCGTCTTTCCTTCCCTCCCTCCTTCCTTCCTTCTTCCCCTTCTCTCTTTTTCTCTTTCTTTTTCCCTCCCTCCCTCCCTCCCTCTTCCCCTCCCCTCTCCTCTCCTCTCCTTTCCTTTCCTATTACTGGGGCTTAAACTCAGCCTGGATGCTATGCCTTAGCTTGTTGCTGAAGGCTGGCTGATGCTCTACCACATGAGCCACATCTCTACTTCTGGCTTTTGCTAATTAATTTGAGGTAAGAGTCTCATGGACTTTCGCTTTGCAGATTCTTGAGTAGCTGGGATTGCAAGTATGATCCACTAGTGCCCATTCCTCCTTTCCCTCCTTCCCACTTCCCTTCCTTCCCTCCCTCCTTCCTTCCTCCCTTCCCTTCCCTTCTCTTTTTTCTTTTCTTGGTGGTGTCATATCAAACCCAGGGTTTTGCACATGATAGGTCTGTCATGGACATACTCTCAGCCTAAGAAATAAACTTTTTAACCTCATTTTATTAATCAAGAAGCTAGGTTTCAGCAACCTGTCCAGAAACCTATCCAAAGATTTTCAGGGATCCCAGATATTATTTTGGGTCTTGTGTGCATTGAGAGCCGCATAGGAGAAGATTTTTGTTATGAGATATATTTAGTGTACATTTCTATGGCTGAAGTGTACTACAGTATTAAAATACCCGCAGAAGCCAAGCTCCTGTTGTTTACCTACCTTATGAGAACACTCAGGGCCCCCAGAGGGGTGACCAAGGTGGCAGGGGCAAATGCATAAGCTGCAAAGTTTGCAGTCTCTCCTGCTCCCACTACAAAGCAAGCAGAAACATTCATGTAGAGGATGGATTTATTTCCCAAAAGAGAAAAACAAATGACTCTTGCAAAACAATGGATTTTTATCTTGAAGACACAAATAAATAGCTAAAAGGAATGATTTAACTAGTTTTTTTCTTATGGAAGATGGGAAAAGATTGGTATTAAAGGATGAAGATAAGATGTAAGTATCTGGTGGTATAAACCCAACTAATGGTGACTGAGCAATACACATTTTAAATGACTTTCAATGAAGATTTTAATTACTTTCACACTGAAAACATATCTGATGAGATCTAGCAGAGCTAGCTTTGGAGTACAAATTAACACAACTATTACCACCACCACCAATAACCACCACAACAGAGCAATGTGGAAAATTAGAAGACTTGGAAGAGATCTCGAGGTGGAAGAATAGTCAGAAATTCAGGTCCAAGTAATCAAGCATCTCTGAACTACAGGTAATCTACAAGCAGGTAACAGAATCTCAGCAATGAAGAAGATCAAGTTCCAAGATCAAGTTCTTATCTGTGGAACTCTAGAGTTCCAGGGTATGATACAAATAATCTCTAGAGGGAGGGAAAAAAATAACTCTCCATGAGCTGGGATCTTGAACAGGAACCAAATTATTCTCTCAGATCCCAACAGGGCACTGGCCCGAAGAATGCAGTATTTTATGCTACCCCATTATGCCCAGCAAATCTTTATTGTGGAGAGATAAAAGAACATTAACATGCTTTCTCTTTTTTCTTTTCTGTGGCTATTTGCTACCCTTCCTCTTCTATCTACAGGAATATTTTGCATTAGTATAATATCATAAAAAAATCTAAATGTACAGAACAATTAGGAGACTGCTCTCATAAAAAGAACCATGGAAGTTCACTCACAATATTAAGCTTCCTTTGAATAACTTATGTTGTTTGTATTGTTTAATCTTTGTAGCCAGAGCTTCAAGAAAACACTAACTTCATGACTAAAGTGCCATATGTTTGGCACCAGATGAAACGGCTAGAGTTCGCTTTTCTCCAAGACTGGTATGAGCTTTTTCACATGCCAAGAATAAAATGCCAACTGGGCACCAGTGGGTTCATACCTGTAATCTTATCTATTCGGGAAGCTGAGGTCTGAGTATCCTAGCCTAGAGGTCAGCCCAAAAAGATGTGTTGGAGAGACACTTAGTTCCGATTAATCATCCAAAAGCTGAACATGGAGCTATGGCTCCAGTGGGCAAAAAAGCTAAGTGAGAGCACAGGATCTGATTTCAAGAAAAAGATTAGGCATAAAATATTCTCCTTATATTTTCATTCTGATGGTGCAAGACATCACTCGGATGTCTTTCTGGAACCTTAAGGAGAGTCCTTTCAACTTTATAATGGGAATAGTCCATTAAAAACTGAAAAGTAGTGGCCAGCCATTCACACCTATAATTGTAGCTACTCTGAAAGCTGAGATCTAAGGCCCCAGGATTGGCTCATGTACACGTACACGTGTGTACACACACACACACACACACACACACACACACCAAAACCAAAACAATAAAATCAAATAAAGCCAACCTGAAAGGCCTACACAGATTTAAATTATTTTTACTCATTGTTCATTTAAATCCCACCTTTTACTTATCAGGAAAAGGTTAGTTTCTTCCTTCCACAGGATCTTGCAAATACTGAAAAACATGACTCCCTTTTGGAAAACACAGGGAGGTTTTAAGACCTGGACTACAGAAGGAAGTGATCTGTGGTAAAAACTTACAATGTGTGACGCCCTATCTTTGAGGGTGTCATGCTTGGGATTTAAGAAGGCTTAGAGGAGGGAAGGAAGCAGATAAACTGCCTTTCCTGTGGACATCACAGGAACATTTAGGAAGGGCGTCAATAGCTCTTAGGAGCACTTTAAGAGAGGTTTTGCAAAGTGAGCCTTTGGAGAGGGAGAGCAGGGCCAGCCTTCATCTTCTCCTCATTTTTTCTACAGTCCACAGCCAGAAAATCTTTTCATTTAGCCATGTTTGGTCCTGATATGGCAAATATACCCATCCCTAAGGAATCATGTGTCTAGGATAGTCACAGACTCAAAGTATGAGCTGTGAAGATACAGAAGGAAAATATTTCTCTCAGTTTTTAATTTATATTTTTTGTTGCCTGTGGGGTTTGAACACTGTCCCTGAGTTTTTTTCCACTCAAGGCTAGCACTCTACTACTTGGAGCCATAGCACCACATCCAGTTTTCTGGTGGTTACTTGGAGATAAGACTTTCCTGCCCAGGCTGGCTTTGAACCGTGATCCTCAGCCTCCTGAGTAGTTAGATTACAGGTTTAGAGCCACCAATGCCCAGCTTCCCTCAGTTTTTAAGAAAATTATTTCATGGTCTCATGGTTACATTACACATTTACAATATACTCAAATCAATCTCTCTCCTATCACCCTCCCCCAAACCATTTCAAAAGGGTTAATTGTTCTATATTCACAGTTGCCAATAATCTCATTTTTTTCCTTCAATACTTTTGCAATGGAATACAGAATAAGTTAGTGATAAAATACAATGTTGCAAATATCAACTTTTCCCTTTGAACTGCATAACAATATTGAAAAAACAGCAGTGTATGGAGTACCCACACACAAATAAACTATGGATGCAAGTATTACAGGTGAGGTGATAGAAAGCAGCTACCATGAACTAAGAAGAAATGTAGAGGAAACTGAAAATGGAAGAAGATACATTTTTTTCTCATGGAAAACATTGTAATTAAACACCCTACCTGTCTATGTGGCCCCCCAAAGCCATGAAATGCCACAGGATTTTTTTTTCAGTATTCTACCTAACGATTAAAAATAGGCTTCATTCCAGCCTAAGGTGGATCAACAAGATAGTTCTAAAACAGATCATTAACTAATCCACTCAAGCTAGTAAATCTCCCTGTCACCTTCGGATAGGGACTGCTTGTAGATTGGGTTTCAGAAGGGACTTTTGTTCCAAGTCCTTCACACTTCACTAAAAACTTGTGCCAGGGTAAAAAATCATTGTTATTCTCATACCAGGTTTTCCTAATATACTTTCCTATCATGTTCACTAGTTTCAAGTCAAGCTTTGATTTTTCTTTTGCTATGTAATCTATGTAATACACTTAACACTTTATAAATGAGCATGATTCTAGTAGTAAACTTACTGGACAGTAGTCCGGCCCACCAAAGCCATTCCTTGAGGTAAGAATGTCCACCTTGTCCTGGAAAAACACCAAAAAAAATTAAATTCTAAATCACAGAAGGGAAAAAGAATTGACATGTAGGAGAGGCATTAAATCATGGTTTGAAAAGGCAGAGATCAAGTGTAAGATCAAGTTGGTAAATCGTAGTCTTTGAATTTATTTACTTGGTCATTTTCAGAGATCTTTTAAGGCATCCTATTAGGTTTCTTCTTTCTTCCTCTTCCTCCTTCTTCTTCATTTGTTAGTCATCAGGTTCATTGCATTCAAATCAGTCAGATGTGTGGACATTGAATATTATCAACTCAACATTTCATTTTAGTCATGGTTCAAATTAAAAACAGAAAACCATAACTTAGAAAATACACTAGCACTTAGCAGACTTCTAAGGGAAGATGCCAGTTGAACCAAGACTTTTTCTGAGAGTTTGGATTAGTCAAGTGAAATGTGCTGTCTACCAAAAAGAATGAAAGCTTTTCTAGTCATTCGGTCACTTCTCCTACCATCTCAATCTGTGACCTGAAATCCTTGTGTTATGTGTGCTGTATGTTATGAGTAAGTTCTCCAAGAACCATAGGAGTCACAATGATAGATACAAAAATAAAGAATTGTCTCAGCAAGGCAAAATTTACTTTTGGAGAATATGGTATGCCATCAGCCAAAACTCTGGCAAGCAAGCACATAGATCAGGCAGGCTGCTCCCCTATTAATCCCTAATGCAGAGGCCCTGCCTCTCTGCTCAGATTGGTTGAGCTCAGGTTATAATCTTCTTGTGATTGGCTCATTTGAATAGGGTACAAGTAATCTCAAAATATACCCATATCCTCTGCTATTTTTTGAACAGTCTGGGCTATGTCATAATTCCATCTTGAAAAGAAACCCATTTAAGACAAAACCTTACATTTCAAAAATCCTTTCTTATTCCAAAGCTGTTCCTTTTTCCCTGACAAGAGCCAAGCCACCAGGCCAAAGCAGGTTTTTTTTTTTTCTTTGTCAGTCTGGGCCTGAACTCTGGGCCTGGGCACTGTCCCAGAGCTCTTCAGCTCAAGGCGAGCCCTCTACCACTTGAGCCACAGCGCCACTTCTGGTTTTCTGGTGGTTTATCGGAGATAAGACTCTCACAGACTTTCCTGCCTGGGCTGGCTTTGAACTGGATCCTCAGATCTCAGCCTCCTGAGTAGCTAGGATTATAGGTGTAAGCCGCCACCACCCAGCTCCAAAGCAAGAATTTTTAAGCTGCACACTTTGATAGAAAAGAGTTGTTCTCAGGTGTAGAAGATGGAAGTTTCTTTTATTTTTAATATAGTAAAATGTCCAAACTTGTTCTAGATTCTTTAACCTAAACCATCTTGTTTATATAAGTTATAAAGCTTATTTTACAAAGTAGGTAGCTATGTTTATTTAAAATTTGTTTTGCAAAATTTGCAAATGACTAAATTGGAGTCACAATGCAATATTGGAATACAATATTATTGTATAGGTAATAGTTTTGGGGGGTATAAGTGAAATAATATTTACTTCTGTTTGTTTACTGGCTATCCACATTTTTGTTCTTTCATTATCATTTGCAGTTATGCGTTAGTGCATTTCTTCTTTTTTTAATACTAGTATTAGGCTTTGAACTCATATTCACTTGGCTTTCTTATTCACTCTTGGTGGTCTGCTACTTGTATTGTGCCTTCAGTCTGGCATCTTGCTGGTTCATTGGAGATGGAAGCCTAAGCTGGCTTCGAACTGCAATCCTCCAGTCTCAGCCTCCTGAGTAGCTAGGATTATAGGCATGAACCTGGAATCATGTCTCTTGTTTATCTACTTTGACAGTTTTCTGTTTGCATGATAATTTTTTAAGTTTGCTGCACTTTATATATTATGACTAACTTTGATTACGTATTTCCTAATTGTCCCTCAATATACCATTTTACATTTAGTTTACACCAAGGCATTTTCACAGAGGAATATGTATCTCCAAAAAGATTTTTTCTTTAACTTTATGCTTAGAAAGGTGTTCTGTCAGGTTTTTGAAAAGCTTATTTCGTTTAAAGTATAACCCGCAAATTTCTGTACTTTATTTTGCTAAATGGTATAAAATCTATTTTTTCCAATTGTCTTAGTACTTTTAATTGAAAATTGCATATGATGGATTATATATTTAAAAGCTCATATATAATTCTACATGTTTTTGGGGTCCACTTGTAAGTTTTTAATAATCTCTTATTACTTTATCTACTTTTAGTGCAAGTACTAAATTGTTTGAATGGATAAAGTGATATGGTATATTCTAGGGTGGTGCAAATCTCTCAATAGTATTTTCCAGAAGCTTGTTTGTATAATTTTTAGTCATTTTTCTTTACATATGGATCTAAGAAAAATATATGTACTTCATATGATGAAAATGAATAGAGAATTCGTGGCTAATGAAAGATAGTTAAACAGGGCTTACTTAGCATCTTGAATGTTACTATAAATCATGGTGCAATTCTATTACCCTCTAGTCATTGATTCAACAAATATTTATCTTGTGCCCCATGCTGCTGCTACTGCTGTGTGCTGTTCTTGTATACCCACTATCAATAAACAAGTCAACCTGCTCAACAAGAGAAAAACCATACACATACAATACAGATTATTCTATAAATAAGGTAGGAACTCAATAGTGTGATGATAGAGAGTAGCAGAGAGATACAGGAAGTAAGAGAACTGCCCAGACAGGATGGTTACGGAAAGCCTTTCTAGGTTGGTAAAATTTAAGTATAAATCAGAAGGCTGTCTCAGCTGAATGAAAGGCAGGGAAAAGAGTTCCAGCAAAGAGAAAAGACCTCAAGGTAGGAAAGAACTTAAGAGAAAAGTAGGTGACTGGGATGGTAGCACAAGAGGAAGCTAGAGAGGTACCGGAGCCATTTCATGCCAGGTCAGAGACTATAGGAGACACAGCTGGCTTAGTCAAGGACGTAATGGTGAAGATGGAGAGATACTGTTCATGACTAGAACATGGTGATGGTCTCACAGGAAGCTCATTTTGCAGCCAGGAACTTGAATAAGTTCATTTCGTGTGTTTCTTACCCGCTCTAGTAACACCCTTGTTGGCGAGTTGCAAAAGGCCCTTCTTTTTCAATATGAAGCTGGAGCCAATGAAAATACTGGAGCTTATAGCCAGTATCAAGCCCACAAAGAGGCTGTATCTGCTTTCTCCATTGGCTGAAATGTTCAAGTTGGTTATGCTGGAATTCAGGTTTGTGTAGAGGACAGGAGAAGCCAGCAGCTGTGACACATTTGTGATCTCGCACCAAGCTTGGGAGGAGTTCGGACAAAGCAGAGACAGCACATAGCCTAGAAAAAGGAAAAAGGAAATGTCAAGAATACAAGAGGCTTTGTCAATCCTGGCCTCATTTTCACTGTAAGCAGAGAGGTCAATAGGCCTACAGACCTTTTCAGTGTGGCTTATACATGTCCTTAAAACTGATTTTAATTCTTTAGTTTTTGTTTACTTTTACTTTTTACATTTTGATTTTTCTGTGTGTGTGTGTGTGTGTGCAGCACACGTGTGTATCTAACAGTACTGGGGTTGCACTCAGGGCTTTGTACTCTCACTTGGCTATTTCACTCAGCCCTCTACCACTTGAGCCACACCTCCACTTCTGGCTTTCTACTAGTTAATTGGAGATGAGTCTTTTCTGCCTTGACTGGCTTCAAATTGAGATCCTCAGATCTCAACCTCCTGAGTAGCTAGGGTTACAGGCATGAGCCACTGGAGTTAAAATCATGTGTCAATGAGAGAATTCACACGAAAGTCTGGGATTGTCTTATAATTGAGAAGATCTGGCAAACCCTGTGTCTTCACAGAATAGCAACCTGCCAGAACTTAGGGTAGTCTTCCTTTCTTCCTTCCCTCCCTCCCTCCTGCCCTCCCTTCTTCCCTTTCTTCCTCCCTTTCTCCCTTCTTTCCTTCCTCCCTTCCCCTCTCTCTCTCTGTCTCTCTCTCCTCCTACCCCCCATGCCTCTCTCTTATTTCTTTCTTATGCATGTCCTGTGGCTTAAGCTCAGTCCTGGGTGCTGTACTGTGCTTTTTTGCTCAAGGCTAGTGTCTACCACAACGCCCTTTCATCTTTTTTTTTTTTTTTGGTAGTTAATTGGTAATAAGAGTCTTATGAGCTTTCTTGCCCTGGCTTGGAACCATGATCCTCAGATAGCAGCCTTGTGAGTAGCTAGGATTACAGGTGTGAGCCATTGGCATCAGCTGTAATTGTGTAGACAAGGTTTGTGTAGTTCATCACAGTTCCTCACATCCACTTCATTCCCTCACATTATCAGCCTGAGGCTCAGAAAGCAGAGTATGTGATGTGTCAGTGTAGAAAAGGTCACAATAACCTCATTGGCCTACAAATGACCACACTACAGAAAATAAGCTAACTTACTGGGTTAGGTGTAGATTATATAGTACATTTCAGAGGACATGTTTAAAGTGGGTTTAATTTTCCATGTCATTTTTCCCAACAAAAAATGATTTTTCAAGTCCATTAATCAAATTTTTCCAAAATGAAATATAATTTAATAGAAAATGGAATTAATCATCATTATGATTCAAATAAGCATGTAAAATCACTGAAGTAGTGAGTTGGAATCCCAGTATTTGGGCTTCCATGGCTAAATGCTAAAGTACACATGAAAACATTTTATACTAGATAATACATGTTTTTTTTTTATAATCTGCTTGCCACTTGACCAGCTCAAACAAGGTGACGTTGTGACTAAAAATTCTACTCTTTTGTTTTCCTTCTACAAAATTAAATTATCTTGATATGAATTATTCTAAACAAAAAAAGCAAGGGAAAGTTGCTAATACCAATTTGGAATTCAATTCAATTCAATGAAACACTAATTTTACAAAACAAATATTTGGAGAAAGCATGTGAACCTAATAAAAAATAGTTTGACCAAATAAGGTCTTAGCAAAAACAGTGACTCTATGAATTTCCATAAAGCATTGTGAAGTCATCTGAACTTTACCACATACAAGATTAGGAGCAATCAAGTTTAGGTCTAGAATATAGTAAAAATAATTAAATTCAAAGTTTTGATGACTATTGTTTCATTTATAATTTGTAAGTGAACCAACATTATTTCAGACATACAGCATAAATTCTGGGTCAAAACTTCTAAACATTCCAAGGAGAATGATACTACTTGAACAATATTTTATAACATTAAGGAATATTCAGGTAGATTGTTTTAGTAAGAACACCTGTATGTTTTCATGCATGAGAGCCCTTGGTAATATCTCATCTGAACCCCAGAAATAAGCTGGATGTGGCTGAGAGTGCATACCTACAATCCTAGCACTTGGGAGATGAATGCCAGAGGACAGCAAATTGAAGGCCATCCTTGGTCTCGACAGCTTGAGGCTATGTCTCAAAAAAACTAAGCCCAGCCAAAGGAACAACAACAAGAACAACAAGAAGGTCCAAAACTTGAAGAAACAAGACCAAGAACAAAAACAAAACCGAAAAAACCACAGGAAATAGGAAGTGAATATGTACATTTTGGTAAGAATTCTGATTATTTTCATTCCAGAGGAAACTTCTGACTGGACTTTCCAGTGACTTGGGTGCATTCATGTCACTTAGTATGTAGTTAACATAACCATTCCAAAACTTCATCTCTGAAATCAGGAGTGGGTGGCCCTCATTCCAGTGGAACAATATTCCTTCTAAGCTGTTGACATAGCAAAAAGTTTCCTGCATTTTAGGGGGTGGGGTGGGGAAGAGGGTGATAAGGGAGAGCAAATAATCTTTGTAGCATTTTCCAAGTTCTCATTGTGTAGTAGTAGAGTACTGAGAGTTTTGTGGCAGAAAAAAAACTAATAAAAATTGTCTGGTTACCGACCTTAGAACCTAAATTACTTTATGATTTGGGTGCATGTTAGGGAACAAGCTGACAGCAGATATGACGGAAGGAGGGAGGGAGGGACTGGACTGTTGGGTTAGTGGGTGTGGAGTACACAGAGGCACAAGGGAGCAACACTGAGCAGAGTGTGTGGGCAGAGACTTCAGAGTGGCTGAGAGGAATCAAAGCTATCTTGAATCAGAGCTGGTTTCTCAAGATACAAGTGAGCAGAGACATTATGCAGGACCTTCCATCTAGACTTTATTCAACATAGAAAGAAAGGGTCTATTATTTCCTTATTTATTTATTTTGATAGACACTGTCAATATCCTTCTAAAGTAACTATGCCAAATCATATTTTGCCATTACAGAGCTTGTATAACTCCTTTGATGTTATTTTTCCTAATACTGAGTGATGAATAGGTAGAAAATATGCCAGTTATAAAGAAAAATAAATATACACCAATGTATCAGCCATCCAATACAAGAAATATTACCCATTGGAGGTAACAAGTATTCTGATTTTCTCTTTAATAACCCTTTGTGTAAGCACACTGAAATGCATTATCACAATAAAACCACCACTACCACCTCCCACCTCCACCTCCTCCTCCTCCACCTCCTCCTCCTCCTCCTCCTCCTCCTCCTCCTCCTCTTCCTTCTCCTCTTTCTCCTTTTGTTGCTGGTACTAGGGCTTGAACTCAGGGTCTTCTGTTTTTGCTCAAGGCTGGTGCTCTATCACTTGAGCCACACCTCTACTTCCAGATATTTTTTTCTGGTTAGAGATACAAGTCTTGGGAATTTATCTGGGCTGGCTTCGAACCTCAATCTTCAGATCTCAGCCTCCTGAGTAGCTAGAATTATGGCATGAGACACCAGCACACAGGCTCTCCTTGCATTCTTGATGAATACTGTTTTAAAAATAAAATAACATTTAAAATGGGAATGAAATTTCAAAACCTATTGGGAAAAAAATCCTTTGCCTTAAAAATCAATTTCCTCTCTATGATTACAACTTTCAATAATACCTTATTTTTGCAACTCATAAAAATATAATCATGGAATGTGTTCTTTGACTTGCTTGCCCTTGAAGTTTATCAGTGCTGACACATGTGGGAAAAAGATTATTTTCTTCCTGTTCTATAGAATTCCACTGTAGAACCATCCTGTAACTAATTTTTCTATTATAGTTGGGGCTCATTTAGGTCATTTGTTTCTGCTTTTACAAACAATACTATTAATGTTCTCATGTTATATTTATCATCATATTTGAAAATTTTTGATCCTATAAAAATAGCATTTGCTATGGTTCAAATCAGTATCTATCTATCCACATGAGTAATACAAGGCAAGGGATTAGGCCTCTATACAGAACTGGCAGTTTTTGTGAGTGGACAAGCCAACCAGAATCAAGGGGAAGAAATCAAAGAAGGAGAAATCATTTACATCAATTTAGAGCAGAATCAGGTTGAAAATAAGGCAAATTTGGAAAAAAAAAATCGATCACAGTAGACATAGCTACACATCAACTCTGAAATGGCTAGGAGGAATGTCCATTATTTCTATTGATAAAAATAACTGAAAAGCTGAAAAGGTGACAGTAATCCTAGCTATTGAGAAGGCTGAAATCTGAGGATCACAGTTCCAAACCAGCTTAGGCAGGAAAATCCATGAGACTGTTATCTCAATAACCACCAAAAAGCCAGAAATGGAGCTATGGCTCAAGTGGTAGAGTACTAGCTCAGAGACAGTGCCCAGGCCCTTAGTTCAAGCCTCAAGACACACACACACACACACACACACACACACAAATTGAAGTTTGAGAATGGAACTCAGTGGTATAATACTTGCCCAATACATACAAGTCCCTGGGTTTGTACCTAGCACTCCAAAAATGTTCAAAACAGAACTAAAAAGATAATGATTTAAAAAAAGTAACTTCTATCTCTAAACAGAATTTCCTCAGAGTCAATGTAGAATCAAGTTCTCAAGGAGGATTGCTCTAGGTTTCCTCCATGAACTACTGCTGTTTTCACACTTTACAATCTGCATATTACAAAGGTCTCTGAATTGTTAAAGACAAAATTCTCTTGAAGTGTGAAGAAAACAACGATCAAAGGTTAAAATATAAAGAACCAGGAAAGGGATTTAAAGAATAAAATAATCTTGTATTGATATAGAGGTATATAGTTCACATCAAATATTAGACAACAATATTACTGGCTTTTGAACAACTTTTAGTGGAGAGTTTTTATTCCTTTTAAGCGCTTGTGTGTGTGAGATCACACGTGTGTGTGCATGCCAGTCCTGTGGTTTGAATTCAGTCTGGGCACTATGTTTTCTTGCTCAAGGCTAGCACACTAACATGTGGGCCACAGTTCTACTTCCCACTTTTTGGTAGTTAATTAGAGACAAGAGTCTCAGACTTTCCTGCTGTACCTGGCTTTGAACCATGATCCTCAGATCTCAGTCTCATGAGTAGCTAGGGTTACAGGCATAAGCCACTGGGGTCCACTTTAAATACTTTTTAATTTTAGTACTTAGGAAATCTTTGCAAGCTGGAAAAGGTGCTTCTAGTTTTCTTATAGAGGTCTAGACAAAATCTTTTTGTGTTGCATCAGACAAGAAGTTATATTTAAATAGAAAAATACATCTCAATAATAAAAAGTATGTTCATTTGGTCGAATCTAAGAGGTGTTTTTTAAGAGTAACATCTTAGAATTCTTAAAATGTATAACACATTTCATCAAAGAGACTATAGAATTCACATGGGCACTACCTTAGTTCTGGCTGCTACAGCAAAATACTGTCAGTTTGGTGATTTAAACATCAGAGTGATTTCTGGAAATCCAAGATTAGGGTATCAATAGATCTCAGTTCTTGGTGACAGCTTTCTTTTTCCTGTATCTCTACACCATAGGAAGACATGTAGCTTGCAGTCTGGCCTTTTTCTAACAAAAACACTGTAAGTCTGAATATCCTTCATCCCCAAATTTAAATGCTATAAAATATGAAACTTTTTGAACAGTGATGTAAAAATTCCACACAAAAAAACATTTGTTTTATGTAAAAAATTACTTAAAATATTGTATAAAATTACCTTCAGACAAGTTGTATAAAGTTTATCTAAAATATTCAAATAAGGAAGTACAAATGGCTAATAAGTACATGAAAAAAAGTTTAACCTCTCTAGCATCAAGGAGATGAAAATCGAAAGTACATTGAGGTTCTATGTCATCCCAATCAGAATGGCTATCATTAAGAAAACAAACAACAACAACTGATGACCAGGATGCAGAAGTAAGGATATTGATGGTTAGGGATGGAACCCTTTATTCATTACTAGTGAGAGTGTAAATTAATCTAGCCATTATGGATATCAGTGTGGAAGTTTCTAAAAAAAATAATGGTACTTTCACAGATCCAAACATAGCACTTCTGGGCACATACCTCCCAAAGACAAAGTCAACTTACTATAAAGATAGCAATATTGTGAATGGTAGCACACTATTCACAATAGTCAAATTATAGCACCAGTTTTGGGCCATATCAATAAATGAATAGAATATGATTACAAACACACACACACAATAGAGTTTTATTCATCCATAAAGAAGAATGAAATTTTACCATATTCAGGAAAATAAATGGAGTTGGAGATCATGTTGTGAATCAAGCCAGTCTCATAAAGGCAAATATAGCATGCTTTCTATCATATGTGGAATCTAGACCAAAAAAAATGGAAAATAAGGGAAAAGAGAGGGTAAAGGAAATAAAAAAGGGGAGGGGCTTGGGAAGATGAATTTGATTGAATGATGCACATGTATGGGAATATCATGAAACTTTTTGTACAATTAATATATGCTAATAAAAATATAGCTTATACTAAAAAAGAAACATACATGAATTTCTTATTGAATTTGGGACTCATCTTTACAATTATCTCATTAATGTGTATGTAAATATTCCCACATTTAAAAAGAAAATCTGAAATACCATTCCTAAGCATTTTGGATATGGGATACTCAATCAGGAATCTCATTCATTAGGTCTGTAGCCTCATGCTCTAGCTACACCATATGAATTTTGAAAGGATACAACCATTCAGTCCATTGCAAGAAGAAATACAGGCCCAAATCATGATTACTTTGATTGCTAATTATGAAACCATATTTAGTCATCTGGACCTCACTTTCTTTATCTGTTAAATGGAGAACTGTCTAATAAAATTCACAGAATTACGTATGAGGATAAACTGACGCTTATATGAACCTGTTTTGAAAGTTGAAGATTATTTACACGTGTATGGGACATATCTTAATCAGTACACAAGACACACAACCAGTTCTCATTAATTTCCTTCTCTTAAAAGCAAATATCAGCTGACCAAGAAGACCACTGAATCAATACTAAGTACTCTTTGTGACATTTTTCTCCACAGGTTGCCTGTAGCCAGGACAAGTGGCCTGCTCCACCAAAGCTAACTTTCAAAACCCCTGGATTCCACAATATTTCCAACCTACTTTCCCCAACCTCAACCCAGGTTGAGGTTGAGAGATGTATTAAGATATATCTACTGTTTGTCCTCTTTGAATCCCATTCTTTGCCCTTTGGTTTCTTCATAATCCTCTACAGTCCCTGGCAAAAAATCTTGATGCAGATAGAGCTTCACAGATGATGGTTTTATTTCTTACATTCTATTTTTCAGGGGGGTCATATTTCTCCATTGTAAAATTCTGTTGGCTGTTGGACGACTCAATTTACAGTCTGTAGAACATGCACAATAATGAAAATCTAAATTAAAAAAATACCCTTCAAACAAATCTAAATTTGACTTTTGTCCTATATTGGGAAAAGAAGATCTTTTAAAGCCTGACTTTATTCTCACATCTCATGGTTGCCTCCTCATTTTGGTCTCAGCTACAATTACCACTTCCTCCAGAGGGCTTTCACTTTAAACACCCCAACATCCTGAATACATTATGTGTCACTCTTAGCACAACTGCAGTTACCTTTTTCTTTCTTTCTTTCTTTTTTTAAACTCATCTGCTCCTTGGATATGATCTGCCATCTGGGAAGCAAGCCGAATGAGAGCGGAATTTTCTCTCTATAGATGCAGGCCAGGGGCACCTTCTTGTAAATCCCTGTCAGCTAGTACCTATGTTAGGGCCTGGTTCATGAGGACTGTTGCTTGTTATTTCAAACAATGAATAAGTGGAAAATTGAAAGCTTATTCCATGCTATCCTTTGAAATTTCATACATGATCCCATCTACACCTACAGTTATACCCTCAGTAGGAATCTTTCCTGTTTTATAGACAAATAAGGTTAGATCTGAGAAGATTGAAGCAAAGCTTCCTCTCTTCCCATCCCTGAAAATATGGATTCCAATTTCTCTAATCTTTTCTGCCAGCTTTCTACACTGTTACCACAGTTAATAACTGGTGTTAAGAACTGATCTTCTTGTTGGAGCTAAATGCATGAGGACAGCAGGAAAACTCCCGGAAGTCAGGCAAGTGGGTACAGTTCACACACCCTCCTGAAGAGCCTTAAGCAAACAAGAGTAGGGTATATTAGTAACAGCCTGGCTTCTTTACGAATGGCACACAAACTGACTTATCAAGGAAATAATTCTAGGCTCAGTTGCCAACACCAATTTCAATTTGGGATTAGTTATTAATTATCCAGGCCGTCTCTCTTCCAAGTGTGTGTTTCCCTTATCTTTCCTATAGGCAGAATTCACTGCTTTTCATTTCATTTTTTTAAAAAACTTTCCTCAGCATAGAAAAAAATTGGAAGAGCCGAGAGGAATCTGAGTAAGTTGCTAGTAACTTTGCAAAGGCATCGTTTTCAGTATGCTGCTCTCTGCCAGGCTCCTCTTTATGTAAACAGGTAAATTAGGAAATTGCAGTCCTAACGATTCAGGAGGCTGTGAGCCCTAAGGTTCGAAGCCAGCCCAGGCTGGAAAGTCTGTGAGATTCTTCTTTCCAATTAACTACCAAAACTCTGGAAGCGGAAGTATGGCTCAAGCGGTAGAGCGCAATCCCTGAGCAGGTAAAGCCAAGTGAGAACACCAGGCCCTGAGTTCAAGCCCCAGTAACCCACCCCACTCCCAACCCTTTGGCCCCCAAACCGGCTCCTAGGATGGGAAAGAAGAAAGCTGGTGGGGTTTGGGCAACACCTGGGGAAGGACAAGAGGCCGCGCCCAGAGACTTTACAGGGCTCAGGAGAGGACCATAAAACCTAGCCCAGCGAGCACGGAGCGAGCACGGAGCGCTTGACCAAGAACAAGCTAGGTTTCCAGTTCCTCTGCGGGAAAGGTTCCCATCTTAAACCGCCCAGGAGTGACGGCGCCGGGCGCGGGGCGCGGGGCGCGGGGCGCGGGGCCGGGTTCCGGAGCCAGGCCCCAGGGTTAGAGACGCTCCATTCCAAAAAGAGCAGGAAGCCGGCGTCTGTCCGACCCCTGCGGAGACCGCACCCTGCCTGGGCGTGGGGTCCCCGGCACTCCCCCTACCCTCCGCCCCGCGGGATCCCGGGCACGCCACCCCCCCCGCCCCGCCCCGCGGGGTCCCCGGCACGCCCCCTACCCTCCGCCCCGCGGGGTCCCCGGCACGCCCCTACCCTCCGCCCCGCGGGGTCCCCGGCACGCCACCCCCCAACCCGCCCCGCGGGGTCCCCGGCACGCCCCCTACCCTCCGCCCCGCGGGGTCCCCGGCACGCCCCCCGCCCCCGTCCCGCGGGGTCCCCGGCACGCCCCTACCCTCCGCCCCGCGGGGTCCCCGGCACGCCACCCCCCCCCCCCCCCGCCCCACGGGGTCCCCGGCACACCCTCCGCCCCGGCCCTGCGTGGTCCCCGGCCCGCCCCCGGCCCCCGCCCCACGGGGTCCCCGGCACGGCCCCCGTCCCGCGGGGTCCCCGGCACGCCCCCTGCCCCCGTCCCGCGGGGTCCCGGCACGACCCCCGTCCCCGCCCCGCGGGGTCCCCGGAACGGCCCCCGTCCCCGCCCCGCGGGGTCCCCGGAACGGCCCCCGTCCCCGCCCCGCGGGGTCCCCGGCACGGTCCCCGTCCCGCCCCTCACTCCCGTCCCGCGGGGTCCCTGGCACGGTCCCCGTCCCGCCCCTCACCCCCGTCCCGCGGGGTCCCCGGCACGGCCCCCCACCCCCGCCCCGCGGGGTCCCCGGCACGGCCCCCACCCCCGCCCCGCGGGGTCCCCGGCACGCCCCCCCACCCCCGCCCCGCGGGGTCCCCGTCCCGCCCCTCACCCCCGCCCCGCGGGGTCCCCGGCACGGCCCCCCACCCCCGCCCCGCGGGGTCCCCGGCACGGCCCCCCACCCCCGTCCCGCGGGGTCCCCGGCACGGCCCCCCACCCCCGTCCCGCGGGGTCCCCGGCACGGCCCCCGCCCCCGCCCCTCACCCCCGCCCCGCGGGGTCCCCGGCACGGCCCCCGTCCCCGCCCCGCGGGGTCCCCGGCACGGCCCCCACCCCCGTCCCGCGGGGTCCCCGTCCCGCCCCTCACCCCCGTCCCGCGGGGTCCCCGGCACGGCCCCCGTCCCCGCCCCGCGGGGTCCCCGGCACGGCCCCCGCCCCCGCCCCGCGGGGTCCCCGGCACGGCCCCCGTCCCCGCCCCGCGGGGTCCCCGTCCCGCCCCCCACCCCCGTCCCGCGGGGTCCCCGGCACGGCCCCCGCCCCAGGTGACGTCAGCCGCGGACTGTGGAAACGAGTCTGAGTCAGAGGAAAAGTTCTCCGGCGACACAGGCGCGCGGCCGAGCATCCGAGCGTCCTACCGCACCCCGGCGCCGCCCCTCGCTCGGGCCGAGTCCCGCCGGCCTTTCCGAGGGTCTCGGGCAGCGGTAAACATCCGTGCGCCGGCGGGGCGTGTGAATAAACCACGGCGCGCACGCCGCACATCCGGCCCGCGCGTCCTCGCTGCCCCCCCCCCCCCCCCGGAACGCCCACCTGGTCCTTCCCCAGCCCGAAGTCAGAGTCCTCCACACTCACCTTCGCGGCAGGGCGCTCCCGGCGGCAGCCTCACCTGTCGCCCCATGTCGGGGTCGGGGTCACCGGGCTTTCCCGGCTCCGGCACTCGCTCCTCACCCACTCTCGTCTCCCCATGGACCTAAGTGCGGGCTGAGCCCTGGAGTCCAGGACTCGCGCGCGCAGACCCCGCCTCCTCGGCACTCTCAGCCAATGAGGATGGCTGGGTGGGGCACCCGCGTCAGCCACGCCCCCGCAGCCTTGGAGTTGGATACTCAGTGTCTTGGTGTGGTTGGCTTTGCTGGGGCGTCTGGCACCTGCCATTTGGGTGGCGGTAGGAAGGATCAGAGAAAGGTAGATAGGACCCAGAAGCACCCTGACCTCACAGGTCAACGGCGTCAGTCGGCGTGTGGAGGCCGAGGAAGCCACTCCAGGGGTAATCTGGTACCGTGGAGGCAGTGCTGGGGCTCCTCTCTGACCTCCTCCCTCGGCTGGCTCTGAGGGCTCTGCTGGCTTGTTTGGGAAGCCTTCGATTAACAATAGAATCGAACCTGCTGCTTCGTGCAGAAATCACTGTTAGTGTTCCGCGCTGATTCCCAGTGCCAAGATTTATTCTGGGAACTTTCAATCAAACTGTCCTCTGTGCTATTATTATTATTAGTGACCCCGCTGTTCATCCACGGCTCCAGCGTCTCCCCCGCAGGGGTTTCCATCCCTCAGCTAACTCTCCCCTCCTCCACCCACCCGGAGTGACCTCTTCAGGGAAAGGCAATGTCAAACTGGAAAGACCAACTCCAAATAATAGCTGTGAATGTTTATAATAATCTTGCTATGCCATCAGTATTATGTAGGTGCTTCCTATGCACTAACTCATTAAATTCTACAGCAAAGCTTATTGAGATCCGGTTTAAAGATGAGCATCAGAGACAAGGAGGAGGCTAAAGGACCTAATCAAGTCTTGACAGCAGGCATTTGTGCAACAGAAAATGGACACAGTCCTTGGTAAAAACCCTCACCAGAGAAAATAGTGTGTGTGTGTGTGTGTGTGTGTGTGTGTGTGTGTGTGTGTGTGCGCGTGTGTGTGTGTTGCCTTTGTGCATCACACTTTAGCCTAGGAAAATAAATACTCTTATCTGCTTGTCTTGCCTTTGCTCTAGGTAGCCATAGAGTAGCCATTCCTTTTATTACTTAAGAGTTTCATTGTAGAGGTCTGTCTTGCTTTTCTTGTTCTTAGGTTGATGAAAGAAGAGTTAAAAGCTAATTAGTATGGGATGACTTGTGGAGAAGGAATGGCACCAGAATGAGAGCAGGTGAAAATGAAAGGGAGGGAGAGGCTGACGGTGGAATAAGGAACCTTAAAATGTCTATTTAAATGTTTTCTTTGGGTATCAGACTTGAACTTTTATCTTTATCAAAGATTGGTGAGGATCATTCATGTAGCTCAAGGCATTTATTACTTGTTTGTTGAACAAACTCTTAGCATTTATTATATGCCAGGCACTATTCTAAGCACTTTATAAACATTTGCTTTTTAAATCCATGTGAAGTCTTTCAAGGTATATACTGTAGTTATACAAGTTTATATCTGAGGAAACAGAACACAGAGATTAAGCAGTTGTGTTTGTGGATACATCTCTTACTTGAGTGGAGTTGACATGCGAAACAAGGAAATCTGGCTTAAGAGTCTATGCTCTTTAGCCCATTTGCGATTAGATTTTAAATAAATATTTTAAAGATATACCTTTAGGATGTAGTTACAAAAATGAATTCCAGTTTTATACTAAGGCCTAGTTTTGTTGTAATTCTTTTTTTTTTTTTTTTGGTCAGGTCATGGGGCCTGAACTCTGGGCCTGGGCGCTGTCCCTCAGCTCTTCAGCTCAAGGCTAGAGCTCTACCACTTGAGCCACAGCGCCACTCCGGCTTTTTTCTTTTTGCTTATGTGGTGCTGAGGAATCGAACCCAGGGCCTCAGACATGCAAGGCAAGCGCACTACCACTGAACCATCTTCCCAGCCCTTGTAATTCTTTTTTTATTTCAATTCTGAAAAAAAAAAAACACTCAGTAAAAGATAACTGAACTTAAGGTCTTCCCCTCTCAAAGCTGCCTAGCAGAAATTGATATTAGATTTTTGTTTATTCTTGTTTTGTTTGTGTTGGTACCAGGGCTTGAACTTAGGGCCTTAAGCTCTTTGTCTCAAGGCTGGTGCTCTAACACTTGAACCACACAGGTACATCCAACTTTTTGGTGGTTAATTAGAGGAAAGAGTCTCATGAAACTTACTGCCCAGATTGGCTCTCAGCTGTGATCCTCAGATCTCAGCCTCTTAAGTAGGTAGGATTGCAGTCCTGGTCCTCGGGTGTCTGGCATCCTTCATTCTTATTTCCTATTTCTACATGATTTTGGATATGATGCAGTTAAAGCATACCATTTCTCAGTGAGTGACATTAAATTGGGGGATTAAAAAAAATTTAATTCCAAAAAGTATACTCTTTGTTTAATACAATCAAAAGCATTAAAAAGCCTTGCCTTTTCCTTGTTTCTTTCCTTCTTCTTCTTTCTTTCTTTCTTTCTTTCTTTCTTTCTTTCTTTCTTTCTTTCTTTCTTTCTTTCCTTTCTTCCTTCCTTCCTTCCTTCCTTCCTTCTTTCCTTCCTTCTTTCTTTCTTTCCTTCTTTTTTTTTTTTGCAGGGGGGGAGCTTGAACTCTGGGCCTGGGCTCTGTTCCACAGCTCTTCAGCTCAAGGCTAGCGCTCTACCACTTGTGCCACAGCACTACTTCTGGTTTTCTGGTGGTATATTGGAGATTAGAGTCTCACAGGCTTTCCTGCTCAGGTTGGCTTTGAATTTCAGTCCTCAGATCTCAGCCTCCTGAGTAGCTAGGCTTACAGATGTGAGCCACTGGTGCCCGCTAGCATTGCCTTTCCTAATGCAAAACTTAGAATGGGATCAGATAAGAGATCACCTAAAATGTCAACTCTTGTCTTACTGTTGTCTGTGCTAGATCAGTGTTGACTGTGCAAACCATTTAGGAGCATGGAAGTCCTCAGACAAGGCTACCTAACAAGGTGTTAACACTGTAGGACTGAGAAGGTCCTTTGCTGTGTTAAGCTCTAACCCCTCAGTTGCTACATTATGGAGGGAGTTGCTAGTTTCCCCTGGGGCAGGGGCCTAGGTGACAGAGATGTGTGGTTGCGGTTGGGGGTAGGAGAAGAGATAGTACTGTTGGTAATTTATGATTTCTTCTTTTTTTCCTCTACCTATGTAGGGGTTTGTCAATCTTATTAATTTCTTCCAAGAACCAGCTCTTTTTAATTCCTGACTTTAAAATTTTCATTGATTGCTGTTCTTATTTTGGTTACTTCCCTCTTTCTGCTCTGAGTTTAATCTACCAATTTTTCTACTTTCCAATGTAGATCATCAATTTTCATACTTAGTCTCTTTGAATATAAGCACTTAATGCTAACATGTGCTTTTCAATGCTACTCTAGCTCTATTTCACAAATTTTGATATGTTGTATATTTTATATCATTAGTTAAGGTGTTTTTAAAAATTTCCCTGTGATTTCTTCTTTCACCCACCATTTTTTTAAAATTTATTTTTAATTTTTAAAAATTTTTGCCAGTCCTGGGGCTTGAACTCAGGGCCTGGGTACTGTCCCTGAGCTTCTTTTGCTCAAGGCTAGCAACCACTTCCATTTTTGTCTGTTCATGTGGTACTGAGGAATCGAACCTAGGGCTTCATGCATGATGGGCAAGCACTCTACCACAAAGGCACATCCCTAGCACAACCATCATTTATTACTTAGACTCTATTGCTTGCTTTCAAAATATTTGGGATTCTCCAGGTTATTTTTCTGTTAATTGATTCCCAACCAAATGATGCTGTGAACATAGAACACATTGTGTATAATAATAGTCATTTGAAACTGATTGAGATTTGGTTTACAGCCGAATGTATGGTCCATGCAATATCCAGTAATCCAATTCGCTGTCAATATCAGACAATAATAATAATTATTTATTTATTTTATATTGCATAATGATTGAAGAGGAATTTTCTAATTAGAGTTACTATAGAATGATACGTTCTGAAGGATAGGATTGTGTTTCTGCAGGAACTTTGTTTGACTTAAGCTTTTGTGAATGCTGATTCTGAATTCTGGAGACTGATTTTATACAAACTTAATGTGTGTGCATGTGTGTGTGTGCGTGTGTGCGTGTACACACCAGTCCTAGGGCTTAATCAGGGTCTGGGTGCTGCCCTGGAGCTTTTGTAGTACTACTTGAGCCACAGCTTCACTTCTAGCTTTTTGGTGGTTAATTGGAGGTAAGAATCTCATGGACATTCCTGCTGAGGCTGGCTTTGAACCATCATCCTCAGATATTAGTCTCGTGGGTAGTTAGGATTACAGGTGTGAGCCACCTGCACCCAGCTACAAACTTTAACTTTTATGATCTACTTTTACAGATTATTGTTCACCTTAAAGGATTTTCCTTTTTAACAAATCGGATAAACTAATTTACAAACACAGGTAGTTTGCTTAATAGAAAATTATAGTCATATATGGGATGCCTTATTTCTGTAGGAATGTTTAAATATTACATAGATTATTTAATTAGCCATTAGAGAAGTTATATTACTTGTACCATATTAAATGCAAGTAGCAAAGAGAACTAAGATTTGAAACAAACTATAATATCCAAAGCTGATACTTCTGACACTTATAATAAATCTTCTTAACATAGTGGATGATCTAGTGGACATTTTCTAGCCTGTTACACTTTCTGCCCATCCTTTTAAAACAAAAGAACACTGTGGCATGTGTGCCTATAGTCTTAGTCACTTGGGAGGCTGAGGGAGGAGGATTGCTTCAGCTCAGGAGATTTACAGCTAACCAGGGAAACAAAGTGACACCGTATCTCTTAAAACAACAAGAAAAGAAAAGAAAAAGAAAAAGGCTAAAAGGAAGAAAAAGCAAAAAAGAATAATAACATTTTTTTGAAGAAAAAGGCTAAAAGGAAGAAAAAGCAAAAAAGAATAATAACATTTTTTTTTGGTCGGTCGTGGGGTTTGAACTCTAGGCTTGGGCACTATCCCTTAGCTCTTTAGCTCAAAGGCATCTCCCTACCACTTGAGCCACAGCACCAGTTCTGGTTTTCTAGTGGTTTATTGGAGATACCAGTCTCATGGACTTTCCTGCCCGGGCTGGCTTTGAACCATGATCCTCAGATTTCAGCCTCCTGAGTAGCTAGGATTGCAGGCGTGAGCCACTGGCACCTGGCTAAATAATAACATTTTAAGTTAAAAAAATACTGTACTAATTATTTTGTATTCAACTTGAGATCTGTAAAGGCAGAAGCATTAATAGGTTCTATATATTTATATGGAGACATATAATGAATATATTGGTTCCTAATAGTTGTATTATAGAGGCGACTGTGAATCATCTCAGAAAAGAACACTTTTTTTGTGTATGTGGGCAAAAATTATACTATTATGACATGGAGTCCTTGCTCTCGAAACCCTGCCAATGAAACCTGAATAAGAAGCTTTGTACTGAAAGAGCTCTAGAAGGCAATTCTGCTTATCTCTTCATTAATATTACTAGTCCCCAGAACTGTACAATTGCCATTTCTCTGCTGATTATTAAAATAAGTATGAGAAAATGTAAAAGATTTTCATTCATTCATTCCAGTGACTATTACAAGGCACTGTCATACATAAGTCTCCATTTTCCATATTTTGCTCTACCTCAAGCCTGCTGTTCTTAGTTTCCTCCCCATCTTGTCAATTTTACAACCTCTTTTTTGCCTTACATCAAAAAATGTATCTAGAACCAATCACTGGAGACTCATGCTTTTAATCCTAACTACTCAGGAGGCTGAAATTTGAGGATCATGGCTTAAAGCCAGCCCAGGTAGGAAAGGCCTTGAGACTCATTTCTAACTACTCAGAAAATACTGGAAGTGGTGCTATGGCTCAAGTGATAGAGCACTAGTCTTGAGCAAAAGAAGCTCAGGGATAGTGCCCAGGCACTGAATTCAAGCTCAGGACCAGCACACACACTCAAACATAATATATGTGTGTGTGTGTGTGTGTGTGTGTGTGTGTGTGTGTGTGTGTGTGTGTGTGTGTGTGTGTGTGTGTAGTGTGTATGTATATATATGGAGAAAGAGAGAGAGAGAGAGAGAGAGAGAGAGATAGAGAGAGAGATCTTAGAATCTACTCCCACACCCCATCCCCAATCAAATTTTTTTTTGTCAGTAGTGGGGCCTGAACTCTGGGCCTGTGTGCTGTCCCTCAGCTCTTCAGCTCAAGGCCAGCGCTCTACCACTTGAGCCACAACACCACTTCTGGCTTTTTCCCACCTTGCTTATGTGGTGCTGAGGAATCGAACCCAGGGCCTCATGCATGCAAGGCAAGCGCTCCACCACTGAGCCAGCTTCCCAGCCCTCAAATCAGAAAATCTTATTGCCTCTGCCTTAAGAATGTGTCCAGCTTTCAGGGATCACTTAGAGTATGCTTGTTGAACATGGAGATAATCAAGGAACCAAGCAGTGTAGGTTAGCAGTGAGAAACTGGATATTTAGAACAAAGTAACAAGAAGTAAGGAATGGAATTTTCTCTGTTATTTCCTAGTAGTAGTAATATACAGTCTGAAATAAAATCAGAATGGAAAGATAAAGAAGAAAACCCCACAAACTTTGTTTATTTATGAGACAACTCTAGGCTACTATGGTATAGATGGTTAGATTTCTATAAGAATGTTAACTGATGTACAGTTGTGGCTCAAAATCAGAACCTGAGAGTAATGACTGAACACAGAACTAACAAAGAAAGCAGGAAAGGACTCAAGGATGAGAACCTTGCATGGTTCCTTGATTATTTCCATGTTCAACAAGCATACTCCAAGTGATCCCTAAGACCTGAAATTATTGTATATCATCCATAATGGTCACGTAATGATCCACCTGTCAACTTTTTCTCTGCTAATAGCTTTTACAAAAATAATTGTCACTTTTGAAGTTTAATTTATTCACCACCAAGTTTTAAAGTTGTATGTTTTTATCTGGTAGTTGTACCACAGATGCACTGTCAAGAAGAGTGAGTTGATAGCTTATATTTGTTCTTAAAATTAAATTAATCTTGAGAAAAGTTGCTTTTTTTTCTAGGAGTTAGTCCTTAATCACTAGTTTGATACCATCTCCACTTTGGGTGACCTGTTTCACCAGCAGGCCTGTTAATCTCCATGATTAACTGTGTAAGTGTTTATAATGGAATAAATTGCTTTTCTACATAAAAAAATTATTCACTATGGGGCTGGGAAGGTGGCTCAGTGGTAGAGCGCTTGCCTTGCATGCATGAGGCACTGGGTTCAATTCCTCAGCACCACATAAGCAGAAAAAGCCACGAGTGATGCTGTGGTTCAAGTGGTAGAGTGCTAGCCTTGAGCTGAAGAGCTGAGGGACAGCACCCAAACCCAGGGTTCAGGCCCATGACTGGCAAAAAAAATATTCACTAAAGAAATTATATGTCCACAATTTGACTTGTTCCCATCACCTCCATATCTGTCATTCTGGTAAAAATTACCTCTCACTGAAATCACATATTAGTCTTCTGTTCTCTATATAATGTATGAGCTTCCTCTTCCTCTTGCTTCTCCTAGCTGAAACACTGACTTACTGTTTTTCTTTTCTTTCTTTTCTTTTTTTTGTCAGTCGTGGGACTTGAACTCTGGGCCTGAATGCTGTCCCTCAGCTCTTCAGCTCAAGGCTAGTGCTCTACCACTTGAGCTACAGCGCCACTTCCGGTTTTCTGGTGGTTTATTGGAGATAGGAGTCTCACGGTCTCTCCTGCCCGGGCTGGCTTTGAACCGCGATCCTCAGATCTCAGCCTCCTGAGTAGCTAGGATTACAGGCGTGAGCCACCGGCTCCTGGCCTTACCTGCTTTTCTTTAAGCCATCCAACACTGTCCAATCTATGCACAAGTTCTTTTCTTGCTGGGTGGGCTCTTTCTCTAGTGGGGTATAGCTAGCTCTGCCACTAAATTCAAGCTTCTGTTCAATGAGGAATTATTATGTGTTTATTACTGTTTTTCTCACTGCATTAGAATGTACGCTTTAGAATCTTTTGTTTGTTTGTTTTTGGTTAGTTATTGGTTCTTCAATGCTTGGAAGAGACCATAGCACTTAGCAAATGTTTGTTAAATGAAAAACTATGCATCACATTGGGTTATAGGCTACCTATACAGTACAGACAAATAATCAACACCATAAATACAATCCTTAAAGTGAGGGACATTTTTACATTTCTTACAGAGAAGATGATTATTTAGTTATTAAGTAATTAATTATAATAGCACTTAGTTATGATTGTGTAAACACAGAGGAGGCCTCATTGACTACTCTGACTGAAGGTCTTGATGTGTTGGGAGATTATATCATAAAAAATTTAATAATTTAGGGCTTAGAGCCAGCATCCCACAAATCATCTAATTTTGAAATAAAAATACTGAGAATCAATGTCATGCAAATGAGCATCTGTGGTTAAAGGTAAATTGAATAGGATTAGGAAGATTTAGAGAAAGCTGACCTAGCAAGACAGAGAAGCAGATTAAAAGTAGCCTATTAAGTAGATAATCCAATGTGGCTATGTTCTTTCTGTCAGTCAAGGTTACCACAGGTCCTGGGAAAAGAAATCCAGTGATAGGTAGGCTGGATCAAATTAGTCAAGCTTTAGAGAGGAAAACAAAGAAACACATGACACCACTGTTACTCTTCAAATTTGGGTGTAGTGAAAAAAATCCTTGTTTGTATGTTTTATATATGCAAACAAAATTTCTACCTACCTTCAATTTTAATGAAGAGATAATTTCCTTTCCCTGAAAGGCTTCCAATTTAGTTCCTTCTCACCCTTAATCTTGGGGCTCTGTAAGTAAGAAATGTACTCATTACCTGACTCACGTAATTATAATCTCTCTGTATATCATCTTTATAATAACAATAAAGTAATTAAAAAATATCTGGGCTCTTCATCTGTACTCCTTTATCTACGAACTCACTGTTTCATAACCATTCTTCTCCTGCTTGTCTCCCTTCTGCACTGAAGAAAGGACTTACGTTCTTAGACTGGAAAACAGTTCCCTGGACATTAATGATGGGAAAGTGTGTTCAACAAATGAACAGACAGTGAATTTCATTACTTTATGAAGGATTATTACTTTGTGTGGTTAAGTGCTTCATACATAAAACACAGATTTGCATTTAAAAACAGAAATGAATTATTTCCTTCGGTCATGTTTTGTTCGAATTGTATGATACATTGTTCAGATGAAAGTATACGTAATGGTCTGCATCTTTATGTAAAGTGCGTAGTCACATAGACCTGGCTATCAAAATTCCCATTGAAACATACTGACTAAGGTAAAGCTGAACAATTTATGAAGCTTCACTTCAGGTGTTGTTCAGGAGCTTAGAAGAAAAGAAAACACATTTCAGTGCTCTATTACATACTAACAATGTGTGATACATATGCTGCTGTAAATTTGTTCCAGTTATCCACACAAAAGCCTATTGAAATTATATTTCAACTTCATCGATAGGAACTTAGGAAACTTATGTAATTTTCTCACAACCACACAAATAATACCATCCCATGATTCGGGAATATTCATCCTTAATCATAGGTTTAGAAGAGGAAAGTTGTATGAAGGAGGTACAAGTGCTAGTAAAGGAAGAAGCATTAGAAATAAAATGAGTCATTTCCATTTTGTGTGTGCCTGTGTGTGATTCATTGGACAAGAGCTGTCTTATAAGAACAAATTTCACAATGTCACAATGTCAACCATGAAGTATATGGCAGGAAGCAGATAGGTTGACTAGAATTATTGTTCTGACCATTTTAGTTAACTCATTATAGTCATTTTTTTAAAGTTTCAAAGGTCAAAAATATCGTGAGTAAGTGAATGTTCATGGAAATCCCCAGTCATGTTATCTTGTTTTATTTTTAGGTATATTTATTTTAGTGTCATCTTCCATGCATGAAGTAGAACTAGCACAAATTTCTTTAGCTAATCCCAGTATATGTCACAATGTCCCAACCAGAAAATGTATATTTAACTTACATAAGAAACTAGGCAAATTTATGATATCGTAACTATTGTAAAAATAAAGCTTTACATCAATTAGTGTCCAGTTAAGAAACAGAAGCCACTTACTAAATATTTAATATTTTTCATTCATATCACTGTATCTCCTTTTACTCCTCACAATAAGCCTGCAAGATATCATTGTGCCCAATTCAGGGATACTAAAACTGAGGCCCAGAGCAAAAAGGCTGACATTTGAACTCAGTCTGTTTCCCCAATTGCACAGAAGGTTTCAAAGAAAGCTTCCCAGAAGTAGACAGCAATTCTTAGCACCAGATAGGCTTACTTAGGGTGAACATTGGTGCTGTGATCTTTGGTTCTAAGAACCGAAGTGTCTTCCACTTTTGACAACAGGCAGAAAACTCTATTCCTGCAAAACACAATATTAAACTGAAACATAGAAAGACTCAGTACCATGGACTCTTGCTATCTGAAGGTGTGCCAGTAAGGAAAATGCAGGATTCGTAGAGTTCAATTCTGTATTGTGGATGTATGACTCATTTTCCCATCACCTTACCTAACTTCTGCTAAGGAAGCGTAGTAGCCTTTCAGCATTAATTATGCACTTTATCACTAATTTTTATCACTTTATCATTAGTTTTTACTTTGCTTTGGACAACTCTGTGAGTGTGTGAGTCTGTGTGTGTCCTGGGGCTTGAACTCAGATTCTAGGTGCTGTTTCTGAGCTTTTTTATTCAAGCCTAGCTACCATTTGAGCCACAGCTCCATAGCAGACTTTTTAGTGGTTAATTAGAGTTAAGAGTCTCACAGACTTCTTTTTACCCTTAGGCTGGCTTTGAACTGTGAGATCCTCAGATCTCAGCCTTCTGAGTAGTTAGGATGACAGGTGTGAGCCACCAGGGCCAGGCTCTTTGGAGGGGAATAGTTCACAAAATTAAAAACAGAGAAACACCTAGCAGCAGATCACCCAAAAATTTAACCACAAGAAACTGAGAGCTTCTCTGTATCAATTAAGAAGCAATGTAATTCATGTGCAAGAATTTAAAATTTTTGCTTTTTGAAATTTCTTTTGATTTTTATGTTCTATTACTATTTTTGACTGTGCTTGGTCAAAGCCACATGAAATAAGTATTCAGATAAAGTAGACTTAAACTAATTATACTTTCATGAATGATAGGTTCTTATTGAGTGACTAAGAAACATTAAAAATATTTTCAGGAGAAAATTTCTTAGATATAAGGAACATAATAATAACATAAAAACAGCGATGACAATTGTGATGTTTTGCATTTATATGTAGGGGAAGTAATAAAAGATTTACTGGTGTATTCAAGTAATAATTAAATCAACAATGAAAACTAATAATGTTTTCTTGTAGTCGATATTTTTCTTGCTGTTAGTGTTAGAGGCCCATTGCTAAATTAAGAGAATTAATTGAATTTTTTTCATGCTTTCTCTTTCTAGATGCAAAAGCAACATGGTGCTCTGCAGTCAGAGAGGGAAAATATAGAAATGTCACATGAATATCTAGTTAATTTAAACTTCAGATATTTTAAAATAAAAGTTTGTCTTGTGCAGTATTTAAAATACACTGTATTTCTGTTTACCAAATCTAGCTATCTCAATGTTAATCCAACTAAATGACATGATTCTATACATTGTGGCCCCGAGAAAACTACCTTACCTCAATCCTTATTTCCTCCTCTGATGAAGCAAATACAGGAATGCTTTAGGACTTAAGATACTATTTTAGGACTGAGTAGCATCAAGAATTTCTATTTGTCTTGGTAGTCATTACTTTTTTGTGTAATGTTTATTACTGTTTGATGCTTTTCAAAATGTTTACAATTAATTTTGTAGGGGCAAATTTGAGATGCTGGGTTATTCAAGGTAAAGGGCTTATTTTCCTAAGAAGCTTATGTCACTTTTCTTAGAGAGGAGCATAATATAAAGCACCTGACATGGTGACATGAGTGGCTGGTTAGTTGATTGAAGTCCATCACCATCCACCCCCCAAAGGCAGCATTCTAGCCATGACGTTCGTGCTTAAGATTACAATTAATTAAATACAAATAATATATCTGGTAAAATGTGGATGGATCAGTGAGTTGAAAGAAGGCAATAAGATACAAATGATAGTGACTTAGTTAGCTTCAAAATCAAACAGATAAACAGTTTTGTTCTGGAAGTTTTATTGGCAATGTGAACTTAAGATCATAAAATGTTAATATATCCCAGTTTAGTAATCTAATGTCTAGAAAAACACTAAATAAGTACAGATTCACATGTGATGACTTAAGGACATTTATTTTGAAATCCTTTAGACTAAGGGGAAAATGCACAATGATAAGGAAGTCAATAAATTATGATGGAATAATTGAATATAATAAAATCTTATGCAATCTTAAAAGTGCATTAGATCTCTAGTAACATAAAATTATTATAACAAATAGAATTTCTAAAGAAATACATGATGGCAGGCACAACTAAAATGCTAAGGCCAGTTGAGGTAAAAATGTGAGTTTGATGTTCTGTATTTTCTTAATGTCAAGCATATTCTAAATTAATTAGTAAAACAAGTTATTTTCAAGTTTATAAAACACTACAGTCAACTTTCCTAAGATAGTCAGTACACTCTTCATATTTTTTCCAGGCCTGTAAGGGCAGTTTATTGAGAACATCCTATCTCTCTTAGATCTTATCTGATCTGAGACAATAAATGTTAGTTGGTTGGTCAATAGTTAGTTATTCAGCAGAGCAAATACCAGGAGTACTAATGAAAGAGTGATGTAGTTTGGAGCTGATAGATTAAAATAGAAGTAATTTTGGATGAAAGGAGACAGTATTTTATTCCATTTTAATTTTTAGCCAAACACAAAACCTTATGAGTAGACTGTCAAATATCACATGAAAATTTCTTAGGATCATTGACTTTTAGGTAATTGAGATAACATTACTATATTCATCATCATATTGTGATAGCTTTTGAACATCAAAGTATGACTTATTCTTTCAAGGAAGCTCAGCCTCCTACCATTTTATTTCTTGACTAGCTATCATTTAAATATGCAAAATATACAAAAATCCTTGAATAAATAAGTACACTTACTTATATTTTAATAGTTTTTAATATGGTGAAAATACGGTTGAAAATAGAACCATACTTGTGAAAACCTCGACCAATTTTTTTCAAGATTGTAACTTCAGTTAAAAACTTGCAATATAATTTTAATAAAAACTTATTTGGCAATCTTACCTTTGGTTTACTTGCAAATTTGAAAGAGAGCTCGCTTTGAGAAATGCCTTTTATCTCTAATTCTCATGCATATTAATTAGCTCAGGTTCAGGCAAAGGATAATGATGATTGGTGTGGTTGTTATTTTCATCCACATGCAAATCCGTAAATCCATACTGAGTCATGAAAATCTTCCTCTGTGAATGCCACGGAACTGTTTCTTTCTTTAAGAATAATTAAGAAATCCAGGCCTTTCTGCATGTTTAAGGACAGGAAAAAAAGTCATCGGATTTATTATTTAAAAAAATTTGGACCTGAGTTGTGACAATGTTGTCATTTATAATATATCCTTGCTTGCTCTGGATACGACCCTGACCTTTACTTCTAGAGGATACAGACATATTACTTAAGAAGCCAAAGGTAAGAATCTATGGGAATTGTGGCTATATTTTTCACATGGGCATACATCTCTGTTTTATTAAGCTATCAGCTTTTGATTTGGTTTCCATGTAACATGCTTTTTAGGTACAGCCAGCAACTACATCTTTATTAATTCTTTGCATTTCTGACTGATATATGAACATTGAAATACAAATTTAGTTGATAATTAGTAAAGGTCTGGGCAGTGTGGTTTTGTTCATCTAGATATCACAACATACTTAACATTACCTCGTTTATGCAAATTTAAAATTGACATGATATTTTCATAAGGGATTTTAAAAAATTGCTTACGGATTTCTCTTATTAACTTTTCTAGATGGAAACCTGTTTTAATTAATATCTGTCCTCTCCTTTCCCCCCCTCCTTTGTATCTTGCGTATTGTTTCTTTGACATAGCAAATACGTAATTAGAGTATGAATCATTTGCAAGTTGTTTTCAAGAAATATCAATATTTTAAATATGCTACTTTGGGGATAAAGGACAAACTTAGAAAGAGAAGTAGGAGAAATGTTATCTTGAATGTTGAATATCCACTACGACTAAAAATACCTCTGTGGAATTAGTGTCCAGAGAAACTCATGTGCTGGGTTCTGACTATTTGTCTTTTATATATATATTTACATCAATGTATTTACCATCATAATGTGAAGGAAATGAAAGAAGAAAGAACAAGGCCCTTGATCTTAAGAAACATATAGTATATTGGGACAATGGGACATTTACCTGTAGCTTAAATAGATGCTCCAGAAAGTACATCCTTAGGGCTTTGGCTCAGTCTGTTTTCTGCTGCTACAACAGAGTTTCAGAGACTGGGTAATTCTTTTATAAAGTAATTTATTTTATTGGATATTTCTAATGATAAGAATTATACGCTCACAAATTCAATAGACAGAAAAATTAGAATAACAGGATAGATGTTAAGCCAATTTATAGGACTTTGGGGGCTCTTTGAGATTTGACCTCAGCACCAGTGAAAAAAGAAAGTTCTGTGTCTGTTTACATCAATGCTGTGCTATGCCTTGTTGATTCACAAGAAATCAAGCATGAAGTAATTTGGTAATAGTCTCAAGTTTTAGGTCTTGTGGCGTATTTAATGATGTGATACACGAAATTCCTAGGAGCTACATAAATGGCAATATTTTCATTTAAAAAACAATGTAGAAGTCTTTCTAATAACATAATTCTTTTAACTCTATGTCCTTGAATGCTGATCCATCTGTGACCGGGTAATTTATAAAGTTTATTTGACTCATGACTCTGAAGATGGAGAAACCCAAAAGCCTGGCATCTGGCACGACACTTTATGGTGCCTCACGATGTGGCAGAAGGGCAAGCCAGCATGCTGGAGAAAAAGGAGAACATACCACTGATTGTCCCTCTAAAAATCAGAAACCAAATCTTGCATTAACAAGCCCTGCCCCAAACGGCAGTGAATCTATTCATGAGGATAGAGTGAGCAAGGCCTGCTGACCTCTTTGAAGGTACCTCTTAATATTGGTACAAAGGCAGTTAAACTTCAACCTTAGTTTTGGAGAGGCCATTGAAACCACAGCAAGGCTAGCAGTATGAATTAATATGGAGAGTATGAATAATAGATGGAGAAATTACAATAGTGTTTTTTGGAAGAGGGATCCTTGAATTAGACTTTTCAAAGCACCATCATTACCATGAATTTCTGGGAAAAAATCACGTTGTGACACATATACTGGGGTGAAGTGCCTAAACATGAAAGACACAACAAAATTCAGTGAATCAGAATTTATTTGATTTTAGAATCAAATATCCAGAATTCAAGGGCGAAGGGCCTGGTTTAAGTGGTACAGTACTTGTACAGTACTTGTACTTTAAGTTTACAGTACAAGTATGGAGTTCTGAGTTTAAAAAAGAAAATAGTCACAAAACATATATATCAAGAATTCTGAATACAGAATGTCAGATACAATGGGAATGTGGAAATGATTGTACGTTAAGGTTGCCAGCCTTTATACAAGATATGTGCTCTTGCCCTTGATTAAAAAGCCATAAAATTTGAGGAATACTTTCTTTGATGCTCCTGGGTTGTAAATTGTATGTACATTGTCATTTGGATCTTGAAAATCTTAAGGGCTTTGTCTCCAGAATGGTATCATTAGGCGACAGTGCAAACTTTAAGAGATGAGGCCCAGTGGGAAGTCTTAAGGTCACTGGGAGTGTGACCTTGAAGGGGATTGTGGCCCTTTCCTCTCTTTTGCTTTCTGGCTGTGAGGAGAATAGTTTTACTCTCCCATGCACCCATTTTTTCCCATCAAGCATGTCCACAAAGGCCTAAAGCAATGGGTCCTAAGATCAATGATGTGGAAATGAGATAGACCTTTTCTCTTTATAAGTTGATTATCTCAGGTATTTAACCTGATATATAGTAATTAAATAGACCCGGTATATAATAATATGCACTGTGCTTACATTTTCTGGCATTTAAATTACCCTTATATTACTTAAAGTGTTATGGCTAAAAATAAACCAAACTGGAGTGGTAGAAATACAGTTATTTTGTAACTTTATTTTGCTTTTGATTAACGAAGATTTTTATTTCGCAATGGAGTCTATGCATTGTGAAGATGATACTGAACATGATAATAATACTAATCTTCTTTGTAAAATGTTTCTTTCTGAGAAATATTAGATTTCTTTCTACGTTCCCAGCAATTGACAGGCTTGACAGGTCCTGAGATGGCTATTGACACATCTACCAACAGTGCGTTGGCACTGCTCTAGTTTTTCATGGGAATTACATCTGGCTAACTCCTGTAAGGAAAATTATTATTTTCTTAACAGTTGCTTTGACAATTTTGACTTCTCAAAGTGATGGTTCAGGATGAGGATTAAAGAAAGATTATTTTATTCTGTAAATGCTCCGTCTCCATTGAAAGTTGGTGGTTGTCTCTTTCTCTTTCTCTCTGAACTTGGAGAATATGTAATAGTGTGAGCAATGTGCATTTGCTTAACTTCATGGCCTTCTGTCTCTCTCCCTCCTTCTTCATCCCTCTCCCTCTCTTTCTCTCCTCTCCCCCCCTCTCTCTCCCTCCACACACACACACACACACACACACACACACACACACACACACACACACACACACACACTCTATATACAGAGACTCCGTAGAGACTAATTATGACAGACAGGAAAGATACATCTCATCTTTACCTGGGATTCAGAAAGATCTCTGACAGCATTTCACAGCAATGTTCGATAAAGCTGGGGTAGAAACAGTCTTTGCCCAGTAAGTGATTACTCTCTTCAGCCTTCCTGTTGTAGGGCAAGCAAGGCCCCTTTTAGATGTTCACAACTCCTTAAGTATTGTTAAAGGGCTAGAAACAAACTTAAATCTACAATTAAATACTGAGACTGGGCAAAAATAGAAAGCATGATTGATGTTTTGTTAATCTATTTTACCCTGTTTTGCCATCAATCTCCAGAACATATTATTTGCATTTCACTGAAGCTTTGAACCCATTGACCAGTGTTAATGGGAAACATTATTGTAAACAAATGTGTTGGTAAAAATGGTGTGTGTGTGTGTGCGCGCGCGTGCACGCGCATGTGTGCGCACTACTATTGGGACTTGAACTCAGAGCTTGAAGGCTGTTGCTTTACCACTTGAGCCACACCTCCACTTGTAGAATTTTGTTGGTTGATTGGAAATAACAGTCTTTTAGATTTATCTTTCTGGGTTGGCTTTGAGTCTCAATCCTTATTTCTCAGTCTCCAGAGTCGCTGAGGTTACAAGCATAAGCCACTAGAACCCACTACAAATGAGTTTTGAGATCCTATCTTAAAAATAATCATTGCAAGAAAAGGGCCGAAGCTGTTGTTCAGGTGGTAAAATGCCTGCCTTGAAAGTGTGAAGTTTTAGCAGGGCACCCGTGGCTCACACCTGTAATCCTAGCTACTCAGAAAATTGAGATCTGAGGATTGAGGTTCAAAGCCAGCCCAGGGAAGTCCACGAGACTCATCTCCAATTAGCCACCAGAAAACCAGAAGTGGCACTGTGGCTCAAGTGATAGAATGCTCTCCTTGAGCTGAAGAGCTCAGGGTCAGCACTCAGGCCCAGAGTTCAAGCCCCATCACTGACAAAAAGAAAAGAAAGAAAAAAGAAAAGAAAGTGTGAAGTCCTGAATTCAAACCCTAGTGCTACCTGATTCCAAATTCCATTATTACAAATAATGCATAAATGACAGGTTTGTCACTCATAATAATCTCTAACACATTTGCATAGAATTGTACTCTAGAAACCACCAAAATACAGAAAACTTTACATATGTTAAATTATCTTTGGCTACCTATGAATAATTTGTAGTGTGGGTACTCTGAGCTATGTAATATGTAACCATTTTTTCGTTCAAAAATGATAATTTAATGTGTACAACCTAACAAAATTAGCCCTCAATTTGTTTTTTAATTCTATCTACCATCTATCTATCTATCTATCTATCTATCTATCTATCTATCTATCTATCTATCTATCTATCTAGTCTGTCTATCTAACTATCTATCGGTCTATCTATCTAAATACACACAGACTTATGTCTGGATGTAGTAGTACATGCCTATAATTCAGGTACACAAGAGTTAGTGGTCAGAATGATTTTTGTTTGAGGATAGACTGGGCAAAATGTTAGTAAGACTCTATCTCAGCAAACAAGACAGGAGGAAATTATATATAGAAGGATTGTAATCTGAAGCCAGCCCAGAGCCTCAGCCCAGGCTAAAAGTGAGACCCTATCTGAAAATAACTAAAGCATAAAGGGCTGAAGGCATTGCTCAAGTGGTAGAGTGCCTGCCTAACAAGTATAAGGCCCTGAATTCCTACACCAGTACCCTTGAAAATAAAACCAAACATGGTTACAATGATAAGTAAATGAGATTATAGGCATTAAGTTGCTATTCAAGCCATACATTAGTAAATAACTACTAATTTTTATGTGGCTTAAGAGACTGACTGATTAACATAGAAATATACATAGGTGGCAGAACTTTATGTTTGTTTCACACAGGTGAAAATCAAAGTACAATTACTAGAGGACCAATGGGATAATTGTAATGTTTAATACCAAGTAGTCATTTATTAAATACATGTTAAGTATGGAAAGAATGAATAAATACAAATAAAAAAACAGGCCAAGAATGTAAACATATAATTCACACAATAAATCCCAATGACTAATAAGTATGAGAGTTCGTCTAACTTAATTAGTAAATGCAAATCAAAAACTGTAGTGCAAAACATGCTCACTGATCCAAATGAGAATTTTTTGAAAAGGGGAAAATGGTTCCCTCGGGAAAGACCAGTGGGACCGCGATTTGGTGGCTCTGGTACACTGAACCCAGGACCACCATTTGCAGGTCCAGACTTTCGTGAGGAGCGTCTTGGTTGCATTCTGGTTCAAAATGGAGCATACAATGTTTCACTAGTGGAAAGGGAATCAAGATTGAAAAGGAAACAAAATGTGAAGTACCCACAAGCAACAATAGCTCATTTTCAAAGCATAATTCTGACTGGGAAAAAAAAAGCAAGTTGTAGAATTATGCCTGGAGGAAGATACTGATTTGTGAACTTAAAATACATGCCCCAAACTGTATATTAGATATGGATACTTATTCAGCCATTTAAAAAGTAGAAGAATGACCTTATAGTCCTGGCTACTTCTAGATAGGGAAGGAAGGGGAGAACATAAATAAGTAGCTATTTGTTCAAAGAATTTAGTTTAGATATCAAGTTTTATTTTTGTCACGAACCATAAAGAGACTGAGAGCCAACTTAACAAAAAGTCAACAGCTATGAATTCCTGATGATAAAAATATAGCATATTGTTTTGCACTTTGAAACAAGGGTCATTAAACAAGTCCACCAAGTAATTGATTGGTATGGCATAAAATTCAATGTGTACAAACAATGCACAGTGAAAAGACTTCTCACTTCTCTTTCTATTCCTCTGCCCCAGAGGTAGGCAAAGGCAATTCTTATCTTCTTCTTCCATGTCTATAAAGCTTTTCCTTTCTCTTCTCATCCCCTCATGAACATGTGTCTTTGTCCCTCCTACAAAGGGTAGCACCTTCTATTTGGAAGGATTTTCAGTACCAGTTCATACAGAACTTTCCTGCTGGACTGTACAGTTTTTCATCCTATGGAACATATTTCTGGAAGGAAAAAAAAAGATTTCAAATGGTTAGGAAAAATAAGAAGAAAAATGCAAGGTAGATTGGGATTAGTATGCAATGATTCTAAAACAAGAATACACACACACACACACACACACACACACACACACAGAGTAGGCACATCTTAAGAGGATTAGTTTGAAACTACTTTACGAAGTGAATGGTAAGAGATGCAAGACTGGAACTGAATAAATCAGTTACAAGGCTTAGTAAACGACAGGCAGTTGGAAGCACCTGAGAAATTCAAGTGGATATTCAAGAGAGGCAAAATGCCAGAGTGCAGTGTGTAAGACCTGCTGGGAAGCAAAAAGAATTTTTAAAATGAGCTATTCCCATTCTCAGTGAAATCAGGTGAGGGAAGACACTGAGATTCTGTGGCTTGAGATGAGAAACAAAGGAAAAAGCACCAAGAGGAAGTGAAAATCCCTTTGGAGGTATTGGGTACGGGCCTCTGATGTGGATGCTTCAGAAGCCAAGTTAAAGGAGTTTGGGTAACAGGAGGCCCTCACAGTGTTTGCAGTGAGTGAGTGAGAGCAATGTATGGGAGCTGAGGAAGATGGTCACTGTGGAATTTAGAGATGGATACAGTGAAGGTGGAATGTTAAGGAAGAAGCTGGATGGAAATAGCCCCCAGGGTACTGAGCATTGAGCTCTATACATCATTCATTTCTATGTAATATATGGCACTACTGCTACAAACGGAAGGGCATGCCAGAAGCAATCACTGGAGCTCCAGCACTGAGGAGCTGCAGAGTTATTGGTTAGTGAAAAGGTGAGACTCAAGTCCATGCCCTTCTCCAGTGGTCACAGAATCATTAGACAGAGTCTCCACAATCCTGACCTGTTGTACCTGTACAGATCGGGAGAAGGTAGCAAACAGAAGAGATGAAGGATACTTAAAAGAATTTGGTGGTAGCAAAGCACAATGGTATTCATCTCTTCATGGAGATGAGATTCATCTCATTTATCATGCAGAGCAATGATATTCATTCATCTTGGTCAAGTGCCTGGCTTCTTCCTTCTCTCTTCCTTCCTATTCTCCCTTTCTTTCCACAAATATCATGGAGTCCTTGCTCGAGCTAAAAACAATTAAATGCTAAGGAGACATGAATAGAACATTAACACAAAATTTATTCTTTCCCTACAAGGAGTTGGTTTAATGAAATTATAAGGAAAAATATTTTCTGCTGTTTTTCTTAAGGATTGTGCTTGATTGCAAATTCCATACTTTGTGTTTAGGAATAGCTATCTGGTGAGAAGTGGGAGCTGGGAACTTACCTTAAAGGTGCATTTATTACTAAACTTGTTTTTGAAAAATGAATGTTTAGGTGGGGAATCCTAAAGAATACAAATTAGAAGGTTTAAAAAAAGCCCAAGGCTCCATCTAATCTTCGATAATGGAGCTAAAACAATAGAATGGAAGAAAGACAGTCTCTTCAGTAAATGGTGCTGGCAAAATTGGTTAACTACATGTAGAAAACTAAAGCTAGATCCTTATATATCACCCTGCACCAGAATCAACTCCAAATGGATCAAAGACTTTGAACTCAAAGCAGACACTCTGAAAACATTACAGGATGGAATAGGAGAAACCCTAGGTCTCCTTGGCTCAGGTCGAAATTTTCTGAATAGAGACCCAGAAACACAACAAATCAAAGAAAGGTTGGACAAATGGGATTGCATAAGGTTGCAGAGCTTCTGCAGGGCAAATGACATAGCTAGCAAGATCAATAGAAAGCCCACGGATTGGGAGAAGATCTTTACTAGCCATACAACGGACAAGGGTCTCATATCTAAAATATACTTGGAACTCAAAAAATTAAACCACCCAACAACAAATCCTCAAAGAAACAACTGCCCAATAAGTAAGTGGGCGAAAGACTTAAAGAGAAACTTCTCTGAAGAAGAAAGAAGGATGGCCAATAGACACATGAAGAAATGTTCAACATTCCTTGCCATAAAAGAAATGCAAATCAAAACAATATTGAGATATCACCTCACTCCAGTTAGAACAGCAAAAATCAAGAACTCTAACAACAACAGATGCTGGAGGGGATGTGGACAGAAAGGAACCTTACTTCATTGTTGGTGGGAATGTAAACTTGTTCAACCACTTTGGAAAGCAGTATGGAGGTTCCTCAAAAGACTTCACATAGAACTCCCCTATGACCCAGCAATCCCACTTTTGGGCATTTACCCTAATGTTTACAAAATAGATTACACTAAAGCTACCAGCACAACTATGTTTATTGCAGCATTATTTACCATAGCTAAGATATGGAACCAACCCAGATGCCCCTCAGTAGATGAATGGATCAAGAAAATGTGGTATATATACACAATGGAATTCTATGCCTCCATCAGAAAGAATGACATTTCCCCATTTGTTAGGAAATGGAAAGGCTTGGAAAAAATTATATTAAGTGAAGTAAGCCAGGCCCAAAGAAACATAGGTCCCATGGTTTCCCTTATTTGCAATATCTAGTATAGGTATGAGTCAAGCGGAAAAGGTCAGATAATGTGATGTTAGGAAAACGAACCCTTAAATATGTATTTTAATGTTTTCATTTCTTTCATGCATGTGTTTCTAACGCATTTATAAGATTATTTCTTTGTTGCTTTGTATGTCCCTCCCCCACAGTGTAACCCCCGCTTTCACTATATTTGATGTCAGTATAACATGTGGAGGAGATGGGGACAAACAAGTCATTTAAGGATTCAGGTGGACCTGTTGCAACAATGAGAAGTACAAAATGTCATGTCAAAACCAGCTTTACAATGTCGGTGTGTGTGGTGGGGGAGGGGAGGTATGATTGGGTGGGGGGGAGGGGGGAGGCTGGGAAGGGAGGTGAAGGGTAAACAAAGGAGGAGGCTGCAATGCTTGGTAAGAAATGTATGCATTATCCTGCCCATGTAATTGTAACCCCTCTGTACAGTATGTTCTCAAATAAAATAAAATAAAATTAAAAAAAAAAGCCCAAGGCTCTTCTATTAAGGCTTGGTCCATGTTTTAAGCTATGCATTTTGAATGTATGGCACTGTATCACAAATGATTGAATCCAAAATACATGGTCTCAGCTTTTCTGGGGCGGCCAAACTGAAAGGAAGTAGAAGTGAACAAGAAGCAAGCATCACTTGGGGGAATTGGTGTGTGAGTTCCTATGTCATTCTTTTCCTGAGCTTCAGGGAAGGGCTTGGGCATTACACCTTGGGAAAAAAAAATCATGTGATTTTGAGCAAATCACCTGATTTCTCTGAGCTTCATATACTTTCCCATGAAATGGAAACCACAAATCTTGAGTCTCAGGTTAAAAGTGCTCATTTGGACCTGACATAATGCCTGAACTCTTTAGCACTTAGTGAACATGTCTCTTCTTTTGTCTCTGTCCCTGTGGTCTCAATGCAAAGAGGTTGAAGGTAGTGCTTAGTTCTTTCTCATACTGCCTGGAATTGTCACACCAGGAAATTAATGACCCAGAGATGTTCTCCCGGAAACAACCCAGAACTTGATGATGGTCAGACTGGAAGTACCTGCTCCGTTTAGGACAACACTTTGTCATCTGCTTCTTCCAAGTCTCTCATGATGCCTTTATCTATTGCCATTAAGGCTTGGTGTGTGCATTGATCTACTTGTTGCTGCTCATGTTCATCAAACTATTTGGCACATGCTACGCTGATGTCCCCTTTCTGCTGAATCTCCCTGCCATCCTGGACATCGGAGCCTCCCATAACATAGGTTCTTGTTTTTCTCAACTCAGGGGAATCTCCTAAAATAGCAGAATACGGAGGTTTTGGTTTAGTAACTGAGTAAACTACTAGCTGAATACATATTTTGTAGCACCATAAGGGATATTAGAGGGACAAAAAAAAAGCCCTTTTAAGAAATTGCCCTGGATTCTGAGAGTTCATAAACAGATTAAGGCACTGACAAATATACACAAAACTATTAAATTATCATATTAGGCAAGAGTAATTGTGAAAATATTTAACAATTATGACATTGTCATTGGGCACTTACCAAATAGCTGTTAACTCTGAACAGCCAGCTATCTATTCAGTAAATGGCTTAAATTATCAGGCCTGTTGGAGCATGTATTATGACTATATAACCTAAGCATTCCATGGGCCCAAGGAATCTTTGGATCCAAGTAAATTTGTACGGCCATGAACAGCACAGAATTCCTGCTTTCCCCATCTATATCCATGGAACCATCAGCTGGAAGAGTCTTCCCAAGGACTTCCAGGGACTGACACAAAGGGTGTGTGACATGGGATGGGTTTTGTGAGACAGGTGTTCTTTTGAGCGATGGCTCCTTTAAAAAGGAGGATTATCCTCCAGGCCCAGGTAAATCAAAGGCAGTAGAGGATTGAGAGGAAGCTCATTCTAGTCCTGAGCATTTGCCAGTCACAGGAGCAGCAGAGGACAGCATCCCTCTGGCATTCTCAGGGTCTATCATCAGATTGGAAGGAAGGCTCTTTACCAGGAGAATGGAGAGAAATCATCAACAGGGGGAAGCTGAAATAGGCAGAAAAGGCAATGCAGTAGACAGCAGTGATTTGAACTTGGTCTATACCAGAAACAACTGAAAAATGAATCAAGAATGACTCTATCTGCTCTTAGAAAATGATATATCCTGATTAGAGTTTAGACCAGTGTTTTTCATGATGTACTGCTTGAGCTATATTATTAGTATAATTGTAGAGGATTCACTAAAAACATGGATTGATTGCATTTTTATTCAGTTTATAAATTCAATACCGCTGGAGTAGGGTAAAGTGGTAGAGTGCTTTATAGGAAGAAGAAAGCTTTGGATTTGATCCTCAATGCCAAGCTACCACAAAAATAATAATAAAAAAGAATATTACTTAAGAACTATTACCCCTTTCTTTGAAAGCCTGTAATTTGCATTGGGCAACACTTGATTTGGGTATTTCATTTTGCTTTTATATACTGTAACTTATTTATTTGGTATTATGCAGGATCTTTATGATTTTGTTCTATATGCTGTCTGAGTATTTTAAAAGCTGGGTAAACCCAAGATTAAAAATGAAAACCTCTACACCTCTGGTACATTTTTGCCTACACACACACATGCACACGTGCACACGTGCACACGTGCACACACACACACACACACACACCCCGGCTGGGGTTGATCATGTCTATATCCTTTAAAGAATAATTTCTACTTACTTATAACTAGAAATTAGTATTATCACAGCATTAGAAGAATGGTAGAACCTTTTTGTTGCTGTTGTTGGTGGGGCTTGAACTCAGGGCCCGGGAAATGTCTCTGAGCAATTTTGGCCAAGCCAAGTGCTCTACCACTTTGAGCCACAGCTCCATTTCTGATTTTTTTCTGGTGGTTAACTGGAGCTAAAGGTCTCACAGATTTTCCTGCCTGGGCTGGCTTTGAACCGTGATCCTCAGATCTCAGCCTCCTGAGTAGCTGGGATTACTGGTGTGAGCCACCGGTGCCTAGAAAAACTTTTGATTAATTACATAAATATAAAAATAGTCTTCTCACCAGTAGGATTTCTTTTCAGATATTGAAGTAACCATGAAGATGAACGTTGTCAATACATGGCACTCCTTTGTAAATATTCCCAATGTGATTGTACCAAGTATTGAAAGGGAAATAAGAAGGATGGAAAATGGAGCGTGCAGGTGAGTCGATGCAGTTTCTCACGCTTTGTTCTACACACCAACTTTCTTTTTTAAATACCAATTTCCTTTTTTTCTTTAAATGTTACCTATGTTTAATTTCTATTTGACTTTATAATTTATAACCCTAACTTTTTATAATGTATTTGGCTTAGTGAATTTAGCACTGTGTAGCTTTTTTTTAAACAAATGAACACATATTATTCTGGGTATTTTTTGCAAGCACCTACTAAGCTCCTATGCCAATCTTTCTTTTTATTTTTTTTTGTTACAGTATTGGGGATTGAACTCAGGGTCTAGGTGCTGTGTCTGAGTTTTGTTGGTCAAGGCTAATGCTCTAACACTTGAGCCACTTTTGTTTCTTTTGCTGGTTCATTGGAGATAAGAGTTTCATGGACTTTCCTGCCTGGGTTGGCTCCCAGGTAGCTACTCAGGTAGTTTCCTGAGGAGCTACAAGTACAGGTGTGAGCCACCAGTGCTTGGAACCAAGTATTTTTTTTAATTTAATTTTATTGTGAAGGTGATGTACAGAGGGGTTACAGTTACATAAGTAAGGTAATGAGTATATTTCTCGTTGAACATTGTTGACCCCTCCCTCGTTTTCTTTTTTCTTTTCTTTTTTTTGGGGGGGGTCCGGTCGTGGGGCCTGAACTCTGGGCCTGGGTGCTGTCCCTCAGCTCTTCAGCTCAAGGCTAGTGCTCTACCACTTGAGCCACAGTGCCACTTCCGGCTTTTTTCTTTTTTTGCTTATGTGGTGCTGAGGAATCGAACCCAAGGCCTCATGCATGCAAGGCAAGCGCTCTACCACTGAGCCACCTTCCCAGCCCCCTCTCCCTCATTTTCTCCCACTTTTCCTCCCTTCTGACTCTCCTCCCCCCAAGTTGTAAAGTTCATTTCCAACACAGGGTTTTGTGAGTATTGCTGTTGCATTGGTTCACCCTTTGTTCTTTGTTTCACCATTTTGTTATGTCTCTTCCCTTCCCCAAGTTAGATAAATATATATACAAGACAGGGCCTTTCCTCATGGGACATTTCAAATCTAAACAGAAGATATTGTTATAGATCAATATGAAAACACAGAACATGCAATGCATAATTTAAAGTATAATTTAAAGTGATTACTTTAATAAATGAATACAGTGTGTGTAAATGGGGCTGACTTTTGTTTTAGAGGAAGAAAACATTAGTTAGGAAAGGAGAGTGCCTATAGCAACTATATAACATTATCAGAAACCCAGATATCCTAATTTCTATTCAATAAATATTAATGTCAATCAATGCATCAAACAATAGGAATGTAGATAATCTAGAAAGTGTTTCCTTAATGAAATGGATTTTATTGCATTGGTCATACATATACATATAGAATACAGAGTACTCTGCACAATATTCTAAACATTTCTTTTTTGTTTCTTCTCCTCCTCTTCTTCTTCCTCCCCCTCCCCCTCCTCCTCCTCCTCCTCCTCCTCCTCTTCTTCCTCCTCCTCCTCCTCCTCCTCTTCCTCCTCCTCCCCCAACTCCTCCTTCTCCTCCTTCCCCTCCTCCTCCTCCTCCCCCCCCTCCTACTCCCTCTCCTCCCCCTCTCTCCTCCTCCCCCTCCTCCTCCTTCTTCTGTCACTGGTGGGGCTTGAACTCAGGGTCTGGGCACTGTCCCTGAGCTTTTTCACAGAAGGCTAGTGTTCTACCACTTTGAAATACAGTGTATCTTCTGGTTTTCTGGTGGGTAGTTGGAGATAAGAGTGTCATGGGGACTTTTCTGCCAGGGCTGGCTTTGAACTGTGAACCTCAGATCTCAGCTTCCTGAGAAGCTGGCGAAAGCCACCTGTGCTTGGCTTCTGATACATTTCTTATTTCACTCTAATTATATTTGTTGTTAGTTTGAGAGATAAGGAAAATAATGAGGCAAGCACCCCTCCTCATGAGAAATATTGCTCCTCTCTTGAAAACATTAATGGAATTTGTGTCTACTTCCTGTTGGACTGTAGCTCCTTTTCTGACAATGATGACAGTGCCTCTGTGTCTGAAGACTCAGAGGATGAGAGCTCCCACACCAGGGGATCCTTTAGAAGCAACTCAGGCCAAAGGGAAGGACCATCACAGAGGTGAGCATGATGATCTGTCGTCAGGATGCGTTTTTAAAGTATTACTTGGGTGAAAATACTGTGCTCCATTAATGGGGTTGACAAATACTCTTGCTACCCAGACACTATGTAGGATCTTGGGATTATCTTTCTCCTTCTGTTCCTTATTCTTATCCTCTTTTGGCAAAGTGCCACTGTTTGGCAGTACTCTGTGGTCCTGGAGTTCACAATCATAAACATCCTTGATCATTTTTTCCGGCGAACCATATCTATTCCTTAGAAACTTCACACCCTTTTCCTCTTTGCCTGTCTGCTTCTCAAATTCATCTCTCAGGGTCCTGAAGCAACAAATGTGAGGGTTGGCTGACATTCTCTCTACTGTTCTGTCTCATCTGACCCTTCTTCAAAGAAAAAGAGCAGTGAAGTGAGTAGTCAGAAGATAAAAGCTAATCATTTTTTTTTTTTTTTGGTCAGTTGTGGGGCTTGAAATCAGGCCTGGGCACTGTCCCTGAGCTTCTTTGGCTCTAGGCTAGAGCTCTACCACTTGAGCCACAGTTCCAGCTTTTTCTGTTTATGTGATACTGAGGAATGAACCCAGGTTTTAGGCATGCTAGGCACTAAGCCACATTCCCAGCCCAAGTTAAACATTCTTAGAAGAACATAAAGCAGCCCTGATCAAACATAGGACTTTGAGGGTATTTCCTTTTTCTTTGCTGTTCTCTCCTTTTTTTTCCATCAATGGACTCCAGTTTCACTCAAAGTGAAAAATCATGCTAATTCTTGATATAAACATTGACTGATAGGCACTTACTAACACTCTGGTTCAAGGCACTGTTATTTGGCAAGTTGTGCTAAAGGGAGATTCCATATTTTCAAGAATCATCTAAGAAACTTTTAGTAAGGATTATAAACTAAGAAACATATTCTTTAAGACTATTTGCTTACTATGGACATTATATAGATGGTGGCTAGTATGATTTCCCTGTATGTTTTGCATTTCCTAGGAAGCAGTACCTGCCAGGTACCATGGCACTTTTCAACGTGAACAACAGCAGCAATAAGGAGCAGTAAGTATGTTTAAAGTAGAAAAACCAGAGCTGTGTTTGGAAAGAAAACCAGTGACATACCAGGAATATATCTGAATCATTGAGCAAATGTTTGTTAGGCCAACTAATAGCAACCATAGTCTATTTTTGTTGTCCGGTTATTTATGCGTGAAAATGTATCTACCTCTATTAAAAGTGGGATGTACTTAGTTATTACTTAGATGTACATAAAAAAAAAACAAGTCTAGTGTATGTACGTTTGCCTCTTTTTATGGATAGAGGGGCTGATAAAGGTACATTGAGCCCTTTCTAGTCTTAGGTTAAGTTCCCCAAGAGACAGTCTGTGAAATGAAGGCTTGGGGACTGAAGTTTATTAGGTGTGCTCTTGGGAGTCAATGATGATGGGAGGAAGCAGAATTGGGAGGCATTTTTGTTTATTTTTCTAAGATTTTCCTATTAGCATACATGAATTGTACAAGGGGAAGTTTTATTGTGACATTTAGATGCATAAATACACACATACATACAATGGCGCCCCTACATTTCCTTTCTAAAATAATTCCATTAGATTTTCTACTTCTATTTTCATACATGCGTATAAAGTACTTCAGTCACCTTCACCTTCTCCTGTCTTTGTGGTCCTCAGAGGAAGCATGCCCTCTCCATTGCCACGGCTCCTATCACTGGTACTCATTCCCTAGCAGAGCCTGCTTTACTTGGCTTTGATGCATTTTTATTCCACACTTACTTATGGTTGCACCACCATAAATAAGTGCGGTTGCACCCCTGGGTTGAATTGTCTGTAGTGCATACGTGAGAAGGATGAATACGATGGTCAATAGGCTTCAGGTACTCACTCTCCATCTGCCAAAAAGGGGTTGTTATGGACAGTTCACAGCCCATGGTTGGCTGGCCTTTGTTGAAGAAGACCACTATGCTCAAGGTGTGCTCCCACATTTAATGGCCAACTCGTATTGAAGAACTGTGCATAGGTACAAAGGCCTAGTTCCATTACCTAAATATGGCTCAGATTTAAAAGGCCATACATGTTTTCAAGCTCCCTGTGTAATCAATCACCTTGTATATCTAGAAACTTACACTTTCAATGACCATTTTTTTTTAATGTAGCAATACTTTGGAAACCCACTGTTCTGGGAGTTACTGTTTTTTAAATTAACTTCTTGTGTGTATGCCTTTTCCTACTTCAGATTTCTTTAGCTTTATGTCGAATTCCCTGGGCATATTTGCTCATCTGGATCATTGTCCATTTTGTGGGGTGGGGTAGACATCTCCTTCCTCTAGGAGGCCAGGTTTCAGGTTTCTAAGCACTGGGGAATATCTTTGAATGTAAGGCTGAGAATTCTTGTTCAGTGGAGTGGAGAGTAATAAAGAATGGGGTTAGGATGTCGTGTGATTATATGACAGAGATATTGTTTCTTCCTTAGAGAACCAAAAGAAAAGAAGAAGAAGAAGAAAGAAAAGAAGAGGTAAGTGAGACTTTGGGATGAATGACTCCACATTTTTCTGCCCATAACATTTTCATCTTTAAACACTATATACTTCACTTTCTTAGCAAGTCAGATGATAAAAATGAAAATAAAAAGGACCCTGAAAAGAAAAAAAAGAAGGAAAAGAACAAGAAAAATAAAGAGGAGAAGCCCAAAGAGAAGAAAGAGGAGAAAAGTAAAGAGAAGAAAGAAGAGTAAGTGTTTTTAATGGATTTCTGAAGGGTTTTGGATGTTGTTATATAGGATAAAAAATAAATGTGTTTAAATATTTCAAAACATTAAAAAACTGATATCAAATGTGAATTAAAAATACTTTTCTAAATCCCTAAAATTTGCAATATTAGTTTTTCCATCAAGAATCTTTGTGATGGTTAATTTTCTCCTATAAGCATTGAAGACAAACCAACCACAGGGAATGGACAAGGAGAATTAGATAGCTGATGTTACTATTAATTTTTAAAACCTGAAATCAAATTTAATAATTTTATTAAAATTGTATGGTAAATACTCTAAAGGAAAGAAGATGCTTTAAAGAAATTCTGTGTGTGTGTGTGTGTGTGTGTGTGTGTGTGTGTGTGTGTGTGTGTGTGTTGGTATTGGGACTTGAACTCAGGGTCTAGGTACTATCCCATAGCACCTCTACTACTTGAGCCATACCACCACTTCTGGCTTTTTGATGGCTAACTGGAAATGACAGTCTTATAAACTTTTCTGCTAGGGATGGCTTGGAACTGTGGTCCTCAGATCTCAACCTTCTGAGTATTTGATATAGCATGTATCAGCCACTGGCTCCTGGCTGGGAAATTATTTTCTGAATTTACTTAAATAAATCATTATCAATCAACGATTCAGTTTGTGCCTGCTCAGAAAGTTAATGAATTTTGTATAAGGAGAAAGGTCTTTAACACTGTAGAATTGGTGGAAGAACTTTTTTTTTTTTAATTTCCATTTGAGGGTGCTGATGGCTCACACCTGTAATCCTAGCTACTCAGGAGACTGAGATCTGAGGATAGCTGTTCAAAACCAGCCAGGGTAGAAAAACCTGTCAGACACTTCTCTCAAATTAACAGCAAAAAGCTGAAAGTGGAGGTATAGCTCAAGTGATAGGGTGTTATCTTTGAGCAAAAGGAGAGTACAAGTCCCTAAGTTTAAGACCCAATACTGGTACGCGTGTGCACGCGCGCATACACACACACACACAGGTGTACACACATGTCTATTTCTCCCTTCATTTTGTCCTGTCTTGCTTTTCTTAGAGAATCCATTCTGCATAGCTGCATACAAGTACTTTGTATTAGATAGTTCAAATATTCTTCCTCTACAGATTGAAAAAAAAAAGCCATCAGTTGCCCTCTTTCCCATAGTGTAATTCCAGTCACTTCGGTACCTGAGAGAGTAAAGGAAAGTCAACTATTCTACTATTCATAATGCACCCAAGGAGCCTGCAAATATTCACAGTTTTCCATAATCTGTGTCCTTATTTCCTCTCAGTGCATTGCATCATAGCAGTAAAATCAGGGCTATGATAAGAGTCTAATGGGTGGTTTAATATAATGTTGCTAATTTAATTATGGATATATATATATATACACACACACATGCATACATATACACCTCACTAATCAATGCAAGACAATCTTCCTACTGTAGGCGGAGCATCTCCATCTTACTTCTATGTCATTAATTGTGGGTGATGGGAGGACTCATATTTAATAGGGCAAATAAAAATATTCTTGCTGTTTGCTAACCTTCTTTATTTGTAATTGCTACTAGAGAGAAGAAAGAAGTCGTGATTATTGACCCCTCAGGAAACACATACTACAACTGGCTATTTTGCATCACCTTACCGGTGATGTACAACTGGACAATGATTATTGCAAGGTATATATTATACAGAGAGGACTTTCACTTCAATCAGTCTGTTTTATTTATTTATTTTATTTATACATTTTCTTTATGTTTGCAGGGCATGCTTTGATGAACTTCAATCTGATTACATAGAATGCTGGTTTTTTTGTGATTACTTCTCAGACATAGTCTATCTTATTGATATGTTTGTACGGACGAGGACAGGTAACTATGTTCAGTTTTGGATATTCTAACATGGCATGTTTTCTATCATAGAACTCAAAGTTTGGGATACAGATGTTCTTCAAGACTAATGCACAAAAATTTGTTTGAGAGGAAAAGGCATGAAGACTAGTGTTACAGTGTGTAGCCACCCACAGACTCAGGACACTCTGATTCAAAGGTTATCAGGCAACCTTTCAAGTACTGAGTGGTGGTTTTCCTCCATTATTCTGTTCAATGGGTTTATGCTAGGTGAGAAGAATAAAGAGAGCAGAAATACTGGTCAGCTCTGTAGGCAAAGGGTAATTATTACCTGACATGGAGATACCTTAAAAAGCATGAGAAAAAGTGTCATTGCATTCAACAGAACCATCCAAGAAATGATTGTAGTATGGTGGTGGGTCATTTTCAAGGAGGTGATGGTATGTGGTAGCTTTCTCTTTGAAGTGTTCTTGATAAGGGGATACTTGCTTGTTCTTGCTATGCTATTCTCCACTGCAAATGTAATAAGTGTACATTATACCAGCAGAAGAATTTATGAATTAGGAGGGGCCTGGTGGCTCTTACCTGAAATACTAGTTACTCGAGATCTGAGAACCGTGGTTAAAGCCAGTCTGGATAGGAAAGTCTATGTGACTCTTTTTTTTCCTGGAAGCATAAAAATAATCAGAACTGTACAAGATAAATTTGAGGTATTTTTATAGGAGACACACTAAAAGGGAAAACACAGGAAAAGAAGTAAGTGTCTTAAAGCATTTCCCAAATGAAGTGACGTACCACAAAATGATCCTTGTTCATAGTTCTCTAGTTTTGTATCATAGGGAAGGTCTGCTGCTTTGTCTCCAACAAACTACTCAAAAAAAGCTGGAAGTGGTGCTGTGGCTCAGGTGGTAGAGCACTAGCCTTCAGCAAAAAGAAGCTCAGGGATGGTGCCCTAGACCTAAATACAAGCCTGAGGACTGGCGTGCGCGCGCACACACACACACACACACACACACACACACACACACACACACGATTTTAGGAGTTAGTATAAGTCCTTCAAATATCAGAGCAAACAAGTGGTAGAGTGCTAGCCTTGAGCTGAAGAGCTGAGGGACAGGGCTTAGGCCCAGAGTTCAGGCCCCACGACTGGACCCAAAACTAACTAACTAAATAAATAAAAATAAAATAAAATAAAATAAAATGATTTTTAAAAAACCCCAAATATCAGAGCAAAGTTCCAGTTGCACTGTCTTCTTTGCAGATTGAATGGCCTTTAGGAGGAAAAATGAACTCTTTCCTCAATGCTGAAATTCTAGATTTCACCTACAAGGCTCACGGAAACAACATAGCAGAAAAGGTCCCATGTGACTAAGGGGAAAAAAAGAGATTAAAAAAAGAAAAAACCAAAAACAAACCAGCCTTAGAGGGCACTTATGTTTCACATTGAAGGAGTATAGACATGCAAAATAGTAGCTAGCAGGCAGGTGCTCAAGTTTCTAGAGGAAGGCTGGAATTCTGTCAGAGTGGCATGAGTTATTGAGCAGAGTGCCGTGGAGTTTAAATGCTTTCCAAGACCTATGTATGATAGGATAAACAAACGCTTACTGTCAGACAATCAACTCCCACAAAAAACGATGGTCTTGTTATGGAAATGTGTGTGGAGCAAAGGCTCCCGTAGCATGCAGTCCTGTCACACTGCTGCGTGTTAGCATTATAACTCAGTTCTCACCTAACCAGAGTTAGTACAGACCTCACAGGGTAAGGGCTGTTTCTCAGGTGCATTCTGCCACTTCAGATGCCTGTGACTTACGTTTCTAACCAAGTGGTTCTAAATTAGGATTCCCAGTATCCCCTTTGTAGCCTCGTGGTTTTGATAACATGTCTCGCAAGACTCAGGGAGACATATTTACAAGTTTATTATATGAACAAAGGATATGATAAATGATATAGATGAACAGCTAAATATAGAGATGTACAGGGTGAAGTCTGAAGGGGTCTGAGAGCAGGAGCTTCCAGAACTGGGGTACAATACCCTTCCAGAACCCTGCCTGCATTTGCTAAACTGTCTCTGAGCCCCATAGTTAGGGATTTTTATGAAACCTTCATCATATAAGGATGATAGAATTTATACTCAATCTCTAGTCCCTCTCATCTTCTGAAAGGAAGAATAATTGGGGCTGAGAGTTACAGACTTCCAAACATGAGTTAATCTTGCCTCATCTAGAACCCTCTAAGCACTGCCTTTTGAGAACAAAAGAAACTCATATCCACCAGAAAATTCCAAGAAAATGGGAGCATTAAGTCAAGAATAGAGGCCAATGTAACACTAAATATAAGAACAAAAGGTGAGGGTCTGGGAAGGTGGCTCAGTGGTAGAGTGCTTGCCTTGTATGTTTGAGGCCCTGGGTTCGATTCCTCAGTACCATATAAGCAGAAAAAGCCAGAAGTGGCACTGTGGCTCAAGCAGTAGAATGCTAGCCTTGAGCTGAAGAGCTGAGGAACAGCGCCCAGACCCAGAGTTCAGGCCCCACAACTGGGGGGGGAGGGGGGGGAAGAACAAAAGATGAAACTAACATTTAGGTTGCTCAGGAAAACTCAGGACCTTAGAAATTCTGTCTGAAAATGAGGATAGAAACCAAGTATGTAGTTAATCACATCACAATATAGAATATGAGTAATTCATAAAATGAATGACTCTGGCTGGGTGGTTTCTGTGTGTTTGTCCTGGGGCTTGAATTTAGGGCCTTACTGCTGTTTCTGAGTTTTAGTGCTCAAGACTAGTGTTCTACCACTTGTGCCACAGCTCTACTTCTGGCTTTTTTTGGGTAGTTTACTGGGGATAAGAGTCTCAAGGACTTTCCTACTATGGCTGATCGCACCATGATTCTCAGATCTCAACCTCCTGAATAGCTAGGATTATAGACATGAACCACTAGCACCCAAACAGAGTTTCAATTTTTTTTCTATTTTCACCACAGATTATTTTCCACAGCCATTTGTTGATTTGTATATTTGCCATATAACAGTATCGAAGGTCTGCTTAATGAAAATGAGTCATTTTTGACTTCCTCAAAGGAATTGAAAATTCAGCTTTGAAAAATTCACAATGGCACAGAAAGGAAAGATTTCATTGCCTTTTTCTGTTCTATTTTAGGTTATCTAGAACAAGGATTGTTGGTGAAAGACAAACTGAAACTGATAGAGAAATACAAGTCAAATCTCCAATTTAAACTTGATGTCCTGTCTGTGATACCAACAGATTTGCTATATATCCAGTTGGGTTGGAACTATCCAGAAATCAGGTTAAACCGACTGTTGAGGATCTCTCGTATGTTTGAGTTCTTCCAGAGAACGGAAACCAGGACAAATTATCCAAACATCTTCAGGATTTCAAATCTCGTCATGTACATTGTCATCATTATTCACTGGAACGCATGTGTGTACTACTCGATTTCCAAAGCTATTGGGTTTGGTAATGACACATGGGTTTACCCTGATGTTAACGATCCTGAGTTTGGTCGATTGGCTAGGAAATATGTATATAGCCTTTATTGGTCTACATTGACTTTGACTACCATTGGGGAAACACCTCCTCCCGTGTTAGACTCTGAGTATATCTTTGTGGTGGTGGATTTCTTAATTGGAGTTTTAATTTTTGCCACCATTGTTGGTAACATAGGTTCTATGATTTCCAATATGAACGCCGCGAGGGCAGAATTTCAAGCAAGAGTTGATGCTATCAAGCAGTACATGAATTTTCGCAATGTAAGTAAAGATATGGAAAAGAGAGTCATTAAGTGGTTTGACTACCTGTGGACCAACAAAAAAACAGTTGATGAGAAAGAAGTCTTGAGATATCTTCCTGATAAACTCAGGGCAGAGATTGCCATCAACGTTCACTTAGACACGTTAAAAAAGGTGCGCATTTTTGCCGACTGTGAGGCTGGTTTATTGGTGGAATTGGTCTTGAAATTACAACCCCAGGTCTATAGTCCTGGAGATTACATATGCAAGAAAGGGGATATTGGTCGAGAGATGTACATCATCAAAGAAGGCAAACTTGCTGTGGTGGCTGATGATGGAATTACTCAGTTTGTGGTGTTGAGTGACGGCAGCTATTTCGGCGAGATCAGCATTCTTAACATTAAAGGCAGCAAAGCAGGAAACCGAAGAACAGCCAATATTAAAAGTATTGGCTACTCAGACCTGTTCTGTCTCTCAAAAGATGACCTCATGGAAGCTCTCACTGAATACCCAGATGCCAAAACCATGCTTGAAGAGAAAGGGAGGCAGATCTTAATGAAAGACGGGCTGCTGGACGTAAACATCGCGAAAGCTGGCAGCGATCCTAAAGATCTGGAAGAGAAAGTCACTAAAATGGAGGGGTCTGTAGACCTCTTGCAGACAAGATTTGCCCGGATTCTGGCTGAGTATGAATCAATGCAGCAGAAACTGAAGCAAAGATTAACCAAGGTTGAGAAGTTTCTGAAACCGCTTATTGACACTGAATTTTCATCTCTTGAGGAACTTGGAGGAGAATGTGGGCCCACAGAATCCACTTAGGACTGAAAAGCTTGTCACTAAACAAGAATTGCACCTATCAAGTGATTCTTGTGAAGCCGATATTAAAGGCAAACTGAAATTTGGGAAGAAAAGAAACATCTGGGAAATTTTTTTCTGAAAGGAAAACATGCGTAGGTGCATGACATGTACACCCAGTGTGAGGGATTATGATTAAAGAATCATCCTATCCTGGGACTGGTTTTTTTTTTTTTTTCACAAGGAGTGATGTACAAGGATACAGAGTGATGAACTTACCAGTATCTGTATCTTCTGGGGTTTGTCTTTTTCTTTTTTCTTTTTTTTGGGTCCGGTCGTGGGGCCTGAACTCTGGGCCTGGGCGCTGTCCCTCAGCTCTTCAGCTCAAGGCTAGCGCTCTACCACTTGAGCCACAGCGCCACTTCCGGCTTTTTTTCTTTTTTGCTTATGTGGTGCTGAGGAATCGAACCCAGGGCCTCAGGCATGCAAGGCAAGCGCTCTACCACTGAGCCACCTTCCCAGCCCCTCTTCTGGGGTTTTTCATGTTTGCTTCTTCTATGTAATCATCTTTGTAAAAGTGCGTAAGTATCCCTCACTTTTCAGATCACTTTCATTGTTGAGGAATAGGATGTATTCAGCATCACTTGGAATGACTGTGCTCATTGCGTTGGGGATACTATCTTTTTAAAGGATGTAGAATGCAATAAAGTGAAATTAATGATGAAACCATAGTGAACATGATTTCTTGGATTTTTTTTTTTTTTTTTGGTGGAGAGTATAGGATCTTACAGAGCGCCAAGGTCATTTTTTTTTTTTTTTTTTTTTTTTTTTTGGTCGGTCGTGGGGCCTGAACTCGGCCTGGGCGCTGTCCCTGAGCTCTTCAGCTGTAGACTAGCGCTCTACCACTTGAGCCTCAGCCCCACTTCTGGCTTTTTTCTGCTTATGTGGTGCTGAGGAATCAAACCCAGGGCCTCATGCATGCAAGGCAAGTGCTCTACCACTGAGCCACCTTCCCAGCCCCCACCAAGGTCATTTTAAAGATCAGCATTGTACTAGTCTAGGACTCAGGATAGTTAAAAGACTCTTTACTGCTAAAAGCATGATAAATCAAACTGCACTCTCCAAATCTTTATTGTACGTAAATACTGAAGTATATAATACTGAGAATTGTAAAATACTGTAGGAACATTTTATGTTAAATTAAAAGTTCTCATAGTATTATTGCCTGGTAATAGTATGATTAAGAAGAGAAATGATGACAAAGTTAGACAAAGAGACCTGGAACTTCTGTCACATGGGCACTAATTGAAAGCTTTTTCTAAATTCAGAACCTAAGGGATGTGGATATAGTTCATTGGATTGCTGAGCATGCATCATCTCCTGAGTTCAAACCCCAACACAGGAAGGAGAAACAAAGACCAAGAGAGATAAACAAAGAGAACTCTATAGTCTTCAGTCTGTACTACAGACCTACCAAACCAGAAACATGCATCTAATTAGGAGGGAGGTAATGTGAAAATGGTTTTTGCAACAATAAAGGGAGGTAGGCACTTTTTGACAAGTGTGTGGCTGTAGAAGATATTGCTAAACAATCACACAATTCTGTACTGTTGAGGGTTCAAAAAATCCATCTTACCATAGATCACTAGTATTGATATGAGATTTCTATCCCTGCCTAGAGTCACATTATTGAACATGACTTCTTGTTGATTTAACATTTCAGATATTTATAAAGCCCTTGAGTAGTCAATACCCATGATACAATTTATTCTGTTCTATATCAGAATGTCCATCAAATGTGACATTATAGTTTTGGAGTCCTGTATTCAGTTTCTACATTTGTCTGCTTCTTTAGTATCAACCAGCAAGTATTTCTTCACAGCAGAGCGAGTGTCCTCAGATGGGCACATCTTATGTTATATGTAATCTGGTCTCTGCCTGAGACAAATTCTCTGTTTCCTCTTTTCTTCCTCATTTTGATTACCTCTTCTCTTTTATCTGTATAAAATACCTCTAAAGCACTGTAGAAAGCTGGTAGATATGGTAGATTGGAATGGTTAAGGGTAGATACTTTGCTGTCTCCCCAAGGAGAAACAATTTCAATTACCCTATCAGTGGATAGGTAGTGTTTTGAATCTGATCTATAAAAAAGACTTAGTCAAAAGCTCTGATTTAATTTAATTTGGGGCAATACTTAGGGTCGAACTAAGGAGTTCGTGTTTTCAAGAGTTCTGGATGATCTTTGATCCCAATTTCTGTGAATCTTGCTGGTGCTTACATTGGACAGCTGCCAGATTCTCAAATGTGAGGCTTGGGGTAAGTTTAGCTAATTCTGTGATCCTTCCAGGTAAAAAGCTCTGATTAGCTAAGCTGGTGATGAGGGTTCCAGGTTTGACACCTGAACAGAGTGCAATGCAGGGAATCATAGTTGGGTTTTAACTGCATCAAGGAATTAAAAAAGGAAGGACAGGAAATATGCAGCTGGAGTATGTGCAGATGCTAAAAACAGTAGCATGCCTTTTAGCAAGGCAGAAATCAACCATACCCTAAACAGAGTCCAGACTCTAGTTGGTTGTCAAGATAAACATCATAATGTATTAGGACAAAGACAGGTTTGTCAAAAGGATGAGAGAGTGGAGAAATGGAAGCAGGGAGTTGAGGCTGAGGTTTGAAAATCCTTAATACCTGTGAGAGGAGATGAGAGAGAATATTCTGGTACCCCAAGATGGCAGATCAGCGAGAGAATAGAAACTCAATCACCTTGTCTTTTCCTTTTCTTATGAGTGTTGTCCCTGCCCCTCCAACTGTACTGTAATGTGTATGTAGGAAGAGATTGCTTCATAATTTCGTCTGTATTTTTTCACAATATTAACTTTTCAACCTAAAATATGATTCAGCTTCTTGCCACTAGGTGGCACTGTTGGCCTGAAATTATAATATTCAAAGCCAGAGTTTTTTCTGGCTTAGAAATTAGAAATGTTTTTCTACTTAGAAATTATATAGTATATAGATAATATCCAAACCTTAATCCTGACTTGATGTTTATCAGTGACTCATAGCTCCAAAAGTTGCTAAATATTTTATAGACTATAGGAACTCTATATAAGTCAAATGGAAAATAGTGAAATCTAGGCCTTTTAATTTTTAATTTAATTTTATTGCCAAGGTGACGTACAGAGGGGCTTCAGTTACATATGTAAGGTAGTGAGTGCATTTCTTGTCAAACTTGTTACCCCTGCCCTCATTTTTTCCCATTTTACCTTTGCCCTAAACCCCCACCCAAGTTGTACTGTTCATTCCCAACATATTGAAATCTAGGCTGTCTTAAGCAAATGGAAATCATTTATTTACTCAAAAGTTGTGAAAACTTTCCAATAGGAGCAGAATTACTACTAAAACTGCTTCCTCTGCCACAGGTGTAGACAAAAAGTACGCATATCTATCATGGTGGTCTGCCTCCAGTTGACAGAACTGGGTTTTGGTTGCAGAATTCAAATTCAGAACCTAGCACTACCTATCAAGACTTTTGGTTTGGTTTAGTAGGCCAAGGTAAACTGCCATTACTAGAACATAGTCTTGGGAAATTTACTTTAGGTACCACAATAGGCTAATTTTACCTCTTATGGTACCATCACTGCCAGACAGAGCTGAAGGTATCAGTCACAAAAATAAAAAATGAGAGGAAAAAACATTGGAGCTGCATAACACACAAAAAACAGATATTTGACCCGCTTTACTGAAAAGATCTTGGTTTGGAAATAGTGCAATTAATGTACTTCCTAGAACAGTCCCCTCAAATCACAAAGTATTTGTTATAGACATAACAAATCCTTAAGTCATGTATACCATACCCTATATACATATATGCATACACATTGCCAAAACATTTTTCCCTAAAAGTTAATGGTAACCTGCTATTATTACATACAAGCTAGAAGGATCTTGACCTGTATTGTAGTACAAGGCTACTATGTTACATTTTGAGGTTTCCAACTATATCCGTCTGTTTTCTGATCGTATATTATTTCCTCACAAGTATCTCTGAGCTTCATTTCCTAAGTGCTGAGACTCTGTCATCTTTGTTGTACCCACAAGCCTCATTTGGAACCTTATGCCTGGTAGATGCTCAGTAAATGTGGAGGATTGAGATGGGGCTCTGCATACCCCCTCCCACAGTACAACCTCAAACAAGAAAATGTAAAAGCTGCATTTATTCTGTGTTGTTGGATGGCCCTGAAAAATGTATATTGCAAACTTTCACCATAGCTTGTAAATAATGAGGTGGGGGGGAGGGGATCTGGCATAAGGTCAAACAAGAAGAAGAAGATGACTCCTTAGGTGCTTCCCTGTAGACTGGTGATCTGACTTGTGCATTGCCATGCTTCTGGCTTTCCTGGTCTGTGGAAAGGGAAGCGAGAACAGAGAAATGCGGACTTTTCAATCCAGATGCCAACAGTACTTTCTTTTATCAATGTGGGCAAGTGAAAGATTGACCATCTTTATGAACTACAGAAGCTTCCAGAAGTCTATTTCATTATTGTGTTACAAATGTCTTATCCTAGAATTAGAAGTTAAAAACAATCTGTACTCTTTTTTTTGGGGGGGGGGGTCCAGTAGTGGGGCTTGAACTCTGGGCCTGGGCGCTGTCCTTCAGCTCTTCAGCTCAAGGCTAGCACTCTACCACTTGAGCCACAGCGTCACTTCCGGTGTTTTTATTTTTGCTTATGTGGTGCTGAGGAATCGAACCCAGGGTCTCGGGCATGCAAGGCAAGCGCTCTACCACTGAGCCACCTTCCCAGCCCATCATTTTTATTTTTTTTATTTTATATTGTTAGCAATTAAAAAAATAGAAATCAGAAATCGGTTTAGGTGCTGGGTCCTTGTGACTCACAGATAGTTATCTTAGCTAGTCAAGAAACGAGATACGGAGATCTGGGTTCAAAGCCCACTTAGTCTGTGATACTACAGCTTCAGGATGTGGCAGAATGCTGGGATAGAAACCCTGCTCAAGTGGTAGAGAGCCAGCCAAGAAGGTGAGCAAGCTGAGTGAGCGCTAGGACCCAAGTTCAAATCTCAGTACAAGGAATTCATTTCAATGTTTCTAAAACAGGACATTTATGGGCAAGACAATAGTCTTATTAGACTGTCAATTTTAAATAGTAAAATTACTCGAACATTTTTTTTGATGTGGTCATTTTCATTGTATAGCAAAATATATAGCAGTTGTGATTATTAATTTGGATTTTCAACTTGACTGGAGGAATGCCTAGGAGATAGGTAAAGCATATTTCTGGGTATTTGTGAGAGCATATTCCAGAGACAGCTAGAGGAGGCGGATGACAAGCAAGTGAATAGTTTAACCCAGGATGGAGTCACAATTTGAATTGACTATTGGGAGGTGGTAGGAACTCTGAAAGGTATATCCTGGTTTGAGGAAGTAGGTCATCGATCTGTCTCTGTAGGACTGTATTCTGCCCTGCACTTTTCTACTGCTGCTCTGCTGTTTCCTGGTTACTATGACGTCTCTTTCTACCACACTCTCCGGCCATGATGGACTGAAACTCTATACTGAGATAAATCCTTCCTTTGGTTTGTATGTCAAGTATTGAATGGATGAAGTGTCTAAAACACCAGGCTAAAATAAAAACCTAATCAAGTAAAATTTAATTTATAGGCTTCACAGATAGTGAACTGAAGTGTTTGTTTCTTAATTTCAACAAGTTTGCCAAGAGAATAATAATTATATAATGAGAACTTAAAAAAACTGTTTAATGTGTTAGAGGTAAGCAAAGGCTAGAGAGAGTGGAAAAAAACAACATTACATTAAATTCAGTCTGTAATTGTAATGTTTAAAGAAACTCATTCCCACCAGGCACCAGTGGCTCATGCCTGGAATCCTAGGTACTCAGGAGGCTGAGATCTGAGGATTGCTGCCCAGGCAGAAAAGTCTGTGAGACTCTGATCTCCAATAAACCACTCAGAAAAAAAGCTGGAAGTGGCGCTGTGGCTCAAGTGGTAGAGCACTAGCCTTGAGCAAAAAGATGCTTAGGGACTGTGTGGAGGTCCAGAGTTTAAGCCCCACAACCGACAAAAAAAAAAAAAAAAAGAAAAAAAAAAAGAAGACACTTAAAGAATTAAAAACCATGCTAATTTTACAGATTAGTAAGGTCGAAGTAAGCCTGGCTAGAACACAGTTTAGGTAAAATTCTTCCTGATACTTCATGAAGTTGTATTAGTTGATATTCAAGTTTTTAATTTGTTTAGAAAACATAATAAGCCATAGGTTTATAGATATAGAACAAAGACTTTGAGATTCTAGAAAAAATAAGAAAGTGAGGAATTCAAGGGAAGGGAACAGAAAGTGTAGAAACTGCAAAAGGTTCTAGGATGTCATCTAGTTCATCCCTCCCATCTTATGTTGAAATGTTTGTCAGTGTGGTTATTTTGGCTGTACTTCCGTTGTGCTGACTTGATATCTAGCAATTTCTTTCTTAGGACTAAACACTAGTGAAAATCTGCTGCATGGAAGAATGGCTATTATCTGTATACTTTTTTGTTGTTGACAGTCCTGGGGCTTGAATTCAAGGCCTGGGTGCTGTCCCTCAGCCTCTTTGTGCTCAAGGCTAGGGCTCTACCATTTGAGCCCCTGTTCCACTTCCGGTTTTCTGGTGGTTAACTGGAGATAAGTGTCTCATGGACTTTCTTGCCCAGGCTGGCTTTGAACTGCAATTCTCAGATCTCAGACTCCTAAATGGCTAGGATAACAGGTGTGAGCCACCAGAACCTCTGGTGGCTTAGCTGTACACTTGTATAATTAAAGGTGGCTTAGCTGTATACTTGTATATAAATACAATATATTTTTTACAATGAAATACTATCAAACATTTTACTAGTACCAGATAAGATTTAGGTTGTGTTAAATTTGAGTTTCCCGGACAGCAATCCATGTAATCTCTAGAACATCTTATAAGGTAGGTTCCATTTTGTTACCTGCTTAATGGATGAGAAAACAGAGGGTAATTTGCTCCAAACACATAGGAAGGAAGAGACACAACTGGTATTTGATCCTAATCCCTTCATTTTGGTTAACTTTTGTATATATGCATAATATTAACATACAGCAAAATATGGAGTAGTGCTCATGGTGCTGCATCTAGGAGGAAAAAGTTTAATAATAACCAGGGAAATGCCAGACACCAGAAATCAGAGTACTGGTTATTTCTTATGGAAGGAGGATGGGAAATACATACTTCAACTCTTTGTGCTGTTTTAGATCATTTTAAACAATCTGACACCAATGAAGCCAAATGTTAACATCTCAGACAACTGGGTTAAAATAGGTATCTATTGTTTTCTATAAGTTTTCTTAATAAGTTTGAACTATTGTAAAATAGGAAAAAGAAAAAAGCAGATTTGGTATAAATCCACACAGCCAGAGGGGCAAAGCTTTGGTTTTTGATGCTTAGTTCAGTGTTTACTGTGAGGTTGTACTTGGTCACTTTGTGCACCACCAAGTTGAGTGCTTTATGGGCTCCTGTTTGGTGATAACACACCTATCTGTGTTGCTCTCACTTCTAGTCAGAGCACATATTGAGTACATTTGAGGCAATACTTTCTAGAATTACAGTTCATGTCTGGCTCTTGGTTTCCTGACTAGTGAGAGGTGAAAGAATGCATTTTTCACCACCATATCCCTTTGGGATTCTGCAAATAGCAAATTACCACAAAATGATTCACATTGGCCTTGGAAAAGGGATGGTATTAGATTTCTTGTCAGATTGCCAAATTCTCCTCTTTCAAATTAGGCTCATTTTTGTTTTATCTGTGTTGAGCTTCAGCCAGTTGGACTTGGTTCAAGAAGCTACTTGGGTTTTAGTTCTTTAGAGAGTCAGGAAGCTGGTTTCCTGGGTTAGAGATTCATGATGCTGAGGAGCATCATGTTCTCATGAAGGTTCACCATGGAGACTTGGACAATCTGCTCACTCAGATCTCTGACATGTAGCATGCAGGTTCTAAAGCAGGTTCTCCCTCATTAGTAGTCACTCATATTTCCTGACATTACTCTGTAACAATTGTTAGGTTCTCAGGCTGTGACAGCTTCTTTTCCTGCATTTGAAAACTTGGCTGTGGAAACGTCTACCTTAGAACTTTTCAGCTTTGAAATCCAGTTGCTACTCTAAAAGCTTCTATACAAATACAATGTTAAGAGTTGCTGCACACCACTTAACTTTTTAGTCAGTGAGGTTATGACAACATTCCCAGGGACACTGCTTGAGTTTGGATAACAGATAAGCTATTATGTGCTATGTGTGTAAAAGGGTAAAAATATGATTTCTATTAAATCATACGATTTAGGATTGAGGCTTTGGCTACATGATTAAGAGAAAGCTATTTAACCTGCTGTGGGGATGATAAATAGGACTATTGTGAGTACCAAATGAGTACAGCTGGCAAGGTGGCACAGGCCTGAGATTCCAGCAGGACTGGGGATGGGGGGTGATGGTATTTGGGGCAGGTTCTTGAGTTCAAGGCCAGCATATCCAAAGCGGAGAGATCCCTTTCTTACAACGAACAAACAAGCAAACAAACTGCAAACATAACAAGACTATACCAAAACCCAAACCAAACCAAATGAACTGTCTAACCCTCCCCAACCAATCCGTCAATGCATACGTAAAGCTCTTTCAAAAAGCACTTGACATCTGACACATTCGATCTAAACATTAGATATTGACATTTAACGTCCGGGAATTAAATAATTGAAGGGTTTGTAAGACGACTGTACGACCCGAAACATGAAGCAATCCGCTTCTCCATCCGACCCCCTCCCCCTGGCCGCCCCCAGTCCCTATGCTCCGGGAAGTCGCAGCTGAGTGAGATCCTGGCTCGCAGCTATGGTTTTCTCCCCCTTCCTAAAATCTAGGTGAAGGCGCCATCGCAAAAGTAGCCACGGATGGAAAACTCGTTTTCCGCGGTCGAGGAATGTCAGCACGCCCCAGCAGTCGGAGAAGCCCCGCCTCAGCCTCTCCCCAGCTCTCCTTCCCTTCTTTCCGGGGTTTTCAGCTCGCGTCCCATCACCTGCACTGCCCAGCAGCAGTTAGGTGAAGGACAGACGCGGAAAACCCGCAACTCATGGCCGGATCCAGGGCCTCGTCCGATTTCCAGGGTGCGCTCCCGGGAGCTGTCCGCTCCGCCCCCCAGCCCCCGAGGACGCTGGGAATCGTAGTTTCCAAAGGGTGGAGGGGGGGCCAGAAGCGTCGCTCACGCGCATTGGATCGACCCTCCCCTCACTTCCGGAGAAGGAAGCCTCCCGTACCGCCACGCGTTCTGCCTGCCGCGCGGGCAGGGGCTTCTGGGAGTTGTAGTCATTGCGAGTGGGCGCCGTCGGTAAGGAGACGTCGCTCTCGGTGCGGTCGGCTTCTGGCTGCCGCTTCCCGGCGGGAGTTCCGGGGTCAGTGGACCGTTGTCGGGCGGCGGTTCTTGGCTCCCACACGCTGACACTGCGGAGGCGCTTTCCGTGACTGACCCGTCCGACGTCGCGGGCAGGCAGTTCCCGGCCCCGCGCGGTCCTCTTGGTCCTCGCCCTCTTCGGTCCATCTCCAGGAGTGTCCGGGATTCGCGGGGACTTGCTCCCCGGGAGAGGCCGGGCCGCGCCCGGCTGCTGGCCCCCGGGGGCCCCGGCCGCCGCTCGGGCCCGGCGGGCCGCGCCGCGTCCCCGCCCGGCTCCCGCCGCTGGACGCCCCTTTCCCTCCCGTCCTTTTCTTTTCTCCACAGGGATGGAGGCTTCCTGGCGCCAGGTGGCGGGCGGCCGAGGCCGCGCCCG